>NW_027507903.1:156603302-157803302 GCF_037356315.1 Lithobates pipiens
ACTGCTAATACTGATAGAAATATATACAGATAAAAGCATAATTAAATCCAGTGATAATTTAGCTATTAGATATATGTCAATTACAAGAAACTCAATTCTTTCAGTAAGTGACTATACATATACAAACAATAATACATTCATAATCCTCTAAGTATTAAAAATGTTCCATAATTCGTCAAAATACACATATAATGTCAATGTCTCGTGTCTTTACTTTGCCAATCACCTCCTTTGCTAAAAGAACATCTTCAGTGTGCTATGGTTTCTCTCCACTAGGGGCACTGCAATCATCCGTGGCGCTCCTCTCATTGCCCGTCTGGAGACAAGTTTCCTCAGCAGTCAGCACAGCACTCTTCATTACCTCGCGCTCTGAGGTCACCCAATCAGGCGCGAGTCAGCGGTCACCAGAGTAGGCCCCACCTCTCTCCAGCTGAATCCCCACCCCTGCAATCCCATGTGTGTGTTACCTTAGCAGGGTGCGATCGCTTAGACCCGCCCATTCCTCTAAACACACCAATCTTGTTTTAATATCTGTCAGGTAGGCGGAGCAGACACGCCTCTAGTTGGAACCGACCCCGCCCTGTAGTCCTATCTCCTACCATTTGCTTTAAAGAATTCAAATACATTGTAATTATCGCCTAATAATAGGATGATATGGGGTGTTGGGTGTCCTTCTAACCTTCATTAAAGATGTCCGCTCCCTCCTCCGAATCCCCCAAGTCACCTATTGTGTTGGTGTACACATGGATCTGGGCTCACACTCTTACATTTTATCGCTCCGCCCCTTTGTGACCTCACTTACACTTACCCCTCGATGTGCGCTTGCGCCCTAGTCATGTCACTCCAGCTAATCGGCAAATCAGCTGAAGCGTGGCCTCATCATGCGCAGTACATCACGGGCGCTATTCGATGGGGGAGCACTTCTTGACAGCTTCTCCCCATACTTACTTTCACCAGCCCCTCCTCTCCACGCCATTGGACAACATACCCGTACCTTCAGCAACGCGCCCCCAAATCCAGCCAATGCGCCTTAGAGGGCACAGCCCACCCTCTACGGTTTAGGAGTCGCGCATGCGCTTTAGTCTGCTTTAGGATTAGGGTTATTAACCCTTTAGTGTCTTCTGTGAGCGGGCTCGGTGAGCATGTCGGCTTGGTTCGGTGTGCGCGGGGCTAGGCTATGGCGGCCGCTCCTATATAGAGGTTACCGCACCGAGCGCGGCGTGTACGGCTATAGACCGAAGAAGAGCGACCCAGATGGCAGCCGAGTGCGTGGATCGCTCAGCGAGACAGCTGGTGGCAGTGCAGGTGTGTGTGTGGGGGCAATGTCAGTGCCAGATCTGCATGGAGGGTGTAGTGTGATGTCCCAGATCAGTGTGTGTATAGTGTGATGTCCCAGATCAGTGTGTGTATAGTGTGATCTCCCCCATCAGTGTGTGTGTGTGTGTGTGTGTATATAGTGTGATCTCCCCGATCAGTGTGTGTATATAGTGTGATCTCCCCGATCAGTGTGTGTGTGTGTATATATAGTGTGATCTCCCCGATCAGTGTGTGTGTGTGTATATATAGTGTGATCTCCCCGATCAGTGTGTGTGTGTGTGTGTGTGTGTATATATATAGTGTGATCTCCCCGATCAGTGTGTGTGTGTGTATATATAGTGAGATCTCCCCGATCAGTGTGTGTGTGTATATATAGTGTGATCTCCCCGATCAGTGTGTGTGTGTGTGTGTATATATAGTGTGATCTCCCCGATCAGTGTGTGTGTGTGTGTATATATAGTGTGATCTCCCCGATCAGTGTGTGTGTGTGTGTGTATATATAGTGTGATCTCCCCGATCAGTGTGTGTGTGTGTATATATAGTGTGATCTCCCCGATCAGTGTGTGTATATAGTGTGATCTCCCCGATCAGTGTGTGTGTATATAGTGTGATCTCCCCGATCAGTGTGTGTTTATATAGTGTGATCTCCCCGATCAGTGTGTGTGTGTGTATATAGTGTGATCTTCCCGATCAGTGTGTGTATATATAGTGTGATCTCCCCGATCAGTGTGTGTGTGTGTGTGTGTGTGTATATAGTGTGATCTTACCGATCAGTGTGTGTATATATAGTGTGATCTCCCCGATCAGTGTGTGTGTGTGTGTGTGTGTGTGTGTGTGTGTGTGTGTGTATATATAGTGTGATCTTCCCGATCAGTGTGTGTTTATATAGTGTGATCTCCCCGATCAGTGTGTGTTTATATAGTGTGATCTCCCCGATCAGTGTGTGTGTGTATATAGTGTGATCTTCCCGATCAGTGTGTGTATATATAGTGTGATCTCCCCGATCAGTGTGTGTATATATAGTGTGATCTCCCCGATCAGTGTGTGTGTGTGTGTGTGTGTGTGTGTATTATAAGTGTGATCTCCCCGATCAGTGTGTGTGTGTGTGTGTATATATAGTGTGATCTCCCCGATCAGTGTGTGTGTGTATATATAGTGTGATCTCCCCGATCAGTGTGTGTGTGTGTATATATAGTGTGATCTCCCCGATCAGTGTGTGTGTGTATATATAGTGTGATCTCCCCGATCAGTGTGTGTGTGTGTGTATATATAGTGTGATCTCCCCGATCAGTGTGTGTGTGTGTATATATAGTGTGATCTCCCCGATCAGTGTGTGTATATAGTGTGATCTCCCCGATCAGTGTGTGTTTATATAGTGTGATCTCCCCGATCAGTGTGTGTGTGTATATAGTGTGATCTTCCCGATCAGTGTGTGTATATATAGTGTGATCTCCCCGATCAGTGTGTGTGTGTGTGTGTGTGTGTGTGTGTGTATATATAGTGTGATCTTACCGATCAGTGTGTGTATATATAGTGTGATCTCCCCGATCAGTGTGTGTGTGTGTGTGTATATATAGTGTGATCTTCCCGATCAGTGTGTGTGTGTATATAGTGTGATCTCCCCGATCAGTGTGTGTGTGTATATATAGTGTGATCTCCCCGATCAGTGTGTGTGTGTATATATAGTGTGATCTCCCCGATCAGTGTGTGTGTGTGTGTGTGTGTGTGTGTGTGTTGTGCCCTCCTGCTTTATATGATAAGTCACTGGGGGGAGATCTCTCCTTCAGTTTCATAATAAAAATCACATCAACTAGAATAACCTCATCAGTGTACACTCCTTCATTACTGGAACCAAGCATACAACACTCCTCCCATAATGAACCCAAAAAATGTGAACTATATTGCAGTTTACCACTCATTAAATGTGGTGTTTGCATTTATTTTTTTCTAGGCTTTCTTTCCTTCTGTTTTTACCTTGTGATCTGGCCAATAACACACTTCCTGAATTAGAGTGCCCCTCCCCCCCCCATGAAGGCCCCACTCTGGATGAAGGAGCACAGGAGGCTCAGCAGCATTGTCAGTCCAGGAAGGTGTTAGACATTCTAGTAGATTTTGACACACTTAGAAATTTAAGCTAAACTCCAGCTGGTTACTTTATAAGCCTTTGCAGCGGTTTACTCCTTTTTGGGATAAAGGTTTACATTACTAAAGCTGATCATTGTAAGCCACCGCCCAGTAAAAAAGCACTGCAGAAATATTCAAAAGCAACACACACAAGTGAATTGAGACTTATGCCGCGTACACACGACTGGACTTTTCGACGGACTAGGTCCGATGGACTTTCCGAAAGAAGCGGACTTGGCCACACACAATCACATCAAAGTCTGACTGATTCGAACGTGATGACATACAACCGGACTAGAATAAGGAAGTTCATAGCCAGTAGCCAATAGCTGCCCTAGCGTCTGTTTTCATCCGTCGGACCAGCACACAGACAAACAGATTTCTCCATAGGAAGTGGGTCTGGCGGAGTTCCAGCTAAAAAATTTGAAACGTGTTCTATTTCTAAAGTCCGTCAGATTTTGGACAGCAAAGGTCCGATGGGAGCCCACACACGATCGAATTGTCAGATGGATTAGTTCCGTCTGACCTTTGCTGTCAAAGTCCGCTCGTGTGTACGCGGCATAAGGCCCATTTCACACTAGTGGACTGATCTGGTCTGCTTTTCAGGCGGACCCGATCGGGTTTCATCTATGAAGCGGCGGTGCTCAGTCACTTTAAAGCCCACCCCTGTGTTTTTTTTTTTCTCTCCCCTGAATGGAGGAGAGAGATACATTGTAGGAAAAAATAAACAAAATAGTGTAAACAGGAAAATACATAGATCAAGATTTGATCTAGGTCAGGGTTAGCTTTTGGGAAGTGTGTGTGTGTGTGTGGTGTGAATATATATATATATATATATATATATATATATATATAACTTTTTTTTTTTTTTTTTTTTATAGTTCTTGGTAGCCAGCTTTCTCATCAAGCCATTCCGAGTGGGGGGGGGGGGGGTGCTGTCACCAGCGTTTCTCATGCTTGCCGGTTAGCTGGAGAAATGATGTGGCCGGCTGCTCCCCTAAACAATCAAATTGTAGATGCTCTTTGTGTGCCATTCAATATTTATAGTCTACCAAAGAGTTTAGGAAGGCTGATTCCATTTTGTTTTTTGAGGAGACAAGAAAGGATGCAGAACCTCCATGTATACTTTGGCTAAGTGGCTTAAACAGGTAATTAGGTGGGCTTATATAAGAAATGGGATGGAAGTTCCAGGGGGCATCTCTGCACACTCTCTCTACTAGGATACTGACTTTGACATATGCAGACCAAGCTGTTACCAGGACTGATTTGGAGGGCTGCAGTGTGGACAGGCTTCTCTGTTTGTCTGGCATTATAGACTGGGCTTGATGTCAGCCAAGAGGTAGGCATTTGGTCAAAAGGTCCTGCAGGCTGTTGTCCCGCATACATGGTAAGTACTCGTTTATTCTTTCAAGATGCTGTCCTGAAAGACACTAGGGAAAATTCAAGTTACGCTTGCTGGTAACGTCTTTTCCTAGAGTCTTTCAGGACAGCAGTGACTGGCCGCCCTTGTTATGTGATTGTTGAGGGTTAGTTTTCCCTGTTATGTTGTGTCTCTTTCCAGCAGGTTGGAGATGCTCTAGACCAGTGATGGCGAACCTTGGCACCCCAGATGTTTTGGAACTACATTTCCCATGATGCTCCACTATGCTGTAGAGTGCAGGAGCATCATGGGAAATGTAGTTCCAAAACATCTGGGGTGCCAAGGTTCGCCATCACTGCTCTAGACAAACTAAAGGGTTTAGCTAAAAGGGCATTTTAAAGACCACGCACGTGCAGCGTTTCCTGGGTAGAGGGAGAGGAGCTTCTCTCAAAATGTGGTCTTGAAAGACTCCTGAAAAAGACGTTACTTTACCAGTAATTGAAACCTGTGTTTATTTTTATTTTTTAACTTTTGTGCCATCCTGCATCACCATTCTTGCCTGGGTGAGAATTATGATATCCAAGGAGGCTGTAGGAGCAGGGACACACATCAGCTGGTGGCGGTACGTCTTCAGGGGCCAGCTGCAAGATCAAGGAAGTGACCGCTGAATCCTGATGATGTCGGAGAAGAAGGTGGCAGCGTTCTGCAGCAGGACAATGCTGCATTCACTGGGCTGGTGAGTATATGTATTGAGGACAACTCTGCAATAATAGATCGGGAATAAAAAAAAAAAAAAAAAAAAAAAAGTAGCCAAAGTTCCTCTTTAAGAAACAAGTGTATGATTGCACGTGCATGCACACTTGACCTCATAATGTTGGGTCATTCATTTAACTTTTCTGTTTATGTATAACTTATTGGTTCCAATCACATGCAATAAACAGACTTTGATGTGTGATTTGCCATGGTTTTTAATTTCTGTGTGTGAGGGACCCACTGAACCTGAAGGTGCCAGGGCCCCCAAGGTCTATATCTGGCCCTGCTGGGCACTACACCTGTTAAGATCTAGCGTTCTAGAAATGTACATTTCCCCATTATTGGGCATTTTATAAGTGCACGCCTGTGCATAATTGTATCCAAATCGGAAGCTTTTTCTTTTCTTCATTGATGAGGGAATGATCCTTTCACTCCATTAGAGGTGTGAGGTGGGAGAAAGAGCTGCAGCACGTGTGGTAGGGGATGGCAGGTGATGACACATTTTACTGCCTGCCATTCTGCTATTCTGTGAGCAAGTCACTCGCTGCTAAAATTCAGCTGCTGGAATGTTAAGCCCCATACACGCGATCGGACTTTGTACAAACTTTCCCGTGGACTTTTGTACATAGGGAGTTGGCCAAAAGACACAAACGTAGTGACGTTTCAACGTACTAACGACACTTCAAAAGAGGACGTTCAATTACTCCAGCGCCACCTTTGGTCAACTTCTGTATTGTCTGATCTTTTGCATTGGTTCTGAGCACTTTGTACAAAAGTCTGATGGTTTTGTGTACACACGATCAGACTTTGCTCCATCGGACTTATGTTGTCAAAAAGTTTGTCCGTTCGCACAGCCAACAAAAGTCTCATGAAAACCGGAAAAAGTTTGTCCCATGGAGCGTACACTCGGTCGGATGTTGCTCCAAAACAGCTAATTTGCACGTTTGTTGTCAAAAAGTCCGAACGTATGTGCAGCTCTGACTAAAGTTAATAAATGCCCTATCTATGGATGTAGGCCATTTACGTACCGCCTGAAGCCTGCCTCCACCATCAGAGTGAGCTCTTTCTCTTCCTTAACGCAGTAGCTCTGAGCTCAGCATTTAAAAGTTCACTCCTGTGATGGTGGAGGTGAGCAGTAACAACTAGTTCTCTCCAAGCAATGTCCTGGGTGTATTCCAGCCAGGCTTCAGGAAGTACAAAAATGGCCTTCACTTATATCAATTTTTAAAGTTTAGTCAATTCTGCAACGTGTTTGTATCTACAGACGCCACTTACCTGCAGAGGCAGTTTTTTGTTAAAGGTGAACAAACCCTTTAACTAAAGTGAATTTTGGAGGGCATGTTGTCTCCCCAAAAGTGACATGTAAGTATCTGTTACCCAAGGCAATGTAATAAAAATTCTTATTGTAACATCTAGTCAACTCAACATGGGCTTAGAGCCTCCTGATTGTTGCAAGCAGTACTTTCCTATATGGATCTGTATATAGGCATCCTAGCAGCCTTGTTAAGGAAAGAATAGAGCACAAAGGGTAGTAACCCGTAACCACTACTTTTCATTATCTGAGCAGTAAATTGCAATCTGTCTACTACAGTTAATTCTCTTTGAACTTCAGCTAAGTTGTTTGCACTGCTGGAAATATCGAACATGTCTTTTTACAAAAAATGAAAAAAGAATCCATCGAAATCTGTCAGGTTTTTATTACTATATGTGCTCCTTTTGGGAGATTTACCCTCACTGTTATGTTTACTGTTATTACCGAGAGGGAAAGTGAAAGGAAATTCCAAGTTTTGGGCTGTCGCCAGAACAGGAGTAAAGGGTTAGTCTTCACAATGGGGACACTAGTTCTGCTGACCACCAGGGGCTTCCTCCCACTTCCCTTTTTAGCTATGGGACAGGAAGTGAAGAGAAATCTCTCCAGTAGTATACAGTTTGGGAAAAAAAAAAAAAAAATATTGAGAGGGTTTATAACCCTCCTTTACTCTATCATAAATGGGAGGGGGGGGGGGGGGGGACTTTGTATCTATTAAAGAGAATGGTGACTTTTAACAGCCTGAGAAGAAATGCATCTTCTGATTGCCACTACAATGACCAATATTATAGTAGGCTCATGGTATTGAAGACTGTGTAAGGCATAGTCCCCATATAACAGTGACTGATTGCCTTTAACTTTCCTACCTACCGTATAGTAGTATGATGCTTTCTAGTGTAATGTTTTTCTTGTATAGTTAAAGGGGTCTACTAGTTTGCATTGGTTCTTTCACGTATGGTGTGATTGGTTGCCATTTCTGCTGTAGTTTACCTCTTTGATTCCATTATTTTTTTTTTTTTTTGTCTTGCAGTAGATCATGGTCTTGCACGGCTTGTTACAGCTTATCGTGAGCATGGTCACAAAGCTGCCAAAATCAACCCACTGTTTGCTGGTCAGGCAGTTATGGATATGGTACCAGAAATACAAGTGATTACCGAAGGCCTTCATGGACCCTTCCGCACAGCGGGTAATAATTTACTTTACCTCCTTGTTTCATAGTCTTTACCAGGATCTGTGAATGAAGGAAAGAATTCTGTGGCTTATCAGACTCTCCCACCACTCACACATTTCTTATGTATAATAAATGATGCGCTTGAGCAGTGCTGATTTCCAATACAGAGAGCAGCATTTAACACCCCTCTAAACGTACCCTTAAGCTAAATTTGCATGGGTGATTTCTGTTTCAGCCAACTGTGAGCAGCTAACTGCAATCGCTGAGTCTTGTATGTTTCAATGACAGGTCAGCGGCTACTGCAGCTATCCGTGGTAGTGATCGTTGTTGGGTGCACACAAAGTTGCCCCTGTGAAAGTAGCCTACATCTGTGCATTTGTGCTGTTCTAATTGCTCTGTCCATTATCATTTACTCTAATAGGGATACTGAAAATAGGAAAAGAAGAAGCAACACTGGAAGAGATCTTGGAATACCTGGACCACACTTACTGTGGTCAACTTTCCATTGAAACAAGCCAGTTGCAGCACTTGCAAGAAAGGGAATGGTTCTCTAAAAGATTTGAAGAGTTGAAAAGGGAACACCTTTCCACAGAAGAGAGGAAGCACTTGGCCAGACTGATGCTGGAATGTCAGGTAATCTATATTTGACAAAAGGGCATTGTATCAGTGTATTGCTTTTCCTTTCTCAGAGCTTTTCCTAGTTATTGGGATAGTTCCTAGTGTGATGCATCACAATGACCTATAAATATGTTAACTCTACTTACTGTTACTAAACCCAGGACCCTGTATTCATTATATATGGCCTCCCACAGTACACAGAACATGGACATGCAATAACCTAGAAACAAGATTGGGAGTTTTGAGGTACCAAAAAATCACATCAAATTGATAATACAAATTTCATAAATTGTATTTAAACATACATGATTAAAAAATCAACATTTTTAAAACCAAACATGAATGATCATGCGGTCTCTACACGTTTTGCCATAATCATAGCTTCTTCTGGAGCTTTTGTAGGACCTTTTATACAATGTCACCTAAATGTGGTCAAGGTTTCAAAGGACCCTTAGGACCCGCCAGGATCTCCAATGAGGTATCCGTGTGCCATAAAGAGGGCGACAACAGCCGTAAATCCACACCCTATTGTGATAAGGAGTTCATAGAATAATTATATCACTCCTGTGAGGTACAATTCATATACCTGTAGTAAGCTTCAAAGGGGCCGTGCAATCTTAGCACTTCCTTCAGTGAAGATTACCAATTCCTGTCCCCCGTAGCCATTTGCCCTGTATGGTTCCTGCAGGATTCTAGACCTGAGGTTAAAAGGGATATTCCCTTAGGATATACTAATCAATATTGGTCTTCCCTGGTTCAATGATATAACATTGATACTAAGGAAACGAATTGGTAATCTTCACTGAATGAAGTGCTTAGATTGCACAGTCCCTTTTTGAAGCTTACTACAGGTATATGAATTGTACCTCATAGGAGTGATAGAATTATCAGCATATGAACTCCTTGATTCCTTATCACAATAAGGTGTGGATTTACAGGTATTGCCCCCCTCTTTATGGCACATTGATACCTCATTGGAGATCCTGGCAGGCTCTAAGGGTCCTTTGGAACCTTGACCACATTTGGGTGACATTGTATAAAGGTCCTGCAAAAGCTCCAGAAGAAGCCATGATTATGGCAAAACATGTAGAGACCAACCATCAACTTTTGTACTGTGACCACATGATCATTCATGTTTTGGTTTTAAAAACTTTATTGATATTTTTTTTAATCGTGTATGTTTAAATACAATTTTATGAAATTAGTTTTATCAGTTTGATTTGATAAGATTTTTTTTTGGTACCTCCAAACTCCCAATCTTGTTTCTTGGCATTTTCTGAATATATATATATATGTAATCAGCTTCTAGGTTTAAGCCAGCCATTGATGGATCAATATTTGCACGGTTCAGCAGGGACTGGCTGAATTTCGATCTATGTATGGGCACCTTGGTTGTACAGAAGTCCAATCAACTTCAGTACAATCAGCCTATTGGATTTTTCCGATAGGCAGAACCGATCATTGTATTCTGACAGCGGGGAAGGCTCCCCTGCTGTCAGCACAGCGAGAGGATTCTCCCATCCACATTTAGTGTGTGGATAGGAGAATGTGATTATAATATATATATATATATATATATATATATATATATATATATATATATATATATATATATATATATATATATATATATATATATATATATATATATATATGATCACATTCTCCTATCCACACACTAAATGTGGATGGGAGAATCCTCTCGCTGTGCTGACAGCAGGGGAGCCTTCCCCGCTGTCAGAATACAATGATCGGTTCTGCCTATCGGAAAAATCCAATAGGCTGATTGTACAGAAGTTGATTGGACTTCTGTACAACCAAGGTGCCCATACATAGATCGAAATTCAGCCAGTCCCTGCTGAACCGTGCAAATATTGATCCATCAATGGCTGGCTTAAACCTAGAAGCTGATTACATCAATATCTGGATTTGCAATTCTGCTACAGAACACTTAATAAGAGTGCTGTGTAACACAATGCTTTTGCATTTTGAGTGAAAGGGAGGTGAGTAATATATATATATATATATATAAATAACACTTCTTTAAATAGTCATGGTAGTGCCATCTATAAATAGGGCCCACCAACCCCTACAACAACTGTTCGCTGCAGCCGTGTTTTGTTGCTTGTGAATAACTGTGTGCAATTGATCACTTTTATAAATGACCACTGGCATACATTACACTCCACAAAAGAAAAAAATGCAAAAAAAAAATTCCCATCTGCTCACTAACAGATCCAACAAATATGTTGGATGTTCTGAATGATGTTTGCTCTTGATACTCGAGTGTAATGTAATTCAGAATGATAGTAAGTGCAACTTTTGAAAAATTCGCTAAAATTCCATTGGGATTTTTTTTTTTTTTAAGTGGTTACAGTGGAACTAAACCCTCTCATACAACAGCCAAGGAAGCTGCCATCTTAGGTTCTGTTTGGTCTGCAGTTGCCATGGTCCTGCACATGTGATCAGTTATGACACCAGCCATTTGATGGTTTAACCGTTCATTTGAAAGCACAAGCAAATGTGACAGTTATTATTCATAGCATTACTTTAATTGTTTTGGGAAAACGTCTAATTGATGGGTATAGTTCCACTCTAAAGATGTTCCCCATTAAATGTTTTTATACATTAAGGCTGCATTCACATCAACAATTTAAAGTGGAAGTAAATGCTCCTATCATTTTCAGTCAAGGAAGCTTCCATCTTGGCCTCTGTTTAATCCTCAACTGCCATGATGCTACACATGTGATCAGTTATAACACCAGTCATTGGATGGTTTGACAGTTTGGTGAGAGCACAATCAATGTGACAGTTACATTTCTGGCACGTGTCGGGAATGTAACCATTTCTTGAAACTGTTAAATCGATGGGATTACGTTCGCTTTAAGGGGGACTAGCTGTGGCCGCTTGTCTCATTCACTATAATAACAGGTTACTGGTTGGCGTAGCTTTTCACGGCTCTTTGCACAGCCAGAAAAATTTTGTTGGCAGAGAGCTGCGAATAGCTGTGAGTTGACTGCCGGTGACCTGTCATTATAGTGCACCTAACCGCTGAGAGAGCCGCAACAAAAATATCTGATTTCTGCCACTACTGTTCATACCGGCCCTAATCGCTAGTTTCAGCATTTGACCTCTTTCTGATCTGCTCTTAACATGCTTCAAGCAGGTTTTAACTTTCTTATAGAATTTTATGGGAGTGCAAAACGTGTCTGAAGTAAGCCAAAGTCTATTAGGTCCTTGCGCTGTCTGAATGCCAACCAGGGTTGCTAACTGACAGTAATTTTACTGACAATTTTTAAAAATCTGTGATTTTTTTTTTTTACAGCTGTCGGTAAATGTTCATTAGACATTTTTATATCCTTAACCACTTCCTGCCCGGCCCATAGCAAAATGATGGATGGGTGGTGGTTCAGTTATCCTGACTGGGCGTCATATGACTTCCTTCAGGATAACAGCTGCCGCGTGGCCGTGGGGGTGCACATCGCGGCGATCGGTGGTGCAGTGTGTCAGTCTGACACACCACTACACCATTCTCTGTAAAAAGCCTCCGACGGAGGCTCTTCACCATGTGAACAGTCATGTCCAATCATGGCTGATCACAATGTAAATAGGAAGAGCCAGTGACCGGCTTTTACTGACTAGAGTCTGACAGACGCCAGTAGTAGAGAGCCGATCCTCATTGTTTATCAGTGCAGCCCCCCCCCCCCCCCCTCGGATGACCACACTGGACCACCAAGGATGCCACTAGGACCACCAGGGAAGGGGTCAACATGTGGATGACCAGGTATCATGTGGATGGCCAGGTATGTACCCCATGGCCATCCACATGTTCAAATGAATGCCCAATCTGTGCCCACAAATGGGCACTGGCACCAGTATGTACTAAACGAAATCAGTGATGCCCAGCAATGCCACCCATTAGTGTCATCAGTGCCACCTATCGGTGCCCAAAGGTACCCGTCAGTGCAGTCATATCAGTGCCCATCATTGAAGGAGAAAACTTACTCATTTACAAAAAAAAATGTAACAGAAACAAAGAAAAACTTGCTTTGTTTTTTTTTCAAAATTTTCGGTCTTAAAAATAAAAATTGCAGAGGTGATCAAATACCATCAAAAGAAAGCTCTATTTGTGGGAACAAAATTATAACTTTTGTGAATGTAAACCAGACCAATTACCTGTTATAGGTATTGTCAGAGTTTACAGATTTTGTGTGTGTGTGTGTGTGTGTGTGTGTTTTATACTGTTTAAATATTGATTGTTTTCTTTCCCAATAGTTCTGTAATTTTTTTCAGGTTGTCAGTGAAAAATGTGCTCTGTCAGTAAATTTTCTATCGGTAAAAAAAGGTTGCGGGATGTTGCCAACCCTCATGGTGCTTAATTTTACTACAAGTTCCACCTACCCATATTTCTACATCCAATTACTGTACAATTTCTCCAAGGTATTCACAGGTATATTCTGTCATTGACAAGCTCTGACAGATTTCACGATTGGAGTCTTCTTTATGACTTGATGTATAAAACTCGGGTCAGTGAAAGTCTCCATTGCACCTCTAATCCTAAAGTTTTGATGCCTACATTCGTTTTCAAGAACTTCACTTTTTAGGAACCTTTCTCCTGAAGTCAACTTGGTCAACTCAGTCTCTCTCCCTTGATTCACGTAAGCCCGTTCACTTGTAGGTGACTTGGAATTGGGGGCAATATCTCCACAATTCTGCCAACGATTACAAACAACTCAACACGCCTGGCCCAAGGCCAAAATGTCGTCTCTGAGTGTTTATTTTTTTTATTTATTTTTTTATTGCGACATACGTGCATAGGGAAATCCATTCAAGTGAAATGGGATGCCCTATTCACAATGCACGCTTTTTGAAGCGCTTGTGAGAACCTGCATTCCTGCTAAGTGATATGTGAATGGGGCCTTTATCATTTAGTTGTTGCTTATGCCCATCAGTAAGGTTTCTAATAGAGAGTTTGTGTGTGTGTGTGTGTGTGTGTGCGCGCGCGTGCGCCCCCCCCCCCCATTCCTGTTCTAGGAGCCTTCGTTAAATTCTAGAACATCTTCAGTATTGTTCAGCGGTGGTCCTATCCTCCTTTCTCTTATTGATTACTATGTGAGTTTTTAGACTGAAGCGTGTAATGATCAATCTGTTAACATCTCCTAAAAAAAATTACCAGCCCTAAACACAGAAGAGGTTAACCAGCCGTTTTCTCTTCATTACTTACAAACCATCATCTAGATATTTTGTGATGTGCTTTTAAATGTCCACATGTTCTTGCTTACAGGAATTTGACCATTTTCTGGCAACCAAGTTTTCCACTGTAAAGCGTTATGGAGGAGAGGGAGCAGAAAGCATGATGGGATTCTTCCATGAGTTGTTTAAGGTCTGTTCCTTCAGTGGTGTGACTGATGTTGTTCTAGGAATGCCTCACAGAGGGAGGCTTAATCTTCTAACAGGACTTCTCCATTTCCCACCTGAGGTAATTCTACTTTCTTTTTTTTTTTTTTCCCTTTCTTTTTTCCTTTTCAAAGCTTTTAATAAAAATACATTTTCTACTCAAAACATTTATTTCGATGTAAGCAAAGGGTAAACTGGGTGGACGCAGTGTAAGCTTAGAGTTGGTGGTAGTAAAGTGTATTTAAAAAAAAAAATACTTTTTTACCTACAGGTAAGGTCATAATAAAGTTTATCTGTAGGTCATATTAATAGCCCCATAAACAGGCACCGTTTAGGAGATATTCTAGTGAGCAGCAGCTGGTGACGTCACCGGCACATGCTCTCTGCAGGAACACCATACCCATGCAGTTCCTTCAGAGCTTTGTGCCAAGTCCGTGACTCCTGCACGCTTGCGCATCACCGCGACTCAGCCATTCAAGCAGATGGAAGACCGGGTGAAGATGGAAGCCTCTGCAGTGATGACTGCTCACTGCTGGAGGTTTAGTTTTAGGGTTGCACCGATACTAGGCATTTACACAAGTATCCGTGCTTAGGAAAATCTCCCGAACTTAAAACCGATACTTCTGACTAATTTGGCCCTCATAGTTGTGGGGCCAAAGGTGCTGAGTGTTGGGAGTGCTGTGCTGCTTCATTATTTGGTCTCATCCAGATGCTAATATTAAACAGCACACTGATAGATGATGGAAACTTCACAACCCCCCCCCCCCCCCCCCATGCTCCTCCTAATTTTGATCTCCCTAAATGCCAGAAATTGGTATTGGTGAGCACATAAATAGTAAAAGTAAAAATAGGTGCTCGTACGTGTTGCTAAAATAGTGGTATCGGTGCATCCCTACTTTCAAGGTAAGTCTTTCCCAATGTGCTAGTATGTGATGCATACTAGCACATTATGCCTTTTACTTTACAGTTTATTACCGCTTTAAAGTGGAACTGATTGTAAAAAAAAAAAAAAAAAAAAAAAAAAGCAAAAGGGCAGGTTCTTTATTAAAGAAGAGGAATGAATGTAAATGAAGCTACACATGTGCAGCTTTGCTTACATTCCTGGCACAGTGCCAGTACGCCTGGTTGAATGACTCCAATGCATGCCTGGCAGTGATGTCATCTTACACCTGCTAATCGACACGGTCGAATCCAGGGAGAAGGTGGTGGCGAGGAAGCTTATGGGTATCGGACTGTTGGGGAATAAATGAGTATTTGTGCCTTTACTTTACCTTTTTAAAGGTACATTCCAGTCAGAACTGAATTTAAGACACATACAAAAAACACCACCTACCTGCTCAGTACTTCAGTTTTTAATCCAGGCATTAGTCCACCAAATCACTTTTCTTAGTGACCGGAGGACCCCAGCTTGTGGTGATGTAGGAGAGGAATTCCCAAACATACCCAGGACTCTTTACTGATCTCAAATGAAGAAATCTTTATTGCTTGGTGATAAAAGCAGCAAAGCTGAGGCTTCCAGACGTACATTCCCAGCCACTCTGTGAGTAGGTAAAGAAGGAAATCCACCGCTCCAGGCTGATCCACTGGGAAACTGATTGCTTTTCCTCCAAACAGGTAGGGGTCCCAGGTGCAGGCTAATTGCACTAGCCAAATAGATAAAAAAAAGCAGAAGAACTCTGGATAGCCGCACTCCGGATCGGATAAAATGAATTGTGCCTTTATTATTTCAACTAAAAAACTCACATCACACATCAGAACGGCAAAGGGAAAAAATTCAGAACAAAAAATGCTGACGCAATTCACGCAAAAATTGGCGCTTACTCTTAGCTAATCATTATTCTGAACAGAAGGTGTGTGTGTGTGTGTGTGTGTGTGTGTGTGTGTGTGTATGTGTATATATATAATATATATATATATATATATATATATATAATATATACCTTCTGTTCAGAATCTGAGTGCTGCTATCCAGAGTTCTTCTGCTTTTTTTATCCACTCTGAGTAGCTGCATTTCACCTAGCTGTAGAGGAGTACAGTAGGGTTGCCACCTGTCTGATTTTGACCCGGACAGTCTGGGTTTTGACACGGGACACACCACCAGTCCAACCGTCCCTGGACCAGTGGCATAGTGTGTTGGTGAGGGGTAGCTGTGGCGCTGTGAGTCCGCCTGCCACTCTGAGCCAGCTCGGCTGTCCGAGCTCAAGAATGGGCGGTGGGCTGCAGACGCCCTGTGATTGGCCAAATGGGATCACGTGCGGGCAGTGATTGGCCCGGCTGAGCTGGTCACATGTGGAGGCGGGCTTGGCCTGTGGGTGATCACGGTCAGCAAATGCACAGCCGCTTAATCCCAAAGTCCCGCCTCACTGTCTGGCCTGCGCTGTGTGACTGTCTCCTGAGGTCTATCTGTCATCTCGCCCCCCCCCTTTTCTCTCAGCCACCATCTCTCAGCCCCTCCTTTCTCTCAACCACACTCTTTCAACCCCCCTTTCTCTCGGCCACCTTCTGTCAGCCCCCCCCTTTCTCCCAGACTCCCTCTCTCTTAGCCACCCTCTCTGCCAGCCCTCTATTTCTCTCAGCCATCCCATGTGTCGGCCCCCCTTTTCTCTCAGCCACCTCTCTGTCAGCCCCTGATCTAATCTAACAGAGGTCTCTGGGGGGGGGCTGATATAAGGGGACTCTGAGCTAATGGGGGGAGGAGGTTCTGACTGCTAGTGACCAATTAGATCAGCAGTCGGCACCCCCTGTAGAGACTCCCCATTAGATCAGCACCCACCACTCGTTAGAGACCTTTATTGGCTCAGGGGTACTCTTATTATTATATCAGCACTTCCCTTAGAGGCCCACATTAGATCAGAGTGTCCTTGTATCACCGAGACACCCATTATATCATCACAGTCCCCTTATATCACCACCCCCTTTACGGTACTAAAAGAGAATCAGATATAGGGGACTCTGGTCAAAAAAAAAAAAAAAAACTCCTGTAAATTTGTGTGTTCCCACAACTCAAAATAACTAAACATTTTTAAAAAATGTGATGCAACCTCCCCCTATAATTATATTCATTCCAATGTGAAAAAATAATTGTAAATAATGGTGGACAACCCAAAGGATAATACAAGTGTCAGTACACTCCAGTCTTATTTAAACATATATACTGTGCAATCTTCATACACACATAATACTGTATGAATAGTGGTGTAAACCTCCAATCCATTCCAAAATGTGGTGTACTAATATACAACTTATCTAACTCAAAGGGAATTCATAAATTGGATATTGGCACAACCCATTTTGGAATGGATTGGAGGTTTACACCACTCTTCATATAGTATTATATGTGTATGAAGATTGCACAGTATATATGTTTGAATAAAATTGGAGTGAATTAATACTTGGATTACCTTTTGGGTTTTCCACTATAATTTACAATAATTTTTTTTCACTTGAATTTAATATAGGGCGAGTTTCCATTATTTTTTATTTTTTTTTTATTTTTTTTTTGGTTTTCTAAGGGGAGCACTGATATAAAGGGACTCTGATCTAATGGGGGGCCTTCCATTATTACTGTTCTTGGTGAACCCAAAGGTGTCTCTACAATCCTATAATGTATACTGCAAAATGAAATTGCCATGCACCACTAAAGTGTTTGGGTTTGGCTTGAATGAAAGGTGGCAACCCTAGAGTACAGAGAACTCAGATGAAGGTAAATTTAAATCTTAACTTAACCTTCCGTTTTAAAGTGATACTAAAGTCTTGTTTTTATTTTGTTTAAAAAAAAATAAAAACATTTTTTTTATCTATCTTAATGGCGAGAAAGCATTAGGATAAATAACTTTTGGCTAAAATACATTCCAGGTGGATTAAAACAAAAGGGCGTGCAAAGTCTTACAGTTCATTTTCGTTAAAAATCAACCACAGTCCGAGTGGAAAAGCCTGCCCCCTACCAGCATGCCAGAGAGTGGGAGCCTTATTCTATGGCAAAACCAAGCTCTTTGCAGTGGTCAGTCAACCTTGCGGAGTCATAGCCAGAGTTCTCCACTCAGCAGGGAACATGAGCTTTAGTGATTGCAGCGCTATATGTCTGACCAGTACACTGTAGTGAGACTACAGCTTCATAGAGGATGAGTCGTGGTTTTTAGCAGGGCCGTCTTTAAGGAAGGGCAAAAGGGGCAGCTGCCCTGGGCCCTGTCATTGTGGGGCCCAAAGCAGCTGCCTCATACTTGACAACTATCCCAGTGTAAATTCCATTGTCCCTTGAAGTTTTAGTCCTGTGCTGTGTCCCAATATCTCAGTTTAAAGTGCTGGTACTAATGCTGCCCAGCTCTGCCCTATTGTGTACAGATGACTCACCTGCAGACCCGTGTTTACATGTAAATAACCAACATTCATATGTAAATAGTGGTGGCATTACTAAGTAAATCGATGCGGCCGGCAGCATTGATCTGTAAATAAACGTGGCATTCATATGTGTATCATGCTCCCCTGCAGTGGGGAGATGATGTGCTGTAACCTCTAGCAACCAATCAGTGAGCAGTATTTCTTTACAGTAATCTCTAGCAACCAATTAACAACAAGCAGAAATCATTTGCTGTAACCTCTAGCAACTAATCGGTGAGCCGTAATGTGTGCTGTAACTTCTAGCAACCAGTCATTAAGCAGTAATGATATGCTGTAACCACTGGCAACCAATCGCAATTTCTGCCTGATTTGATACAGAAAACTTATTTTAAGTCTAGCTGCTATTTATCGTATGTTTCAGAGCAGGTAGAGAGCAAAATTGCATGGGGGAGCCCCCCCCCCCCCCAAGCAAATTTTTGCCCAGGGTCCAATCAATATTAAAGACGGCCCTGGTTGTTAGGATGCTAACGGGTGCCGGCTCCTTAACCTGCAGTGCTGAGCTGAACTGTCACCTTTTAGCAATGGTAGGAATACCACTGCTAAATGTTTCACTTCACCTTGCAGCTGGAGGTCCTGAAAACATGAAAATAACATGCAAAAACACACGTTGAATACCGCAAAATGAAAACTGTAACTCATGCAGTATTTTTAATGTGCATATTGTGTTTTTTTTTTTTTGGTGAATTGTACATTTTTGCAAATATCGCAAAAGATAAATTACTTGCCCGTCCAGGAATCCAGCGGTGTCTTCACCCGAGACAGTGGGCTATCGGGTGCTGCCGCTGCCATCTCCACTAAGGGAAACTGGCAGCAAAGCTTTGCAGCTGGTTCCCTACTGAGCATGCGTGAAGTGCGTTGCGCTCTCTCATTGGGCTGGCTGCAGAGGAAGGAGGAGGGGGGCTGAAGTAAAAAAAAAAAACGGGTACCCACTCTCCCCAAAAGGTGCAAAATGTGGCAGTGGGGGGGGGGGGGGGGGGTAGACAAGCCAAGCTTCCCTTTTTGGGTGGAGCTCCGCTTTACCTCTTAGTGAATTTACCGCACAGGTCATCTTAACTGGTAACTGCACTAAATATATGATATTGTTTTTCATCAAGAAAATGCTATTTTTTTTCTAATTCTTTCAAAAGTATGTACATTTTGAGGATTATTTACCTGCCAATTTTATTTTTGTAGCTGATGTTTCGCAAGATGCGCGGTTTAAGCGAGTTCCCAGAAAATTCTCCAGCTATTGGGGATGTTCTTTCCCACTTGACTTCCTCTGTGGATTTGGATTTTGGTTCTGACAAGCCTCTCCATGTTACATTGTTACCAAACCCTTCACATTTGGAAGCCATAAACCCAGTAGCTGTTGGCAAAACGCGGGCAAGACAACAGTCTTTGTCTGACGGAGATTATTCTACTGATAGTCTTGCACAACCTGGGGACAAAGTTATATGCCTTCAGGTAAATGACAGTTTTCATATTCTTATTGTTTAATTCTATGTTTGTCGTAAATTAAAGTGGCACCTCAGACGTTAAATATGAACAAAGCATATCCCTCTATAGTGTGTACATGTCTCAATTAAGAATACTAAGGGGTTGATTTACTAAGAGCAAATAGACTGTGCACTTTGTAAAGTTCAGCTGCACTCTGTAAGAGCAGTCGCTTCAGAGTTTAGTAAATGAGCAGAACCTCTTCTGACTTCCATCATCCAATCATGTGCTAGCAAAAACGCAGCTTTCTTTTATTTTCCTTGCATGTGATTAGTAAATGAGGTAAAGATTCACTCTCTTTGCAAAGTGCAGTCTATTTGCCTTTAGTAAATCAATGTTTTACAAAGCAAAATGTGAATAGATAATTATACTTTTTATATTGTCCTTTGAATTGCACAGGAATTGTTAGACAGTGAGCTTATACTGCCCCCTACAGGAGAAATAGTATACGTTTTGTGCTCAAATCCAAGTAGCTTTATACATACTGGGTATGTTTTAAATCGACTGTATGTAAATACACTGCAAAATAGACACTATTGTCAAAAATATTGGGACACCTGCCTTTACACGGTCATGAACTTTAATAGCATCTTAGAGTCTTAGTCCATAGGATTCAATATTACGTTGGCCCACCCTTTGCAGCTATAACAGCTTTAGCTCTTCTGGGAAGTCCGCAAGGTTTAGGGGTGTGTCTGTGGGAATGTTTGAGCAGTTTTCCAGAAGCACTGATGTGCACAAGAAGGCCTGTCTCGCAGTCTCCGCTCTAATTCATTCCAAAGGTGTTCTATCGGGTTGAGGTCAGGGCTTTGTGCAGATCAGTCAAGTTCCTCCACCCCAACCTCACTCATCCATGTCTTTATGGACCTTGCTTTGTGCACTGATCCAAATAATTTGGTAGAGGGAGGATTATAGTGTGGGGTTGTTATTCAGGGGTTAGGCTTGGCCCCTTAGTTCCAGAGAAGGGGACTCTTAAGGTGTCAACATACCAAGACATTTTGGACCATTTCATGCTCCCAACTTTGTGGGAACAGTTTGGGGATGGCCCCTTCCTGTTTCAACATGACGAACACCAGTGCACAAAGCAAGGTCCCTAAAGACATTGAGTGAGTTTGGGGTGGAGGAACCTACAGAGTCCTGACCTCAACCCGATAGAACATCTTTGGGATGAATTAGAGTTTTGACTGCGAGCCAAGCCTTCTCGTCCACATCAGTGCCTAAACCTTATGGATAGCCTTCCCAGAAGACTTGAAGCTGTTATTGCTGCAAAGGGTGGGCCAACTCAATATTGAACCCTACGGACTAAGACAGGGATACCATTAATGTTCATGTGCGTGTAAAGGCAGGCATCGCAAAGATTGATATAACACTCCTAAAGCCACATCTGTATAAACTTGATTGGAAGAGAGAGAGGGTAAAGGGCCACAGGGCCCTAATTCAGACTTTACAGGCAAGATGGACAATGATATAGTACAAAAATATATTTTATTAACAATAAGTCATATCAAACAGGTCAAGTAGAAAAGAATTCATAACGTATGATTGGCATATGATAGTAATGAGTATCTAGTGTAAACAATAGAGTTGACGCTAAATAAACGGCATTGAGCCCCTGTGCGTCAACGCTATATCGTGCTTTTTATATTACCGTACTTTGCTACAAAACAGGCATGATGCTTGTGGGCTGGGTTATCCCACTGATTGTTTGTCTTGTTGCCAGTGTCCATTGTTGCAGTATAACCCTGCTGTCTACATTTAAAACAGCTGGGGTTACAATGACATTTACTTTGTGATGTGTCCTGTTTTTCATGTCACCAAAATTGTTTTTAGTACAGAGCATGGTACGGTAACATTATTTAGAGATGAAAACAATGCAGTTTTAAATTTTGGGAATTTTCTTAATATTTGCACTACAAACGAAAAACCCAAAACACATGTTTGTTCAAACCAGTAAAAATACAGAAATTGTAAACAGGTAGGTAAGGAAAGCGGCAAACGGTTAATCTAATTAGGGATCAAAAAAAAAGTTAATCAAGGTTTGTTTTCTTCTAGTTCTACAAGAATCGTAGTCCAGTCGTGCAAAAAAGAAAAAAAAAAGATCAGGATAACGCAAAGTCCTGAGTAGTTATTGTTTGACAAAACAAGCAGAGTGTCACTACTTTTAATAAATGTTTTCATTACATTGTTTTGTCATTTTTTCCATGAAGTGACCACACTACTGCATTCCCCCCAAGCAGGCTGTAGTCATTGTATGCCTCCATTTCGTTCTTTGCAACTACAGCATTGAGCAATGACATCTACTATCTAGTAGTATCAATCCTCAACAATGCACTGACTCTTCTTCCTATTAGCAAATCAGCTGCCTCTTAATGAGGCAATAACCCCAAGAATGCTGGGAAATGTAGTTTCCTCAATTGCTCAGAGGGCTTCCAGATTGCAAGCTGAAACGCATATTAAACCCCCCCCCCCCCCATTACAATCTTTAGATTTAGGCAGTGGACTGTTGACCAGCGGTTTGAATTGCGGTTTTCTTCAAATTCAGATTCGCCTGCATTAAAGATGAATAGACGTCAAAGCCTCACTCTGGGGAAACCTTTTTTTTTTTTTCCCCCTTCCACCACCCTTTAAGCCATTGTGAGGATTTTTTTCCCCCTTCCTGGTGAAGGCAGCTATACTCCTCTAAGTGAAGATGGGTAAGGAGAGCTGGCAACTCGTACATCTCTATAAGTCTTTAGCTACACAATAGTGAAGATAAGGACAGCTTACATGTTTCGGCAAATAGTCTTAGTCATAACCATACTCCTCTAGGTGTCCCGTTTAGGTCCCAATCTTCAGTTCGCACGTGTGGGACCACTAATCCAGCACTGTGATTGTACCACAAGACCACCAGTCCCCTGCTGTCCTTCTATGACGACAACAGCCTCTTCTCTTTCTTGAGAAGACCCTGCCACCGGTCATCCAATAGGAAGCTGTCCACCTTGCGCACATTATAATTGTGTGTGTGTGTGTGTGTGTGTGTGTGTGTGTGTGTATATAGTTCTCTAAATTCAAATTCATACAATGTTTCCCTTTTTGGGCCAGTTCTGTGGCAGGTAGTCCTATCATTGCTTGTTGTATCCTCCTTTCCTCAACAATGCTAATTTTACTGCTTGTAGTGACCACTGCTTGAGACTGTTCGTTTGTTTTTATTTCTATATGCCCATCAAATGTTGTGGTGGTAGCATAAATGTCAAATGATGCAAGCACAATGAAACCAATGTTATGAGATATGGATGTGCTTAATTTGCAGTGATTACTCTTCACAGCTCTTCAGCATTCTAATGGATTTATTGTAGATATTTGGATTTATTTTGCTTTCTTCTTAAAGGTACATGGAGATGCTTCATTTTCTGGTCAAGGCATTGTCCCTGAAACTTTTACACTTTCAAATCTACCTCACTATCGAATAGGTGGCAGTATCCATCTGATTGTAAATAACCAGCTTGGTTATACTACTCCTTCAGACCGTGGCAGATCTTCTTTGTATACTAGTGATGTGGGTAAGTTCTCCCAAGCGATGCTCTAAGGAGATAGATAGACGCTGTGTGCGGATATAGATAGAGATAATCTGTATCTCACAAAAGTGAGTACACCCCACACACTTCTTCTTCTTTTTTTTTTTTTTTTTTTTTTTGATTATATCGTCTCATGTGACAACACTGAAGAAATTACACTTTGCTACAATGTAAAGTAGTGAGAGTACAGGTTGTTTAACAGTGTAAATTTGCTGTCCCCTCAAAATAACTCAACACCCAGCTATTAATGTCTAAACCGCTGGCATCAAAAGTGAGTACACCCCTAAGTGAAAATGTCCAAATTGGGCCCAATTAGCCATTTTCCCCTCCGAGGTGTCATGGGGCTAGTTAGTGTTACAAGGTCTCAGGTGTGAATGGGGAGCAGGTGTGTTAAATATGGTATTATCACTCTCACTCTCTCATACTGGTTCAACATGGCACCTCATGGCAAAGAACTCTCTGAGGATCTGAAAAAAAGAATTGTTGCTCTACATAAAGATGGCCTAGGCCCTAGGCTATAAGAAGATTGCCAAGACCCTGAAACTGAGCTGCAGCATGGTGGCCAAGACCATACAGCTGTTTACCAGGGCAGATTCCACTTGGAACAGGCCTCGTCATGGTCGACCAAAGAAGTTGAGTGCATGTGCTCTGTGTCAAATCCAGAGGTCGTCTTTGGGAAATAGACGTATGAGTACTGCCAGTATTGTTGCAGAGGTTGAAGGAGTGGGGTGTCAGCCTGTCAGTGATCAGACCATACGTTGCACATTGCATCAAATTGGTCTGCATGGCTTTTGTCCCAGAAGGATGCCTCTTCTAAAGATGATGCACAAGAAAGCCCGCAAACAGTTTGCTGATGTCAAGCAGACTAAGGACATGGATCACTGGAACCATGTCCTTTCGTCTGATGAGACCAAGGTAAACTTATTTGGTCCAGATAGTGTCAACCAGGTGAGGAGTACAAAGACAAGTGTGTCTTGCCTACAGTCAAGCAGGGTGGTGGAAGTGTCATAATCTGGGGTTGCATGAGTGCTACTGGCATTGGGTAACTACAGTTCTTTGAGGAAATCATGAATGCCAACATGTACTGTGACATACTGAAGCAGAGCATGATCCCCTTCCTTAGAATACTGCCTTGCAGCCCAGTCTCCGAACATAATGACCCAAAACACATCTCCAAGATGACTACTGCCTTGCTAAAGAAGCTGAGGGTAAAGGTTATGGACTGGCCAAGCATGTCTCCAGACCTAAACCGTATTGAACATCTGTGAGGCATCCTCAAATGGAGGGTGGAGGACCGCAAGGTCTCTAACATCCACCAGCTCCATGATGTCATCATGGAGGAGTGGAAGAGGACTCCAGTGGCAACCTGTAAAGCTCTGGTGAGCTCAAGGTGGTCAAGGCAGTGCTGGAACCTAATGGTGGCCACACAAAATATTGACTCTTTGACACTTTTGTTGCCAGCGGTTTAGACATTAAAGGCTGTGTGAGTTATTTTGAGGGAACAGCAAATTTAAACTGTTATACAAGCTGTACACTCACTACTTTACATTGTAGCAAAGTGTCATTTCTTCAGTGTTGTCACATGAAGATATAATAAAATATTTACAAAAAATGTGAGGGGTGCACTCACTTTTGTGCGATACTGTGTGTGTATGTGTGCATGTTCGTATGTATGTGTGTGAGATATAGATATAGATATATATATATATATATATATATATATATATATATATATATATATATATATAGATATATATATATATATATGATAGATAGATAGATATTATGCTTTATAAACCAGTGGATTTACCTTTGTCCTGCCACTGATCTATCATGGCATTCTGGTTAACCTTTAAAGCTTTAGAATGAATGTTTACTCTTGTCATTTGGTTTATTTGCAGTTGTCTGGTCAATATGTTTGTGTTCATTGAACCTGAAAGCATGTTCACATGAAGTAGTTTACGTTTTTTTTTTTTTTTTTTGCATCTGAGTATACTGTGAAGATAGTGTGTCCAAGCATGCAGCCAGCCTGCAGGTGCCATTCATATCTACAGTTTTTGTACAGAAATTGTCCAGCCTTAATTGGGCTTTTCTTCACTGTCCATCTTCCCATGTGCTCAACAAAGATATTTGCCCTTGCCATTATAAATGAATTAGAAAATGGGTAACAACTGGGCTAATCTGAATAAATGACAGATTTATATTTGCTTTTATTTGCTTTATGCATTATGGTTTAGAACAGGGCGCTCAACCTTGTGAAGAGCGACGGCCAATGTCGGGTTGCAGGCCATAATGAACTATGGAGTTTTACCGCCACTCCCCCAAACCACAAATGTAAGCGTGCCCTTACTGTCCTGAGCCCCCCTTATAAGGTTGTTTTCATACTCAGGCGTTGTGGTTTACCTGCACTGCAGTGCACATGCGACTTTACTGTGGGCTAGCTGTGCTTTATAGAATCCCAGAAAGTGCGCTAAACCCACAGGATATAATAGAAGTCTATGGCACAGTGCAACAAAGCAGCAGGTGCACTGCACTGCACCTTTTTGGATCAGTGTGAAAGCAGTCTAATGCCCCCTTTTTAAAAGTGCTCATATGCCCATTGAAAAACTGTGATGTTTAATAAACTGACTGTGGGGATGGAGGCATACATATGAGACTAATTAAGGAGAATTTCTCGGGAGAGGTAAAGAAACTTTATTCTTTTACTTTTGAGTTTTTTCATCACATAGTAATTAGGTTTCGGAACTCTTTAGACTGTCAAACTGGAGCCTTTAGATGTGCTTTAAAAGAAATGTAATCAACCACAAGGTGTTATTTGGGGCTGGGAGAAAGTGTGGTGAGGCCAAACGGTCGACATGGCAGAATTTTTCAGACTTGGTTGACCTCTTATCATTTAACTTTCAGGCTAAACTGTTTGATTCAGAAAAGTAAAAAAGAAAAAGTTAGTAGGGAACAAATAGCTTCCATAATCGAGCCTCAGAAGGGGGCCATACATTGTGTAAAAGCTTAGAGAACCCATGTAAATCATCCCTGGGAGCCCCAGCTGTTGTGTACAGCCGTACCTAAAAAAACAAAACAAAAAAAAAAACACACACACGACAGGATACCGCTGTATGCAGGCATACGCTGGTACGTGTGTAAAAGTCATGAGGTACATGCGCAAAGTGTCAGCTTATGTCCTCATGCAGCTGCATCTTGTAGCTGTTTTTCATAAATTGCCTTATGCAGCGCCTAAATAACTTTTACACAGATTCTGTATGTTCATGAATGCTGTTTGGCCCCCTTGCAGCTATGTCTTGAATTATTATGACTGTCAAGGCGTAATCATGAAAGCTTTCTATTTTTCCCATGTTAACTTTTTTTTAACTTTTCTGAATCAGTCTTTTGGGATTGAAAGTCATCTGTAAATGGTAATGTCCAACAATGTATGCCCTGTCAACTGAATGGCCTCGTGACATTGACCCATAGCTTCTGAGTGCACATACCTGTATCAAATCATAAAGCCCTATAGTTGTCGACATTTCTCTTTAAACTGCATCTAAAGGCTCCTGTTTGACAGTGTGTACCCCCCCCAAAAAAAATTGCAGATCAAGTCGCAAAGCCCTGTAATTCTTCACATTTCTCTTACTAACGGCTTCTGTTTGACAGTTTGCTTCCCCCCCATCCCAAAAAAAAACGAATTCTTGCACAAGACCACAGGTTTTCTTTAAAATCTTTTACATAAAAGCATGTTTGGTAACTTTTTATACATAGAATGGAATGCAATAAATTAAGGGGCACTTATAAGGTATTAGTAGCGGTGGTGTTGAGGTGCCTTCACCTACTGTTTTGCAAGTGCTCAAAGGTTTTTTTCTAGTTATGTTTATATGTACCTCTACTGACGCTAATCCCATTTTGTAGTAACATTTTATAAGAATGTTTGCAGCTTTATATGACTGTTATATCGTTTCGGTATCATTATAAAAAAATATATGAGCACAGTTGGTCTTAAGATGGCCCCATCTATCAAGAAGTCTTGCATAATGACTGTCTGTATTGCCCTACATAGCTTGTTAAACCATCACTAAACTTGTAGTGATGGTTTGAACTATGTTTGTTAGTTTTACTAATTTTGGCATTGGAGTAAGGAGTACTTTTTCCTTTACCTTTTTGTTTTAGGTAAACTAGTTGACTGTGCTGTAGTTCATGTTAATGGAGATGTTCCAGAAGAAGTCCTCAAAGCAACAAGATTAGCAGTTGAATATCAGAGGCTTTTTAGAAAAGATGTGATTATAGATTTGTTGTGTTATCGGCAGTGGGGCCACAATGAACTGGATGAGCCCTTCTTTACTAATCCTGAAATGTACAAAATTATCCGGTAAGTTGAGAATCAAATTTCTGCTGATATGTTTTTTTTCCCCTCTTTGTTTCCATAAAGACAACCTGTATTATAGTCCTTTTTTTTTTTTTTCTTTATCTTTTATATTATGCTAAATTTATCTGTTGATCCATTTTCCTTAATTTAAGTGCTGCATGTAAAATGTGTAGATAAAACTTTGGTTTGAAGATGGTAAATCTACTAGCCTTATAAACAGAAGTGGTCCTTGGAGACAAAGAGGCTGAATTCCAAAAACACTGAATTTTCCTTTAATTTATTAAGTGAAGATTCACAACTCCAATTATCCAATCGTATGTGCAAATTCTTTTATTTGCATGTGATTGGGAATTCAAAGTGAAATCAACTCTATAGTGTAGTGACGTGATTTTAGCAGCTACCATAAGTGTTGAATTTCCTTCTAATGGACAGGTGAAGTCATGTTTATTCATAATTGCTTCACAGATGTTTATTTCATCTAACCAAATATGTGGCTTCTTCTGTTTAGGTCACGAAAGAGTATTCCAGACGTATATTCAGAGCGTTTAATATCTGAAGGATTAATGACAGAAGATGAAATCTCGGACATCAAGACATCTTATTATGCAAAGCTTAATGATCATCTTGCCAATATGACTCTTTACACTCCTCCCCCGAACAACCTTCAAGATCACTGGAGGGAAATGGTAGAACCAAGTGCACGCATCACAACGTGGGACACTGGTGTTCCTGCTGACCTGCTTAAATTTATTGGAGCCAAATCTGTGGAGGTTCCTGAGGAGTTTCAACTGCACAGCCATCTACTCAAGATGCATGCCCAGGTTGGTTGGTTATAGTTACAGTGCCTTGAAAATGTATTCATACCCCTTGAAATTTTCCCCATTTTGTGATGTTGCAACCAAAAACGTAAATGTATTTTATTGGGCTTTTATGTGATAGACCAACACAAAGTGGCACATGATTGTGAATTGGAAGGAAAATGAAGTAAAGGTTTTCAATTTTTTTTACAAATAGATATGTGAAAAGTGTGGTGTGCATTTGTATTCAGCCCTCCTGAGTCAATATTTTGTAGAACCTCCTTTCGCTGCAGTTAAAGCTGCAAGTCTTTTATGAACAGATCTTTTCAGGTCTTGCCACAAATTCTCAATAGGATTTAGGTCTAGACTTTGATCTGGCTATTCTAACACATGAATATGCTTTGATCTAAACCATTCCATTGTAGCTCTGGCTGTATGTTTAGGGTCGTTGT
This sequence comes from Lithobates pipiens, assembly GCF_037356315.1. NCBI lineage: Eukaryota > Metazoa > Chordata > Amphibia > Anura > Ranidae > Lithobates > Lithobates pipiens. The sequence goes on from NW_027507903.1 coordinate 156,632,377, forward strand.
CCTGTTGGAAGGTGAACTTCCACCCCAGTCTCAACATGATGCTGCCCCCACCATGTTTCACGTGGGGATGGTGTGTTCAGGGTGATGTGCAGTGTTAGTTCTCTGCCACACATAGCGTTTACTTTTTATGCCAAAAAGTTCAATTTTGGTTTCATCTGACCAGAGCACCTTCTTCTCAATGGTTGCTGTGTCCCCCACATGGCTTCTCGCAAACAATGGCCTTTTTCTTGCCACTCTTCAATAAAGGCCATATGGACAGATTCTCCCACCTGAGCTGTGGATCTCTGTAGCTCCTCCAGAGTTGCCTGCTTCTCTGATTAATGCTCTCCTTGCCCGGTCTGTCAGTTTAGGTGGACGGCCAGGTTTGCAGTTGTTTCATACTTTTTTTTTTTTTTTTTTTTTTTTCTCCATTCCATTTTATAACCTAACCCTGCTTTAAACTTCTCCACAACTTTATCCCTGACCTGTCCGGTGTGTTCCTTGGCCTTCGTGATGCTGTCTGTACACTAAGGCTCCCGCACAAACCTTGGAGGGCTTCACAGAACAGCTGTATTTATACTGAGATTAAATTACACACAGGTGGCCTCTATTTACCAATTGGGTAACTTCTGAAGGCAATTGGTTCCACTAGAATTTAGTTAGGGATATCAGAGTAAAGGGGGCTGAATACAAATGTATGCCACACTTTTCAGATATTCATTTGTAAAAAAAATTAGAAAACCATTTATTATTTTCCTTCCGCTTCACAATTATGTACCAGCTTGTGTTAGTTTATCACATAATATCCCACTAAAATACATTTAGGTTTTTGGTTGTAACTTGACAAGTTGTGGACAATTTCAAGGGGTATGAATACTTTTTCAAGGCACTGTATCTATACACAGAGGTTGTTGCAAGCTCTATTCACACTCTGTATTCTGTTCCAGTACTTTAGCAATCCTTAGACAGCAGCCATGAAGCTTTGAAAACCAACGGTCTCATTCCCAGATACAGTGACGTTGTTCCTCCTTGACAAATGGACAAATTATTTTCTCACAGAAAAGTGTAGCGTCAGGGAATTATGTTCCAACATAAGTTATAACATCTCTATGATCCTATGATCCCTACAGTGCATTTGAGAAGAATTTTTGGTCCCTACTCTGTTGTAATGGCAGCCTACATTTCTAATATAGTTTTTGTATGTGATTGTAGATTTGCCTGTGTATTGCTTTTTTTTTTTTTTTTTATTTAGTTGTATACCTGTTTGTTTTATTGTTTGTTTTTTTAATTTAGTCTAGAATACAGAAGTTGCAGGAAGGAACAAAGATGGATTGGGGTACAGCTGAAGCTTTGGCTTTTGGGTCGTTACTTTGCCAAGGTAATACAGTTATCTGTTTTTCTCCTAATATATGCTTTATAGAACTTTCTGTATATGAGCCATGATTATTTGAGGTCCTGAAGAGATTAAAACAAACCTGTAACCAAGCACTCCAAAAAAGGATGCACTTCATGCTGCCTGGCAGTACCTTAATTTTAGGAAGGACCTCCACTGTTTGCCACATAAGCTTCACTGGACCCTACTTTCTTTGGAAGTACTGTGCTGTACTTCCATCCTGACCCCTTTTACTGTTCCACAGGCAGGTGCAGTGCCTCTTTGTTGGCCACTAATGCTTCCATCTTTTGGATGTGAGATAGTGTGATGAAGGTGGAATGCAATAGTTCTGAGCTAGAACCAAGTCGGGATTTTCTAGATCTGTGCACCTGGGTCCAGGGGGTGGCTGTGCACACAGAAGTTTGCTTACTTACATGGTGACTTCTGTTACTGTTTTTTGGATATAATGGGTTGACTTTGTAGTTGCATTTGCAAAATATCCTGTAATCTCCTAATCAAGCCCCATCATCCATATTGTAAGAAACAAAATAATACATGGTGCGTAACAAGTGCCCATCTTGGGTGGTACAAGTTAAGTCAGGGGTGTCTAACTGTTTGACCTTCGGCCCCATTGGAAGAAGGAATTGTCTTGGGCCAAACATAAAATACACTAACAATAAGGATAACTGATGAGCAGAAAAAAAATCAGGCAGATCACAAGTTGATGATCACGGATATAGATAATACACCTACCTAAGTAATCTATTTTTTATTGTAAAAGAGCAACATAAAACTAGTGCAATATTTGACACTGTTTAATAAACTAATGCAATATCTGGGTTGATGTATGTAGTAATGATTCTCAATTAATTTGCAAGGTGGTTATCGGATGTTTTTGGTTCTAATTTTGCCCTTTGCATGCATCATCTTTGAAATTAGTTGTTCATAGATATAGGTGCTGCCAAAAACTGATGACTTGAAGCAGGCATGATTGTGAACAGTGGGATATTTTTCTTTGTGAAGATAAAACGTATTAAAGAGAGACGTTCAAATTTTCTTTTGGCCGCATGTGTTCACATTTGCAAAAAAAGTGTAAACATATTTTTACAAAACATTCCCCCCAAAAAATCAACATTTAAACAATCACTTTAACTAAGTTTACAATTTTTTGTTGGGCTGCATTCATACCCGTCTTGTATAATTTGCACTTTTCAAGTAAGAGAAATTATCTACAAAATGAGGGGAAAATCCTAGATTGTTGTGTCTCCTCATTTACAGTTGGGTCTTTTGCACGCTGCAGCTTGAAAAAGCGCAGTACAGCTTTTTTTTTTTTTTTTTTACTGAGCTAAAATACAGCCCATTAATTGTAATGTTCCTATGCATGCAGGTTCGTAAACAAGCGACGCGTATTCTTCAGTTAAAAATAAAATAGAAATATCTGCATTTTTGGTCAGTAATTTATGCCAAATGTGCACTTTTGCGCACGTTTGTGTGTAAATTGGCACGTTTGCCTGCAAATTTGCACAGATTTGTCATTGTCAATGTCAGAGCAAGCTGCTGCGCATGCACGAAAATGTGCGCGAATATACATAAAAAAATAAATAAACGGAAGAATTAGATGCTCAAACAGGAGTATCGTGTGCAGGAAACCTTGCTTTGACAACTGTAGTACTTTGGATTCCAATCCATTTTGTGTGACAGTGGTCACCAAGAGAAATCAGGGGGCGAATCTACCCAGAAGTGCTTGGAAGGCAATTTAAATCTAACAAGGGTATGAATACTTCCAGACACTACCCAAAAGTAAAGTTATGGCTTTAAATTTTCTATGATTAATATCAAATTGCATGATTAAAATTAATTTATAATATGAATAGGTAAGTGGTCAGATGGACATAACTGCAAAGTCCAAAGCATTCTTTAAAAATAACCATCTGTTTTACTGTTGGATCGCAAGCATCAGAGTGCTTATAATCTGATATTATTTCTGTTGTGTTATTAAGGGTTTAATGTTCGAATAAGTGGACAAGATGTAGGACGTGGAACCTTCAGTCAAAGACATGCCATGGTGGTTTGTCAAGAGACTAATGACACCTACATTCCTTTAAACCACATAACACCTGACCAGAAAGGCTTTTTGGAGGTGTGTAATATGCATATGACCAAATATATAAAGTATTTTTTCTTGGTATTTAAAAGGCATTCTAATTTTAACGCTACATACCCATGGATGTTTTTACAACCGCTTTTATGTGCTTTTTTTGCAGCTTAAAAACACCTGTCCATGTTGGCCTATGGCCTCATGCCCATCATGGCGTTTTTGAGCGGTAAGTGGCATAGGCATTTTTAAGCTCCAAAAAAAGCCCAGGACCATTGTGTTCTGAGACTCCAGCACTAGAGCTGTAAAACGCAAGACACCTGTAAAAGTGGTGAACGCGATTTAACGAGGCTTAACGCTGTATACACAGCATTTCTCTGTCTCTATTCAAAATCGGTGATTCCCTATGGGAGCCCATTGATTTGAATAGAAGTCGCACCAGTAGTTAGATCAAAATAATCCAACTTGCAGTGCAAATTGTGTGCTGAGAATCTTGAAGGGGAACCCCCGAATTGTTTTTGCGTGAGGTTCCCCCCAAGAGCCATACCAGACCCTTTATATCTGAGCACGCAGCCAGGCAGGTCAGGAAAGGGGGGGGTGAGTGAGCCCACCCCCCCTCCTAAACCATACCAGGCCACATGCCCTCAACATGGGGGGTTGGTGCTTTGGGTCAGAGGGAGCGTGGCCTCTAACGTGCGTCGAGTAGCCCTGCCCTATGCCAATATAAGACATTGCACACGGCAGACCCAGCATTACATCTGGAGATCGCATCGAGTTAACATCGGAAGAAGAACAGAGGGAGAAGACACAGCAAAAGAGCAGAAGATAGCGGAGAGAGAGGACAGCGTAGAGGAGAGAACACATCACCAGAAGAGGGAGAAGAGCCGAAGCTGCCTTATCTTGATCCGACTTCTGGTGCTGCTTCTATTCAAATCAATGGGCTCCTATAGGAAACCATTGATTTTTAATAGAAACAGAGAAACGAGGCTGAAAGCTAGCCTGGCTAAATGTGCATTGATGCAAACCGTGAGAAAAAAAAATAGTTTTTAACGCCGATATTCATTTTTTTCCTGGCGTCGGTACTAGCTTTACAGCTCGTTTTTAAAAATGTCCATGGGCATATAGCCTAAAACAAAACACAGAACTGAAAAAAAATGCATATTCCGATAGAGATATGGGGTTGATTTACTAAAACCAGAGAGCAAAATCTGGTGCAGCTCTGCATATAAACCAATCAGATTCCAGGTTTTTTGTCAATGCTTAATTGATCAGGCTGAAGTTAGAAGCTGATTGGCGACTCATAGCTGCATCAGTTTTAGTAAATCAAACTCATGTCTTCTTTTAATGTTTTTAATTATATACTATTTGGGACATAATGATGTGTTTATGATGTAATTTATATCCTGAAATAAGAGCCCAGGGCATTATAGATTTTGTTTCCTTATTGTCATTCTTTGCCGCTTCAGCATAATTGGAAGAAAAACCAGCATTCACAACACTCAATTGTTTACTTTACACTTGCTGGAGTGTTGCCCCAATATTGATTGGAAAATAGATTAAAAAAATAGTACCGTTTGTAATATAACTGGGCTAATGACCTTTAAAGTGTATCTATATCTCGCGCACACACAAACAATGTAAACTGGCATTCATCATAATGAACACACATGTCCAGATAATAATATCCATCTTTATGCCCTGTAGAGGGCCTGGGAACCTCAAAAACCAAGACTGCACTATAATGCAACCAGTGACCAGATAACATGGTTGCTGGCTGTGGCCTAACCCCTCAATTTGTTTCTATCATACTATTGGCTGGTAAGGTTTCACATCACAGCGATAGGCCAGTAGTAAAGCCAAAAACGTGAAAGGGAGTCAGTCAGGGCAAGTGAGTGCAGAAGATGGTCACTGGTTGAAACCTGTGTTTTGGGGGTACCTGGTCCACTCTATCAGCAAAGCTGCTACACATAAATTTTTCTAGTGAAACATTTGCCGCCTAAGATAATAGACTTTGCAGATGAAGAGTTTGTAAGGTTGGTTTAACTATGAATATGTCAAACATTACCTGTAATACAAGACTTTCTCTATAAAATACTTGTTCTAGTACTGCAGGTGTTTTGGGCATTGTAATTTAAAATGTGCCAATTTGGTTTATACATTTTAGAGACCAGTCTGCCACTTAGCTAGTTAGATGTTCCCTACATTATAAAGAACTTTGATTGAGAGGGAGCAATCATTTTAAGGCACTACGTTCAATTTGCATCAGAATGGAGGAATCCTCAACCCATAAGGTGGAAGGAAGAGAGTGGAGAAAAATAGCAGACGCAATGGCCCTTTTAGTGACAGACTAAAAAATATCTTATTGACAAATATGAAGTTAAAATACATAAAGATTAAAATGGTAAAAAACTATTTATTTATTGAGGGCCCAAAGGCTGAACAATGCCATGATTGGTACATAGAGGCAAAACAACCCGCTTCCTTAGGTGAACTTCAAGGCGCGATGATCTAAAATCATAAATGTTAACTACAATGTTGGTACATAGTATAACATTTTTTACTATACATCCATATAGGTCAATATATCATACAATCAACAGTTTACCATCCCATTCTGTTCCACTCTTTAGAGTCGCAAATTCCACCTAAACAGACTCTCCCAAGGGTGGGGGGAATCCAACACTAAAGAGGGGGTTAGCATAGGGGACCTCCACAAGACCAACCGAGAAAGAAGAGCGCAGCAGGGGAAAGAACATGGTATCTTCAGATTTAGTTATGCATATATACATCTCTCCAGAGTTTAACTTCTAATAGGGTCCATACTTTATAAATAGGATGTGGTAAACAGGTAGTGTATCTGGATTGGGCAGTCAAATGCAAAAGCGGTCCATTGCAGTAATGAAGAGGGGTTTCCTTATTCAGGCCACTGAGTATAATGTTTTTGCAATAATCCTTTTTATTTTCATACAAGTCTGTTTTATCCATTTTGGCAACCTTAAAACGAAGAGTTATTTTTATTACTATTATTATTATTCAGCTCCTAGATGTAATGCTATTAATTGTGCATTTGTTCTCTCTCCAAAAGGTAAGCAATAGTGCCTTGTCAGAGGAAGCTGTCCTTGGATTTGAATATGGCATGAGTATAGAAAGCCCTAAGTTACTGCCAATTTGGGAGGCGCAGTTTGGAGATTTCTTCAATGGTGCCCAGATTATATTTGACACTTTTATTTCTGGAGGTATGATGGTATGAAAAATCTTTTGCAGCAGTGTGAATTGCCGTATGATTCACAGAGCTGTCTGCTCAATCCTTCTGTCTGTCTACGTCAATGTGATATGCCTATCTACAGCTATGTAATCATTATGCTTTCTTTTACTAATTTGGGGGTTTTACCCTCCAAAAACACAAATAAGATCATAAACTATATCTCCTAATCGTACAGTACAGGACAAGGGCAGAGTATTCATACAACATGGGTTCAGGTGATTGGACCCTGGCACAGTTTTAAAGGACACACCCCTCCACACTGAGGACAGCCTGTAATTTTGACACTGTATATACTGCTTGGGGTGCTCACATTGGCACTTGGTGCAACACGTTTGAGTAAGCCGTAGGGTTCTATACAGTTCCAGGGTCATGAACCATTGCTATGGAACCCAGTCCCTGAAGACTCCTTTGGGTTGTACCCAGTGTGATGGCCCTGGACTTTTAAAGTCCTGTGTGATTGACTGGTAAGACAGGGTCACCCTGTATCTCTGACCATTAGTGTTTAAAATGGGGCTGTGTTTGAAATATATTAACCTTGCAGTGTAAACATTTTAAATTTGGCACTAAAATTCAACCACTCAGAGCTTAGTCTCGGATGATTAGTTAGCTCACAGCTCTCTTTACACGCCTTAATGCCACTTTCACATAGAACCCTTATAAGGTTTTCAGGCACTTCCTCCCTCCCCTTCTCCACAGGGATTCATTACTCCTTGCATACACACTTGCCCTGTACTCTGCACCCTATTCCATGAGTACCCTACAGAGGAACACCCTCAGTTGTAGCTATGTGAAAACCAGGTGAAAGGGAGTCAAAGCTACAGGCCAACATTTGCTCTGCTGAAGGCCCACACAGCACTCGACCACGAAATGATGATGCATCCCTTGTAGTGGAGCAAGAACTGATTCTAACACGAGCAACTGATTTCAGCTCAATTTCAGGCACTCAACAAGCGGCCTAGTTGATTAAAGCAAAATTCGCTGCATCTGTGTCATGTTTCTGCAGGAAAATTAGAGCTTTAAAACTGACATCTCTGTTCAGGCTCTAAAAATGCCACTGCTCTTCTCCTTCTCCAATTTCTCTACCAAAATCCAAGCCTGATATGCAGTCCTAGAGGACACATACACAGAAAGGAATGAAGAGGATATTGGAGCAAGTTGTGTAAGATTTTTCTCCCCCAGACTAGACTTGTATTGAAGAAGCTTCATGCAACATTCTTGCTAATGTTGAGAAGCTCATTGCCTCTGTCCGCAAAAGCCTTGGCATTAAGCAAAGTCTCTTGCCATGCCACTTTGGATACAAAAAGACCCGCAAAACCTTCTCTGTTCAGAGCAGTCCAGTTAGCCCAGAAACATTGGACCCCTTCTGAAGAGGCACCCAATCGGGGTGCAGTCAAAGAATGTCACAGCGGTGGCCTAGATCCTCTATCAAGGGGGCACCAGGAGCCTGGCTGCTTTGAAAGAAGCAAACCAGGTCATCTCTTGGACAAAAACTCACTGTTCTGCTATCTTTGTGGTCCAAATCCCACAAGTGGACAACTGAAAAGCTGAATATTTTAGCTGTCGTCGCCTGGATCAGCAGGGATGGGCTCTTCATCCAGATTTCTTCAATCTGATATCTCAAAAATGGATTCCAGATGTCGACATCCTAGCTTCCAGATTCAACAATCAATAAACGACCACATATTTGTTGCCAGAACCAGAGATTAAGTGCAAATTCTACCTAGTCTTCTCAAAAAAAAAAAAAATAGAGCAAGACAGGAAATGGGCATTCTAATTACACCAAACATTCCTTCAGAAGAGCTTGATGGAGAGTATATTTATGCAGACTTTCAGCTGATGGTCCCTGGTTCTTCCCAACAGGCCAGATCTGCTGTCTCAAGGTCCTCGTTATGCTTCTCAGTCTCTGGCTCTAATAGCATGGCTGTTGAATCCCATGGGTTAAAGGAAAGAAGAGTGAGTGTGATTCCTACCTTGATAACCCTTGATACCCTGGTGTGAAAACAGGCACTTCATTCCCAGAGATTACTCTGTACCTTGAATTCTGGCCTTCCTACAAACAGCTCTTGACCAGAAAACAGAAATTGCCCTTAAGTACTCCTAAAGTTTTTAGGTCTCAATCTTATTTTTTTTTTTTTTTTAAGACCTGTTAAAATAACTTTTTTTTTCTTTAAACATCTTTAACACATCCCCCTGCAGCACCCTGTGCTTTCTCGGGATCCCAACTTGATTCTTTCAGTCTTGCAGAAACCACGCTGTGAAGCTGTTAGGGATATCCCCTCTCTCCTGCAACATGGGCTTTTTATGGTTGCTATTGTGTCTGCCAGATGAACTTGTGACCCTATCATGTAAATAGTATTTCACCATAACAAAGTTCTCTCCCAAGGCCATCCTTTCTTCTGAAGATGGCCTCAGCTTTCAACCTCAGTGAGGACATTGCCCTCCCATCCTTTTGCCCTGCTCTTAAGCATCCAAAGGAAATCTCTCTACATTGCCTAGATGTAGTCAGAGCATACCTCAAGGCTACTGCTCCAATCAGACAGACTGATTCCCTGTTTGACCTGTTTTTACTTCACAAGGAACACCCTGTTTCAAGGTTTTACCAGGCATTTGGCCTCAAGGTTCTTGCACTGGCACTTTGAGGTTGGGTCTTTTGACCCTTGGTTTTGGGCCTGTTAGAACAGTCCAGGTTGCCTTATTGTTGTCCACCCTTCTTATTCATTGCTTATGCACATCCTATGGTGTATGAATACTCCTATTGTATCCTGTACTGTACTCTAGGGTATGGAATTTTTATAGATAAATCAAAATTTTCCTTTTTCTGTAATATTCTAGAATTTTAAAATGTTATACAATATAAATGCATCTAAATATAAAGAAATTCATTATAGCCACATAAATGCAGATAAGATTTTATAAAAATGGGTGTATATCCTAACTGAATAAATTATTGCAAAGAATAGATCCCAGATTGACACTTTTTTTTTTTTTTTTTTTAGCAGCTCCGAGTAGGTGGACCAATTGTTTTTGACCAGTGGCTATGACATATTGTACATTTATTGCTCTTTGTAATGTAGTATGAAATGGAGCTTTAGTGATACCCCAGTTTTCATGCTGGATGCAGTGCACATAAGAAGTGTAAGCCAGAATTAATCATTCCTTGCATAATGGTGCAAAAGCATGAAATATACTCCTCCTAATAATTAAAGCATTTGCCCTACATTAATAGGTGAGGCTAAGTGGCTGCTTCAAAGTGGAATTGTGATTTTGCTTCCTCATGGCTATGACGGTGCTGGTCCAGAGCACTCCTCCTGTCGCATTGAACGCTTTCTGCAGGTGAGATTCTTCAGGTAATCTTGTTTGTAGGTGAACACGTGTTTTAGCCCAGAACAAAATGGAAAAATAAAATATACAGCATTGGATTTAGAGTTTCCAAACTAAACCACATTTTATTTATGCCTGCAATCTATTTTGATGGATTATTGACTTTGGTTTTAAAGTAATTGTAAAAACTCAAGGTTTTTCACCTATTCAGTTAAGGTGAAAAAACTTTGCTGCAGCTGCCCGCAGACCTCCCCTTTTTCTTACCTGACCCTATCCAATCCAGTGATGAGCATGAGCCCAGCAGCTCTAGTCACTGTCTCCATCCATATTCGACCGATAGCAGCGGGAGCCATTGGCTTCCGCTGCCTTCAATCAAGTCCAATGACACGGGAGCAGGGAGGCGGGGCCGAGTCACGCATTTTGTGTCAATGGATGCAGTAGCGGGACTCAGGAGCGAGCCACACGGGTGCCTCCATGAAAACCGTCTGTTCGTGGGGGAACCTGATGAAGGGGAGGCACCCCAGAAAAGGAAAAAGGGGTATACTCTGTGCAAAACCCTTGCACAGAGCAGGTAAGTGAAATATGTTTGTTATTTTTATTAGGAAAAAAAATGAATCTTTACAGCCCCTTTTTAATAAACTGAAAGTCAATTTTTTTCACCCCAATTTATCTTTTTTTTTTTTCTCCTTCCAGTTTTCTTTTTTTTTAACGGTTCCATTTTGTTTCCCCAACCAGTGCTTTTCACGCCTGCTAATTGCAATGAACATACTAGATTGGGTGTGGGAGTGTAATATTAGAGTGAAACCCTTAGATTATCGAGATACATTATGGTAGGTATTCTACCCTGTGGTTCTCCTTTGCAGCAGATGGTCTAGGGCAGGGGTCTCCAATCTTTTCAGTACGAAGGCCACATTGTATATTTTACAAATTTTCATGGGCCGAAAAAAAAAATCTGTTTTATGAATGATTAAAATTGCCCAGCCCCCCCCCCCCCCATCCCCTGTGACATTGACATATGAGTTGCTGTGGACCAGGCAAAATCTTGTAGCAGGCTGTATATAAGAATCAGGCTGTAGTTTGGAGATCCCTGGTCTAAGGGGTTATTTTGAAAACAGTTTGTCAGTTGCATGGGGATACCGTGACATAAATAAAATTGTATAAAGCAAAGCCGTGTGTTTTACAATTGTGCATCATTGTGCACTTCAAGACTTCAAAGCCAGCAAATGGCGAAAAGTAAAATGGAAGGAGGAGAGTACACTCACGTCACCTGTTGGTCACATAACTGGCTCTTCCCAGCCTCAGAGCTCCCTCTGCTGTATTGAGTATAGAGAATTGGTAAGGATCTGCCAGCAGTACACCACAGCCTGTATTTTATTATTGGGCCGTAGAATGCAGTCCACTATATATATATATATATATATATATATATATATATATATATATATATATTATAATATATATTATTAGTTTAACCAAGAGCAGATAATATGATGGGACCTTTTTTAGTGAGTGCATGTTTTGGCTTACTAGACTTATTTCTTGCTTGAATTTAAGCAATGACAGTATTATTTTTGGTGTTTCTTACAGTTGTGTGATAGTACAGAAGAAGGTGTGGATGGTGATAATGTTAATATGTTTGTTGTTCATCCGACAACTCCAGCACAGTATTTTCACTTACTACGTAGACAAATGATTCGGAATTTCAGAAAACCTCTGATTGTGGCCTCTCCAAAAATGCTGCTTCGATATCCGGTAATCATTTTGTTCACATCATATGTATTGTAAGAAAATTTTCACCATCTGAACAAGTCTGGACACTGGAAAACTAAAATGTGTTCCTTTTGCAGAGGAGCTGTGCCTGCACTGCAAAGGTTAACTTTTTGTTAATGCCTATTCCCATGAAAAACTGTTTTTTACTTGATCCTTCACTCCTGCAGGCTCCTTTACACTGCTAGACCAGTCACTGCAGCCTCTCACCGCCCACCCCCAGTGGCGGCTGGTGCTCAACATTTTTGGGGGGGCACAAACAAACTATAAAAATTCTGCAAAGCATTGATAAAAACATCAAATGCAGCCACTTGTGCCCGTCAAATGCAGCCACTTGTGCCTCGCCCACTTGCTTCCCGGAACTTACCCCATCTTAGTGGGAGATCAGGTGACGTCAGCGAGCTGTGGGATGAGTACCAAGTGACTGCGGCGGCTCCTGTGTCCTCCATTTGTCTTGCCTCCCTTCTGCTAGGTATCCAGTCAGAGCACCTGTGCCTTCAGCCAATCAGGTGACAGGTATTAGATTCGCGCCTTCTGATTGGCTGAGAGGCAGTTCAGTTTTCGAAAAACAAACTTTTCGCTTTTCTAACACACCTGGGTGGACTGCGAGCACAATGCTTTGCGCTCTAAGTCCACCTTTCGTGAAACCTATTAGAGCCTATGGCTCAAATCAGGTGCTTAAAAAAAACACCCCCGTCGCTGGAATTCAGGAATTCACCCGAAAAGGGGCCGGATGCATGAATAGGGGGTGGCTAACGCGGCCATAAATAGATTGATGCAATGCGTGAATCTATACATTCTACACAATGGGGGTGGCTGGAGAGAGGGGGCAGAACCCAGGCACCCCTAATGGATGCACCGCCACTGACCTGTACTGGACATGAGAACAACAAGGGACAGTCACTGCTGGACTGGATGGGAGCACCATTTTCCAGGGATGTGAAGGATCAGGTAAGTAAAAGTGCTCTTGCTGTCCCTTAGAGTAAAGAAGCAGTTAACCTTTGCAATGCACACACAGCCCCACTGCAAGGACTTTTTGGGTTTCTGGTGTTCAGCCCTAAGCAATGCTGCCAAAAGATAATGGAATGTTAAAGAAAATTGATCATTTAGTTTCATAATGATCATATGTGATTTATTTATTTTTAATAAGCAAAATAACACATTGAGTAAGCATACCAGTTTTCCATTTCTACAGTGCTCAAAATATGTTCAAGAATAACCAAATGTAAGGATAACACTTAAAGGATTCTGAAGTAAGCTGCCTGCAGGATAAATCAGTGACTGAATTTCATGGGGTGTTATTAATTAAATTTTTTTTTTTTTTTTTTTTTTTTATTATTATTATTACTTACCCTAAGCCTTGCCATCTGAATTTCTTTGCATAAGTAATCCTTTACCAATGATATACAGTAGATGCACCATTTATAGGGAGTACACTAGTAGACATAAGCTGTATACATTTTAAGAAATTTGCTAGGGGGAATGTTATAGGTAATATCCATTGACAACTACTAACCAATAAGAACTGTCATTCTTTGGTAGAGCATTTAAAATTGTCTACATGGTTTGTTTTACAAGGCTGCTGTGTCAAGTTTTGATGAATTGGCACCTGGAAAGACATTTAAACCTGTTCTTGGGGAGGCTGTTGCAGATCCTAAAAGGTAATGCATTATATTTCGGACCACCTTTTTATATGAAATCTGTTTCAAGAGAAAGAGAATGTGTAAATCATGTATTTATTGCAACACATGTAATTGCTTGTAAAAAACAAAGAAAAATAACCTTCATTGTTTTTGATACACCAACACACATTCTGCATACAGAAGACCTAAATGTACCTGCTCTATAGTGCGTCATAACACACAATTGCTAATGGGACCAAGCTGGTCCAAACTAAATTTTTACTTCATTAACAGATACAGTGCTGTATAAACTGTTTGTAGCCTCTGCTACAGTGTACAGTGCTGTCTTCTGGCAGCAAGACAGGGATTTCCTGTTCTGTTCCCGGAATAAAATCGAGTTGGGCTGAGCATTGTTCGGCCATTCACAGGAGCTTTGTATTCTTTAAATACAAAGCTTCCCCTGATTGGCTGAGGCGGAGATTGTGAAATGATCTGCCTGCCTCCACCAGTCAAAGGAGGCTTTGTATTCATCCATAGATTACAAAGCTCCCTCCCTGTCTGTAAATGGTTGAGCAGAACTTGGCCCAACTCAACTTTTTTTTTTTCTATGAGTGAGATGGGAAGTCCCCATCTTGTTCCCGGAACACAATGCTGTGTATGTTGCTAAAGCCATTTTGTTTATGCTGCACTCCTAGGTGCTGCATTTGTTAGTGAGGGTAATGATTCAAATGGACGGCTCAGTCCAAGCAAACTAAAACCTGGAAATTACCACACACCTTAATGAAGGAAAACTCCTGCAATAACATGAGCAAAGGTTTGAATAGGACCTTATGATTGTACTTAGCACAATTGTAAACTTCAGGACTAACTCAACCTTGGCATAATGACTATGTACAATGTGTGGCAGGTTGGCTTTTTCCGCCGCTACCCCCTTCCCTCACCTGTTACTGGTTGTCAAGGATGTTGACAGCTTCACAACCAACTAGTGACTGACAGCATACTGAGTCCAATAGAGAGTCAGAGATGTTAATTCCCCATCAGGTACGCTCTCTCTTTGTGATTGACAGCAGGCAGTGGGTGGATTCTATAGCCAATAACAGGTTATCTGTTGGTTAAGAAATCGCCCACTGCCTGCTGTCCATTACAAGGGGAGTGCATCTGGCAAAGTCTCTGAATCGCTGTTCGGTTCTGCCCACCCAGCTACCAAAATCCATGTGTCAAAAAAAAGTCTTTGTGACATCTTCAGGGGAGGGAGCTGAGCTGCACTGTCTGTATGGACACTCCGGCCTTGGTGCACCTCCACGCATGGTGCTTACCCCAAATTTGAGTGCCTGATTTCAACAGGTTCATAAATCTGTCACCCACACTGACGCTTATTACGCGAAGGCACAATGTACTTCTAAAGGGTGTCCTAGATGGTCTCTGTTCATTCCCCAGTATGTATGTCACCTGTGTGTATGTGCAGTTTGGAAATCTTATGTAACACAAGATTGGCTATACAGTATGTAATTTTGTGGGCAAATAAAACAATGCTTTTGCATGCACATGAACTTTAATGGCATCCCAGTCTTGGTCCGTAGGGTTCAATATTGAGTTGGCCCACCCTTTGCAACTATAACAGCTTTAGCTCTTCTGGGAAGGCTGTCCACAAGGTTTAGGAGTGTGTCTATGGGAATGTTTGACCATTCTTCCAGAAGCTCATTTGTGAGGTCAGGCACTGGTGTTGGATGAGAAGGCCTGGCTTGCAGTCTCGGTTCTATTTCATTCCAAAGGTGTTCTATCAGGGTTGAGGTCAGGACTGTGCAGGCAAGTCAAGTTCATCCACCCCAAAAAGGCTCATCCATGTCTTTATGGACCTTGCTTTGTGCACTGGTCCAAATCATATGGTGGCAGGGTGATTATGGTGTGGGGGTTTCTCAGGGGTTGGGCTTGGCCCCTTCATTTCTGTGAAGGGACCTCTTAAGGCGTTGGCATACCAAGACATTTTGGACAGTTTCATGTTCTCAACTTTATGGGAACAGTTTGGGGATGGCCCCTTCCTGTTCCAACATGACAGTGCACAAAGCAAGGTCCATAAAGACATGGATGAGCGAGTTTGGAGGAACTTGACTTGGCCACAGAGAGTCCTGACCTCAACCCCGATAGAACACCCTTGGGATGAATTAGAGCGGAGACTGAGCCAGGCCTTCTTGTGCACATCAGTGCCTGACCTCACAAATGTGCTTCTGGAAGAATGGTCAAACATTCCCATAGACACATTCCTAAACCTTGTGGACAGCCTTCCCAGAAGAGTTGAAGCTGTTACAGCTGCAAAGGGTGGGCTAACTCCATATTTAACCCTACGGACTAAGACTGGGATGCCATTAAAGTTTGTGAGTGTAAAGGCAGGCGCCCTATTACTTTTGATAATATAGTGTACTTACATTAAATGGTAGATTGTTTGTTTTATCTATGGTATGCATCAGTGCTATGTCTGATCTTTTTCTTATGTCTTTTCTTACAGTGTAAGCACAGTGATCCTTTGTTCTGGGAAACATTATTATGCTTTGGCTAAACAGAAAGAGGCACTTGGAGAGCAGGGACACAAATTCTCTATTATTCGCATTGAGGAATTGTGTCCATTCCCATTAGAAGGGCTCCAGCAAGAGTTGAGCAAATATCCAAAAGCCAAAGGTAAGCAGAGTTCATTTGACACAGCTTAGATCTGTTTGCTATTACCTTAAATACCATGAGCAAAGTTATATTATTGCTTCTGTGTGGCTGGAATCTGTCATCAAAATCAGTAGATTTTTACTTATAGTGAAAGTATTTTTTTCCTTCTTTATATCTGTACTTTTCTGCACACTAGCCTTTTCCCTTGTTTGTGGACTATAGATAGTAGACCTAAAAGGTAATCATGCATAAAACAGATATTCTGTTGAGTGCGGTGAAGAATTTACAAATGCAGGCTCAGGTTTGCACCTGAATCATAGACGGGTAATGTCTAAAGTTTGAATGCAATCATGTAGATTGTCCATGGTTTAACATATTAAAAAACAGTAAGTGCAACAGCATTATGTAAAATCTTTATTAAAAACAAGGCTTAACAAATTTGCTTTGAATCTAGGAGCCAGCTAAAAAACTTGGGAGACAGTTTTGATTAACTAACAAAGCTTACTGGTAGAACATATTCCCAAAGGAGAACTTATCCTTTAACCCTTTCCCTGCCAGAGCCATTTTAGGGGGGGTTTGCACACGTTTCAAAAAACATTTTAGTCCTGAAGATTACAAAACCCCCAAAACATTATATATTTTCTGAAAGCAGACTCCCTCGAGAAAAAAAAAAAAGCATTAGTGTTTTCCAGGCCAAATTGAATGGTACCCGGACCTTGTGTCTGAAGAAACAAGGTTTTACCTGTAATTGGACCCCGGGATCCAGTATTTGTTTTCTTCAGCCATATTCCTGGCGGGGTGCTTTTTACGGGCCCAGGGCTGTGGATCCACCAATCAAAAAGGGGGCCTGAGTCACTGAAGGTTCTTTTAACAGAGCCCACTGCGAGAGGTGATTGGGTCTGTTACCACAGAACCCTGCAGCTGGATAAGGTAAGGGAAGATTCCTGAGGAATTTTTGTAATTTTTGTGGGTTTTCTATTTTACGTAAATGTTGTAATGCCTATAGTCACCAGCGGGGGCTGTCAAGAGCACGTATCTGATTCCATGCTTGTCAGTCTCACTCTGTGTACAAACTGCATGCTTCCTCCGGGCCAGGCTTCAGGTAAAGCCGTGGGAAGGGGGGGTTCTTTTCTCCTCAGAATGTCCCCCCACCGGATAGCTTTCCTCCAGGCAGAGGGAGCATGGCATTAGGTGGTTGTGTGCCGCGCCACTCCCGCCACCATTACGGCAGTTCCCTTTGGCAGCTCTCCTCCTCTCCTCCATGCGGTCTGTCAGGATCCGAGCCCGCTCACATGGGAAAACTTTCTATTTTAAAATGGATGAGGGAGGGGGCGTGGTGGGTGGTGCGGCTTAGTGGTGTTGGCATGCTTCAACGTCCAACGCGGGCTGTATAGCTATAAAATGCACCTTTTTCAGGTGCATACAGCTAGGAGGGAAACAGAGTGGACAGGTGGCATGTGAGTGGGTGACACAGGCATTCCCAGGCACATTTACTTAAAGCATCAGGCTGAGCTTAATAGCAGCGTCAGTTGCTGGACTATTGCTCAGCAGTGGGTGCATTTTTTGGTGTTACCTCTGGTCATAGTGCTGAGCACAAATGCAGAGGAGGTGGTTCAAATGCCACAAAGACCAAGGACACAAAGGGGTTGCCCTCAGGCCGTAAGGACCCTCCCTCTGCAACAGCGTCCCGTACTAAGGATGCTGGTCAGAGTGAGCCGTCGGGGTCAATGGGGGTTGCAATTGTTTCTGACACTTGAGCCCCTGTCTATATAACTGAGCAGGTTTTCTCCTCCACTATGAGTGGTTTAGAGGAAAGATTAGTGGCTTTAATCACATCTTCAGAGTGGAAGAAAATGCATTAGGTCCCCTTCCATCACCCAGGATCCTCAAATGGAGGAACTGTGGGAGGGGGAAGATGAATTCTCCTCAGGGGACCGTGAATAAGCTGATTCCTCTTCTGAGGAATCAAGTGGGGAAGGTCCTTCATCAGCCCCACATGCTGAGAAGTTGCTGGTGCATTCTCTTACTGAAATGGTCCACACCACATTTTAAGCTACCCTTAACGGAGTCGGTTGAAGAGCCCGCTTCCTGTTTGGATTCACTAAAGCCTCCGCAAGCCTTGCGTGCCTTACCTGTCCATTCATTACTAGAAAAGCTTATGTATTCTGAGTGGAATTGCCCAGATAAACATTTTTTTTCCTACTAAAGAGTTTTCAACACTTTATCCTATGGAAGAAAAATTTTCTAAGCTATTTGTAGGCGACTGCTCAGATTCGGAAAACACATGTTTTGTTCCTGTTGCCCGAAGGGTCCTAGGAAAGGACAGGCAGCATTGAAATCCACTATTGCTAAATGGATTTGGCAGGTAATTATTCAAGCTTATGGCTTGAAGAGGAAGGTTCCACTTTTTTCAGGTCAAAGCGCACTCCACTAGGGCTGTTAGTGCTTCATGGGCAGTGCATCACCAAGCCTCCATGGCTCAAATCTAGGCCGCAACCTGGTCTTTAGTCCATACATTGACCAGATTCTATCAGGTGGCTGTAAGAAGGCATCAGAATATCGCATTTTGGGCGTAGTGTGCTGCAGGCAGCAGTATAGGTCCTCCGGTCTGATTACACCCTATTTTTGTTTGTGTCCCCTCCCCTGCTTCTGGGACATCCCATGCAGTTATTACTGTGGGTCTGTGCCCCATGATGTACGATAAAGAAAATAGGATTTTTCTAACGGCTTACCTGTAAAAGCCTTTTCTTGCAGTAGATCACGGGACACGGAGGTCCCTCCCCTCTTGCTGGTTACACGTGTATTGCTTTGCTACAAAACTGAGGTACTCCCGGTAAGGGGAGGGGTTATATGGGGAATTGAACTTCTTGTTTAGGGCGTGGCAGTGTCCATAACCTGGAGGTGCCATATAACACATACAGTTAATACTGTGGCTCTGTGTCCTGTGATGTACTCCAAGAAAATGATTTTACAGGTAAGCTGTTATACAATTCCTATTTTTTATGTCATACGCTATTACTGCAAAAATTCAGTTAATAACACAGTAAAAAAAAAAAAACACATTAACCTTAATTTCAAATTTATTTAAGTTTAAAAACATATTTATATTGATGAATCCAATATAGTGCTAAGCATAGAACTCCTCACCAGCCAAACTAGATGCATAGCACCTTCCCTGGAATATGCGATTAAATCGGCATGTCGCTCCGCCCTACATAGTTCGTCTCACGTGTAATGAGCGATCTGCTGATATTGCATATTCCTTAAAGTGCAGGTGTTAAGCTTCTAGTTTGGCCAGCAAGGAATTCTCTGTATAGCGCTATATTGGATTAATTGATGTAAGTGCGTTTTTAAATTTTAATACATTTGAAAGTCGGGTTTTACACTATTTGGAACCTGGTGATGAGCTATTTGGGATGCTGGGATGATCATTGTTTAAACATCTGCCTCTGTGGAGAACCTTTGGAACCATTCTGGGATTATTCTGGCCTGGTGGTTTGGTCACAAGCTCGTCTGACCTTTCCTTAGAGAGTCATATATAGCTGGTAAGCCTGCATTCCTTCCATAAGTGGTGGTGGTGGTGGTGGTGGTGTCGCAGTTTACAATTTTCCAAAGGTAAATGGATGCTAATTTTGGACAAGCTTATATGAACACTTAAAGAGGTTGTAAAGGTTTGTGTTTTTTCGCCTTAATGCATCCTATGGCAATGATGGCCCCCCGTTTACCTGCTGTGCATGTGCCCCAGCGTCCTCTTCTCTGCAGAGTCTGGCTGTTGATTGGATGGATAGGATAAATTGATGGCAGCACAGCCATTGGCTCGCACTGCTGTCAATGACATCCAATGTTGCGGCCACTTTGGTGCAGGACCGAGTCATACACCCTATGGACGAAGCATGTATGACAGGGAGCGCGCCTGCAAGCTAATCCCCTCGTGATAGAGCTTCCCAGAGTGGGGTTAGCTATTGTGGGGAGGAGCTGAGACAGCCGCCGAGGGAACCCAGAACAGGAGGATCGGGGCCACTCTGTGGCAATGAACTGCACAGTAGAGGCAAGTATAACATGTTTGTTAATAAAAAATAAATAAAAACAAACCCATACAACCCCTTTTTGTTTTCTATTTTATTTTTTTCACGTGTACTCTTTTGTGGTTTTGGATTTGGTTTTACCCCTCAGAGAGAGTTTTTGTATGCTTTTCAGATTATTCATTAATACCGTATATACTCGAGTATAAGCCGAGATTTTCAGCCTCTTTTTTTGAGGCTGAAAGTGCCCCCCTCGGCTTATACTCGAGTCATCGCTGTCTGCCCGCTCGATCAGCGTGTCGAGCAGACAGACAGCGGCCATTCTGATTCAAAAGCCGCGCCTCCGGCTCCGCCTTCGCCTGTGATAGGCGGAACACTGAATTTCCCAGCAGCCTGTGTTCCGCCTATCACGGGCATCCGCTCATCCTCGTACTACGGACGAGGATGATACGACGTCCGTGATAGGCGGAACACAGGCTGCTGGGAAATTCAGTGTTCCGCCTATCACAGGCGAAGGAGGAGGCGCGGCTTTTGAATTTTACAATGGCCGCCGACGAAGAGGGCACGGGACGGAGGCAAGGCACGGCACGGGACGGGACGAAGGCAAGGCACGACACGGGACGGAGGCTCGGGACAAAGGCTCGGGACACAGGTAGGCTGGACACACACACACACACACACACACACACACACACACACACACACACACACACACACACACACACACACACACACGGATGGAGACACACACACACGGATGGATGGATGGATGGAGACACACACACACACAGGGATGGATGGATGGATGGATGGAGACACACACACACAGGGATGGATGGATGGAGACACACACACACAGGGATGGATGGATGGATGGATGGAGACACACACACACAGGGATGGATGGATGGATGGATGGACACACACACACACAGGGATGGATGGACGGACACACAGGGATGGACGGACACACAGGGATGGACGGACACACACACAGGGATGGACAGGCATGTCTCACCCTCGGCTTATACACGAGTCAATAAGTTTGCCAGTTTTTTTGGGGGTAAATTGGGGGCCTCGGCTTATATTCGGGTCGGCCTATACTCGAGTATATACGGTATGTATTTCATATAGTAGTGTGACCCTTTTATGTTAATAAAACTCTTATTAACCAAGATATCTTGCACTCGCAAAATTGCTTGGTAAAAGCGTGTATAACATACAATCCATTCAAGTTGAGAACTGCTCAATCGACTGGATGCAGATGTGAATTTTGGATTACACATTTTAAGGGGGCGAACCCTCCAATGCTGTGATGAATATGGTTCACCTTTTGAAAAACATAAACCACGCTGCACGTTTGAGGAAGTGATTACTAGTTATACGGGTTTGACAGTCGAACCTCTGTATCTTGTTGACTGAGCGATTCTCAAATTTGATGTATTTTATGTTATACAAGCTTTTGCCAAGCACTTCTGTGAGTATAAATATATCTGTTCATTAAAACTTTAACATTTTACATGATGCTGGTGCATTTTCTATTTGTTCAAGGATTTTCCTGTCTGGAGAGAGGTGCAAGGAGATGCTTATGATTGTGTTCTGCATCCTTAGGAAAAATCTTGACCACATTCTGCATGGATGTAAACCACCAATTAGTCTGAATCCTTTCAACCCTTTTTTTACTAAAAGAGTAGTTTTCACCAGGTACACGGGGATAATTACCAGCAGGTTTAGTTTAGAGTTTGGCAATGTTCAGACAAGTAGGTGCAAAACAGCTTGCTTTGTCATTATAACTGGCACATGTATAGGTGTCTTTAACATATAACGTAATGCTCCATTGAGAGTATGGCTAAAAAATGTGATGTAAGACATTCCAGTAAATAAAATGTTATATTGTCTTTTTTGCTTTTTGTTAAAGATTTCGTTTGGAGCCAAGAAGAACCACAAAATATGGGTGCATGGACTTTTATTTCTCCAAGATTTGAAAAGCAGTTGGGCTGTAAGGTAAAAAATTTACTATATTATGACGTTGAACATTTCTGTTTTTTTATTAGGTTGTTTTTGGCAAATGGTTTTCTTGCTTCTCATGAATAGTATTCAAAACTTTCCTAGAAATCATATTTTCATATATTTTTTTTTCCACCATATGTATTAAACAGTTCAAACTTCACAAGATAGTGATGCATTCAGAGCCTAGAACCAATTTTTCACATAGCACAGTGCCCTTGCAGAACATAAAGCAAAAAAAGAGTAAAAAAAGGGGCAAAAAAATGTATGCAAATACTACAAATCTGCACTACAAAATATACAAATTACTTTGCAAAATAGTAATATTTAACATGCTGAGCATATGACAGCATCTATGATCATAATTTTAATAGTAAGCAAAATCTCTGACCCTTGTTGCCCCTTGAAAACAAACCTAAACGACATTATTTAATTGGGTGAACTTTAACTATTTAAGGACCGAGCCTCTTTTTGAGATGTAGTGTTCACAAGTTAACCACTTTAACCCCAGAAGAATTTACCCCCTTCCTGACCAGAGCACTTTTTGCAATTTGGTACTGCGCCGCTTTAACAATTGTGCGGTCGTGCGACGTGGCTCCTAAACAAAATTGACGTCCTTTTTTTTTTTTTCTCTTCCCCACAAATATAGCTTTCTTTTGGTCTTATTTGATTACCCCTGCGGTTTTTATTTTTTGCGCTATAAACAAAAAAAGCGACCATTTTGAAAAAAAAAAACACATTATTTTTTTACTTTTTGCTATAATAAATATCCCCAAAAAGATACAAAAAAAACTTTTTTTCCTCAGTTTAGGCCGATGCATATATCTTCTACATATTTTTGGTAAAACAAAAAACGCAATAAGCGATTATTGATTGGTTTGCGCAAAAGTTATAGCGTTTACAAAATAGGGGATAGTTTTATGGCATTTTTATAATATATATATATATATATATATATATATATATATAATTTTTTTTTTTTTTTTTTTTTTTTTTTTTTAAATGATGGCGATGAGCGTTTTTTTTTTAATTCTTTTATTGTGACTGCGACATTATGGCGAACACATCGGACTTTTTTGACACATTTTTGGGACCATTGTCATTTATACAGCAATCGGTGCTATACAAATGCACTGATTCCTATGTAAGTGACATTGGCAGTGAAGGGGTTAACCAGGAGGTGGCAGTGTTTTACAGATCACAGGGAGCAGAGATCAGCGTCATTTGTTGCTTGGCAGAATGGGGAGATGCTGTTTACATCGGCATCTCCCCGTTCTTCCTCTCCATGAGTCGATCGCGGGTATCCCCGCGACAATCGAGTCCACATGACCCGTGATCGGACTCACGGAGCCCTCTTAAAGGGCAACGTACAGGTGCGTGATTTTGCCTGTACGTGCCCTTTTGCCGACTTATATCGTGAGGCGGTCGGGAAGCGGGTAATATCATTTTTTTTTTTGCTAGAAAATTACTTAGAACCCCCAAACATTACATATATTTTTTCAGAAACCCTAGAGAGAAAATGGCAGTTGTTGCAATACTTTGTCACACTGTATTTGCGCAGCGATCTCACAAGCGCAATTTATTTGGAATTTATTTTTTTTATAATTAAAAAATAAGACAACAGTAAAGTTAGCCCACATTTTTTTTTATATTGTGAAAGATAATGTTCTACCGAGTATCAATTTACTCAACATGTCATGCTTCAAAATTGCACCCACTCGTGGAATGGCGAAAACGTTGACCCTTCAAAATCTCCATAGGCAACGTTTAAAAATTTCTATAGGTTACCAGTTTTGAGTTAGAGGAGGTCTACTGCTAAAATTATTGCTCTCGCTCTTATCGCGGTGATACCTCACATGTGGTTTGAACATGGGCGCGACCTGCATGTGCGTTTGCTTCTGCACGCAAGCTCGGTGGGACGGAGCGCTCTTTTAAAAAGAAATTCCTTTTTTTTTTTTTTTTTTTCTTTAGACCGTCTTGGGTCACGTTTATTCCTATTACAAGGAATGTAAACATCCCTTGTAATAGAAAAAAAAAAAAGCACGACAGGACCTCTTTACGGTGAGATCTGGGGTCAAAAAGACCTTAGCTCTTACATGTACGCTAAAATGCAATTTAAGAAAAACCTTTTTATGACCATTGGGCGGAAGTGACGTTTGACGTTGCTTTCACCATCCAATGGTGTGGAGCTGAGCAGGGTGCCATCTTTCCCTCACTCGGCATCCAGCCTGTGAGGGAAGAGGACCAGATCGTCTCCACCGCTACCGACAGCTCCGGTAAGCGTGGGATACGACCACTTTTATTTGAACGCCAACCGCCCGCTGTTGAAAAGGATACCGAGGTTATGGCAGCTAGCTTCCCCTGCAAAATTATTTTTCTAACTCCTGCTTCATCTTGCCGTCTGCCCGCCGTAATTATACGGCAGGCAGTCGGCAACATGAAGCAGGAGTTGGTAAAATTATAAATTTTTATTCTTGAACTTCTGGGTGACAGGCGTCCCGCGATTCTGTCTTGAGATTTTACTGCGATCCATTGGGCGACAAAATCATGCCACGATCGGGATGCCATTGGAAGTGACGGTGATTGCACGGGGGAGTCCCAAGATTTGCCGTGATTCAGGATGCCTAGATGTGACCGGAGCCTTAGCCCTGGTTCAAACTGGAGCATTTGACATGTCAAATTGGTGGCAATTGCCATCAGTGGCATTGTCTTAAGCATCTGTGGCGCTACACCGATTTCAAAAAGTAGTTTCTCTACTACTTTTTGCTATTTTGGGCTGCAAATTACATCAATATCTGTGGGAAAACCTGCACAGATGTCTCTAAAATCACAGCCAAAAACGGGACTGAAACGTGGAAGTGAAATCTTGCGAGTTCAGCTGAATTCGCACGGCTTCATTCCCGCAGCTCAGTGTGAACCTGGGCTCAATTTGATATACTATACACCAAATATTTACTGCAGGTGTACCTTCCTGCATGTGTTTTCAATTACAGCGATTGATTTACCTGCAGGGAATGCTTGGTGAATGCCACATTTTAATGCATCTTTTAAGTGCCATTTGATTAGCTCAAGGAGTTTTTTTTACCAATTGCATATACTGTATGTCACAGTTAAAATATATGTAAAGAGTTGGGAGCATATTCATTCAGCTCTTTCAGATGTTTTTTCTGGCATTTTTGCAGAGTTTTCGTTCAGGCGTTTTGAAGTTCAAAAGGTCACAATGTAAAAGAATTAAAATGCCTGTAATCTGCCAAAAAAGAAGCTCGTGTACCTTTTTGAGCGACGGACGTTTTTTTGGGAAACAACGTTCAAATGTGGATGGGAGGCCATTGAAATTAAGAGGATTTGTCTTGAGCGTTTTTTTGAGCTGAGGCTTATACCCTGTACACACGGTCGGACATTCCGACAACAAAATCCGTCGGATTTTTTCTGACGGATTTTGGCCTAAACTTGTGTTGCATGCAAACGGTCGCACAAAGTTGATGGAAAATCCGATCATTCTGAACAAGGTGACGTACAACACGTATGTCGGGAATATAAATGGGCCAGCAGCCAATAGCTTTCATCTCTTAGTTTATTCTGAGCATGCGTGGCACTTTGTCCATCGGAATTGTCTAGACACAATCGAAATTTATGTTTTCGGATTTTGTTGTCGGAAAATTTTAGATCCTGTTTTTAAACTTTGTGCATCGGAAAATCCGGAAAAAGTCAGATGGAGCCCACACATGATCGGATTTTCCGACATGATCCGATCGCACATTTTCCGTCTGAAAATCTGACCGTGTGTACAGTGCGTAAGAGCAGAAAAATGCCTAGATGTGAACGGAGCTGTATTGTAATACTTGCTATTACTTTATGTAAGAGTAGTATTTGGAACACTATTAATTTGTTGTTTGGCATGTCTTTATAGCTGCGTCTCATCAGCAGACCTGCTCTTCCTGCTCCTGCAGTAGGTATTGGGACTCTACATAAACAACAACAAGAAGATATCATCAAACAGACATTTGCATAGCTGGACTAACTATGGACAGATCTGGACATCAACCATTGGATAAAACAAGCTTTTCTATAAAAAAAAATCTTTATCATGGGGATCAAAACACTAACGTGTTACGTTTTTCATTGCAACTGTATAACTTATTAGCAAAATATCATCATTTTTAAAAAGTGCACAAGTGATTTTCCTTTTTCTTCCCTTTTTTTTTTTTTTTTTTTTTTTAACTGAAATCAAAGCAGGTAACAAACATCAGTGCTGTTATGTGTTCAAAAAGCTGCTGCTTCTTCATTGTCCAGTCACCAGGCTGGGAGTATGTTCTTGACCAAATGATTGTGCTTTCACATTGGTGGTAGAGAATGTGACCATGCTGTATAGCAAGCTTGTTTAGGTCACAAACCCGACTGTTACTGTGTGTGTGTGTGTGTGTGTGTGTGTGTGTGTGTGTGTGTGTGTGTGTGTGTGTGTGTGTGTGTGTGTGTATAGATATAATTAGTATATAATGTATTTCAACTGTGAATTGCATGTGTACCTGGAGTTCAGCTTAAAATCATCTTATAGCCTCTGCCAGACTAATTCCAATCACAGATGATTCTAATATATAAAAGATGACTTTGATTGGAGGACTCCCGTCTATGTCAGCTGGAATATTTACATGTGTATATGGGAGTACTAAATTAAGTTTTTAAGGGGCAGTAGAGTTTTTTTTTTTTTTTTTTTTTTCTCAATTTATTGCTGGAGTTTTGCTTAAAGTGATAGTAAGGCCACTTTCACACGGTGCGCTTGCAGGACGTTAAACTGCAAGCAGCATCTTTGGATCGGCGAAGGAGCGGTGTTTCAATGGGGCAGCGTGGCTATACTGCCATCTGCATCGGCTTTTTGCAGGCAGTGTTGAACCTTTTTCGGCCACTAGCGGGGGTTAAAACTGCCCCGCTACGGCCGAATAGCGTAGTTTTACTGCCGACGACGCTCCCACCCCAGTGTTTAAAGGGGCCTAAAGGCATTTTTCAATTATACCTACCAGTAAGCCTATCATAAGGTTTACCTGTAGGTACAGTAAATATCTGCTAAACGTGCACCGTTTAGGAGAGATTTACTTAGCAGTGCCCGCGACATCACCGGCGCATGCGCACTGCGCTCTCGCTGGACTGCGTGCCGTCTATAGAGAGAGCTGTGCCGTGGCCATTACTCATCAACGTGACGAGTGATGTCATCACTACTCGCACAATGAAACGGCTGCAGCCCACAAACCCGGAAGAAATACCGGGTGAAGATGGAAGTCCTGTCAGCAGTGACAGCATGCCGCTGGAGGGCTTAGTTTTCAGGTACGTTTTTCATAATGTGCTAGTGTGTGATGCATACTAGCACATTATGACATTAATTTGCAGTTTTTTTGCAGTTTACTATGGCTTTAAGTATAACTAGGGTATAACTAAGGTAAAGCATATTATAGTTTTGACTAGAGTGAAGAGGGATTGGAACACCTGTCATATTTTCAATGCTGTCTGTGCCCCTATGATGGGTCACCTGAGACCAGGTGACAGATGCAATTCCGTAGGAGTCAGGAGTGCACCGCTAAGGTAGTGGACCCTAAGACTGACTGCTGCGGGTTGAACCCTGGGAGGTTCAGGAAGCAGGTCTACTGGATCACTAACACAGATCCCAGTGGGAGCTAGAGCATAGATTCCCCAGGGTGTGGAGTCTAAGAGCCAGCAGGTGTTCACCAGAGCCTCTAGTGGTGAGGATTGACTGCTGCAGTCTGGCTCCAGGTCGCGGCCCCTAGGGTTTCGCAGCTCACGGTAGACTACAGGAGAAGGAAGGAGCAGGCTAGAACAACAAGGATAGTAAGGGATAAGGCAGAGGTCAGGGTGACTAGCAGACAGAAACAACAGAGGACACGCCAAAGGTTCAGGGTCACAGGCAAGCGGGGATAGTCGGCGACACGCCAATAGGTCAAGGTCACAAGCAGACAGGAATAGTCAAGAAAACACCAAGGTTGGTAACAGAGACAAATGTAGAGCACGCAGGAAACAGGAAGCCAAACTCACACAATGGTTGATCAGCCTTGTTGGCTTGCAGTGCACAGGTTAATATGGGGTTCCCTGATAGGACCTGGGATGTAGCCAAGCTTAGAGGAGAGGTTATAAAAACAGCCAGGTGAGAGTGGCTCTGAACACATAAGTAAGCTGACAGAGAAAGATTACTGCATAACCATGACACCCTATTAGGGAAATTCACCCTCTCACTTTGTCATGTTTGCTATTAGAAGTAAAAGAAATTCCCAAATGTTGGGTTGTCCCTAGAACAGTAGCAGAGGGAAATCTTCCAATGGGGACACTATTTTTTTGGTGACCCAGAGATTTCCAGTTTTGGCTATGAGGCAGGAAGTAAAGAGAAATCTCCCCGATGCAACACAGATAGTGAAAAAAAAAACTGACAGACGTTATAACCCTCCCTTACTCTATCTAAAATTAAACAGTTTTGCCTTTAGTTCTACTTCAACTGTCTTGACTGTAAAATATTTCATGATGATCTTAAAGTGATATTAAACCCAAATCCAAAAATGTGATTTATTGCAGCTTACCAATGTTTAGATATGGTAGCTGCATCCATTTTCTTTTCTTTGGCTTTTCCCCCTCTGTTTCCACCTGGCCATCTGGGCAGTAACATAACTCCAGTATTAGAATACCCCCACTCTGGATGAAGGAGCACATGGACACCTTTTGGACAGCAGACTTTTTAACCTGGAGGGAAGGGGGTGTTGGATGCACTAGCAGATTTAGATACACTAACAAATGTAAGCTGAACTTCAGCTAACAATTAATAAGCAGTTACAGCAAACACTAACTGAATAAAAAATTTGAAAAGATAGGGGCAGCAGCCAACATTCAAATGTGTCCCCACATAATAATCAATAAAAACAATAAAGATAGATGTGGCGCTACCTCCAAGGTGCTTAATATAGTGCGACAGATTGAGTGAACACAGAAACAGTCTAACAAATTAGACATACATAACAAATAAAAATATGATGCCTCTAGGCAGTGCTGTCAAACTTCAAAGTGAATGATCAAATAATGCAAATATGCAAAAAATACACTTGATGAATAAAAAGCAGTGCCTGTAAATAATGGAATACAGTCCATTCAACAGAATAACTAGTTGCCTACCTTGGGCGTCTTACAAACGTCCATAAATCCCCGTCCCCTGTACACAAGGCATTTCTTGTACGCCTTGCACGATCTTATCTCATTGTGTTCAGCTAATGTGTACAGCCAGTGAGATCCTATGACTGGGAGCTAGTCAGAAGCCTTCCTCACTGAATGATCACTCTGACAGAAAATCTCAGTGAGAATTCAATGTAACATTTTAAGCCAAAACAAGCAAGTAACATAGTAGCTATCTTATCTCCTGCCTTCCCTGTCAAACAGATTTGTGTGAGAGCTGCAGCTGACAGAGGAATGTTTTTTATTGTGTG
Organism: Lithobates pipiens; assembly: GCF_037356315.1. NCBI lineage: Eukaryota > Metazoa > Chordata > Amphibia > Anura > Ranidae > Lithobates > Lithobates pipiens. Next base: position 156,661,951 of record NW_027507903.1, read on the forward strand.
CACAGGGAGTTAACTCTTAACCATGACATACACTTTTTTTTTTTTTGTTTTTTAATAAACCCTTTCATTTCAACCTGTATAATCCCTATTTAACAGTTTTATCTCCTGTTCCATGTTTCTATTTTAAATTATTTGCTGGAATTTTTTTTTTTTTCATAAAGCACATATATACATTGTTATCTTTTAAAGAGGAAGTAAACCTTGATGGGTTTACTTCCTCTTTGATTCCCTGCAAAGGTAAAGCATAATGGACTACTATGCATCGCATAGTAGCCCATTATGTGTCACTTACCTGACACAGGAGCCAGCGAAGTCACCGCTGTCCCCTGTAGTTCCGAGTGTCCATCTTCTTGGTGGGTCTCACTGCTCCGGTGCTGTGATTCACCGGAGCAGCAATGACATCACTCCTGCGCATGCACACGGGAGCCGACACTCGTGGCATATCGGCTCGATCTGCAGCTTACCCAGTGCGCCTGCACCGTAGACAGCGGTGGCTGTCTTCAGGTAAATATCTCCTAAACCGTATAGGTTTAGGAGATATTTCTTGGACCTACAGGTAAGCCTTAATCTAGGCTTACCTGTAGGTCAAAGTGGTTTGTAAGGGTTTACAACCACTTTAAGGATTTACTTTTAAAAATACATTGTTTAGAATATATCAGTTTTATTTTAAATCCGTAATAACTATAAATTACTGATGCATTATGAGAAAAATTTAATGTATGTGAAAAACAAAACAAAAAAAAACATTATTTTGTAAATAACTTGCTTTGTATCAAAAATGTCATTTTAATGTTGCAGTCAATAGAACAAGCAGCAGGATAACATGTACGTTTTTCCTCAGATTAATGGTACTTGTGTTCAAAGTATTACTGATCAAACTTGAAAGTATACTTTTACTTTTTTTTTTTTTTTTTTTAAAGATTTTTACTCTTCTTTCTTTATTTTATTTTTTTTTTTTTTTTTCTCCCCTTAAAATTCAAATACATTTTAAAAGTCTCAGAGGACTTTAGAGTCAGAAGAAAGCCCCGTTGCCGCCCAAAAAACAATATGTGTATCAATTCTTTATCATAAGTAATTACAAAGTTATAGACTCATGAATTGACACAACAGAAATGTGAAATATGTGTCTGGTCCATAGGGGGTAAACAGGACTGAGAGCCGAAGTGGATAACATGCTGAAGGTCAGTTCCAATCAATAAAGTGTATGTGCAAGAATGGTGATATACAGTGTCTTGCAAAAGTATTCACCCCCCTTGGCATTTTTTGTGTTTTGTTGCCTCACAACCTGGAATTAACATGGATTGTTTGAGGATTTGCATCATTTTATTTACAGAACATGCCCACAACTTTTTTTTTTTTTTTTTTTGTGAAGCAAACAACAAATGGGACAAAATAACAGAAAAAGTCAATGTGCATTACTATTCACCCCCCCCCCCAAAGTCAATACATTGTAGAGCCACCTTTTGCGGCTATCACAGCTCCAAGTCGCTTTGGATAAGTCTCTAATGAGCTTGCCACATCTTACCATTGGGATTTTTGCCCATTCCTCCTTGCAAAACTGCTCCAGCTCCTTCAAGTTGCATAAACCACAATCTTTAAGTCTGACCACAGATTTTTTTTTTTTTATTGGATTGAGGTCTGAGCTTTGACTAGGCCATTCCAACACATTTACGTGTTTCCTCTTTAAACCACTCAAGTGTTGCGTTAGCACAGTGTGTTTGGGGTCATTGTCTTGCTGGAAGGTGAACCTCCGTCCTAGCCTCAAATTGCACACAGTGGTACAGGTTTTGCTCAAGAATATCCCTGTATTTAGCACCATCCATCTTTCCCTCAACTCTGACCAGTTTCCCAGTCCCGACTTCTGAAAAAACATGGTGTTCTTTGGGCAATGCGATGTGTTGGGTTTGCGCCAGACATATTGTTTTTCTTTGGCCAAAAAGTTCAATCTTAGTCTCATCAGACCAGAGTACCTTCCTCCACATGCCTTTTCGCAAACTATAAACGTGAGATTTTGTTTTTTTGCTGAACGTAATGGCTTTCTTCTGGCCACTCTGCCATAAAGCCCAACTCTATGGCGCATACGACTTATTGTCATCCTATCTACAGATACTCCAGTCTCTGCTGTGGAACTCTGCAGCTCCTCCAGGGTTTCTTTAGGTCTCTGTGCTGCCTCTCTAATGCTCTACTTGCCTGGGCCGTGAGTTTTGGTGTGCGGCCATCTCTTGGCAGGTTTGCTGTTGTGGCATGTTCTTTCCATTTGGTTATGATAGATTAGATGGTGCTCCTAGGGATCATCAAAGATTTAGTTATTTTTTTATAATCTGTCCCTGACTTGTACTTCTCAACAACATTGTCCCTTTACTTGTTTGGGGAGTTCCTTGGTCTTCATGGCAGTGTTTGGTTTGTGGTGCCTCTTGCTTAGGTGTTGCAGCCACTGGGGCCTTTCAAAAAGGTGTGTGTGTGCATGTAATGACCGATTATGTGACACTTAGATTGCACACAGGTGGACATCATTTCACTAATTATGTGATTTCTGAAAGTAATTGGTTGCACCAGAGCTTTTTATGGGCTTTGTATCAAAGGGGGTGAATACATACGCACATGCCCATTATCATTTTTTTATTTCTGAAAAATAGTTTTTTGTATATATTTTTCTAATTTTTCTTCACCAACTTAGACTATTGTGTTCTGATCCATCACATACAATTCAGATTAAAAAAAAACATTGAACTAAAGGCTGTAATGTAACAAAATAGGTAAAAAGTCAAGGGGGTGAATACTTTCACAAGGCACTGTAATTGATAAAACAATGTGAGAAGATCCAAGTGCAAATGGGCATCAACTCTTAAAATCATGTGGTCACACTAGCTTTCACCATCCAGAATACACCAGAAGTGTGCCCTAGCAGCTCACCTTAACCCCTTTCAGACCGTCCAACGTACATTTTGCTGCAGCCCAGGTGAGCAAAATAACATACCTGATTTCGTACACGCAGTTTAGAGGGTGTGCCGCGACCAGCTGATCGTTCACAGGGGAGGCAGCTCAGCGGTGTGCTGATGTAAACAAAGCACACCGCTGATCTCAGTGAGGACAAGTGAGAGATCGTGATTCAGCTAAGCTGAATCATGATATCTTCTTTCCTCCAGTGTAACGCTTCCCCCTACAGTAACACCTCCCAGGGAACACACCCCTTGATCGCTCCCTAGTGTACACCCCTTCCTTGCCAGTGCCATTTATACAGTGATCAGTGCATGATTATCGCACTGATCTCTGTATTGGTGTCACTGGTAACCAAAAAGTGTAATTTAGGGTCAGATTTGTCTGCCGCAATGTCGCAGTCCTGCTAAAAATCACTGTAAAAAGTAAATAAATAAGTCCATAAATCTACTCCGTAGTTTATAGACGCTATAACTTTTGCGCAAACCAATCAATGTACGCTTATTGGGATTTTTTTTTACCAATAAATATGTAGCAGAATACACATATTGACCTAAATTGATGAAGATATTATTATTTATTTTTTTGGATATGTATTATAACAGTAAAATATATATATATATTTTTTTTTTCAAAATCACTGGTCTTTTTTTTTGTTTATAGTGCAAAAAATAACTGCAGAGGTGATCAAATACCACCAAAAGAAAGCTTGATTTGTGGGAAAAGACATCAATTTTATTGGGGTACAGAATCGCATCACTGCACAATTGTGAATTAAATTGACGCAGTGCCTTATCGGAAAAAAATTGCCTTGTCAGGAAGTAGGTAAAACCTTCCGGGGGTGAAATCAAAGACCACAAGGTTCTGACTGCTTTCAATATGTAAAATCTTTAACCCTTGAGAAAGTCACATGATGTGTGATGCAATGTGTTGGGAGGAGCTGGGTAACATCACTTCCGGCCGTGGCCGAGATCGGAAGTTCTGAGTGTTTCAATGCCATTTTGTCTTATTATATGTAACCTACTACTCTTCAATAAATCTTTACTTTTACAATTACTGCACTATGGAGATTTCCTTTATCTTGTATGGCCCTTATTAAATAGAGGAGGAGGACTAGTACTGCACAGTGGGAGAGATATTAAAGTGACTGTAAAGTCTTGTTTGGTGCTCCAATCTGGAGGGGGAGTCTTGGATGACCGAGACATTCATGGACAGAGATGAGGCTCAGGTAAGTATTAGTGGGGCCGAGGGGGGGCTGCTGCACACAGAAGGCATTTTATCCTAATGCATACCACTTACGGACCGTCCGCCATCATTTTCCGTCACTACTTTGAAGAGGAGTATCGTTCTTATGGCAGCAGCTAACTGCCATAACCCTGATATCCTCCTCTTCAGCGTGCAGTCCGCTTTCAGATGAAAGTGGTCTCTGTGGCAGATTTGCCAAAATCGCTTTTATCGGCGGTGGGACAGGGTGCTCCGGTGCCATCTAATGCTTACTGGAGCGGACAGCAACTGCGGAGGCAAACGCATCTATTCTCTTGTATGGTATGGAGACAAGTGAGGGGAAGGTGGCCCCCATCAGTCTCCATACCATTGCAGGGCGGATGCGAAGTCAAAACATCACTTCCGCCCATAGCTCTTACAGGGACTTTTTTTTATTTATTTATTTTATTTTTTCATTTTAGTGTAAATATGAGATCTGAGGTCTTTTTGACCCCAGATCTCATATTTAAGAGGTCCTGTCATGATTTTTTTTTCTATTACAAGGGATGGTTACACTTCTTGGTGGAAGTATGACCACATTATTTTAAGAGTTAATGCCTATTTGCACTTGGATCTTCTCACATTCTTCTATTAATCATATAATCATTATTCTTGCACATGCACTTTATTGATTGGAACTGACCTTCGGCATGTTATTCTGTTATATGGACTGTGTTCTATTATTTATGGACACTGCTTTTTATTCATCTTTTCCATATTTATTTCTTTGCGTTATTTGATCATTCATTTTGACCTTTCATAGCACTGTAGATTTGGAATCACTGTCTAGAGGCATATCACATCACATATTGTGTATGTCTAATCTGTTAGACTGTTGCTGTGTTCACTCAATCTGTAGCCTGTGTGAGAATTTTTTTATTTTTTTATTATTATTTAAATATAAGGAAACTTGCCTGTCCAGGGAGCCTGCAATGTCAGCACCTAAAACTGACCCATCCATTGGTTCCGGGTGCAGGCGCCAGTATCCTTAATAAGGGAAAAGGGAAGTTTCCTACTGCGCATGCGGGAGTCGCGTGGCCCTTTCTGAATGTCCCATCATCTTCTGGGACAAAGGTCCCCCGGGGTGGGGGTTAGGGCCTGGATAAACCGCAGAAGTGATGTACCTCGCCATGGCACCGTGGGATGGATTCCCAAAGAAAATAAACAAAAAAAGTATGGAAAAAATGGTTTGTCTCAACCTTGTAACTGCTGCAATTGTAAAACGGCTTGTTCTTTTGAAAAACGACAAAATTACTGGCTAAATCATCATGTGACAATAAAAGAGCGAAAAGCCTAAAAAAAGAAAACAAATGCAACAATCACATCTAAGAATTGGTAAGCTGCAATATAATAAATATTTGACTTTGTGAAAAAAATAAACCCAATCAAAGGACTTTGGGTTTAATACCACTTTAGGATGCTTGACTGAGGAATGAATGTTTCCTATGCAAAACAAAACCTTTCTTTTATCAATTTGTGTACTAATACAATCGTCCTTATTGTGCATAATCATTAGTACAATACTAGGAGAAGACGGAATATGAAACCCTGCCACATATGTCAAGGTGTGGGATGTTTTGTTTATGAAGGCAACTTGGTTCAACAGTTAAGCCTACTAAATCCATGTTGGAAAAAAACATGCAAAAAAAAAAATCTTAATTTAACATGTATCTCTTTTGATGGTGGTGTCTTTTACAAATGAAATTTCACAAATAACATGTCTTAACTTGTATTGCGTATTTCTCTAAACAAGTTTTCTATATTATTGAAGTGAACATAATTGCTAAAATGCTGTCTTGCTAGCTGTTACAAAGTGAAAGAATGGTACCTTGGACTTGAGAGCTGTTAGACCCCAGATGTCTCCCCTGCCCTCAGGAGCTCAGGTCTCCCCATGTAGCCCTATTTCTAGACCCTTAAGTCAGACATCTCCTTGAGCTGCCTCTTTTCAGTTTTTGGTTTTAATCCCATTGCACATCTTCCCAGATTTGTCTGGACTCTCCATGCTCTGGGACCTCAGATTCCTACTTGGCAGAAACTCATCCTTCATCATTCCCTGTAGAGGGGATCTAAATCTACTAGGAGATGGGTCTGTTTTCTGAAGCTGAGCTGCAATCACCTTTTATCCTGGATTTTCTCTTTTTATTTATCAGGTATTCTTATCCCTTGCTCCCTGACAGAGGATTTTGTGCTTTTATAGGGGTAGGTTGGATAATTCATAGATTAGAAACACACATGGGTGTTGGTTGGAAGGAGTCCTAGTCATCCTCCTGGTACTGGTGTTTTTATATACCTGTTTTAGTTACGATATATCCTCATCCCTGCCCACCCATTATTGCGGTTCTGATCTTCCTTCTCCTTCGGGGGGAATCAGGGTTAGCATCCTTAATATTTCTTCCAGCTTAAGGGTTTTACTTTCTATTCTATTTAGTTTGTTATGCTTTAAGGGCTCTCACATCTAATGGCTATCCCTTATGATGGTTTTTCCCAACCTGGGGTACCTGGCAGGACATTTAGCCCCGGTTCACACTGAGCTGCGGGAATGAAGCCGTATGAGTTCAGATGAACTCTCATGATTTCACTGCTGCATGTCAGTCCAGATTTCGGCCACGATTTCAGAGACATATGTGCAGGTTTCTGCACAGATGTCAATGTAAACCGCAGCCTGAAATTGCAAAAAGTAGTACAGAAACTACTTTTTGAAACTGGTGCCGATTAGGATGGTGCCATTGATGGCAATTGCTGCCGATTTAACATGCGATTTGACAAAACTCTCTCCAGTGTGAATCCAGGGCTTAGAGTATGCAAATAAAAAGAATTATTGGTGGAAAAATGCAGTGCTTTACCTGCGATGTCAGAAAAACAAATTGATGCTGTAGCTAAGATTGCCATAGCTGGGAACCTACCTCCAAATCACATGGTAATTCTGGCTCTTCTGTTTGGTTATCGCTGTCCCGTTTGCATACTAGTATCTCCCGCTTGGTAACCTGAAGGTTTGTATGTATTAATGACCTAAAGCTGCATATGTGCAGCCTGCCAGGGGCTCCTGGTTTGGAGAGCGAAAAGTGTTTGTGGGGGGGCGCTGAGGTATAGAAACAGACCACAGAATGTCACTGGATTACGTTGGCAAGGGGAGCATTACTATGTTGTTGTGACTCTGTATAATGTAAGTGACAAATGTACTTAATGCTGAACGCTGTGTATTAAACAAAATATAAGGGTTACATGCTAGTTAAGTTTTGGGGGGGTTGAAGAGGCAGTATTACTTGCATTATACATACACCGCTTCGGCGCTGTCCTCTTCTCACCTAAACACCGGCTTGTGGGCTGTCCGTCTGTCCCTCAAAGTCATCACAAGTCATTCGCATTTCTGCCTAGTGGCGCTAGGATCATTGGTTCGAAACCCTACCACAACACTACCTGCCCAGAATTCGCATGTTCTCCCTGTGCCTCTGTGGGTTTCCTCCAGGTACTCTGGTTTCCTCCCAAACTCCAAAGACATGCTGGTTGGTTAATTGGCTCATATCTAAATTTGCCCTAGTATGTGTATGTATGAATGTGAGTTCAGGGACCCTAGATTGTACGCTCCTTGAGCACAGAGACTGATGTGAATGTACAATATATCTGTAAAGCGCTGCGTAAATTGATGGTGCTATATAAGTACCTGTATTAAATAATACATTTCAGGGCTAATAACCCTCTATATGTGGAGGCTGGAGTTTGACTTTAAAAAAAAAATGTGCCCAGTGCCCTGAAAGGGGCCCGACGCATGAATAGGGGGTGGCCTTGGGCAGCCATAAATAGATTCATGCTATGCATGAATCCATCTATTTGCATATAGAGGGTGGCCTGGAGAGAGGGGGAGTCGCCCTTCTGGTTAGTTCCTGTGACCCTGGATTTCACGTATACTTACTATAAAATTTAAAGGATCAAAAGTATTCAGTTTGTGTACATGTTTGATGGTTTCAGTACGATACTGACTGGAGACAGGTACAATTTATGCAAACAGACTGCCTGGGGTGGATACACAATAAAAAAAAAAAGGGTAGGGAACCATAGTCTTAGGAGATGGATTGTCTACTCAGAAAACATCCTTCTTTTATGTTAATTGTCACTTTCTTTGAAATTTAAGGGTTAGGAGTGTTCAGTTTAAGCCTTCTACTGTTGCCTGGCTATTCCTCTAGACTTGTTCAATCTGTATCGACTTCTTTTCCCTGAAGTCAAGTTTTATGTATGCTATGCTTCCCTTTTGTTCTGCAGTTAACCCAAATCTTTTCTCTATTGGACATAGAATGTCTGTCCAAACATAGGGATCTGTTATTTTGTCTCTAGGTCTGAGCCCAGCAAAAAATCTCTTCTTGTTGACCTCTTTAATTGTTGGCCTATTTTTCTATCCTATTTGAAGAGGAACTGCAGTCTGCTCACATAATTTGTAAAACTCTTTGCCATTATGAAGCTTCTCTCCAACCACTTTGCATATTATTTTATGTATACCGTGATTCTGTATTTGCCAAATATGCTGCAGAAAGCTCCATCCACTAAGTCTGGCTGCAACCTTTTTAACTGTGGGCAGATGAAGCTGCTGCTTGTTCACTTCCTGGATTCACACAGAGGCACACCTCCAGCTCTGCAGCCCTCATTGGACCTCTTATGGCTCATCCCCCCCTCCCCTTCCTAGCAAACTGTCATAAGAGAGAGAGCTGTGCATGATGTCTTAAGCCTAGGCTTTTTACCAGACAAGAAATAGGAAGTGGGCTGTATTTACTAGCAGAATAAAAATGTTTTAATATCCAAAGTTAAAACAAGGGCAGAGCATTTAACAGATGGAAAATTGGAAAAAAAAAACGTTTGTGTGTGTGTGTGTGCGCGTTCCACCCATTTGGTTGTTTGTCCACTTATTTGCTGATGGAGCCTAAGTTTGTTTTTTGTTTTTTTGGGGTAAAAGTTTCCCCTTCGCAATAGTTATCTCCATCTGGAGCATTAGGTTGATCCTCAGTGCCCTGCCCTTGGTCGTGAAAATTTCAATATTTGGTCTTGCTAATTCTTCATCCAGCCAGTTATTCAGGTGTTGATTCCCTTCAATGGCTTTTGCCCACCCCTCAACTGGATTGCTTTTGGACATCTTTTTGAAATCCTCTGTCTTCTAATCCCCCAGCCCCCACGGCCATATTTTCCAGGTGCTGCATGGGTTAATACAAGCCAAAGAACCTGTCATCTGCACTTGTCAAGTGTGCTGATTATTCCACCCATTTTCCATTCATAGGTACTGTACTATAGCTTCCATGACTGAAAACCACTTTATGAATGGAAGGCAGGTGGGTGAATGAAAAGTCCATGTCCTCCATTCATAGATAATCATTTTTATTAATGGAAGCTATAGTACTATTGTACAGACTCTATTATCTAGTGTTCCTAAATGGACTTCAGAGTAAAGATTTTACTCTAGGTATTTTATCACTGTAGATTGTGGCTGTTTTTACATGACTTAAACCCAACTCCCAGAAACATTCAAAATATCTACCTTTGCAGTACACTGCAAAGGTTAAATGCTTGTTAATCCTAGGGTTATAGGAACAAGGGGTTATACTTTGCTCACTGCCCAATCTGGCAGGCTTCTTGCATCTATGCGACCAGTCCTCCACAGCCTCTTTTCTAGGATGCTCCAGAAGGCGGTCATACGATGACTTGTACAATACAAAGCCAGTAGCGCTGCATTTTACAAGAGGACAGCAAGAAGCCTGCACGTAATCTGAAACAAGTAATAAGGTATGCACTACATCCTGTTCCTAGTACACATTTTTATTAAACTGGCCTAAACTCTAAATGTTTATAGAGCCAAAATAGTTTGATCTGAGCAGCTTTTGCACCTCTCTCCATTAGAAAGCTATATAACAATTACCAAAAGTATGAGTATACCTTTGGTAATTGTAATATAGCTTTCTAATGAAGGATGCAAAAGTTGCTCAGATGAAACTATATTGACTCTATAGACATTTAGATCTTAGGCCAGTGTAATAAAAATACCTACTTAGGCTGAAAAAGCACATCATTATTTTTCTGTTGGGTGTACTTTGCTAAATGTATGATACTGTTGAATATTTAATACTGGTTTGTTGAACAAAGTAAGTACCTTGTGAACTTTTTGTTCTTTTGTTATAGGGATTGCTAATGGCTTTCTCTCTGATTACATTTAAATAAAAACATTATGATCAGTCATAATAGTATAGTCTTTTACAGTGATCCCATCATAATATTGCAACCTCTCCATGTTAATAACTACATTTAAAAGCTGTAATCAACTTTGCAATTGCCATATTATGTATGTGATGTTTTCTATAAAGTATTGCAAATTTGACACAGAAAAAGGGCTATATTGTTCATGTGTTGTGCCACATCTATATGTACACTGCAATTAGTTTAAGGGCTACCGCATACTCTTACTTTAATGATCATTGTGATCGGAGTCACTTTGAGCGGGGGGCCCATGGAACCCGGAAACCTTTGTTTCAGCTCCCCATGCACCTCCTATGTCTAAGTCCCCCTGTGTCTATTAGGGGCACAGGGTGACTGAGAAAATGATGGAACATTGTAAGAGTTTTGTAGACTGTTGCCATGCCATCTGCAATCTCTGTTTAATCAAAGCATTGCTTAGATATGGATTTCATGGTCTTCAATGTAGTAGGTGGTCCGTCTACTACTGGGGGCTCCTGCTATTGTGTGAAGGTGTTCTGTGTTTATACTTATGATAATGTGTATTTTTTCTTCTGAGCTAGAAGACGGCAAGTCTGACCTGAAAGGTCAGACCTTTGAGTCACCTAGGCTGGTTAAAGGATTAGTTAATTAGCTCATGTTAATTTATGTTTCTGTTTACAGTTTATATTGTTGGGTAATATGATCAGGAGGTGGAACCTCCTTCTAAAGTGTATTAAAGCCTGTATTCTTGTTCAAATAAACAGTTCCAGCTTTGAAGCCAATGAGTCCTGCCTAGTTCTTGGTTACAGTATGCGGTTATAATACCTAATGCCTATATTCAGACTGGAGGAAGTGGTATATGATGGAAACACTCAAACGTAGTGTGGGAGGTTCTGTTACATTAGTGGTGGCAGCAGTGGGGATGCTTCCTGCAGTCTGGGACATCCAAACCTCCATCTGTATCCAAGGTCTGGACAGTAGGAGAGGGGGAGGTACAGATATCAGCTGCCATGGAGAAGGAGATTGCGGTATACAGCCCAGGGGACCAGTGTCAGAGCAGGTCCTGCTAGGATGGTATGATTCTGTCCACTGGGAACTCTGGAAGGAAGCGCTAGTCCATGAGCAGCGACACCAGGGAAAAATTCTCTCCTCCTTGCAGGAAAGGTACTGGTCATGGTACAAAGTGCAAATTGTATTTTTGGGAAGATAACCACACAAGGAATGGAAAGCTAAATTAACCAGGCTGGTCCAGGTGGAGATGCAATTTGACAAGAGCTACAGAGCCCTCTGCTGGTATGTAGCCCAAGTGTGCCCATGGACAGCGGACGACACCCCAACAGTAAGCTTTGGCTACGGCGGCCTGGGGCTGTTATTTGAGAGGCTGTCCAAGGACCCTGACTTTGGCAGCGATTTGGAACGGCGTTTGGAAGAAATCTTGGAATACATAGAATGGATGCTGAATGTCTCAGAAGTTCCCTGGGCACTGGAAGATTAGCAGTTTCTAGCCAATAAGGAATGGGAGCTGGAGATCACCTACAGACGGCTGCTATATTCTGCTCAGCAGCAGGTCTAGGTTCCCTTTGCCTGGGACTATCCAGAAGTACACGCTGACAGTCCTGAAATCCTGGCTATGTCTGCAATGTGGCAGAGTAACAGTGTGCTTTGCCCATCTCCGCCTGCAGCTGTGGATGCAGAGGTCTTATGGCGGATGTAGCAAGTACTGGCTGACCTTGACCATCCTGTTTCTGCATGGGACCATCTTAGATTGAGGAATGCGTCCTGTCCAGCAGCCAATGAGGGTACAAGAGATGAAGCAGTTGGCTCTTCTCTCAAGCCACAGATCACAGAATCTATGGATTTAATTGGCTTTTATTCAGAGGATGTTATGGATCATGAGTCGCCTGCCAAAGTGTTGGCAACCGTGCCCTGGATTTTTAGCAATTACAGAGACTAGTGATTTAACCGACTTATCTGCCGAGGAAGAACAACCAGTTGAGCCTCTGGCAGAAGAGCAGGCATCAAGGCAGAACATCACTAAGCTCTCCTCAGCACCAACAGCAGCTTTAGGCTCGAGAGAAGAGACAGCCAGCCTTTCTCCCACAACACTGACAGTGACATGGGATTTCCTGCCAGCAGCATCTGTGGAGTTACAAGAAACGTCTCCAGCTGAGGTGCTGGCAACTGGACAGAGGGTCCACGACCACACCTGCGGCAGTTCTGGAGGCCTAGGGGGAGAAAGAGATGGTCACTTCCCAGCAGCAGATTAGGCTCCAATAGGAGAAGGGAGAGGAGGTTAGTCAGTCAGAGTGGAGGAAATGGTCTTCCTTCCCCAGCAAGGATTGTGCACTTGGGAGACAGTGACAGAAATGTTATCCCTGCAGCCAGATGAGGGTTTGGGAGGTGAAGCAGCCGCCTTACTTCCCCAACGGCAGCTACACAGTCTGGGAGTGGAGGAAGTCGGCCTCCCTCCCCAACAGTTAGCCAGAGCAGATGATGTGGGGTCCCCAGCATAAGCGCTGGCAACAGGGCAGAATGCTGCTGCCCTCTGCCCTCAACTAGCAGGATGGATTTCCTGTGAAAGTGGATGGGACTAGGGTCTCCACTTGTATACCCCAGGGATGCTGGGCAGTTGGCTCAGATCCCCAACAGCATGACAGTGAGCCCAGCCACTCAGTCTTCTCTCCAGCGGCTGAAGGGACTCCAATGGGGAAGAACCACTTCCTCCCCCGCAGCGGGTATGTTCTATGAGAGAGGCAGAGGTTGGCTGGGTGAGTAATGCTCTGTTTGGAACAATTTTGTTTGGGGTACTGTGTGGGTACAGGCATTGAGGGACTGGAACTACGGACTAACTTTGGAGTCAACCCGTCTAGGGTTTTCTCCTGTGTTAGTCTGCTGCCAAAAGGGGAGAGATGTGACGGAAGTTACTTTGGGCAGGGGGCCCATGGAGCCCAGAATCCCTTGAAGAGGTTTGGAAACCCTTTTTTTCAGCTCTCTATGCACCTCCTATGTCTAAGTCACTCTGTGTCTATTAGAGGCACAGGGTGACTGAGAAAATGATGGAACATTGTAAGAGTTATGTTGCAATGCCATCTGAAATCCCTGATTAACGAAAGCATTGCTTAGATATGCATTTCATGGTCTTCAATGTAGGAGTTGGTCCGTCTGCTACTGGGGAGTCCTGCTATTGTGTAAAGGTGTTCTGTGTTTATACTTATGATAATGTGTATTGTGTCTTCTGAGCTAGAAGACAGAAAGTCTGACCTCAAAGGTCAGACCTCTAAGTCGCCTAGACTGGTTAAATGACTAGTTACTTAGCTCATATTAATTTATGTTTCTGGTTAGCTTATTGTTAGGGTAATATGATCAGGAGGGGGAACCTCCTTCTCAAGTGTATAAAATCCTGTATTCATGTTCAAATAAACAGTTCCAACTTTGCTGCCATACGAGTCCTGCCTAGTTCTTGGCTGCAATATGCAGCCATAATATCTATATGCCAACTGAAGCAAGTGGTATATGATGGAAGCACTTAAGCGGAGTGTGGGAGGTTCTGTTACAATCATGAACATTTAGTTTCTACTCTTTGTGGTCAGAACCCCAGCCTAGGGTTCCTTGCACGTCACTTACTCTGAGGTATTCGCTGTGCACAACACTGCCTTTTAAAAATGTACCCATCTGGCTCATGTGCATGACTGTCCTAGTCTCAGCCAGGATGAGGATTTCTATAGAAATGAATGGAGATTAACGTAGAAGCTGTGTGGCATTTAAATGTGAAAACTGAATTTTCTGTAATTTTTCAGTTCAGGGATAACTAGGGGTAGCTTTTTGGCACTGACCTTTTATGCTAAGTGGATGCCATAGTTTTAGCTCATTGTAAAGGTGTTTTTTGTAAGAAAGTTGTGGCAAAAGCGCCTTTCTCTATCATCCATTTGAGAGACTCAGCATGATACTAAGAAACCTAAAAATATACTACCACCTATAGGAGAACTGAACACTAGACACATAGAGAAGAAAAACTAAAGTGGATGTAAATCCTATTCATGAAATTTGAGCTGGGCACATATATCTGTAGTGTTTACTTATCTCTCTTCAAAGCCCTAAGTCTTGTGTCTTTCTCCTGCTCAGAGAGATCATTTCAGTCAATCTCATACCTTCCTAGATTGGTTTTGGAGAGTGTGGTACATCAAATGCTTTCTTCTGTTGGCAAACTCTCCTTGGTCTCTACTAGGCTCACCAAATCTGTTATCTCAAGAACTGGTCTTCCACCCAGATTTTTGCTTAATGGTTTTGATAACCTGGTTGTAGGAGCCTAGATTCTGAAAGACAGAGGTGTTTCAGATTCGGTAATTCTGGCAACGCTTAAAACTTGTATATCTACTTGTTTATCATTGAATTTGGAAGACTTATTCTTAGCTGTGTGAGATATTCCTTGTATGATATTATTTATTTATTTATTTTTTTAAGTTGGCTATGTTTTTTTTTTTTTTTTTACCTCAAATTTTGAGCTACAATACCAATTGCCTCTTAACTTTACCATAGGTCGGGTGTGTGCACTGACATTTTTTTTTTTTCAACGTCCTCTTGTTAATCATTTGCTGAATCCTACTTCTAAACTAGGGATCACACATGTTGCTTCTCCTGGTAGGCCTTTACTCCAACTGTAGGATTTAAATCTAATGGTATTTGTTCTAAAAACCTCTAAACCTATTGGTTTGGTGTTACTATCCCTGTAAGGTAGGCTATGTTGTGACCATCAATTTAGCCAAAGGGTTTCTAAGTTGATAGAATATTGTCCTGTAAGGAGCCCCATTTTATATTACTAAGTCATGGTTATTTTATTTTATTACTTGAAAAAAATGCAGTATATGTGATCGAATTGAAGTATTAATTGTTTGAATGTTTGCTGCTTTTTATGTTTTTCTATGAATAGTCTCAAAGTACTTATGTATAAAAGTCTGTAATTGTTTTCAATAAAGACTTCTATATTTGAGCCTAATGATTGTTTCTCGATTTATAGCAGTATGGTAATTTTACATTTAGCGCATTTAATTTTAGGGCAGTACTATACTGGCTACGGATTTCATTTTGTGACAATGTAATCGGGGTCTTTTATTAATATACAAGAAAAATTACTAGAAAAGTATATGCACAGCAAAGTGTAACGAAAAGGTAAGCATAGGATAGTTTTGCCTTAGCGAAATGTGATGTGATCTGTAGAAGTAGTGTAACTGTAGATGTAGTTTAATTCTGGGTTATTAAAAATATAGTATTCTATGTCAGTCATGCACATACGTTCTTTCATTAGCATTTGAAAAGGACAGAGACAGTTTTCTAGGATCGAAGTGACACCTAGATGCCAATAAAATTTCCCATTAGAGTAAACATAGATTGCCACCTTCCTGAGGCTTCAAAGAAAACTGCTCGTTATTTTGGCTACACAGATCCGCAGGGGGCATTCGCAAGGCCCCAGCCGATCTGCAAACTTTGAGTAATATCAACAGATCTAAAGAACCTATTTTATTTCTCATAAAAGCTAAAATATTAGAGGTAGAGAGATGAAAATAATTCCTTTTGATCGTACACATGATGGGTTACGTATACATGTAACTGTATTTTTAGCATGTGTGGAATCCTAGAGAACCATACAAAATCGGTATATGGCGCCTGATTGCGGCAGGCAGGCAGTAATTGGTACTGTCGCGATCGGACTGATGCGCTAGTATCGGAAATCCTATCCATGACCAGGCAATCAGCGCTGTTCTGGGCCAATTTAACTCTGGTAATTTCAGAACACAAAACGTCCTGTGGGTTGAGACGGGAACACCCTCAGGGTTGATTGGCTAAGGGCTAAAGTCCAGCCCACATCCATATTTCAATAAATTGAGTAGCCTGAGATATGGACATTGTTCTTCCATGAAGCCAGTTTGAAACTGGGGAGTTCCCACATGTTCCAGTATGCTTCTACTAATGGATAGATTTCGGTAAAGTTTATCTCTGTTTTTATACCTTTTTATTTTCATAACAAATTGCCAATTGTGTGTCTCTGTATTTTTTTGTATCTTTTTGGTAACTCCTTTTTCTTTGTGTATCATGCCCACTTTCGGGATATTAAATGATAAAATTAATAAGTGACTTTTGTGTACTAAGCTAGGACTCCTATCTCTGGAGAGGTTGTTGTATTTTAGTGCCTAAGTACTCGGTGTAAGTTACGCACCAATCGGAATGCAATTGCACTGTGTGTAAGCAGATTGCATGCAGATTGTAAGCTAACGGATCTTCCAGACAGAGATCTCTGTGTGTGGTGGCTCAGCAGACCAGTCTGCGGACAAACTGTTGGGTGGTGGCAGGCTACCGTTCATTGTGTGTCTGGTGTGTGGGGACAGTGGGAAGAGTGATTAACACCGGGGTTTAAGCTTGCAGGATAGCTGGAGGAACCCTAAAAGTGTGCAGTAATTGCTAGACTGCTCCCCAACCCTTAGAGTGCACCAGATTGTATGTAAGATTCGTATCTGCCTGTGTGTGTGGTCAGCTAGCTGGAGTCTCCCTCTAGTGGTGGCCAAAGGTAGTGCGGGCTGTGAAAGTACCACAGCCAGTTGTACATGCTCAGTATAAGTTCCTCCTTATTCCCTTAGTTTCACATATACCCCAGTCACGGAAGGTACGTCGTGGTTAGCTATTCGCAGTGGGTGGGCGTAATCCGTGACACAAAGCATCTACAGTGCCTTGCGAAAGTATTCGGCCCCCTTGAACTTTTCAACCTTTTGCCACATTTCAGGCTTCAAACATAAAGATATAAAAATTGTTTTTTTGTGAAGAATCACCAAGTGGGACACAATTGTGAAGTGGAACGAAATCTATTGGATAATTTAAACTTTTTTAGCAAATAAAAAACTGAAAAGTGGTGCGTGCAAAATTATTCGGCCCCTTTACTTTCAGTGCAGCAAACTCACTCCAGAAGTTCAGCGAGGATCTCTGAATGATCCAATGTTTTCCTAAATGGCTGATGGTGATAAATAGAATCCACCTGTGTGTAATCAAGTCTCTGTATAAATGCACCTGCTCTGTGATAGTCTCAGGGTTCTGTTGAAAGCGCAGAGAGCATCATGAAGACCAAGGAACACACCAGGCAGGTCCGTAATACTGTTGTGGAGAAGTTTAAAGCCAGATTTGGATACAAAAAGATTTCCCAAGCTTTAAACATCCCAAGGAGCATTGTGCAAGCGATCATTTTGAAATGGAAGGAGTATCAGACCACTGCAAATCTACCAAGACCTGGCCGTCCCTCTAAACTTTCAGCTCAGACAAGGAGAAGACTGATCAGGGATGCAGCCAAGAGGCCCATGATCACTCTGGATGAACTGCAGAGAACTACAGCTGAGGTGGGAGAGTCTGTCCATAGGACAACAATCAGTCATACACTGCACAAATTTGGCCTTTATGGAAGAGTGGCAACAAGAAAGCCATTTTTCAAAGATATCCATAAAAAGTCTTGTATAAAGTTTGCCACAAGCCACCTGGGAGACACACCAAACATGTGGAAGAAGGTGCTCTGGTCAGATGAAACCAAAATCCAACTTTTTGCCCACAATGCAAAACAATATGTTTGGCGTAAAAGCAACACAGCTCATCACCCTCAACACACCATCCCCACTGTCAAACATGGTGGTGGCAGCATCATGGTTTGGGCCTGCTTTTCTTCAGCAGGGACAGGGAAGATGGTTAAAATTGAGGGGAAGATGGATGCAGCCAAATACAGGACCATTCTGGATGAAAACCTGTTGGAGTCTGCAAAAGACCTGAAACTGGGACGGAGATTTATCTTCCAACAAGACAATGATCCCAAATATACAGCAAAATCTACAAAGGAATGGTTCACGAATAAACGTATCCAGGTGTTAGAATGGCCAAGTCAAAGTCCAGACCTGAATCCAATGGAGAATCTGTGGAAAGAGCTGAAAACTGCTGTTCACAAACGCTCTCCATCCAACCTCACTGAGCTCGAGCTGTTTTGCAAGGAAGAATGGGCAAGAATTTCAGTCTCTCGATGTGCAAAACTGATAGAGACATACCCCAAGCGACTTGCAGCTGTAATCGCAGCAAAAGGTGGCTCTACAAAGTATTAACGCAAGGAGGCCGAATAATTTTGCACACCCCACTTTTCATTTTTTTATTAGTTAAAAAAAAGTTTCAAAAATCCAATAGATTTTGTTCCACTTCACAATTGTGTCCCACTTGTTGGTGATTCTTCACAAAAAATAAAAATGTTATATCTTTATGTTTGAAGCCTGAAATGTGGCAAAAGGTTGAAAAGTTCAAGGGGGCCGAATACTTTCGCAAGGCACTGTACCATTTTCCTTATTTGTTTGTTACCAATAAAGCTTCTCTTTTTTTTCTGTTTGTGTGACTGAGAGGTCTTGGGCCTACAGTGGGGACGGAAAGTATTCAGACCCCCTTAAATTTTTCACTCTTTGTTATATTGCAGCCATTTGCTAAAATCATTAAGTAAATTTTTTTCCACATTAATGTACACACAGCACCCCACATTGACAGAAAAATACAGAATTGTTGACATTTTTGCAGATTTATTAACCACATCAATACCGGGCACTTAAACACCTTCCTGCCCAGACCAATTTTGAGCTTTCAGCGCTTTCACACTTTGAATGACAATTGCGCGGTCATACTACACTGTACCCAAATGAAATTTTTATCATTTTTTTCCCACAAATAGCTTTCTTTTGGTGGTATTTGATCACCTCTACGGTTTTTATTTTTTGCGCTACAAATAAAAAAAAATACAGAAAATTTTGAAAAAAAAAATTTTTTTTTTGTTTCAGTTTCAAAACTTTGTAAATAAGTACGTTTTCTCCTTCACTGATGGGGCTACACTGATGGGCACCAATGAAGTGGCATTGATGGACACTGATAGGCGGCACGGATGGGCGACACGGATGGACACTGATAGGTGGCACAATTGGCACTGATAGCTGGCACAGATGGGCATGGATAGGCGGCACAGATGGGCATGGATAGGCGGCACAGATGGGCATGGGTGGGCACTGATAGGCCGCACAGGTGGGCACTCATAGGCGGCACGGGTGGGCACTCATAGGCGGCATTGGTTTTATACTGTACTAATGGATGCCAATCAGTGCCAAACAATAATGCATGCCAATCAGTGATGCCCATTGTGGGCACTGATTGGCATCCATTATGGGCACTGATTGGCATCCATTGTGCTGACCATGGGCATCCCTGGTGGTCTAGGGAGGATTACCTTTTCCCTGGTGGTCCAGTGTGGGCATCCTCGGGGGGGCTGTGCTGATAATCGATCAGCACAGACCCCCCCCTGTCAGAGGAGCAGCCGATCGGCTCTCCTCTACTCGCGTCTGACAGACGCGAGTGAGGAAAAGCCGATCACCGGCTCTTCCCATTTACACTGTGATCAGCCGTGATTGGACACGGCTGATCACGTGGTAAAGAGTCTCCGTCGGAGACTCTTTACAGAGATCGTAGTTGCCGGGTGTCAGACTGACACCCCGCAACAACGATCGCCGCGGCTCATAATCCTGAGGACGTCATATGACGTCCGGTCAGGATTATCAAACCACTTTGCCGCCGTCTATTTTTAATAGGGCGGGCGGCAAGTGGTTAAAAAAGAAAAAATGAAATATCACATTTAAAAACCGTTTGCTCAGTATTTAGTAGAAGCACCCTTTTGATCTAATACAGCAATGATTCTTTTTGGGAAAGATGCAACAAGTTTTTTACACCTGGATTTGGGGATCCTTTGCCATTCCTCCATGCAGATCCTCTCCAGTTCTGTCAGGCTGGATGGTAAACGTTGGTGGAAAGCCATTTTTAGGTCTCTCCAGAGATGCTCAGTTGGGTTTAAATCAGGGCTCTGGCTGGTCTATTTAAGAACAGTCACGGAGTTGTTGTGAAGCCACTCCTTCGTTATTTTAGCTGTGTGCTTAGGGTCATTGTCTTGTTGGAAGGTAAACCTTCAGCCCAGTCTGAGGTCCTGAGCACTCTGGAGAAGGTTTTCATCCAGGACATCCCTGTACTTGGCCGGGTTCATCTTTCACTCAATTGCAACCATTGTCCTGTCCCTGCAGCTAAAAATCACCCCCATTGCATGATACTGCCACCACTATGCTTCATTGTTGGGACTGCATTGGACAAGTGATGAGCAGTGCCTGGTCTTCTCCACACATACTGCTTAGAATTAAAGCCAAAAAGTTATATCTTGGTCTCATCAGACCAGAGAATCTTATTTCTCACCATCTTGGAGTCCAGGTATTTTTATTTATTTTTTTTAAGCATACTCCATGCAGTCTTTCATGTGTCTTGCACTGAGGAGAGGCTTCCGTCGGGCCACTCTGCCATAAAGCCCTGACTGGTGGAGGGCTGCAGTCATGGTTGACTTTCTACAACTTTCTCCCATCTTGTGACTGTATCTCTGGAGCTCAGCCACAGTGATCGTTGGGTTCTTCTTTACCTCTCTGACCAAGGCTCTTCTCCCCTAATAGCTCAGTTTGGCCAGACGGCCAGCTCTAGGAAGGGTTCTGGTCGTCCCAAACATCTTTCATTTAAGGATTATGGAGGCCACTGTGCTCTTAGGAACCTTAAGTGCAGCAGAAATTTTTTGTAACCTTGGCCAGATCTGTGCCTTGCCACAATTCTGTGTCTGAGCTCTTCAGGCAGTTCCTTTTGACCTCATGATTCCCATTCGCTCTGACATGCACTGTTAGCTGTAAGGTGTTATATGAACAGGTGTGTGGCTTTCCTAATCAAGTCCAATCAGTATAATCAAACACAGCTAGGCTCAAATGCAGGTATAGAACCATCTCACGGATGATCAAAAGAAATGGACAACACCTGAGTTAAATATGAGTGTCACAGCAAAGGGTCTGAATACTTAGGACCATGTGACATTTCAGTTTTTCTTTAATAAATCTGCAAAAATGTCAACAATTCTGTGTTTTTCTGTCAATAGGGGGTGCTGTGTGTACATTAATAAGGAAAAAAATGAACTTAAATGATTTTAGCAAATGGCTGCAATATAACAAAGAGTGAAAAATTTAAGGGGGTCTGAATACTTTCCGTCCCCACTGTATGTGGTGTATCTTACCAAGTTCCTCAACATTGTAACAAATGTGATTGATCTAAACAAAAATCAAGCATTAACAGCGCTTTACTGCATATTCAAAATAATACTGATTCCCTATAATTCTGTAAATGCAGTCCACATGCGTTTGGTGTGTCACTATTGATCTTAGTGATTATCATCAAACAGTATCCAAAAGTTGTTGAAAAATGAGTATAAGACAGTCCAACATAAGGCACACATCAAAATATTAACATCAGTCTATTTGCTGGGAACATGCAGGGCAAAAAGGACTCCTCCTGTGCAGCTGGCAATTATCAGAATCCTACACCTTCACCGTTTGCACCGCTGTGTGGATCCCCTTAAATGGCCGCTTACCAGAAGCTTTCAACTTAGAAGCCTGTCTGCTTAATCCCGCTGGGTAGGCACCTCTTATTTCCTCCTGCTCCCTTCGCTGTATTCTGCTGTCCTCGTTGGCATTAAGCGTGTCAAAAACGCAAGGGGTCCAATATCGTGTTATACCCTTTATTGTAAAACCCTCTCCCCCCTTACAAATTGTGCTTACTTAAAATCAATGTGTTAAAAGCATATACATAGGTTGTCAGTGCTTCAAATCGAACGTCTCACCGTCAGGCTAATATCCTCTCACGTCACTGCCTGTCAGTAGAGTCCCGGGTGTTCGTCTGCTCCTGTTCAACCTCACTACTCGCGTGGCCACGATATTGGGCATGATATCGGACTACTGTCTTACCCACAACTATTTTTGGTACAATGGTGACTTCCACAGTCAAAAGGCGGGAGTCGCCATGGGAGCCAAATTCGCTCCAAGTATTGCGAATTTGTTCATGAGTCAGTGGGAAGACAGGTGGATTTACGAAAACAGACACAGTGAACTCACTTTCTATACTAGATATATTGATGACGTGTTCCTCTTGTGGGAGGGCACGGAAACATCATTGAAAGAATTCACGACACACTTAAATAGTAATCCAAACCATATCAAATTAGATTATAGCTGGAATAAGCAACAAATACACTATCTAGATGTAGTAGTAATAAAAGAAGGAAATCACCTATATACAAAAACATATTTCAAAAGTACAGAAAGGAATAGCTTCATCCCAATACAAAGTGGACATCACCCTAAATGGCTGATGAATATTCCCAAAGGTCAGATTACAAGGATAAGACGTAACTGCACAACAAATGCGGATTACACTACACAAGCCAACACGTTAAAAATGCAGTTTGAAGAGAAGGGATATAAAGCTGTGACACTGGATAGGTTAATTAATGACATAGGCAAAAAAAAAAAAACAAGATCATTACTTACAACCAACAAATAAACAAAAAGACACTACCTTTTGAATGGGGCTTCATATCACAGTACCATAAACAACATAGAGGCCATTATTACTAGACACTGGCACATACTCCAGATGGACAGAGTAATAGGAAAGGCTTTACCACAAAAACCACCGTTTATATACAGAAAAAATGCCACGTTTGGCGACCAAGTGGTTAAAAAGGTTCTGGACCCCCCCAAAAGGTTAAAAATATTTTGGGAACAAACAGGTTTCCATGCATGCAGAAGATGCAAAACATGCAGACAAGTGTCCACACACCTTAGGGGGCTGACTTAATTTACATCTACGGCCAATGGAAAAGAATTTCAAATTAAGGAGTGTATCACCTGTAAGTCCACACGTGGTTTATGCATTAGAATGTCCATGCGGCCTAATGTATATAGGCCGCACTAAACGGATGCTTACCACACGTGTGGCGGAACATATCTACAACATAACTATAGGGAACACAGTGTATCACTGCACTTTAGGAATAAACACAATTAAGACCCAAAGGGATTCAAATTTGGGGGAATTGACAAACTATACCCGAATTGGAGAGGAGCTAATATGATTAGGGAGATCTCCCGGCGAGAAACAGAATGGATCTTCCTAACAGACACTCTTAGCCCTAAGGGCCTCAATATAGAATTAGATGTGAATTGTCATATTAGTAACTACTGACGAGAGGGGGGATATTTAGAAAATGTAGATGGCAATACATCCAAATACAGTTCCTCCCATTGTAGTCTGCGTAATATTAATTAAAAAGAAAGGCAGTTAGGAAGAAAAAACAATGCTAACAACATGGCGGGTACAATGTTGGGCAGAATATATATTTTTATTATAAAAAAAGTACAGGGACAGTATAGCTTCATAATTAATGTAAATACCGAGTACTAATATTAGGTAAGGAAGATTCCATCTATGATTAAAGCAAGGGAAATCAAAAACAGTATAAGCGTACTATAATCCGAGGATTAATGTAAATAGGATTAATAAAAATAAGATGAGTAAGAATAATGAATAGGCATGGACAAAACTTAGCCCGATTTGTATTTTAAAAAAAATGGTTAATTAAGAATTATTAGGATGATGTGTCTGTGTAATATTTTAATGATTTAGAGTTTTTTTAATGTAATCATTATACCCAACATGAATGTAAAGTTCGTTTTGACTTGCTGAATATGGATGACAACCATATAAGTTCCTCCACACCCCCCGCACGGCCACAACATATGTTGCGCTATGCGGAGGATGTGAATATACTCAAACGGACCACTGTCCAATTGTCAACATCCGGGGGACACCATATCCGGTATTCGGAGGTGCACAAACCGGAAATACATAGGTTGCAGACAGTGGCCTGCTCGGATGGGAGGAGCAAAGGGAGGGGAGACGGGAGGCGGCATAGAGGATGTGACGCCGCCCTGCCTCCACTTAAGCCTACTATAAATAACTACAGCGTACACTGCGTGGCCACGCCCTCTGAAGACGTAATCACGAAACGCCCGGGACTCTACTGACAGGCAGTGACGTGAGAGGATATCAGCCTGACGGTGATACGTTCGATCTGAAGCACTGACAACCTATGTATATGCTTTTAACACATTGATTTTAAGTAAGCGCAATTTGTAAGGGGGGAGAGGGTTTTACAATAAAGGGTATAACACGATATTGGACCCCTTGCATTTTTGACACGCTTAATGCCAACGAGGACAGCAGAATACAGCGAAGGGAGCAGGAGGAAATAAGAGGGGCCTACCCAGCGGGATTAAGCAGACAGGCTTCTAAGTTTAAAGCTTCTGGTAAGCGGCCATTTAAGGGGATCCACAAAGCGGTGCAAACGGTGAAGGTGTAGGATTCTGATAATTGCCAGCTGCATGGGAGGAGTCCTTTTTGCCCTGCATGTTCCCAGCAAATAGACTGATGTTAATATTTTGATGTGTGCCTTATGTTGGACTGTCTTATACTCATTTTTCAACCACTTTTGGATACTGTTTGATGATAATCACTAAGATCAATAGTGACACACCAAACGCATGTGGACTGCATTTACAGAATTATAGGGAATCAGTATTATTTTGAATATGCAGTAAAGCGCTGTTAGTGCTTGATTTTTGTTTAGATCAATCACATTTGTTACATTGTTACTTTCATATATAATAGCTGCTAAAAGATAAGAAGAGAGTGATTTTAATCTAGTTTAATAGTTTACTGACTCACATGATCGCTGAGGTCAGACGTATGTGCATAGAGTATATATTTCTGTTTTTTTTTTTAAAGTTCCCCAATATGTTTCTGGAGAAAGGAAATGCATGTGTTTTACTAGTCTGGTATATGTCATATAGGTATAAATAAAACAATCACTTTTAGAAAACACCAGAAAGCAGACTAGAACACTAAAGAAGTGAAGATTGAGTAGCAAGTTTGTTAAATGAGTCCTCTTTAAATAAATAAAATGGCATGCAAGTTACTACGTTCTTCAAAAGAGATTAATCTACAGCGCTAAGCCTAATGTGAAATGTGTCAATGAGAGTGGTTCTTATGGCATTGACACACTGTACAGCAGGGGTGTCTTAACTTTTTTCAAAGAGGGCCAGCTTTGGTGAATTGAACATGCGTGAGGCCTGACCATTTTTCCTGACGTTCTTTGAACCATTAAAATTCGGTCTAAGTGTGTTTCAGCACTAATACACTGCCCAACAAGAATTCTCTTGCCTTTGTAGCTGTGTGTGGTGAAGAGATGAGCCCGGGTGTGTTATTTGGATATACCGTATTTATTGGTGTATAACACACACCTTCACGTTAAAGCTTCGTACACACGACTGGATTTTCCACAGACAAAACCTTGAAATTTAGTCCAAAGGCATGTGCCTGGATTCTGTCTTGCATACAAATGGCAAGGAATTGTCGGCCAACAAGTACGAATATAGTGAGGTATTAAGTAGATTTTGAGCTCTTTAGCGCCACCCTTTGGGCTCTTTCTGCTAATTTTGTGTTAGAAGTGTGGTGAGTGTTGATTTGCACTTTTCACTTCGTGCTTTCCTGTTAGTTTCTGGACGGCCGGTCGTCAACCAGACATTAAGAAAGGAGAGGATTAAGAGGGCCCTGCTCAGAAGAGCTTACAATCTAATATGGTGGGGCAGGTGGTACAAAAGGTTGTAACTGTGGGGAATGGGCTGATGGAAATGGTAGATTAGTTGGAGACGTGATAGGCTTCCCTGAAGATGAGATGAGTTATCAGGGATCGCCTGAGGTTAGCAAGAGTAGGGGATAGCTGGACCAGTGGAGGTAGTGAGTCCCAGAGGATGGCAGAGGCTCTGGAGAAATCCTGGAGAATGAGCATGGGAGGAGGAGATGAAAGAGCTTGAAAGTAGGAGGTCTTGAGTAGAGCGGAGAGGATGATTTGGGTGATATTTGGAGACAAGACTGGTGATGTAGCTTGGGGCAGAGTTGTGAATGGCTTTGTATGTTGTGGTTAGTATTTTGAATTTAATTCATTGGGTGATTGGGAGCCAGTGTAGGGATTGGAG
This sequence comes from Lithobates pipiens, assembly GCF_037356315.1. NCBI lineage: Eukaryota > Metazoa > Chordata > Amphibia > Anura > Ranidae > Lithobates > Lithobates pipiens. The sequence continues at coordinate 156,688,329 of NW_027507903.1, forward strand.
GAGAGGGGTTGGCAGACACTGAGCAGTTGGTAAGGTGGATAGGTCTGGCCGCAGCATTCATGATAGACTAAAGAGGGGATAGCCTATGCAAAGGCAGGTCAATGAGAAGGCAGTTTCAATAGTCAAGGCAAGAGATAACAAGGAAGTGAATGAGGCGCTTGGTGGTTTCATTTGTTAAAAAGGGGCAAATTTTAGAGACGTTACGGAGGTGAATTCTACAAACATTTTATAAAAGTTTGCGTAATCGGAGGAGATAACATGTTGTTTGTTATTGGCCTTGAAGATAATGATTTGACCCAAGTCCAGTCCAGGAACAAGAGGAGGAGTTCTTGGACCAAACAGTTGCTTTATTAATCGTGACCAATTATATGATATGCCTTTGCTGCGGGAGCTCCAATAATCCAGATGTTTTTTGATTTGTTATATTTTTGGCTGCATAGAATGCACTTTTTGGTTAAGTTCTATTGGCAGATAGCATGTCTAATTTTGTTTCTTTTTTTTTTTAATGTACAATAAAAAAAATTGTGGAGAATAATACTTGGCTGTGTTTTTCTTCAAATTACAGTTTGGAAGTAGGCAGTTACATTTAAAAAAATAAAATAAAAAATACAATGTAAAAATTGATAAGGGACACCAACATAGTTTTCTCTTATTAAAAATGACAGGATAATGGTGTTGTGGTAACTTGACCAAAAAAAGAAAAAAGAAAAAAAAAAAAAAACATAGAATATTCTTGATATAAGAAAAAAAGAAACACTTTGAAAATTTGTTTGCAATAACTCCATCAGTATCACCAGCAAAGCAGCTTCATTATTATCCCATTAAAGAAGAAGAGAATGTGCGCTGCATTTAGAGATTTCACAATTTGCCACGTCACGAATGTTAATTCTCCATTACGAACGCTAGTTTACAAGACGGACCGCTACTTGCTCATCCTTGCTTTTCAGCACGCGTGTTTGTACTTTGGACTTTTGTCCGACAGACTTGTGTACACATGCTCGGAAAATCTGACAACTGACATTTGTCCGTGGAAAATTTTAAAACCTGCCATCCAACATTTGTCCGATGGAGCGTACAAACGGTTGGATTTTCTGCCAACAGCCTGTCATCACACATTTCCCGTCAGTAAATTTGATCGTGTGTACACGGCTTAAGAGGCAAGTTTCAGGAAAAAAAAATCTCTTAAATAAAGAACTGTGAAGCAAAATAGGGGTCGATGCCCATCAATGCAGCCCCACCGTTGCCACAAATGCAGACTAACCATTGCCATCAGTGCAGCCTGTTCAATGCCCATCCGCAGCCTCGGAGGGGACAGGCAGGGGGTGGGATGAGCACCAATCGATTACATACAGTGGAATCGGTTTTCTCTGCAGCCTCTTTTAATACAAAGTCCCACCTCCTGTGATGGGCAGAACAGTTGTCTAATGGCAGTGCAGGAGATGGTACTTCCTATTACAGAGGTCACTGTGTAAACAAGACACTCCAAGGCAGCCAGCATATATATCTTTTGTGGCCCCTGACTCTCGGGGATTCGTTGGGGGCCACAAAATATATACATGTCCAAATTATCAGGTGGGCCATTCTAAACCGGAACGCGGGCTGGACTTTGGACATGCCTGCTGTACACTTTCTGTGGTACAATAGTTTTTATGATGTGAAGTCATCAGAATGCAGCCTGCTTTCTATTACATTCTCAAGATACAGAGTGTGTTACACTAGATGCAGGGGTCTTCAAACTATGGCCCTCCCGTTGTTCAGGCACTACCTTCTAGGCAGGAGACACATCGGCCCACCTTCACCCTTGAGTGTTTTCCACAGGTTTCTAAATGCTAGACTATGCTCAACATGCAGAATTGTATTCTTTTTAACTGTGCCTGTACACTCGGTCACCCTACACTCAAATAAAAGGTAGTACATGTACTTTTTTTGTGTATTCAGACATTTTTATTTCATGTGCTTCAATGGGTGCATTTTTGTGCCTGAAAAAAACTCGTCCACTTTCCCATGCAGGAAACACATAGTTGAAGCTTAATATGCTTGTAAAATGGCCATAAAGCATCTGTAAAAAAAACAAAAAAAAAACAAAAAAAAAAAACCTTCACTAAATCACTACAAATGAGCATTGCTACTATTGACTGCACTAGTGGATCTACTGGCAATTGAGAAAGTATAATTTGTTGTATGGGATCCTCACAATCTATATTACTCCAGCCATATAATTGCAGTAGTTGGGATGCCAGATAATACAACCTGGCATTAGGAGCAGCCAAATCTCCTTCATCCTTAGGTAACTGCAAAGTTTCCAATCTAATACAGGGATGTTTATACCTCCAAATAGGGTATCTATTTGTGTAAAACATTTACATAGTAACCATATGGTACAATTATGTAACAAATAATTGTGGCATCCATATCATCTTTATCAGATTAGCTCTGCCTATTATTGTTAAAGGTAAGCTTACTCCAAATTTTCCCCACTTGCCCAATTTGCTCAAGTAGTGGGGCCAGATTCCTCTCTGCATTAGTGATGGACGAACTTCCGACGGGACGTTTCGCGAACGCGAAATGCGAACGGACCCAAACGTTCGCGAAACCGACCGTTCGCCGCGGGCCCCATTGACTTCAATGGGAGGCGAACTTTGCAAACCTTCATGTCGAATTTGCGGCCACGTGGTAATTATTAGGGGGTAAAACGTAGTCCCACCATCTGGACAATGACATAATACATGTATGAGGTGAATTTGGGATCGATAACTACAAGCATTTTTATTTTATTTGGGAAATTGTTCTAACAATTCAGGACTATGGAGCTAATGAAGGCAATGGAGGAGAGGGAAGGTCAGGGACCAGGGTAGGCAAAGAAGAGGGTGCAGGAGATGATCACCAGCAGCGTGACATACCGGAATGACACATGCACCGTGATAGAGGCATCTGACAGCAGCACCGTAATACAGAGCACTGACAGCAGCACCGTGACATACAGCGCTGACAGCAGCACCGTGACATACAGCGCTGACAGCAGCACCGTGACATACAGCGCTGACAGCAGCACCGTGACATACAGCGCTGACAGCAGCACCGTGACATACAGCGCTGACAGCAGCACCGTGACATACAGCGCTGACAGCAGCACCGTGACATACAGCGCTGACAGCAGCACCGTGACATACAGCGCTGACAGCAGCACCGTGACATACAGCACTGACAGCAGCACCGTAAGCAGCCCCAGGAGGAAGTCAGCACAGCACAGGGATGGTGTGATCCCCTCATAATAAGAACCCCCAGGAGGAAGTCAGCACAGCACAGGGATAGTGTGATCCCTTCATAATAAGAACCCCCAGGAGGAAGTCAGCACAGCACAGGGATATCATAAGCAGCCCCAGTAGAAATATGACACCGCTCAACCTCTTCAAAGAGGAGGGTAGGGGCATATAGTACGGTGTGCTTTTTTGGGTCAAGGAAGTGAGCCAAATGAATTAAGAAGGTCTGTGTGCTTGATTAAAAAAATAGTTTATAGACATATACATGGTCTACTGGTCACATGTGTTGAATTCCTCCGAGATCCATGCCTCATTCATTTTTAGAAATGTGAGGTAGTTAACACTGTGGTGAGCTAGGCGAGTACGCTTATCGGTCACAATCCCCCCTGCTGCGCTGAACGTCCTTTCGGACAGGACACTGGATGAGGGGCAAGCCAACAGTTCGATTGCAAATTGGGCAAGCTCTGGCCAGAGGTCAAGCCTGCCCACCCAGTAGTCTAGGGGTTCATCACTCCTCAGAGCGTCCACATCGGCCGTTAACCCAATGTAGTCGGACACCTGACGGTCTAGGCGTTCCCTGATGCTGGATCCGGATGACACCTGTCGATGGGTCGGCTGAAAGAATGACCTCATATCCGAAGTCACCAACACATCTTCAAACCGGCCTCTTCTTGCAGGCGCTGTTGGATTGGTACCCGCAAATCCTTCTCTGGGAGTGGGAATTGCTCCTCTGCCAGCGCACGCAAAAGCAGAATGCAGCATTTCTCGAAGCAAGGCCTGGAAGTGCTGCATTCTGACAGCCCTCTGCGACGGCGGTAACATTTCCGCCATTTTGTGTTTGTACCGGGGGTCTAAGTACGTTGCCACCCAGTACTGGTCCTTGACCCTCATGCTTTTTATACGGGGGTCCCTATTAAAACACTGGAGCATGAAGGCCCCCATTTGCACTAAAGTGGAAGCGGTGTGGTGGCCTGGCTCCTGCTCATCATCCAGGATAATGTCGTCCTCTTCATTCTCCTCTCCCCATCCTCGCACAACAGGGATCCCAGAAAGGTTTAAAGCATGCTCTTCTTGCTCCTGCTCATCCGCCCCGGCACCATCCTCCTCTGACTCCTCATCAGACTCCTGTTGTTGACTTGTCTCAGATAGAGTAGCCCCCCCTGGGAATTCATCCAGCATTGCGACTTCCTCATCTTCCCGCTCCTGCTCCTCCACAGCCTGATCAATGACACGACGCAATGCACGCTCCAGAAAGAAGGCATAAGGTACCATGTCACTGATGGCGCCATGGCTGCGACTGACCAGTTTGGTGATCTCCTCAAATGGCCGCAGAAGTCTGCATGTGTCGCGCATGAGCAGCCACTGGCGCGGTGAAAAAAAACCCAGCTCCCCAGAACCGTTTCTTTCGCAGAGTTCATACAGGTAGACGTTAACTGCACGTTTCTGCTGGAGCAGCCTATCAAGCATATAGAAGGTTGAGTTCCATCGCGTCGGGCAATCGCAAATAAGACGTCTGACCGGCAGATGGTGTCGCCGCTGAATGTCAGCAAGGCGAGCCATGGCCGTGTAAGATCTTCTGAAATGGGCCGAGATTTTCCTTGCCTGCCGCAAGATGTCCTGGACCCCAGGGTATTTGACAAGGAATCGCTGCACGACCAAGTTTAAGACGTGTGCCATGCACGGCACGTGCGTGATTTTGCCCTGTTTCAATGCGCTAAGCAGATTGGCACCGTTGTCACACACCACTTTACCAACTGTCAAATTGAGCGGTGTTAGCCACTCATCTGCCTGTGAACGCAAAGCTGAAAGGAGTGCCGGGCCAGTGTGGCTCTTTGCTTCCAGGCACAACAGACGCAGCACGGCATGGCAACGTCTCACCTGGCATGTGGAATAGGTTCTGGGGAGCTTGGGCGGTGCAGTGGAAGAGACGCTAGCAGCGGAAAAGGAGGAGGCAGCTGAGGAGGAGAGGGAGGAGGATGGAGTAGGAGGAGGAGAAGAAGAGTCAGGCCTGCATGCAATCCGTGGCGGTAAAACCAAATCTACACGGGTGCCACGGGTTACATGCTTGACGGCCGTCAGAAGGTTCACCCAGTGGGCAGTAAAACTGATATACCTTCCCTGCCCGTGTTTGCTAGACCACGTGTCTGTGGTCAGATGTATCTTGGCACCGACACTGTGTGCCAGAGATACATTCACTTGCCGCTGAACATGGCCATATAGCTCTGGGATGCCCTTCTCTGAGAAATACTTCCTTCCTGGGACCTTCCATTGTGGTGTTCCAATGGCCACAAATTTGCGAAAGGCCTCCGAGTCCACCAGTTTATATGGCAGTAGTTGGCGGGCTATGAGTTCTGACAAGCCAGCCGCCAACCGTTGGGCAAGAGGGTTATCCGGCATCATCATTTTTTTACGCTCAAACATTAGGCCCACGGAAGCCTGCCTTTTTGCAGAAAAATGTGAGCTTGGCGTGATGGAAGGTGGAGTGGAGGACAATTGTGAGGAGAGAGGAGAAGGAGAAGTAGAAGACGAGGCTGGACGGTGAGAGCCTGCAGTGTGGCTTTGTGTGTTCCGTTGCTCCCACTGGGCTCGGTGATGGCTGCTCATGTGCCTTCTTAAGGCGGTCGTCCCTAGGTGAGTATTGGGCTTACCGCGACTAACGCGTTGACTGCAAAGATTGCAGATGGCAACGCTATTGTCAGCAGCGGACACGTTAAAAAAAGCCCACACTGCGGAGCCATGTGCCGGTGTCCTGGGAGCGCCAGATGTGACCGTACATGGTCGATGACTCGCTCCTGATACATTTGCAGTCTGCTTTGTCCCTGCTGTGCAATGTAAGTCATTGCTGCTTCTCCTCCCTATCTGCTGGTCCATATCTCCCTCTGAACTCCCCTCCTCTTCCTCTCTTGTGGGCACCCACGTGACATCACTAGACACGTCATCATCAACGTCACCTTCCCCACCGCTATAAGTAGAGATCTCGGAGTAGGCAGCAACACCGGGGACCAACCTCCTCCTTGGGCTGATCTGGGTACTGGCGTCAGACTGCTGAGTAGCGCTTGTTGCTACCTCCTCTTCCTGATCCAATACCAAGAGTGGCTGCGCATCAGAAATGTCCTCTTGATATGGATCGGAAAATAATTCCAGTGACTCAAGCGGAAGGTATGTGGTGGTGGTGGTGGTGGTCGTGTTGTTGGTGGTAGTGTCTTTGGGGGTGCACATAGCAGAGAGTGAAGAAGAGGGTGCAGATCGAGAGGATGAGGAGGGTGCAGAAGAGTAAGGCTGAGCGAGCCACTCAACCAAGTCTGGTGCATCCTTTAAAGTAATTGAACGCACCTTCTGCAACTTCCCACTTTGGCTCAAGCCTGTTGCTCCTGCCCTACCCCTACCACCCCTGCGGAAGGGCCTGCCTCTTCCTCTGCATGTCATTTTTTAAATGACCCTGTGACAAAACTCTTAGTCCCTATACCGCTGAAGGACTGCTGCAGTATAGGTGAGCGGTCAGCAGTGGTGCACGTCAACCCTATCTATTGTGGACCTATAGCGGTCCTTACAGAACAGCAGACTGTACCGCACTCAAGCCTATGTACCGTAGCACCCTATACCAAGTTACCAGTCCTTATAAGAACTTTTGTGGACCAAGCAGGTTGTGTATTAGTGTTTAGCAGACTGTACGTCAGTCCCTATACCGCTGAAGGACTGCTGCAGTATAGGGCAGCGGTCAGCAGTGGTGCACGTCAACCCTATCTATTGTGGACCGATAGCGGTCCTTACAGAACAGCAGACTGTACCGCACTCAAGCCTATGTACCGTAGCACCCTATACCAAGTTACCAGTCCTTATAAGAACTTTTGTGGAACAAGCAGGTTGTGTGTTAGTGATTAGCAGACTGTACGTCAGTCCCTATACCGCTGAAGGACTGCTGCAGTATAGGGCAGCGGTCAGCAGTGGTGCACGTCAACCCTATCTATTGTGGACCGATAGCGGTCCTTACAGAACAGCAGACTGTACCGCACTCAAGCCTATGTACCGTAGCACCCTATACCAAGTTACCAGTCCTTATAAGAACTTTTGTGGAACAAGCAGGTTGTGTGTTAGTGATTAGCAGACTGTACGTCAGTCCCTATACCGCTGAAGGACTGCTGCAGTATAGGTGAGCGGTCAGCAGTGGTGCACGTCAACCCTATCTATTGTGGACCGATAGCGGTCCTTACAGAACAGCAGACTGTACCGCACTCAAGCCTATGTACCGTAGCACCCTATACCAAGTTACCAGTCCTTATAAGAACTTTTGTGGACCAAGCAGGTTGTGTATTAGTGTTTAGCAGACTGTACGTCAGTCCCTATACCGCTGAAGGACTGCTGCAGTATAGGGCAGCGGTCAGCAGTGGTGCACGTCAACCCTATCTATTGTGGACCGATAGCGGTCCTTACAGAACAGCAGACTGTACCGCACTCAAGCCTATGTACCGTAGCACCCTATACCAAGTTACCAGTCCTTATAAGAACTTTTGTGGACCAAGCAGGTTGTGTATTAGTGTTTAGCAGACTGTACGTCAGTCCCTATACCGCTGAAGGACTGCTGCAGTATAGGGCAGCGGTCAGCAGTGGTGCACGTCAACCCTATCTATTGTGGACCGATAGCGGTCCTTACAGAACAGCAGACTGTACCGCACTCAAGCCTATGTACCGTAGCACCCTATACCAAGTTACCAGTCCTTATAAGAACTTTTGTGGAACAAGCAGGTTGTGTGTTAGTGATTAGCAGACTGTACGTCAGTCCCTATACCGCTGAAGGACTGCTGCAGTATAGGGCAGCGGTCAGCAGTGGTGCACGTCAACCCTATCTATTGTGGACCGATAGCGGTCCTTACAGAACAGCAGACTGTACCGCACTCAAGCCTATGTACCGTAGCACCCTATACCAAGTTACCAGTCCTTATAAGAACTTTTGTGGACCAAGCAGGTTGTGTATTAGTGTTTAGCAGACTGTACGTCAGTCCCTATACCGCTGAAGGACTGCTGCAGTATAGGGCAGCGGTCAGCAGTGGTGCACGTCAACCCTATCTATTGTGGACCGATAGCGGTCCTTACAGAACAGCAGACTGTACCGCACTCAAGCCTATGTACCGTAGCACCCTATACCAAGTTACCAGTCCTTATAAGAACTTTTGTGGAACAAGCAGGTTGTGTGTTAGTGATTAGCAGACTGTACGTCAGTCCCTATACCGCTGAAGGACTGCTGCAGTATAGGGCAGCGGTCAGCAGTGGTGCACGTCAACCCTATCTATTGTGGACCGATAGCGGTCCTTACAGAACAGCAGACTGTACCGCACTCAAGCCTATGTACCGTAGCACCCTATACCAAGTTACCAGTCCTTATAAGAACTTTTGTGGACCAAGCAGGTTGTGTATTAGTGTTTAGCAGACTGTACGTCAGTCCCTATACCGCTGAAGGACTGCTGCAGTATAGGGCAGCGGTCAGCAGTGGTGCACGTCAACCCTATCTATTGTGGACCGATAGCGGTCCTTACAGAACAGCAGACTGTACCGCACTCAAGCCTATGTACCGTAGCACCCTATACCAAGTTACCAGTCCTTATAAGAACTTTTGTGGAACAAGCAGGTTGTGTGTTAGTGATTAGCAGACTGTACGTCAGTCCCTATACCGCTGAAGGACTGCTGCAGTATAGGGCAGCGGTCAGCAGTGGTGCACGTCAACCCTATCTATTGTGGACCGATAGCGGTCCTTACAGAACAGCAGACTGTACCGCACTCAAGCCTATGTACCGTAGCACCCTATACCAAGTTACCAGTCCTTATAAGAACTTTTGTGGAACAAGCAGGTTGTGTGTTAGTGATTAGCAGACTGTACGTCAGTCCCTATACCGCTGAAGGACTGCTGCAGTATAGGTGAGCGGTCAGCAGTGGTGCACGTCAACCCTATCTATTGTGGACCGATAGCGGTCCTTACAGAACAGCAGACTGTACCGCACTCAAGCCTATGTACCGTAGCACCCTATACCAAGTTACCAGTCCTTATAAGAACTTTTGTGGACCAAGCAGGTTGTGTATTAGTGTTTAGCAGACTGTACGTCAGTCCCTATACCGCTGAAGGACTGCTGCAGTATAGGGCAGCGGTCAGCAGTGGTGCACGTCAACCCTATCTATTGTGGACCGATAGCGGTCCTTACAGAACAGCAGACTGTACCGCACTCAAGCCTATGTACCGTAGCACCCTATACCAAGTTACCAGTCCTTATAAGAACTTTTGTGGACCAAGCAGGTTGTGTATTAGTGTTTAGCAGACTGTACGTCAGTCCCTATACCGCTGAAGGACTGCTGCAGTATAGGGCAGCGGTCAGCAGTGGTGCACGTCAACCCTATCTATTGTGGACCGATAGCGGTCCTTACAGAACAGCAGACTGTACCGCACTCAAGCCTATGTACCGTAGCACCCTATACCAAGTTACCAGTCCTTATAAGAACTTTTGTGGAACAAGTGAGTTGTGAATGTTTAGCAGACTGCAGCAGAAGGGCAGCAGTCAAGTATAATATCCTTTCTATATTTGGAAGAAAGAATATTATACATGTACAAGCCTATTACTGTACCACTGATACCAGTCCTGAAAAGAACCTTTGTGGAACTAATAATAACAGCAAGTCTTTAAAATTACCCTCACTGCCTGACAACACTGCTTCCTTCCTGTCCCTATACAAATTGGCAAAAAAAGAGAACGATTAGTGGTTACTGGAACAGCTCTTTTGTGGACCTTGATAGTAACAGCTAATGATGATGATGATGATGATGATGATGAAAGACTAATCTGGCTGTCCCTGTAGCATACACCGTCCTTTCCCTTTCTCTAAACTAACAAAAGACACTCAGGCTGCTGCAAGAATCAGCAGCACAGCAAACCTATCAACACCTAACACCTATACCAGTCCTGAAAAGAACTTTTGTGTACCAAATAGCTAGTGGTTTATCTCTCCCTACTCCACACAGGAACCTGTCCCTATCTTAACAGAAGAAAGAATGTAAAATGGCCACCGGATCGGGTGTATTTATAGGTTAGGGGGAATGTACAAGTGTCCATGTGCTGTCATGTCTCAATTGGCTGTCCTGTATCACATGATAAACGTGTCACCAAAGGTTAAAGTTCTTGTATACATTAAACACGTAAGTCCGCCGCGGCGAACGACGGAAAAAGGCGTTCGAACGTGCGGACCGCGAATGTCGGAAATTCGCCGCGAAACGACCGCCGGGCGAACCGTTCGGCCATCACTACTCTGCATATGTATTCCCTTGTGCTGGAACTTGTACCACTAAATATTTAAATGTACAAACTACATCAATTTGAGAAGCAGAGGTTGGCAGATTGGTCACCAGGGGGTCCATGGGTAAAATAACTGATCACAAATTATCGTGAAGTCTGAAAATGAGCCATAAGTATTAAGGACATCATTGCCTCCAAAGAAGGCAAGGGGGTTGACTTACTAAAGGCAAATCCACTCTGCACTACAAGTGGAAGTGCAGTTGCTGTGAATATGATTTTATCATCCAATCATGTACAAGCAAAAATGATCTTTTTTATTTTCCTTGCATGTCCCCCTTGGATCTACAGCGAGTGCACTTGTACTGCACAGTGGATTTGCCTTTAGTGAATAAACCCCAGAGTATCTCCCAGAAATAAAAGTAGCATTAGCATATAAAGCAATCTTTTCCTCTCCAAAACCCAATAATATGTGATGATTGACGAACAGATGCAGTTAAGGGTTCAAGGGCTAGGGCAAACAGTAAAGGTAATAGCGGACATCCCTGTCTTGTTCCTCGTTGCAGTGCAAAGGGTGCCGATACATGTCCATTTACCTGCAGCCTTGCCACTGGGATAGCATGAAAGAGTTGTATTCATCTTAAAAACTTGGGTCCAAAACCAATTAAGAAAAAAAAAAATAGGGTAGGGACTGATGTGAGTGTGCAATGTATAGGGACAATTGTAGACACTCACTCAGGATGGACTTGTGCCTTTATTCAACCTATGTAAACAGTGCCACAATAAAAAAAAATATATAGCATTCTATACTATCAAATACTTTTGCCACAGCAAGCAACAATATAGCTCTATTGTCCATATTGCATATTAAGAAATAGATGCCTTATATTAATTACTGTAGATCTATTTGGAATAAAACCAGATTGGTCCATATGTACTATCTTAGATATTATTTGCCAGTCTAGTAGCTAACATTATTGACAAGAGCTTAACATCTGAAGTAAGTAGTGAAATTGGGCGATATTCAGGATTATTAGGATTTTTATCAGGTTTTAACAAAACTATAATAATTGCTTCATTCATAGAAAAATGGAAGATATCCACTTTCAAATGCTGTATTAAAGACCTCCAACAATTCAGGCAACAAATCATCTCCGTAGACCTTATAAGCCTCCCCCGGTAACCCGTCTGCTCATGGGCCTTTATTATTAGGCAAACAAGCCGAAGCACTTTGTAGTTCCTCTAATGTCAAGGGCTGATCCAACATCTCCCTGATCGACCACTGTTAGTTCAATTGCCAAAATGTTTTTTTTTTTTTTTTTTTAAAGTTGCAATTTTCACTGCTATACAAATTTTTATAAAAATCAAAGAACGCTGATGAAATCTCCAAGGTAGTTTGTACGCTTTCAGTTAAAGAAATTTGTAATTCTACTACCTGTCTCATTGGTTTCTGAGATTTTGATATTGCTGACAAAAGGTGGCCCGTATATTCCCCATCCTCCAAATAAGGTTGCTGAAGAATAAAGTGTTTCTATTCTGCTTTTTCACGAGAGATATCAGCATAGATCTGTTGATTTGTATCCACTTCGGTCGTGTTTCTGTGGTAGGGTTTGCTATATACTGAAGTTCGGCCTTTAAGACATCTTCAGTTGCTAAGCATGCACATTCCGTAGATCCTTTTTTAATCTTTGAAATTTGGGAAATAAAGAAACCTCTCATATAAGCTTTTAAAGAGTCCCAATAAATCTGGGAATATACAGTGGGCTTGTTAACAATACCATAGGCCTTAATATCAAGTGTTATTTTCGGTTTTGAAGGGAAAAGATCAAACCAATATAGGTTAACTTTTCATAAAGTACAGATCTGGATTGAATTTAAACTTAACTTAAGAACTAATGGGGAGTGATCGGACAATCCTCTGGTTGCATAGGTAACTTCACATGTCACAGGCAGGGCCGCCATCAGGGGGGTACAGCTGAAACAACTGTAAGGGGCCCGAGCGTCTGGAGAGGCACGACCAGGCTAGAACTTAGAGAGAGTGAAGGGGAACAGTGTTGTGCAGTACAGAAGTGATCTCTGCAGCATCTGCTTTCTGTGGCAATGAACTCAGACATTGAGCACTTTACTGCCACCTCTGACAACTATACGCATGTGAACCCCTCCTGTGTGTTGAGTTATATAGTATGATTGGCCGCAGGCCCTCTGTGTCTCAGGAACATGTCAGCTTTGTGAAAACAGGATCTGGGATCAGGTAGAAAGACCTCCTTTAAGTAGAGGCTGTGAAGGTAAGAGGGGGATGTTTGTGTACAGGGAGGGGCCAGAGCTTTGTGTGTTTACAACCCTTTTTACTTTCTGCCATTTCACCAAGCCCTGATAAAGGGAGATTATGGGGCACCTGAAGGGTGTTGGCTATCTTACGCTCTGCTTGTTGTAACCAGTTGAACAATAAATACTTTAGACTATTAAGGATTTTTCATTTTGTGCACTCATTGCCTTATTATGTAGGTATATCGGGATCTAACTTCAGTATAGATGGAGGATCTGTAGAAGGGATGTGGCATTTTGTAGCCCAACGTAAAGATGTCTGTATTAAAGCAGTTTGTTAGATGGGGAACTGTGCCATGCAGAAAATACTGTAATTTTTTTGTCAGGCAGGCTGCTTGTTGCATATTTAAGAAAGAGCTAGAGTCTGATGCAGAGACTGGTGTTAAAAATCTGTGCCTGCAAGGGTACAAGAGAAGTATCATCACTTTAACCCTTTCATGACTAAGCCTATTTTTGACATTTGGTGTTTACAAGCTGAAATTCATATTTTTTGCTAGAAAATTACTTAGAACCCCCAAACATTATATATATTTTTTTTTAGCAGAGACTCTAGAGAATAAAACGGCGATTGTTGCAATATTTTAAACTCAACTTTTTGGGGAAAAGGGACCCTTTCATGAATTAAAAAAAAAAACTAAACAATAAAATTAGCCCAATTTTTTTGCGTAATGTGAAAGATAATGTTACGCCGAGTAAATAGAATCCAAACATGTCACACTTTATAATTGCACGCACTCGTGGAATGACGACAAACTACGGTACCTAAAAATCTCAATAGGCGACGCTTTAAAAAAAAAATTCGGTTACCAGGTTAGAGTTACAGAGGAGGTCTAGTGCTAGAAGTATTGCTCTCACTCTGACAATCGCGGCGATACATCACATGTGTGATTTGAACACAGTTTACATATGCGGGCGCTTTCGTATGTGTTTTCTTTGCTGCGCGACGGGGGGCGCTTTACTTTTTTTTTCTTATTTTAATTTTTAAATGAATAAATTGTTTTTAAAAATAAAAAATGTGATCACTTTTATTGCTGTCACAAGGAATGTAAACATCCCTTGTGACAGTAATAGGTGGTGACAGGTACTCTTTATGGAGGGATTGGGGGTCTAAAAGACCCCCGATCCCTCCTTTACACTTCAATGTATTCAGAGCGCCAAAAACTGCGATTCTGAATACTGTATTTTTTTTTAAATCCGGCGCCATTGGCAGCCAAGTAAACAGGAAGTGACATCATGACACGCTTCCGTGTTTACAATTAGGATACTGGAATGACGCCACTTACGGCATCATTCCAGTCCCTCCCTAGCCGCTGGAAGCGGCGGATGTCAGAACGGTGCTCCCGATTGAGCGCGAGCACCGATAAGAGTGGCGGGAGGTGGGGGCGTCCCCTCCCGTATAACAGCTGAGCGTCTTTTAGCCGCATTGGTTGTTATGGCTGGAAAGCCAATCGCCCGCTCAGAAAAACGGTACCGGGATGATGCCTGCAGGTGCCGGCATCATCCCGGTATGACCCCCGGAAGCAGAGTACGCACATCTGCGTACGCTCGGCGCGAAGGGGTTAAGGTTGAGTGTTATGTAGGCCTTCAGCAGAGCAAATGTTTGCTCAAGGTTGACTTGCGACTCCCTTTTGTCTGGTTTGCATCATAACTATGAATGAGAGGTTTTCCCCTTTGGGGTACTCACAAAGCAGGTGTGAAATATAGGGCAAGAGTGTCCAGAAGAAGTATGCAGCAACCCGAGCATAAACTATCCTGCAGTGAATCCTTATGGTGAAAGCGCAAGGAAGCACCTTATAAAAGGGCTCTAGGCATTAGTGGCAGTAAAGTGTGTGAACAGCTAGTTATCCACCTGAGACTAAGCTTTCGAGTGGCTAAATTTTAGCACCATGTTTTAAACGTTTACACTGTAAAGTGAATACATTGCAAATTTTTTTTTTTTTTTAGAGTAAGTCAGACACAGAGTGACCCTGTCTTACCTGTCCATAATGTTACACAGTATATAAAGTCCAGGCTATGCCCATCCTGGTGGGAATATCCTCAAAGTCATCTTCAGGGTCTGGGTTCCAAAGGGATAGGCCACAGCACTGGGCCTGTATAGCTCCCTGCGGGATTCAGAGTGTAGTAGGGTTGAGGGGGAGTGCTCTCAAAAGGTTTGCCAGTGTTTAATCACCTGAAGGTATGAGCCTACAGCCCAGGCTCTCTAGATACTTTACATGTGTCCTGTACAGTGCAATTAAGAGAACAAGGTTTTTGTTAAAAAAAAATAAAAAAAAAATTTGAAAGCAGAACTGTCGCTTCCATTGTGTTGCTGTATATTTTATAAGGAAAGTACTGCTCCCAGGTAAGCCTGCTCTGTTTGTGCAGGCCCATGGCTGGCACTCAGTTTAGAGTTAGGCACCATGATTATCAGGGTGCATTAAATCAACATCCTACTTTGCTGCAGCTCTGCATGATAGCCAATCAGCTTCTAACTTTGGGTTTGTTCAATTAGGGAAAGAAAGAAAGAACGAACCAACTCTGGAAGCCGATTGGTTTCTATGCAGAGATGCACCAGATTTTGCATTCTCCAGTTTTAAAAGCAACCCAATTGTGTTACACTGATTTATTTTTATTTTTTTTCCATCTATGGCTTAAAAAAAAATAAAAATAAATAAAAACATCATAAAATGTGCATTTCCTTATCATGGTAAATTTTCAATTTTCATTATTGTAATTAGTAAAAATGTCATGCAATTATTTGTACATCACATTTAAAATGTGCTTAACATTTAGAGACACAGAAGAATTTTTTTTTACCAGCAAATAGTTTAATATAAAAAGTTCAAAAACATGTGCATATAAATGCTATTAAGAATGGTAAAGTCTAGATTTTAGGACATGCTAGAAGAATTTTTCTCAACCAGGAACAGTGAACAATGGTGGACTGATCTTCCATCTACAGTATATGGACCTTCAATGCAAGCAGGACATTTTCCAATAACCACCAATACAAGGGGTGACCACTAATGTTAGAGCATGCCACAATTTTTACCATCTGCCTTTGCTTTCAGTTCCAGAAAATTACAAAAAAATTGTGTAGTGGGTTGCTTGAGAAAATAAATATGCCTTGAGTGTCAAATACACTAAGGTGCCTCACTACCTTAACTTTTTATTTAAGGGCTTGATCACATCATATTTGGCGAGCTGCATCTTTCTGCATATCACTGCACATGTACGGTGTGAACATAGGTGATGGCATGTAGAAAACAAAAGCATAGAAAACAATTGTTCTACTTATTGAACTAAATGTATTGATCACACCAATGTACCATAAGCTGTAGGTGCAAGCCCAATTAGCAAAAACCTAAAAATTATTTCAAAAGTTATTCAGGGGTAAAAAGGTTGAGAAGGCTGTTCTAGACAGCACACAGTTCATAAACTTAGGAGGTAAAAATGATGTTATCAAAGCATATAGATGAGTAAAAAAGCAGCATCTGTCCCATCATTATTATATTTCCTCCATCGGTTGCTTTTGGTCTGACATTAATACACATATGTAACCTTTAGCAAAAGGTGAGTAATGCAACAGAAATTAACGTGACAACATGGATAATTTTGCTACATGCCACGTCATGCCATTGCTACGAGTCTTATACCTTATGGCTGGTTTAGACAGATGCTATTTTTATCTTCTTTCCTAAATGATCAAAAACGGTAAGACACCTTTGAAGGCAGTCAAAAATAATGTTCTTTTCTTGTAGAACTTGCCAAACAGTTAAAGAGCAAACCCCTATGTTACCAACATGTAAAACCAATCTTAAATCTAATGCAGACAATAATAAAAGTTACCGATTTTTATATTGGTCCAAAACTGAAGGCAGCAAATTCACTTCCACAGATTTACTCTGACAATGTAATCCTCCGTAAATACTTTAGAAAATGTACCAATTTAAGGACAAATTGTGTACGGCTGCTTCTAAACTAAGATTACACGGTTTCATTTTATTTGTCAAACCTCTTTCTAGTCATGCAAAAGCTGTGATATGGTTGTAGAATGTATAATCATTCTCTACATCAACATTCCAGTTAATTTCCAAGTCAAATGCTCTTGAGGAGTTGTGTATTTTGGATTTTAAATGTCTCTTTTTATGAAATGAGTATTCTATATTGGATGGAATATGGAAATAAAAATGTGAAGTGCATTAGCACTATGGTAATGACACATCAGCAGGGCTGCTACTGTTGTGCAATTCAAAGATGTAAACATTGAGTGCCATGTCTGGATATGCAGGTTACAAACTAGTAACCCTAACCCTTTAGGAATGGCAGCTCATAAGGCTTAGCAACAGCATGTTCCAGAGCCAAGGCATACGTGTAGACTCTTGCATCAACCACCAGCTTCTCCTTTGCCACAAGCTCTGTCAACACATTAAAAGCATGATGTTAGTTAACATAATGATAAAAAGACAAAGTTAAAGCATTCACATTGAAGGTTTCTTTTGAGGACATTACGTAGTCATGCACAGTATAACCAAAGCAAACTTTTTTTCTTTCACACCAATCATGCACTAATTTGGTCTAATACCTTGCGGTTTCAAAAGAAAATTGGTTATGACTGAGCTTATGCAAGAATTGTTACAGGTGTTCAGGCTTCTTTATGAAAGCCTTTCCTCTTGTTTAACCACTTAAGCCCCGGACCAAATTTGCAGCCAAAGGACCAAGCCCTTTT
Source organism: Lithobates pipiens (assembly GCF_037356315.1). NCBI lineage: Eukaryota > Metazoa > Chordata > Amphibia > Anura > Ranidae > Lithobates > Lithobates pipiens. The sequence goes on from NW_027507903.1 coordinate 156,705,893, forward strand.
TGCGATTCGGCACTGTGGCGCTTTAACTGACAATTGCGCAGTTGTGCGACATGGCTTCTAAACAAAATTGCTGTCCTTTTTTCCCCACAAATAGAGCTTTCTTTTGGTGGTATTTAATCACCTCTGAGGTTTTTATTTTTTGCGCTATAAACAAAAATAGAGCGACAATTTTGAAAAAAAAAAAAAACGCATTATTTTTTACTTTTTGCTATAATAAATATCCCCAAAAAATATATATAAAAAAAATTTCCCGCCCTCAGTCTAGGCCGATACGTGTTCTTCTACATATTTTTGGTAGGAAAAAAAAAAAAAAAAAAATAAAAAAAAAAAAAAAAAAATCGCAATTAGCGATTATTGATTGGTTTGCGCAAAAGTTATAGCGTTTACAAATTAGGGGATAGTTTTATAGCATTTTTATTAATATATATATTATTTTTTTACTAGTAATGGTGGCGATTGTGACTGCGACATTATGGCCGACACATCAGACATTTTTGGAACCATTATCATTTATACAGCAATCAGTGCTATTTAAATGCACTGATTCCTGTGTAAATGACATTGGCAGTGAAGGAGTTAACCACTAGGGGGCAGTGTAGGTGTTATGTATGATGTTATGTGTTTTTTTTTTTGTAGGGGGACGTGGCCTGGCATGTGACGTCACTGATCGTCCTTCCCTATAAAAAGGGGACAGATGATCGGTGACAGCCACACAGGGAAGCATGGGTAGAGGTTTGTTTACACATACCTCCCCTCGTTCTTCAACTCTGTGACCCGATCGCGGGACACCAGCGGTGATCCGGTCCGCCGGTCCAGTGGCCACGGAGCACAGGACTGGGAGCGTGCCGCTGGTGGCGCGCTCCCGGCCCACGGCTGGGCACTTAAAAAGCAACGTACAGGTACGTGCTTGTGCCCAGCCATGCCATTCTGCTGACATACATCGGCGTGAGGCGGTCCTTAAGTGGTTAACTTACCGGGTCTGAGACTTGAGTTTTATGCCCTATTCACACAATATTTTACTCACAGCTGCCGCAATAATCCAGTGTGTTCCTATGACTGGATACACAGGCGGATGTAGACAGTTGCAGCCACTTAGGTTGTATAAAGCAATGACTGGCTGACAGCAGCTGCAGTGTTCTGCGGGTGATCAGATGTAAGTGCACATGGGGCTATTACCTTGTTGAAAAAGGACAGACAATTGCCCCTAGATGCAAGCAGCTTGCTTCCAAGAACAATTATCTGTCCCTAGCAGATACTTCCATCCTGTATTAACCACTTCAATACAGAGCACATTCCCTCCCTCCCTCCCTCCCTCCTGCCCAGGCCAATTTTCAGCGCTGTTGCACTTTGAATGACAATTGTGCTGTCATGCGACACTGTACCCATATTAAATTTTTATCTTTTTTTTCCCACCACAAATGGCGCTTTCTTTTGTTGGTATTTCATCACCACTGGCTGTTTTTTGTGCTGCAAATAAAAACTAAAATTCTGAAAAAACAAAACAAAAAAAACATTTTTGTTTCTGTTACAAAATTTGTAAAGAAATACGTTTTTATCCTTCACTGATGAGGCGGCATTGATGAGGAGGCACTAATATGCAGCACTGACAGGCATCACATGTGGGTACAGGTGGGCACCGATTGGCATTACTGGCAGGCACTGATGGGTCTGCACTGATAATCGATGCGATGAATAACAGCGCAGACCCCTGTCAAGAGAGCGGCTGATCAGCTCTCTACCTGTGCCTTGTCAGGGCGAATGGAGGAAAGCTAATAAACGGCACTTCCTGGTTACCATGTGATCAGCTGTGATTGGAAACAGCTGATAACGTGGCAAAGAAACTACGTCATAGGCTCTTTGCCTAGATCGGAGATGTGGTGTGTCGGACCGACATGCCACATCACCACGCTGAGCGCCTTTGGGGGCATGCAGAAGCAGCTTATCCTGCTGCTATAGGCCGGGCAGGATGCAGTTAAAGAAATAGCTGTAATTCTGTATTAAAAACTGCACAGAAAACAAGTTATGTCTACACAATTTCATGTTACATTTCTTTTTATATCAACTAAAGAAGAAAACAATTTTACTTGGAGAATAAATCGGTTTTACTTAAAAGGAGTATACACACCACTGATGCAACTGAAAAAAAGAAAGTCGAACCAAGGCTCTTAAAGTAGAACTAAAGGCAAAACTTTCTAATTTTGTATAAAGTATGGGAGGGTTAGACCCCGTCAGATTTTTTTTTTGCCATCTGTCCCATTGCTGAGATTTCCCTTTGTTTCCTGTCCCATAGCCAAATATGAAAGGAGAGGAAAACCCTGCTAATAAGGGAATTCCCTGGGGCTCCCACTGGAAGATGTCCCATCTATTACTTTTTCTGGGGACAACCAAAAATTTTGAATTTTCTTTTACTTTCAATGATAATGGTAAGCAAGACAAATCGAGAGGATGAATCTCCATAATGGGGGGCACATACAGCAATAAAAACCGACAGGTGTTCTAATCCCTCCTGGCTCTGTCCAAAACTAAAAACAAGGTTTTGCCTTTAATTATACTTAAAATTAAAACTCCAGAATGTCGTCCCCCATGTTTTAAGAGAGGTGGCCAACAGAGGTTTGGAAAGGGACAGGTCAGACTTTAACTTTACAAGTTCTAGGAAGAATTTGGATACCAAATTCCCAGGGTTGCGAGACTCCCAGAATGGTCTAGAGGAAAGGCAAATCATTGTCAGACACCTACAGATGATTTATGAGATCCAAATATTACAATCATTTTTTGAGATCACAGATGTTGTAGAATAACATGTAAGGAGAAAAAAAAATACCATCAATGCGCTTGCGCAGCTCAATTTTCGGTATCAAGATAGTTTCTGTAAATTCTATAAATAATAAAAAAAAAAAAGTTACACTAATGCTGTATGGGGAATATATAAATAATACTGTATAATGTGGACAGACTTCAAAGAAACAAAAAATCACATACCTCCATCCGCTAAGTAACAGGGGGATAGAATAAAATATAAAAACAGAAAAAGAGAAAAATAAGATTTTTAGACTTAATAACAAAATTAAATAATGCATTAAGAAGAAAAAACAAAGGTTTTTTTTTTTTTTCAGGGAACATTTGCTGCAATGGGATTTACTAACTGGGAGTCTCCATTAACATTTGTCAACATAAGCCACAACATACCCAAATTATCTTTATCCATTTTGATTTACAGTAAGGCCTTTTTCAGACAGGGTGTTCCAATCAGGTCCACCTGTCAGTTTTTCAGGCAGACCTGACAGAAGGTCCATGCATTCCTATGGACAGGCAGTTGTAAATCATGAAAGAGAACTCAATCTTCCTCTGTTTAGGTGGAGCAGATCGAAGGTAGCCAGGTATAAATGGACAGCAGAGTCAGTTTACTCTTGGCCATCCATAGGTCAGAGCATGTTCTCCCCGTGTTCATTCGGCAAAAACTGAGTGGATATGGATGTGTCATCCGCCTGCTCTCATCTGCTCTAAAATCTTAGGTAAAGTTGACATGTACTATACAATGGCCATAAATGTAACATCTAAAAAAAGAGATGTAGAACTGCTCTTTCCAAAACCTAGGACTTTTTTTCCCCCCCAACACAAAGGAAAGACATCACAGATCTGTGTCACCTAATGACAGTACTTAAGTGTAAAAAAAATAAAAAAGCATTGTACTTCGTAAGCCTGTTATTGGCTGTCACAGTGATCATGTGATTGGCAGGCATCCTACACAATGCTGGGCGGGTGTACAACTGAGCGAGCACTCAGCAATTGTTATTAAAATGAAAATTCGGTAAGAATTATGGAAGTTATATATAGATTTTTTGTGAGTTAATGATTATTTTTTATTAAAACATATTTTGATAAACAATTGCTTAACAGCGGAGTTCCGGCTTAAATATGATTTTTAAGATAAAAATACCTCTAGAATACTCATGCCTCATGCAATGTAACAAAGGCATGCTGTAAACTATGCCCAGTTTTCTATTTGTGTGTAGCACCCTGATGCTTAAGCAGGGTTGCTCCCAAATTTACCTGCTGGGTGTAGTTACCTTGGCTCATTGTTAGGGATCAATTGCGTTCACCCCAAGTGTGAAATTGCTGCATGTCTCTCTTCTGCCACTGGGTGGCCGGGTACCTGGTGACATTAGATAAGAGAAGGGCAAAGCAAGGACAGATGGGGCATCTGAACCAATGGGCAGGGTGTTTTTTTTTTTTTTTTAAACCCTTGGTCTGCTGGGAGAACCTATATATTTGGGTGCAGTCAAGTGATCAGTGTTCTGTGCCACCTGAACGGCTGTCTGGGTGGACGTGTGTTGTATTGTCCCGGCTTCTAGGCCGGAGTTTGAGCCTATCCCGGGCACATCTGGCTGCTAGGCTGTCTGAGATCCTATCCAGAAGCATGAGAGCAACATAGGGTTGGGATTGCGGCTTGCAGTCCACCCAGAAGTGACGGTTCTAGCGGCCGGAGAACCTGTGGTGGTCAGAGGTAGAGGGAGGCTATTGCCACTATGGTGCCATCCACCAGGGACCACGGTGAGTAGCTGAAGCAAGTACAGGAGCAGTGTCCTCACCAACCGGGGACAGTGAAGAATTGGGAAACTTCAGCAGGTGTCAAGCCAAGGACCCAGCCAGCGGAGGTGACGCTTGCAAAGCAGGCTTGTGTGTCAAGCCAGGGACCGAGCAGACCAGTGGGGCAAGGCTTGAGAAGTATCTGGAGTGCCAAGCTAGGGACCCAGCAGAGAAGCGGGGGTAACGCTTGAGGAAGATACTAAAGCGCAGATTGGAAGAGCTCAAGGGATTTTCGGTGGCAGTGAATCAGCAAGTCTAGTGAGAGAGACTGGGAGCTCAGTGGGTTGAGAACCTACAAGTGATTGTAAAGAAAGTGAAGGAATTTGTTACAATTTGTGTTAGGAACCATTTTAAGACTGTTGCCATAGGAGACAGCATTCCTACACATGTAGATGTGGTGTCTTGCTCGATGCCTATTCCCTGCACGGCTGTTTACCTGTAGAAGTCTCGGAGTCTGCCAATTAACATTGCCACCACTAAAGGGTGTACTGGCCCTAAACCTTCTCTCCCAAAGTTCTGTTCAAGAGAAATAAAATCTCTTTGCATTCAAGAACCGTCTGGTGCCCATGAATATACCTTACACCCCACTCTAGCTGGAAGGATGTCAGCAGCTCTTGGCTCTGGGAGGTTCTCAGACTAAAGGAGGCCTGGGACAACATGTGCAGGATCATTTTCCTACTTTGTGAAGTTGCTTCACAGAGTGGCCATCTCCAGTATTCTTCCTGGATTCCATGCATGCTAGCTACCCAGCATGCACCTTCCAATCTTGCGCATGTGCAGTGGGGTGCAATCTTGGTCAGCTTGCCATGCCAAGCTGGCCAAGATTTTCCATAGATGCCAATGTTAAGGGAGCAGTGCCATGCAAAGCTGGCCAAGATTTTCCATAGATGCCAATGTTAAATATTACGGGAGCAGTGTCATGCCAAGCTGACCAAGATCTCCCAGGAGCCAATGCAAAACCGGAAATGACGTACGGCGCCCCGTCATTAATGGAGGAAGTGAAATTAAATATAGGAGTAAATCAGGTAAGTGAACAGGGAAAAAAAATAAAATAAAAAATTACCAATTAATTTTAACCACTTCTGGACCGGCTCACTCCGATATATGTCGGCACTTTGAAGAGGGATATAACTGTTATGGCAGCAGCTAGCTGCTTTAACCCCGGTATCCTCTTTTCCAGTGAGAGGTTCGGTTTCAGACAAAAGTGGTCTCTGCAAAATCACTTTAAAACCAGAGCCATCAGTAGCGGCGGAGGTGATCGCGTCCTCTCTCTGGCATTGTATGGAGATGAGTGAGGGGAAGGCGGACCCCACCCTTCTCCATGCCACTGCAGGGTGGAAGTGATGTCAAAACATCACTTCCGCCCATAGCTCTTAAAAATACTTTTTTTTTTTAAATTACAAATTTATTCATTCATTTATTTTATTGCATTTTAGTGTAAATATGAGATCTGAGGTTTGACCCCAGATCTCATATTTAAGGAGGTACTGGCATGCTTTTTTTATATTACAAGGGATGTTTACATTCCTTGTAATAGGAATAAAAGTGACACCATTTTTTTTTTTAAAGAAAAGTGTAGGTCAAGGTCTTGCCGAGCTCGCATGCAGAAGCGAACGCATATGAAAACGGTGCTCAAACCACACATGTGAAGTATCATTGCGATCGGTAGAGCGAGAGCAATAATTCTAGTCCTAGACCTCCTCTTTAACTTAAAACATGCAACCTGTAGAATTTTTTAAACGTTGCCTATGGAGATTTTTAATGGTAAACGCTTGTCGCGATTCAACGAGCGGGCGCAATTTTGAAGCGTGACATGTTAGGTATCAATTTACACGGCGTAACATTATCTTTCACAATATAAAAAAATAAATACAATTGAGCTAACTTTACTGTTGTCTTACTTAAATTATTTATTTTTCCAAATAAAGTGTGCTTGTGAGACCTTTGCGCAAATATGGCGTAACAAAGTATTGCAAACCCCCATTTTATTCTCTAGGGTAGGGATGCACCGAATGGGTTTTTTGGTGCCGAAACCGATACTGAAAATGAAAAATACACTAGGCCGAAAACCGAAACCGAAACAGCACCGATACCGAAAATGACTGTTTTTAAAAAATATTTTTATACAGGAGGTGGTCAGAGACTGGCGACATGGTACAGGAGGTGGTCAGAGACTGGCGACATGGTACAGGAGGTGGTCAGAGACTGGCGACATGGTATAGGAGATGGTCAGAGACAGGGGACATGGTACAGAAGATGGTCAGACTGGGGGACATGGCACAGGAGATGGTCAGAGACAGAGGATGTGGTACAGGAGGCATCCCCCATTGCAGCCAGTGTGCCTGTGCCCCATTGCAGCCAGTGTGTCCCATTTTGCAGCCAGCCTGTGCAGGGAAGAGAGCCGCCTCCGCCGCCTGTTTGATCACAGCGCCGGGAACATCACAGCTTTCATTTCAATAGCTGTGTGTTCCCGGCCGCGCCGTCACACGCAGCTCCTCCCCCTTGTCCGGGCACTTTGATAGACAGATCACCCGCAGGATTGGACGGATGATCTGTCTATCAAAGTGCCCGGACAAGGGGGAGGGGCTGCGTGTGACGGCGCGGCCGGGAACACACAGCTATTGAAATGAAAGCTGTGATGTTCCCGGCGCTGTGATCAAACAGGCGGCGGAGGCGGCTCTCCTGCGCTATACACCCCCCATGATGGGCGTCACCAGGGGCGGGGGCGGAGCCCCGCCCCCGCCTAGGCCACGCCCCATTTTCGGCTCCATTATCGGCCGTTTTTCTCTTTTGGCAAATTGCCGAAAAGGGCATTTTCGGTCGATATGTTTCGGCGGCCGAAATTTCGGTGCATCACTACTCTAGGGTGTTATATAATTATAGAAAAAAAAAATAAAAAAATGTGTGTGTGTGTATATGTATATACACACATACATATATACCACAGGTGGTCCGTTTTCATCCAATCTCCATAGAGGACAGTGGGGCACTTTTTCAATCGACTAATACGGCGTACTAAGTCCGCCGGACTATCCGCCGTACTTTTGAAATGAACGGACTCGCCCACACACGCGGAGGAATGTCCGCTCATTTTGAGCGTGTCTCCAGGTAGCCGGGGCCAGCGACACCTCCTTCGCTAGAAGAAGGCGCGGTGGCCCGGCAAGAAGAACCGAAGAGGGGGACAAGACCCCCGAAGTCGGAAGAAGAGGGCGGTGGCGAAGAAGAATGCCGAGCTCCTCCACTAGCAAAAGAGCTAGCAGAAGGTAGCGGAGGAGCCCGGCGAGAAGACCCCCGGAGCTGTGCAATAAACTATTTTAACCCTTGTGTGTTGTGTTTTTTTTTACTTTTATTTACAGGTGAATGGGTAGGGGTACATTGTACCCCAGACTCATTCACATAGGGTGGGGGGCCACCTTATTAAAAGGGGGCTCCCGGATTCCGATAAGCCCCCCGCCCACAGACCCCGACAACCAACGGCCAGGGTTGTCGGGAAGAGGCCTCATCAACATGGGGACAAGGTGCTTTGGGGTGGGGGCACGCGGCCTGGTACGGCTCAGGAGGGGGGGGGGGGGCGCTCGCTCGTCCCCTCCTTTCCGGGCCAGCCGGGTAGCATGCTCGGACAAGGGTCTGATGTGGACCTGGGGGGGACCCCCACGTCAACTTTTTTGGCGTTGGGGTTCCCCTTTAAGTCCATACCAGGTGACGGGGCCAGCGACACCTCCTTTGCTGGCCTCGGCTACCTGGAGATGCGCTCAAAATGAGCGGGCTTTTCTCCGGGCAGGAAAAGTACGTTCATTTCAAAAGAACGGCGGACTGGCACACACACACGGCCGGATTGTCCACCGAAATGCAAGTCCGACGGAAAGATTGGAATGCAAAAATACTTTAAGTCCGCCGTACTTTTGGGTAAAAAAAGTCCGCCGGAGGCTACACACGGGGGGAATTGTCCGGCGGACTCTCCGCCGGACTTTTCCACCGGATTGTTTGATCGTGTGTACGCGGCATTAGACTTACCAAAGACCATGTCTTGGAAGGACCTGCCCGATTAGTTATACACTGGAGGTAAGCCCACAGACTACATACTCGATGGTAAATTTAAATGAGATTGTAGAGAGACCAAACTGTAATGTGTCGCCAGCCTTAAAGGAAAATATGCAGTCGTGGCCGGTCCATAAGAGCCACACCCCCAAAGTTTCCAAACTTAATTTGCCAAAGAAGAAAGCTACTTTCACATGTTAAAACTGTTAGGCCTCTTGCACACTGCAGCTTGAAAAAGCTCAGTACAGCTTATTTTTTTGCTGAGCTAAAATACAGCCCATTCATTAATTGTAATGTGCTTATGCACACAGGCACGTAAACAAGCGACGTGTATTCTTCAGAAAAAAAAAAAATCTGCATTTTTGGTTAGTTATTTGCACATAATCATGTACATTGACTATGTTAATGCGGGAATAAGTTTGTGCGCAAATGCATATGCATGCAAATACATACAAAAATAAAAAGGCAAAAAAAAAAAAAAAAAAAAAAAAAAAAGATGCTCAAGAGGCCCAAGTCCTATTATAATTTATTAAAATAAAATCATTCATGTGTGTGCAGTGTGAGGGGACAGCCAAATGGGTGTCTATTAGGCCCGTACATTTTTGAAAAACATGCAATTTGAGGCTGCAGCTCTTATTAGCTTGTTTCAGGTTGTCCTCGGGGAGCAGAGCACTGTGCCCCGAACCCTTCCACTTTTGGGTGTCCACTGACGAGTAGGGTTGTTTTTTTTTTTTTTTTATTTTTTTTTTTATATAGCACCAGCCACCACTGAAAATATCTATATATAAAATCGTGGTGGGTAGAACTGTATGGAACAGTATATACAACTTGCTATTATTACAGCTTTATTCCAAGCTCATACTAATGCACTGGAAAGATTCTCCCCCTACCCTTCTTCTTTGGTCACTGAACCCCTTATTAAAAGTTAACTTACCAAGCTTGGGTTTTGGTTTGCCGTTTACACAATCATCCCCGTTAATGTGCACAGTTACAACGTAGGTTGTACAATTTGACAATCCAGGATCTAAGCAAGACACTAAAAAAAGTAAAATAAAGAAAATTAGTGAACAAAAGCAAAACTAGGAAAATAAAACTAATGCCACTTTATACAAAGTCAACCTTGATGGGAATGCACACGTTATTACCGTGTTTATCGGGGTATAACACGCACCGGCGTATAACACGCACCCCAAGTTTAGGAGGGCATTTTAAGGAAAAAAGTTTTAGGAGGGAAGTTTAAGGGAAAAAAACCTTACATTTAAATGCCTGTCAATGCAGCCATATCAATGCGACTCTACTGTGTACTCGGCTCGGCTCGCACCGAGCCGAGCCAAGCCGAATACACAGTAGAGTCGGCTCGGTCTTTTTCGGCAGCGCTCGCTCCAGAAACAGCAGGGAGGCGGGACTACGAGCGGAGCCGAACAGACGGCTCGGTCTTTTTCGCCACCGCTCGGTCTTTTTCGGCGGCGCTCGGTATTTTAGCCTCACAGACAGTGGGGATCGGCGTATGACACGCACCCACGACTTTCCCCCGATTTTAAGGGGGAAAAAGTGCGTGTTATACGCCGATAAATACGGTATATTTTCTTTATCATCGTCAGGAGTAAATACAATTTTATAAATATTTAATAAAGTAAAATATTGCATTTAAATAGTTTGTACTTTCACATTGAATCAACTAGTGGCGCTCTTTTTTTTAGTTCTTGCCCATGTCCCCTGAACCTCTGTTGGGAGCGTCAGATGCTGGCATCCCCTGCTGCACTCTGGTTCCATCTGCTGACCCATACGCAGCAGGGGACCATACATGTGATACACCCAGAAATGTGCCTAGAGAATTTTGCCAGCATGAGCAGTGGGACAGGTAGGTATTAAGTTCTCTCTTAATATAATCACACACATAGGCTGAACTTGATGGACTTGTGTCTTTTTTCAAGCTCACCTACTAGGTAACTAAAGATAATGTTTTAATAGAATTGAATTACAGTATAGCTTGTGTCATGCATACATACAGTATATGCTATATATTTATTCTCTAAATTTTTTGCCCACAAAAGTGGAGTTACCATTTAACTTTTGAAAATGGCAACAGCTTAACTTTAATAGGAATTCAATCCTAGGAGGAAAAAAAATAAAATAAAAAGTTCAACACACCAGGAGAGCATTCCATAACTTCTCCTTTGTATCCAGTTTCTTCCTCCAGTTCTCGAAGTGCTGCTTGTTCTGCAGTCTCATTCTTGTCAATAAGGCCTGGCAAGGTAAACCCAGTACACAGATTAAAAATAAGTCAGTAAGAAATAAAATTAGAAACCCCATAATTTTTTGTACAGGATTGTTAAAAATAAAAAATTAAGCATGCAGCTAGGCCTTTTATAAAATGGCATAGAAGGTAATAACACCATAGCCTCACCACCTCTGTACTGTAAAAATGATCAGGTGGCTCTACACCCACCTGCATCATTTTTACTGACAGCCAATCGCAAAACAATATACTAAAAAGTACCTTGCTATACAAGGTGTTAAAGCGGTAGTAAACCTCAATTTTTTTTTTTCCTTTTTGCAACCTGCAAGGTAAAGCCATAATGTGCTAGTATGCATCGCATACTAGCAAATTATGTGAAACTTGCCTTAGCATAAAGCCTTCCAGTGACTGTCACTTGTTTTAAAGTGGTTACTACTTGTTCAGAATATGTAAATACTTTAGTGTGTATGATCTGTGCACAGATTTCAGTTTAACCCATTTTTATCAGTTTACCACACATATGCATTGCTCGTTAAGCTGAGTTTATGTCCTGAAAGCGTGCTTACTACATGCTCCCAGCACAAAGACTGAGCTGTTGAAGACAGCTCTTGGTTCAGATTAAAGATTAAAGATCAGTAGCTGGTGGGACCAACTTCCAATCATGTGACCACACGAATAGCAAGTACTGCCGCACACTGTATTCAACTTCAGTGTGAATTGAACAAAAGCCAGACTTCAGCTCATGTCATGTCATTGGTCAGGCCCTTCTGACATGATCTATGATTAGGTCCAATGTGGGTGAAACATGTCAGGAGGGGTGTGGCAGATTGGCAGAAATTGAGCTGAAGCCTGTGTCTCAGTCACTTGAGTTAAATACAGCGTGCAGCAAAATTTGTATCCTATACAATATCTTGGAGCAAGATGTGCTCTGTCTCTGCCAGCACCCGAATACAGAGACAGATATTGTGGGCTTGGAGAGGTCTCAAGATGTTAAGGTACACTGTGACAGAAGTCAGATAACCGCCAATCCTTTCTGCCCCCAGGCATTAAGAACTGCTTAAAGGGATGCCAGGTCAGGTGAGAAGGGGTTAAGGGCTCATTTACATTGTTGCCAAAAAGGAATGTGCAAAAAAAAAAAAAAAAAAAAAAAGTTCATGCAGCATTTCAGTTCATGGCAATGCACAGGAGTAGTGTGTTATGAAGGTGCACTGGAGTAGCATCACGCATGTTGCCGCAGAGCAATAGTGTGAATGACCCTAAAGAAAAAAAGTTGAAAATTATGCTGGCAAAGCAACACTGACCTGCTGGGAATTCCAGGCAGTAACAGCCTAAAGGAGGCCGAAACTGTTTTATGAGCACCATACATTCATAATGAAGAGTTCTCTGTAGTACTGGTAATATTGCTACACCTGTTGAACGACAAATTGAAATAATTAACACACGCTAAAATGTAACAAGATTGTATACTTTATTTTTAACAAATGAAAACGCAACTAGAAAAACTGCTTACCATCTGCAGCATTTCCTTCTATTCTGGTTGTACGTTTCACAGTCTCCCATGTTCTGAGGGAAGAGATGAAGAAGAAGAAAAAAAACAAAAAAACTCTTAAAAAACCGTTAAAGGGTTTGTTAACCCACCCCTACAAATGTGCATAATCCTGCTGCTTCCCTAACAGGCGAGATTCCCCCGCTGACATCAGCCAGGACGCAGAAAGGAGAGGAGCGAGCCGGCCGGTCAAGTGACTGCGGGGAGATGCTCAAATACAGTAAACGAGAATTTTTTTTCATTAAACACTGAGACAGGAGTGCCTGTCATTAGGGAATCAGCAGGATTATATGCATTTTAGAAAGTTATGACTGCAGCAGGAGCGGAAGGGGCCTGGCACTGACACACGGGCAGGCAGGCAAGGAGGGGAGGAGGACAAGAGAGCTGCAGCTGACGGAGGTACATAAACTGACCATGGCGTCAGGCTCAACAGCCATGATATACCGTGGTCAATTTACAAAGGGGATGACCGACACTGGCAGGATCAGCCAGGTATTTCAGGTGTTACATGGGGCTAAATAACACAGCACAAGCACTGTGCTGTATAAAATTCTTTAAAGGTAGCAGGATTTTATTTTATTTTTTCTTGGGTTAACAAACACTTTAAAATGACTGTTAAAAAAAAACCAAAAAAAAAACATTTTTTTACTTTAGGTTTTAGATTTGGGTAGAACGCTTGTTCTGTTTTTACAGATATCCAGGGCTCCCTTCACCTTCTGCCCCAGTGACAATGATTTTACCAGACAGTAATCAAGGAAAAAGTTGTACTGTGAAGAATTTTAGCACAGGCCAGATTTGAAGAAAAATTATGCTGGAGGACCTTCAACAGAGGCAAGTGAAGAAAGCTTTGGGGAGAAATGTAGAGTCTGGGATCAGACAACATCCTAAAAGTTTTGTGTAGGAGACTAAATACAACATTCAGACTGCATTAAGGAAAAGTTTGAGATGCTTCCAATGCTGTCCATTGATGGACTGAAATTCATCCAGTTCAGCAAGGAGCGGACACATTTTTATCACCGTGTGGCCCATCCCTGATTGACTTCTGTTGAAGGAGAATGTTGGAAAACCTCTCTCGATCAGGGTTGCAGCTTGTGATCAATGTATTATGGCAGCAGTCAATATCCTGTAGCGGGATAATACTCCATCCACCCCACTGGCTGATCAAAAAAAAAAAAAAAAAAAACACACAACACACAGAACTAAACCATTTATGGCGAGATCAAGAGCTGTCCACAATCCTCTAAGGCACTTGTTGCCAATGTGCTTCAGTCTGCATTTGCTTCGCCTTGCCTTGCATTGGGAGAAAAGTAGTTTTGAGGTGACGTTAAGTGCACAAGTCCTAAATCTGTTTCAAACAATATTTGGATGCAACTATTATACAATAAATACCTTCGAGCAATACTGAATCCTCCTAATCCGACCATACTATATTCAAGAAGATTGCTTTCAAGTATTGTGAAATGATTTTGTGCAAATGACCGTGAGAAATAGAAACAAAAGTCCACACACAGCCTGATGTTATGCAAGTCCACTTGTGATTTGGGTGCTGACTTGATTATCTATGCAGAATTAATTTCATACCTTCATAGTAAATTAGAAACCCCAATGACAAAGCCTTTCTAAGCTTTCCTATGCAAAACACTATTATTCAGATCTTTTTTCCATAATAACACATTAGAAAAAGTTCACTTTTTGCATTTGACAGCTGTGCAGGTTAAACCTACAGAAAATTCAGATGCGCAATAGTTCATTAATATTTCTTGCACATTTGTAAATATCATTTATAAAATATTTTAAAAAATCCCTTTTTTAAATTGGCTTAGTTTTTAGAACTCGTCTATTTCAAATGTATACAAATAAAAGGAAATCCTTCTCTACCAATACCTGTACAGCATGACCTAAAGAAAGAGGAATTGTTTGCCTTTCCGTTATTATGCATTATTCAAATAGACCTATAGGCAAAACATTTTTTTTTATTTCGGATAGAGTAAGGGAGGGTTATAATGTGTGTCATTTTTCTTTTGCCACCTGTGCACCATTAGGGAGATTTACTGTATTTAATCGGCATATGACATGCACTTTTCCCCCCTGAAAATAGGGGGCAAATCACGGATGCGCGTTATACACCGATAGTGTACCTTGGGAGGGGGGACAAGCACCGATGGAATTCATGAGCCATCTCATGTCACACACACACAGTCCCGCCTCCACCACTGGCACTGGACCAAGTGTTCTGTCAATCACAGGAGCTGGTCCAATGCTGATGGCAGAGGCGGGACCGTGTATGTGACTGCCGACTGAGAGCCGAGTAAACAGCTCGGTGATTTCCTGCATGAGAGATGATGAGGCTGCAGCTGGGCACAGATCAAGCTGCATTCATGGGCACTGATCATTATTTTGCTTCAAAGTGGTTTATTTTGGAAAAAAAAGTTTATTTTCCTGAAACGTCCCTCTTAAATTGAAGGTGCGTGTTATATGCTGATAAATACACAGCCAAAAAAGGAAGTGAGAGTAACACCTTGAAAATTTAAGGGGATTCCAGGGTCACCATAACTAGTGCCCCCCATTGGAAAATTTCCCTTGTATTACTTTTCTGGGAAGAACCCAAAATTTTGAATTTTTTTTACTTTCACTGTCAGTGATAATGGTAAACAGGAGAAATAGAGGAGGTGAATGTCCCTTAAGGGGGAACAGACAGCATTAAAAAAAAAACTTAATAGGTCCTCAAATTCCTCTCCACACCAAGTTTTGCCTTTAGTTATAATTTAGGATATGGAACATGCAAACAAAGACCGCTAAATATAACTGGAGCCCACAATAAATCTGATTTCATTACAGCAAAATCTGGCTAATGAGACTAGTATCTATGCTGTCTACTTAAGCCAACAAGCTCCCACTTGTCATTTTTATAGCATGTTAGAAAATGGCTGCTTTGAGCTATACCTTTACTTTTCATCCACTTCTAACACCTTATTTGCAATACCAGTTTTAGGTGTACTAAGCAAATTGCTTAGTACACGGTTTTCTGATGTTTTGGTAAGCTTAGTGCAAAATAAATACCATGCCATTATGCAGTGCTGAAAACTGTTACCAACCTGGTTTTTCCTTCATGGTCCACATATGTAGTTTCCTCAAGCTGTACCCATTTTCCTTTTACAAGCGTCTAAAACAAAAACACAGATGTAATGAACAAGAGCAAACATCCAATGAGTTTTATTTAAACTGAAGTAAGTAATATGTAAAACAGAGTTCCATGCTCATCCAGTATGGGAAAAAAAATAGCATCTGAGAAGAATGTGTTCTGAAACAGTCGCAAAGTGGACACTGGACAGCTTTTGATAGACTGCCCAATTATTAGCCAAGACATGAGATTTTACTGGTTCAACTATAGGGCCTCAGCCTATTATCTTGACACACTCTACCAAATCAATATCCATCTGCACATCAAGCAGCAGGATAAAAATCATACAGTGAGAGAAAAAAAGTATTTGATCCCCTGCTTTTGTACATTTGCCCACTGACAAAGAAATAATCAGTCTATAATTTGAATGGTCAGTTTATTTTAACAGTAAGGGACATAATAAAAATATCCAGAAAAACGCATTTCAAAAAGTTATAAATGGATTTGCATTTTAATGAGTGAAATAAGTATTTGATCCCCCATCAGCAAGATTTATGGCTCCCAGATGTCTTTTATAAAAGGTAACGAGCTGAGATTAGGAGCACTATCTTAAAGGGAGTTCTCCTAATGTCAGCTTGTTATCTGTATAAAAGACACCTGTCCACAGAAGCAGATTCCAATCTCTCCACCATGGCCAAGACCAAAGAGCCGTCCAAGGATGTCAGGGACAAGATTGTAGACCTACACAAGGCTGAAATGGGCTATAAGACCATTGTCAAGCAGCTTGGTGAGAGGGTGACAAAAGTTGGTGCGATTATTGGCAAATGGAAGAAACACAAAATAACGGTCAAGCTCCCTCGGCCTGGGGCTCCATGCAAGACCTCACGTCGTGGAGTTTCAATGATCATGAGAACGATGAGGAATCAGCCCAGAGCTACACAGAAGAATCTTGTCAATGATCTCAAGGCAGCTGGAACCATAATCATCAAGAAAACAATTGGTAACACTACACCATGAAGGACTGAAATCCTGCAGCGCCCACAAGGTCCCCCGGTTCAAGAAATCACATGTACAGTCTGAAGATTGCTAATGAACATCTGAATGATTAAGAGGAGAACCGGGTGAAAGTGTTGTGGTCAGATGAGATCAAAATCAAGCATGCCTATGACCCCAAGAACACCATCCCCACCGTCCAACATGGAGGTGGAAACATTATGCTTTGGGGGTGTTTTTCTGCTAAGGGGACAGGACAACTTCACAGCATCAAAAGGGACAGTGGACGGGGCCAGGTACCGTCAAATCTTGGGTGAGAAAATCCTTCCCTCAGCCAGGGTTGTGGATGGGTATTCCAGAAAGACAATGAGCCAAAAGCACAAGACAACAAAGGAGTGGCTTTAGAAGCACATCAAGGTCCTGGAATGGCCTAGGACAGAGGTGTCAAACTTGATTTCATTGTGGGATGCATCAGCATTATGGTTGCCCTCAAAGGGCCGGTTGTATTTGTTAGAAGCTAGGGGCAGAGCTGGGAAGCAGAAAGTGCATTGTCTGAAGGAGGACTGAAGTTAGATGAATGCTGAGACCAGAAGAGGCGGAGATGAAGGGGTGTTGCAGCTGCACAGAGAGTTGCAGGATCTGTAAGATGAGTTCTGTCCTCCTTTCTGCTGCCGACTGCCGGGACGAAGTATAGGTGGAGACAAGGGAGCAGCTGCAGGAGAGGTGTGAGGGCCACATAAAATGGCCTGGAGGGTTGGATTAGGCCCATGGGCCTTGTGTTTGACATTTGTGGTCTAGGCAGTCTCCAGACCTAATCCCACAGAAAATATGTGGAGGGAGCTGAAGGTTCAAGTTACCAAACGTCAGCCTCAAAACCTTAAATGACCTGGAGAGGATCTGCAAAGAGCAGTGGGACACAATCCTTCCTGAGATGTGTGCAAAGCTGGTGGCCAACAACGACCTCTGTGATTGCCAACAAGGGTTTTGCCACCAAGAACTAAGTCATGTTTTGCGAAGGGGTCAAATACTTATTTCACTCATTAACCCCCGACGGTATTCCCGAGTCTGGCTCGGGGTGGAATTTTTATACCAAAAGCGGTATCCCCGAGCCAGACTCGGGACTGCATCGCTGGATCCAGGAGGATGTTTACTTACCTTCTCCCTCGGATCCAGCGTTGTCTCCCCGCTGTACGAGCGAGCCGTGTCTCGCTCGATCTATCACGGACCCGATCTCCGTTCCCTGCGAGCGTTGCGACGAACGGGGACGGAGATCGGCGCCAAATTCAAAAAGTGAAACACACAGTATACATACAGTATAATGTAATCTTACAGATTACATTGCTGTATGTAAATATTTCACATCCCCTTTGTCCCTAGTGGTCTGCCCAGTGTCCTGCATGCAGTTTTATATAATAAAAACTGTTCTTTCTGCCTGGAAACTGGAGATTGTCCATAGCAACCAAACTGTCACTTTACATCAAAAATGGTTTTAGACCAGCTAGAAAACAGCGTTAATAAATTGGAATCGCTCGCAGAATTGAGCGATAGCGATTTGTGGGGAGATCCGTCATCAAATACTGAAAAGTAATGACAGTGACAATTCTGCAACTGAGCAAATTTCAGTGTTTTTGATTTGCTTACATTATTGAATAATTTTTATTATTGTTATATTATTATTTGGTACATTTATAGTTATTATATTATAATTTATGATTTCATTTTTCAAACGTTATCATACCCGGGATGTCCGCTAGACTCTGGTTTGGACAGATTTAAGAGAGTTATTCCTAAGAATTACAGGACTACAATATAAAACGCCAAATTTTCATGCAAAATAATGGTACCGCTTTTAGCACCTAAAATCCGAAATAATCATACCGCCAGGGAGGTTAAAATGCAAATCAATTTAGAACTTTTTTGAAATGTGTTTTTCTGGATTTTTTTGTTATTCTGTCTCATTGTTAAAAGAAACCTAACATTAAAATTATAGACTGTCTTTTTCAGTGGGCAAACGTACAAAATCAGCAGAGGATCAAATGCTTTTTTTGCCCTCACTGTATGTATGATAACCGACTCTTCCCATGTGACATAATTGTATGACTGTTTTTTTTTTTTCACAAATAGGACATAAGGCAAAATGACCTGGTCTAGGAGTTGGCAAAAGTGCCCAATGCATATACAGTAGTGTGAATGGGTCGTTGTTAAAGTCATGTCCTCATTCTTTCTCTGCTCCCCACCCTTTTTGCCTTGTTTACTTTTTTTTTATCTTGCCCCTACCTTCTATAACCATATATTAACTATGCTTTCTTGTTTTATGCTTTTGTTTTTGTGTTCAGAATAATGTTGACCTATCAAAAACATGTAATGACTGCAAATTTACCTTTTCTTTTATGATGGTGTCTTTTGTAGGATGTGATGTATCTTCTGAATTCATGCTTTCCATTTTTCTGGAAAACAACAAAATATTTTTTATTCTTTCCTTGCCGTGATAAGAGAAGCTCAATATTTCATTTATTAAAAAGCCACTAGTTATACCTACATATCACACACACTATACTGGAACATTAGGAGGAGGGGAAAAAAAACAAAAACATACTTCCATTATACCCCGGTTTCCACCCATGGTGCCCAGGCAAGGGTGATTTCAGAGACACTCCTGTGATATCTTTAGAAAGTTGAGAATCCGTATCCTGATTTTACATCACAGTTCAGGAGCTGGGGGTTTAAAAGATGAGCAGAACATTGCATGGCAAATCTTTAGCTCTTCATTTTGGAATTTTGGGTAGAGCAAGGGAGATTTTTTTTTTTATTAGGTGTCCCAATAGGGACCTTACTTTCTGTGCCACAGCCAAAAGCCATTTGAGATGGGTGATATTTGTAGATAGAAACAAACTGTGCAGCTTTATCTAAAGCTGAATAATGCCCTTGCTATAGGTGTAGGCCATTTACGTACCTCATAAAGCCTAACAGGGAAACTTCTAGGATGTTGCCAAGCGAGGCTTAGCTGTTACTGCTGGGGCCAAGGGTCTGGCTGCAATGGGGCTGGTGAGCCATCCCAGTCAGGGAATTCCCCGGAAAGGAAGGGGGTGGGCACAGCCCATACTGCTGTCCCCAGCCTGCTGCATGGGTACTTTTTTTGGGGTCAGTCTGCCCGATTCAGCAGGGAAGGAAGGGGATGGGCAGAATCAGAGAGAAGACTGATCTGCAGGCTGTAGCAATTAAAAAAAAAAACAACTTTCCCCTGTCAAGCGGACTCTTTATCCACTTTCGGGTGCCTCTGCGCAGTGATCTCATGTGTGACAAGTACATGACAGTCCCAGTCTTCCAGGTGGATTGATATAGAAGGGACTGTCATGTACTTATCACACAGGAGATCACTGCGCAGAGGCACCCAAAAGTGGAGAAAGAGTCCGCTTGACAGGGGAAAGTTGTTTTTTCTTTTAATTGCTACAGCCTGCAGATCAGTCTTCTCTCTGCCTTCGCCCACCCCTTTCCTTCCCTGCTGAATCGGCCGGACCGACCCGAAAAAGAGTACCCATGCGGCGACCAAAGCAGGCTGGGGACAGCAGTATGGGCTGCCCCCTCGCCTCAGTGCCCCCCAATCGGCCGCTCACGCTGCTCTGCCTGTGGCTGAGTGATAGATCCAGCTGGGAGATCGCCCTGCACTCGCGGGTGCCCACAACTAAATGCGGGAGACTCCCATGGCTCACGAGACTTGAGCTGTCTGTTTATGGCTTCTAGCTTACATGTAATCTGTGCAGGGACAGCTGTGTTGTTGTGGTGTGTAGTCTTTCAGAGACTTCACCAGGACCGTCCCGACATAGAGGTTTATTTACTAAAACTGGAGTGTGCAAAATCTGGTGCATCTCTGCACATAAACCAATCAGCTTCCAGTTTTTAGTCAAAGCTTAACAAGCTGAAGTTAGAAGCTGATTGGCTACCATACAAACCTGCAACAGATTTTGCATGCCCCAGTTTTAGTAAATCAACCCTTCAGTCACGACCCCCAGCTGACAGCTGAGTATTGTGATATATGTTGATACAGTATCTTAATGCATAGTACATGATGTCCTTGTGACCCGCATGCATTGCAGGCTAGTACTATGTAATAATGGACTTTGAATGAATGATTATTTCTTAAGCTTTTTTCCACTCATCCAACATGCTTAACCACTTGACCACTGGGCACTTAAACACCCTTAATAACCAGACCAATTTTCAGCTTTCGGTGCTCTCACATTTGGAATGACAATTACTCAGTCATGCAACACTGTACCCATATGAAATTTTTGTCTTTTTTTCACAAAAATAGAGCTTTCTTTTGGTGGTATTTAATCACCGCTCGTTTTTTTATTTTTTGTGCTATAAAAGAAAAAAGACCGAAAATTCAGTAAAAAATAAATTTTTCTTCGTTTCTGTTATAAAATTTAGCAGATTAGTAATTTTTCTTCATAAATTTTGGCCAAAATTTATACTACTACATATCTTTGGGAAAAATAAGTACAAATCGGTGTATATTATTTGTTTTTTGTGAAAGTTATAGAGTCCACAAGCTATGGTGCCAATATCTGAAAATTGATCACACCCGAAGGACTGACGGCCTATCTCATTTCTTGAGACCCTAACATGCCAGAAAAGTACAAATACCCCCCAAATGATCCCTTTTTGGAAAGAAGACATTCCAAAGGTATTTAGTAAGAGGCATGGTTTTTGGAGTTGTCATTTTTTCCTACAATTCTTTGCAAAATGAAGATTTTTTTCACAAAATTGTCATATTATCAGGTTATTTCTCACACACACAGCATATGCATACCACAAATTACACCCCAAAACACATTCTGCTATTACTACCAAGTAGGACGATACCACATGTGTGAGACTTTTACACAGCATGGCCACATACAGAGGCCCAACATGCAGGGAGCGCCAGCAAGCGTTCTGGAGCACCCAGGACAATTCTGACATTTCTCTCCTACATGTAAAAATCATCATTTATTTGCTAGAAAATTACATAGAATCCCAAAACATTAAATATGTTTTTTTTTTTTTAGCAAAGACCCTAGGGAATACAATGGTGGTCGTTGCAACTTTTTATCACGCACGGTATTTGCGCAGCAATTTTTCGAACGCGTTTTCTTAGAAAAATAAAAAAGCTTTGTGCTTAAAGAAAACAAAACAGTAAAGTTAGCCCAATGTTTTTGTATAATGTGAAAAATGAAGTTACGCTGAGGAAATAGATACCTAAACATGTCACCCTTCAAAACTTCACACGCTCGTGGCATGGCGCCAAAAATCCCCATAGGCGACGCTTTAAATTTTTTTACTGGTTACATGTTTTGAGTTACAGAGGAGGTCTAGGGCCAAAATTATTGCTCTCGCTCTAACATTTGCAGCGATACCTCACATGTGTGGTTTGAACACAGTTTTCATATGTGGGCGGGACTTACGTATGCGGTCGCTTCTGCATGCGAGCTCATGGGGACAGGGGCGCTTTACATTTTTTTTTTTCTTTTTTATTGTTCATTTTACTTTATTTATTTTAGTTTGACATTTTTTTCCCCCAAAAATAAATTTTTTGATCACTTTTATTCCTATTACAAGGAATGTAAACATCCCTTGTAATAGGAATATTGCATGACAGGTCCTCTTTACAGTGAGATATGGGGTCAATAAGACCCCACATCTCACCACTAGGCTGGGAAGACTGAAATAAAAAAAAAAAATAAAAAAAAAATGGCAGAGTATTGGCAGGGTATTGCAGAGAATTGGGGGGGGTTACATTTCGGTGAGCAGCTTTGTGGGCACTGCAGATGCAGCCCACAGCGCTGCTGACACCGATCTCTTCCCCCTCCGCTGTACCGATCGGTACAGAGAGGGGAGGGAGAAACCGGCGTCATGTTATGACGCCGGTTTGTTTACAAGTGATCGCTCCGTCATTTGACGGAGCGATCACATGGTAAATGGCCGCGATGTCACGGTCACGGATGCTCTCGAGTGCGCGCCCCAGGGGGCGTGCGAGAGCAGAATTCTGGGAGGCCGTTAATTAAAGGCCTCTCAGGCCGCGTACACACGGGCGGACTGTTCGCCCAACCTTGTCCGCTGAACAGTGTTTGGGCGGACAGTCCGCCCGTGTGTGGGCTTTCAGCGGACAGTTTCAGCGGACAGTTGGACGGACAAAGTCTTTCGGAAATTCCGAAAAACTGTCCGCTGAAACTGTGTTTGAGCGAACAGTCCGCCTGTGTGTAGGCTACTTTCGAAATGAGCAAACTGTTCCCGCTCGGAAAGTCCGCCCATTTCGAGCGCGTGTACAGGTAGGCGGGGCCCGCGAAGGAGACGTCGCGGGCTCCGCCGCCTGGAATGGGCTTAAAGGGGAACCCCAACGCCGAAAAAAATCGGCGTGGGGGTTCCCCCAAAGTCCACACCAGACCCTTGTCCGAGCACGCTACCCGGCCGGCCAGGAAAGGGGGGCGAGCGAGCGCGCCCCCCCTCCTGAGCCGTACCAGGCCGCGTGCCCTCAACATGGGGGGGTGCCTTGGGGAAGGGGGGGCCGCGCGGCCCCCCCACCCCAAAGCACCTTGTCCCCATGTTGATGAGGACAAGGGCCTCTTCCCGACAACCCTGGCCGTTGGTTGTCGGGGTCTGCGGGCGGGGGCTTATCGGAATCCGGGAGCCCCCTTTAAGAAGGGGGCCCCCGGATACCGGCCCCCCACCCTATGTGAATGAGTATGGGGTACAATGTACCCCTACCCATTCACCTGTGAAATAAAGTACAAAAAAAAAAACACAACACAGGGAAAAAATATTTTATTGCACAGCTCCGGGGGTCTTCCGTCTTCGGGGGTCTTCTCGCCGGACTCCTCCGCTATCTGTGTGTAGCTCTTTTGCTAGCGGAGGAGCCCGGCTTTCTTCCTCCCCGCCGCCGGCCTCTTCTCCCGACTTCGGGGGTCTTGTCCCCCTCTTCGGTTCTTCTGTCGCCGCTGCCTTCCGTTCTTCTGTCGCCGCCTTCGGTTCTTCTGCCGGGCCACCGCGCCTTCTTGTAGCTCTTTTACAGGCGGTGGCCCGCTGTCGTCGCCGCCGCCTTCCGTTCTTGTTCTTCTTCTTCTTCTCCTGGAGATGTTGACTCGACGAGCTCTCCGGCCGGAATGCCAGAGCCGCGCTGTGCGGTCACTTATATAGTGACAATGGGGCGGTGTCACATGGTATATGTCACATGGGTTGGTCACATGGGTTGATGTCACATGGGGACTATGACATCGTAAGGGGGCGGGGTCACCATGTGACCAACCCATGTGACATATACCATGTGACACCGCCCCATTGTCACTATATAAGTGGCAGCGGAGCGTGTCCCTGGCATTCCGGCCGGAGAGCTCGTCGAGTCAACATCTCCAGGAGAAGAAGAAGAAGAACAAGAAGAAGAACAAGAACGGAAGGCGGCGGCGGCGGCGGCGACGACAGCAGCGGCGACAGAAGACCGGGCCACCGCCTGTAAAAGAGCTACAAGAAGGCGCGGTGGCCCGGCAGAAGAACCGAAGAGGGGGACAAGACCCCCGAAGTCGGGAGAAGAGGCCGGCGGCGGGGAGGAAGAAAGCCGGGCTCCTCCGCTAGCAAAAGAGCTACACACAGATAGCGGAGGAGTCCGGCGAGAAGACCCCCGAAGACGGAAGACCCCCGGAGCTGTGCAATAAAATATTTTTTCCCTGTGTTGTGTTTTTTTTTGTACTTTATTTCACAGGTGAATGGGTAGGGGTACATTGTACCCCATACTCATTCACATAGGGTGGGGGGCCGGTATCCGGGGGCCCCCTTCTTAAAGGGGGCTCCCGGATTCCGATAAGCCCCCCGCCCGCAGACCCCGACAACCAACGGCCAGGGTTGTCGGGAAGAGGCCCTTGTCCTCATCAACATGGGGACAAGGTGCTTTGGGGTGGGGGGGCCGCGCGGCCCCCCCTTCCCCAAGGCACCCCCCATGTTGAGGGCACGCGGCCTGGTACAGCTCAGGAGGGGGGGCGCGCTCGCTCGCCCCCCTTTCCTGGCCGGCCGGGTAGCGTGCTCGGACAAGGGTCTGGTGTGGACTTTGGGGGAACCCCCACGCCGATTTTTTTCGGCGTTGGGGTTCCCCTTTAAGCCCATTCCAGGCGGCGGAGCCCGCGACGTCTCCTTCGCGGGCCCCGCCTACCTGTACACGCGCTCGAAATGGGCGGATTTGCCTCCTCCTTATGTGGGCGAGTCCGTTCATTTCAAAAGTTGAGCGAACTGTTTGGCAAACAGTTCGCTGAAACAGTCCGCTCGTGTGTGGGCAAGTCCGCTCATGCAAATTTTGAGCGGACTGTTTGCCGAAACTGTTTGACGAACAAGGTTGGGCAAACAGTCCGCGCGTGTGTACGCGGCCTCAGAGTTAAACAACCGCCCTAAAGCCGTTAATCGGCTATGGGCCGGTTGTTAAGTGGTTAAAGGGTTAGTTCACTTTTACCAAAGAAAAAACTGCCCACTGAGAAAACCGTGCTGCTTTATCTCAAGTTGAATAATGCCCTTGCTATAGGTGTAGGCCATTTACGTACCTCATGAAGCCTAACTGGGAAACTTCTAGGATGTTGCCAAGAGAGGCCTAGCTGTTACTGCCCACCTCAATTATCACAGTAGAGAGCCATCAAGTGCTGACCTAAGACTAAGATCCCTTTCACACCAGGGCGTTTTGCAGGCGCTATAGCGTTAGAAATCTCGCTTGCAATCCGCCCAAAAAAAGCTGCACCATTGTCTGTAGCGGTGCGCTGGCAGGACGTCAGGAAAAAGTCCTGCCAGCAGCTTCTTTGGAGAGGTGAAGGAGCGGTGTGTTTACCGCTCCTCCACCTCTGCTCCCCATTGAAATCAACGGGGCAGCGCTGTAATACCGCCGGCAAAACGCCACCATTGCGGCGTATTGCCGGTGGTTTTAACCCTTTCTCGGCCGCTAGTGGGGGGTAAAAGCGCCCGCTAGCGGCCGAAATGCGCTGCAAATCCGGCAGTAAAATGCCGCTAAAAATAGTGGCGTTTTACCACCCACGTTATGGGCGGTGTGGTGTGAAAGGGGTCTTACTGCAGCAGGGGAGAGAAGCACATGTGAGGGGGTGTGAATCAGGGAAGGAGCTCACTTGTGTCATGCTGAAGATGAGCTGTAACACCAGGCTTTTCCTAGCAACTTCCTAGAATTTTTATAGTCAGGCTTCATAAGGCGTATAAATGGCCTACACCCTTAGCAAAGGCATTATTCACCTTTGGCCAAAAGCAGCTTGTTTTCACCTACAGAGCCCCTTATCCGCATAGGCAGTTTTTATGGTAAAGGTGAACTATGTCTTTAACCACTTGCAGACCGGACCATTTTGCTGGTCAAAGACCAGACCACTTTTTGCGATTCGGCACTGCGTCGCTTTAACCGACAATTGCGCGGTCGTGCGACGTGGCTCCCAAACAAAATTGACGTCCTTTTTTTCCCACAAATAGAGCTTTCTTTTGGTGGTATTTGATCACCCCTGCGATTTTTATTTTTTGCGCTATAAACAAAAATAGAGCGACAATTTTGAAAAAAACGCATTATTTTTTACTTTTTGTTATAATAAATATCCCCCAAAAATATATAAAAAAACATTTTTTTCCCTCAGTTTAGGCCGATACGTATTCTTCTACATATTTTTGGTAAAAAAAAATAGAAAAAATAAATAAAAAATAATTCGCAATAAGCGATTATTGATTGGTTTGCGCAAAAGTTATAGCGTTTACAAAATAGGGATACCACCTGACAACTGGGCACGTATACCCTCCTCCTGCCCAGACCAATTTTCAGCTTTCGGTGCTCTCACACTTTGAATGACAATTACTCAGTCATGTAACACTGTACCCAAATGAATTGTTTGTCCTTTTTTCCCACAAATAGAGCCTTCTTTTGGTGGCATTTGATCATCTTTGGGGTTTTTATTTTTTGCTGTATAAATTAAAAAAGACCGAAAATTTTGAAAAAACAAAAACACACAAAACACATTGTTCTTTGTGTCTGCGATAAAATTTTGCAATTTATTAATTTTTCTTCATAAATTTTGGCCACAATTTATACTGCTACGTATCTTTGATAAAAATAACGCAAATTAATGGATATTATTTGGTCTTTGTGAAAGTTAGAGAGTCTACAAGCTGTGGTGCGAATCATACAAAATTGATCACATCTGATGTACTGGTGGCCTATCTCATTTCTTGAGACCCGAACAAGCCAGCAAAGTAAAAATACCCCCCAAATTACCCCTTTTTGAAAGTAGACATTCCAAGGTATTTAGTAAGAGGCATGGTGAGCTTTTTGATGTTGTCATTTTTTCTCAGAAATTCTTTGCAAAATTAAGATTTTTTTTTTTCCCCCACAAAATTGTAATAGGTTATTTCTCTCACATGGCATGTGTTTACCACAAATAATGCCCCAAAATAAATTCTGCTACTCCTCCTGAGTATTACGATACCACATGTGTGGGACTTTTCCACAGCCTGGCCACATAGAGAGGCCCAACATGCAGGGAGCGCCATCACGTGTTCTAGGGACATAAATTACAACATCTAACTTGTTGACTACCTATTACACTTTTGAAGGCTCTGGAGCACCAGGACAATGACATGTGATACTGACGACACAGGACACTAATACGTGGCACTGACGACAGATGGCAGTGGGGACAGGTGGGCACTTTATTTTCGTTTTTTTTTCCACTAACCGTTGCATCTCTGACTAAGCTGTTCATCTCTCCCTCCTCTGTGTGAGGAGGGAGAGCCGGCGATGAGAGATGATCTCATATGTTTACATATGAGATCATCTCTCATTGGACACGCCGATCACGCTGTAAACGGCCGATGTGATTGGCCATTTACAGCGATCTGTGACTGGCTGTGTCCAAGGGACATGGCCATCACAGAATTTCCCCAATGCGCGGGAGCGCGCATTACGTAAGTAAACAGGACGACGTCCAGTGACGGCCTCCCGCAATTGGCGTCCGCGCTGTAGCAGTCTTTTGGCTATAGCGTGGGCACAAAGTGGTTAAAGTATTATAGATCACGTGTTAGAATAGACTTTAGCAATTTGGGATCTATCCCTGATTACCATCTCTTGTTTCTATTCAATCCCTCCCTTACTGTACTTTAACTCCTTCAGATCCGTGTTATAGCCGAATGACGGCTACAGCGCAGATCTACTTTGCTGGGTCAATAGACCTGCCACCCCTTACCACCAATGACAGCTGATCACGTGATGTAAACAGAAGATCAGTAATAGTTTTTTTTTCCTCCTCACGCTGAAAATGACCTTTTTCAAATTTTTTAATTTTTTTAAGCATAATATAAAACAGTTATGTATTTATTTTTGAATTCAGTCTTTAACCCTTTCATGACTAAGCCTATTTTTGGCATTTGGTGTTTACAAGTTAAAATCCATATTTTTTGCTAGAAAATTACTTGGAACCCCCAAATATTATATATATTTTTTTAGCAGAGACTCTAGAGAATAAAACGGCGATTGTTGCAATATTTTATGTCACACGGTATTTGCGCACTTGCATAATATCACACAACTCTGGAATACAGTAGAACACAACACTCTGGTGTGAACATGGCACACGGAAAACGTATTTTCGGTGTGTCATTGCAGTTACCTGCATTTATGCAAGAGGTCAAAACACAGGAAACTGCACTTAGTGTCATAGAAGCCCTTTGACTCAAAGTGGTTGTAAACCCTTACATATACCCAACGAAGTGCCTGGCCTCACGTAATACAGAGAGTTGAAACAAATTATAAGGGAATACTTATTAAGGTTGCCAAAAGATATACGGTACTAGGTTAAAGGTCTAAGATAATATGCTTAGGCGTGCATTTCACTAAGTTCAGAATTAAGATGCAAGATGTTGACATATTAGGATGCATCTGTCTGCGGTAAGAGGTACAAAGCTAAGATAGGACTGGTTACGCAAGAATATGGTCAGTCAGCAGATGTTGAAATGACGAGATAACTATCAGAAGACTGTATTTCACCTTTGACTTAGATAATGTCATGAGTTTAAGAAAAATGTCGATGTATGTATGAATTACCTGATTGGTTAAACCACAGGGCTGTCCTTCTGTTCAAACTAAATAAAATTGTTGTGTGTGCTTCAATAGGCACATTCATTATTCACGTACAACAGTGTATGTGTAATGTTTTGTCCACCGGTGAAAGGGACCTCCGCTCTTCAATCCTAGCCTAGGCTACCAGGGGTTACTTACAGAAGACGAGCAACCTAACAGTTTTGGTACCAGCAAAGTGGGGTTCGTCTCGTCTTGCGACAGGTAAGTCACTTTACTCTTTTTTACCTGATTGGTGAATGGTGTAAACACTTACTCTGTCCGGGCGGCCGCTACGAACTTAGTTTAAAATTAAAAGAAGTAACTGTGCCTTCGCGATGGACTAGGCTGGTCACTCGGGAGGTGAAAAGGGCTCGCAAGGAATTTATAGGTTTAGGGGAGTCCGACTAGGTTGGTCTGACTTAAAACTATTGGTGATAGTATTTTTAACACGGGAAGTAGTAGATTACGCCCGTGACAAAGGGATTGGTGGAGTGGACGCCCATTTGAAAAATTTTTTTTTTTTAAAAAAAAAAGTGCACTATAAATTGATAAATGTATTGCAATACGGTTATGTCATGTCTTAAAGTATATTAAGAATATGTCTGTTTCTCTCTAGGTACACGTGTAAGTATATAGAGTATAAGTTTTAATATAGAGTATAAGGAAAATAATTGTTGTTGTTTAAATGAGTGCAGAATATGAGGAGCCCTCTTGTAGTGACATAGTATCCGCCTGCCCCCATTGCACGTTAGGTCTACTCTTCCTAAGAATAGATGACAAGTGGATTTTACTGACCACCAGACCAGGGGGGTTCTCTTGCAGACTTGGTGTAAGAGGGGTATATCCCGCCACCAGGAAAAATTTACCCTTTATCATATATTAAGGGTGAATCTTCATAGTTTTTATATAAGTCCATCTGCCCCAAAAAAGATCAGGGATCCTACTCCCAGACCAGAGACCGGATTGTTGGACAAACCGGGTGTTATCACCTGTGTCCTGCCACTAGACACACACTGCCCAGACTACTAGATGGGGAATACTGCAGCAACCCAAGCCATGGCCACCCCATCACCCTATGAATTTGTCAGTAATATGATCCCTGGCCCCCAGGTAGAACCATTTTGGACACAAGTCCGGGAAAGGTGTCACCAATTGGGAATCCATGACCCAGGACCCCAAGGTCCTTGTTCAGAGGAAGACTGGCAAGAAGTCAGTAAAATTTGTCAGGTACATAAGCATTCTTATCCTCCCTGCAAAGGGGCTGACCCACAATACATGAAGGATTGTTTCTGTGCATGGAACAAATGCCTTGGAAAATATAGGCAATTGTGGACAGCAAGGACATTGGAAATCCCAGTGCCCTTATAGGACTGGACAGATTAGAGCAAGAGGCAGAGGCAGGGGATTTAACCCCCAGACCCGCCCACAGTATCCCCGTTATCTGCCATACCAGAACCCTCGTCAACCACTACCCCAATATCCTACACAGCCACAAATAATGCACCGAGGGAAACTCTGTTGGTATTAATGGGACACCTGTCACCCATCCCATCACTCCACCACTGACTGTAGCCACTCCAGAAGGACAGAAATTATGTACCCAAACTTTTGCCGTCTTGTCCTCATGCCCTGTGCCCCGTATGGGACGGGACCTCTTGGCACAACTGTGTATTACCATTAAGTTTAATAAAGAAGGTTCCCTTACCGCTAGTTCACCATTATGTGACTTACATGGCCCTAAGCGACATGCACACAGAGGGTTCCCAAAAAGACATGCACACAGGAGTTTCTTTCTAATGATACCTTCCTCCCTTGACCATCACACAATTTGGGCAGAAAACAAAGGTAGTGTGGGCTTTATTAATTGCACACCATATGCACCCCAAATGCGGTCAGATGCAGGGATACAATATCAAAAACAGTATCCCCTACCCCCAGAGAAAGTCAAAGGCATCTCCCCTCAAATTAATGATTACATATCAAAAGGTATCCTGAGACCAATCATCAGTCCCTGGAACACGCCCATTTACCCTGTAAAGAAGGCCAGTGGCGAGTGGAGACTCGTCCAAGACCTCAGAGCAGTAAACAAACAAGTGATTCCCCTCCCACCCCTAGTCTCAGACATCACTTATTTTTTCATGCATACCGGCAGACTCTCTATGCTACACAGTAATTGATTTAGCGAATGCTTTCTTTAGCATTCCCATTGCAGAGGAAGCCCAACCTATGTTTGCTTTCTCCTGGGCCGGGGGCCAACTAACCTGGCAAGGGTATGTAGACAGTCCAGCCGCCTTCTCTATGGTACTCAACGAGACTGTCAAGTCTTGGACATCTGAGCGAGGGTCGGTACTGATACAGTATGTGGACGACTTGCTCCTGTGCAGTCGAACTGCTGAAGATTGTGCGGTCGATTCAACATCACTGTTACAACACCTAGCTCACGCCGGGCATCTAGCCTCAAGGAAGAAAATACAATGGTGCCAGCCACAGGTAGAATACCTAGGGTGCATTCTAAAGGAAGGGACAAGGCTAGTGTCCCCCAAACGTGCCGCAGCCCTTCGAGCTCTCAGTCCCCCAAAAGACAAGGCCGCCCTACTCTCATTTTTGGGTGCAATTGTATATTGCCGCCAATGGATCCCTGACTGTTCTCATTATGATAGTATCCTAAGAGAGGCTACTGGCTCGACAGCCCCTAAATTAATAGATTGGACTGAAGACAGACTACAAGCTTTTCAAGCTCTATTAAACAGTCTGTCAAATGCTCCCGCCCTAGGGTTGGTAGACTATGGTAAAGCTTTTCAACTATACTGTGTAGTCTCGGGGACCTCTTTTGCCGCGGTTTTGACACAACAGCATGGAACAGGCTACCGCCCTGTCTCCTACCTATCTAAAAAAAACTCCCCATCCAAGTACAGGGAATGCCATTCTGTCTCCAAAATCTTGCTGCCTGTGCAATGGCTGTACAAGATGCAAACAAATTAGTGCTAGGTCACCCATTGACTCTCTATACCACTCATTCAGTCACGCATCTTATTCAGAACATGAATACCCAACATATGACCTCGCAAAGACTTAGTGGTTATGAGATAACACTGATGAACACTGATAACCTCACACTCAAATATGTGCCTGCCAGCAACCCCGCTGTGCGCCTTTTGCATTCCATGTTGCGTTTACCACATGACCCAGACATTATACATGACTGTTCGGAAAAGGTTGCTGCTATTACCAGTCCCAGACCGGATCTCACTGACACCCCTATCTCAGGTGCAGAGGATGTTTTTGTGGACGGTAGTTGCTCCCGTCCCTCTGATTCCACCTTCCAAACAGGATATGCAATAGTCCAGTTGCCAAACAAGGTATTAGAAGCCAAACCACTGCCCCCTCTTCGGCTCAGGTGGCTGAACTGGAAGCCCTCACTAGGGCCTGCATTCTATTCACCGGTAAAGAGGTGAACGTCTACACAGACAGTAGATATGCTTTTGGAGTGGTGCATGATTTTTGGTGTGATATGGGCCAATAGAGGTTTTAAAACCGCAGACAACAAAATAATTGGCAACTCCACACAGATTAGTGCTCTCCTCCAAGCCATTCTTTTTCCAAAAAAGGTAGCCATAATTAAAGTAAAGACACACTCCTCTGACAGCAGTCGTGTTTCAAAAGGGAATGCTTTTGCTGACAGAGAAGCTAAAAGAGCTGCTGCCTTTTCCCCTAACCCACCTGCCCCCACAACAATGTTTTTCAAGGAACACTTCGCAGCACCTAACTTTAAAACTGTCATAGCACAGATGCAATCAATGGCCACAGAAGATGATGTCCATTTTTGGACAAAGGAAGGATTGACCAAAGACCCTGAAGGTCTTTGGTCAAAAGAGGGGAAGATCCACATGCAAGAACAAAACTATCACCCTTTGAGGTCCTCATGGGAATCCCCGCAAACATAGAATTACCCCCATTAGACCAAGACACTGATATTGACATTTATTCCCAACAGGAAATGTACGTGAAAAACCTGGTAAGTATGCTTCATGAAATGAACGAACACGTTTCTGTCACCTTTTTTCCCTCTTCCCACAGAACCAACGCATCCCTTCATCCCTGGGGATAAAGTGCTGATCAAACAATTAGCACAAAGAAAGAGTATCGGACCGGCTTTCTCAGGACCATGGAAGGTGGAAAAGGTATCCAGGACCGCAGTGTTAACAGACCTAGGAAACACCTGGATCCACGCCAGCCGTCTTAAAAAGTGTCCCCAGCTTCCCTCGACTCCAGAGCCCCTGGCAGTGACAGAGAGCAGCAACTCCCAAGAACAAGATCTACAAGAAGTTCAGAGAGGCATAGAACAAATTTCCCTGGAAGATCCCACACCCCCTCAAAAGGACAAAACAGAGCCAACAACTGCCGGGATGAGAAACGAAGAAGAAGAACAGAACTCTTAGATAACAAATAATCAGAACTTTAAAAAAACAAAGATGCTTTCTCCATCAGTGTCAGGGAAGGCTGTATGCCTTTGGGGTAGTCTGGTACTATTTGTATTCCTGCCCACATGGTTTATAGCCAACTGTATATATCATCCAGAAGATTTAGGTTTATTAAAAGGGATATGTGGACCACCTAAGATGAATAATACCCCCGGCCAAAGACATAGTAGAAGTATTGTACCCGTTAATGAGTCACCTAAGGGACTGACTAACAAGATGTTACTACTAAAATTCAAATATAGCTATGCTCAAAAATCTGGTTTTGAGAAATGCTGGATTTGCAGCAAGCTACATCCCAGTACAGCTAGAATCCCTCTCATGGCAGTCCCCTTGAATTTTACCCCCCTCCTTAATGGAACACCCCCTATCGTCCTAACGAATGTTACTAGGACCCGTCCAAATAAAACCCTCACTTTCCAAATTATAGGTAGAAGCCACTTCCCAGACTGGTGTTTCCGACTGGGAAACACCACAGATGGAGCCGAGGTTTGCAAACAAGCAAAACTTAACATTTCAATGACATCATTTAACAGTCCTTCTTTCTTCCATACTTCAGATCCCACCCTAAATGCCACCTTTTTAGACTTTCTTAGCTCCAGTACCAAGACTACAATACACCAATTAATGTCAATTCTGGTGCTCTCTGGCCTTTCTGATACTCTTAGGAACGTGTTCCATAAACGACCCCTAGCTCTAGGAAATACCATATATATATGCTGCGGCAAACTCTGTCACCCCTGGATCCCAACCAAACCCCAGGGGTGGTGTTACCTTGCAGCCCTGGTTCCTATCATGGGGGTATTAGGGGATAACAAGGGAAGTCACCTCCTTGAAGCCAGCATGCATCCTAGATATCCCCTTAGACACCGTAATAAACGAGAATTGTTTTTAGGAAAAGATATGGCCTGGGCATGGTTCCCTTCCTGGACAGGGTGGGGAATTGACCTAATGAAAAGATTAAATAATTACACTGGCATAATTGATGAGATTCTGGAGGAAAATTCTGATGACATAACCAAACTAAATCTAGAAACTAGGGCAATTAGGAAGCAACTAGAACTACATGAGTTGGCTATAGAAAGTATGAGTGCAGCCCTTACTGGCCTCTGTGAGACTACTGAGGATTATGAGTGCTGTACCTGGATTCATAATACCAGCATCGAAGTCCCAGACTACTATGACGTTATTGCCCAACACAGGGAAGAGGTAAATAAACTACAGAAAGAGGCAAGGAACATAGGAAAAAACTGGGATCCCTTCTCGAGCAGTTTTAGTTTTGGGGGATTAATATCTTGGCTCCGAAATGCTGCCATGACAATTGTCACTGTGATTCTCTTCATTCTATTTTTATATGCCTGTTATAAGATAATCAAATGTTTATGTAAAAAGGGAAACACGGTCGCTCCGAAGGATCTGAAACTCACTTCCATTGTTAAGGATCCAACGGTATGGTATAGAAACCAAGAGCACAAGGGTTCGGAGTATGAAGCCTGTGCTATTAAATTAGAAAAGGAATGATCATTATGTAAATCACAGAATGATCAAAGGAAGGATTATAAGGGAATACTTATTAAGGTTGCCAAAAGATATACGGTACTAGGTTAAAGGTCTAAGATAATATGCTTAGGCGTGCATTTCACTAAGTTCAGAATTAAGATGCAAGATGTTGACATATTAGGATGCATCTGTCTGCGGTAAGAGGTACAAAGCTAAGATAGGACTGGTTACGCAAGAATATGGTCAGTCAGCAGATGTTGAAATGACGAGATAACTATCAGAAGACTGTATTTCACCTTTGACTTAGATAATGTCATGAGTTTAAGAAAAATGTCGATGTATGTATGAATTACCTGATTGGTTAAACCACAGGGCTGTCCTTCTGTTCAAACTAAATAAAATTGTTGTGTGTGCTTCAATAGGCACATTCATTATTCACGTACAACAGTGTATGTGTAATGTTTTGTCCACCGGTGAAAGGGACCTCCGCTCTTCAATCCTAGCCTAGGCTACCAGGGGTTACTTACAGAAGACGAGCAACCTAACACAAATCATCCTACATAAGTTATAACTATTTACAGCCATCTTTCCTCAACAGCCATTCAAAATGCAAATTTTTACAAAGGATCTCTCAGCTCTGAAAAACAGGGGGGGCAGAGAGCTGAAGTTCCATCAGTGAGGAGAGCTCTGGGGCTGATTGGAGGGAAGGGACACACCCTCTTTTAATTAACACATGGGAACAGAGCTGAGGCTGTCAATCTGCTGGAGGTCCCTCCCGTCACCATTTGTCTCTTGGTGTCAGGAAAACTTGTCAGAAGCGATTCATGTTAATAGCAGAAAAATTAATCAACAGACAGAAAGAACACTTAGTGCTCCGAATTGAAAAAAAGCACATACTAAAGAGGGATATGCTTTGTTAATATTTCATTTTTACACCCACTGTAACCCTTTCACTGTCGGAGCCGTTTCTGCCTTTTTTGCACACATTTAAAAAATAATTTTAAGCCTGATGATTACATAAAACCTACAAACATTATATACTTTCTGAAAGCAGACACCCTAGAGAATAAAATCTTGCCGATAATGGGGGCGGGCCATATCCCCAGCCTCTGGCCCATCTCCTGTTCCATGTCCCCCAGCCTCTGGCCATCTCCTGTTCCATGTCCCCCAGCCTCTGGCCATCTCCTGTTCCATGTCCCCCAGCCTCTGGCCATCTCCTGTTCCATGTCCCCCAGCCTCTGGCCATCTCCTGTTCCATGTCCCCCAGCCTCTGGCCATCTCCTGTTCCATGTCCCCCAGCCTCTGGCCATCTCCTGTTCCATGTCCCCCAGCCTCTGGCCATCTCCTGTTCCATGTCCCCCAGCCTCTGGCCATCTCCTGTTCCATGTCCCCCAGCCTCTGGCCATCTCCTGTTCCATGTCCCCCAGCCTCTGGCCATCTCCTGTTCCATGTCCCCCAGCCTCTGGCCATCTCCTGTTCCATGTCCCCCAGCCTCTGGCCATCTCCTGTTCCATGTCCCCCAGCCTCTGGCCATCTCCTGTTCCATGTCCCCCAGCCTCTGGCCATCTCCTGTACCATGTCCCCCAGCCTCTGGCCATCTCCTGTACCATGTCCCCCAGCCTCTGGCCATCTCCTGTACCATGTCCCCCAGCCTCTGGCCATCTCCTGTACCATGTCCCCCAGCCTCTGGCCATCTCCTGTACCATGTCCCCCAGCCTCTGGCCATCTCCTGTACCATGTCCCCCAGCCTCTGGCCATCTCCTGTACCATGTCCCCCAGCCTCTGGCCATCTCCTGTACCATGTCCCCCAGCCTCTGGCCATCTCCTGTATGAAAATATTTTTAAAAAACGGTCATTTTCGTTATTGGTCTAGTGTATTTTTCATTTTCGTTATCGGCACCAAAAAACCCATTCAGTGCACCCCTAAATATTACTCTCACTCCGGCGTGTGCAGTGATATGTAACGTGTATTACAAGCGACGTTTCACACATAGGTGGCCCCCGACAAGTGCATTTATGTTCATAAGTGTATATATGTGTGTGTGTGGGGGGGGGGGGGGTGTTATGTGCTTGGATGTAACAATTTTTTTTACTTAATTTCTTTCCCCCCATCACATAGGGGACAAAAAGCACAGCCACCCAAACGCATCCACCCGACAGGCAGCCTGCCGGTCAGTTTTGCACACAATCCCAGTGGACGCAGCCCCTGGATTGTGTGTGAAAACCCCCCCGCAGTCAGGTCTGTACTTCGGAAATGTTTTATTTTTATTAGTTCTGGATAGAGAGAAGATGGATTGGAACACCGGTCAGGTTTATAACATATAGCAGTAAAGCTACAGTGCTGTTTGGCTACGGAACAGAAAGTGAAGGTAAATCTCTGCAATGGGACACAGATGTTAAATATTTTAACTGCTTGCCGCCCGCCCATCATCAATTGATGGAGGGACAGTGTGGCTTTCGTTCTGGGAGGATGTCATACGACGGTGCCCCAGATCAGCCGTGGCTCTTTAAACATGTGATTGGCTGTGTCCAATCACAAACAGTCACATGCAAAACCTTCACGTCACACTGACAGTGCGTATGGCGAGGAGTGCTGATCAGTGGCAGAGGAGACTTGGGCAGATAATCAGGGCACTGATCATTAGTGTCCCGATGACAGGAAAGCCCCAACAGTGCCACCTCATCAGTGCAGGAGAAATATTAATTATTTACAAAATTTACTGACAGAATTTTTTTTTCTTTTTTATCCCCCCAAAATGTTCGGTCTTTTTTTGTAAAAAATAAAAATCTCAGTAGTTATTAAATACCACCAAAAGAAAGCTCTATTTGTGTGAAGAAAAATCTAAATAAATGTATTTGGGTACAGCGTTGCATGACAGCGTAATTGTCATTCAAAGTGTGACAGCGCTAAAAGCTAAAAAATGGTCTGGGCAGGAAAAGGGTTAAAGTGGCCTGTATTGAAGTGGTTAAAGTAGAAGGGCAAACTGTTTCTCTCTCCCCCCCCCCCCCATTTCGGATACAGCAAGAGAAGGTTATACCCCACATCACTTGTTTCTCCCGTTTCCCTTCCCTTTTTGTCTTGTAGTTACAACAGTAAGTGAGGGGGAAAAAAAAAAAAAGAAGAAGAATCCCCTGTTGTCACTGGAACTAATGCACCCATTGGAAGATTTCCCCTCTTTTCCTGTTCTAGGGACAACCCAAAATGTAGGATTTTTAACAGTAAGTAGAACAGGACAAATAATAAAAGTGAATCATCCTAATAGAAGGGCACAGACAGCAATATAAACCTGACAGATGTGCCAATACCTCTCCACTCTGTCCAGAGCCAAAACAGGTTTTACCTTTATACATTAAATATAATTGATCCTGTGGCTGTGTGCTCCTATGAAGCACGGGGTCCTTATAATACCATAACGTGTACACATTGGGGTCAATTTAAGGAATTGTTTAAGGACCACCCCACCTTCACATACTGCAGCAGGGCGGCCCTTTAGTGCAAAAATCACATACCTGTACGTGATGGCTTCCATCAGTTCTGGGGTGTGCATGCGTCACCAGAGCCACGCTCCCGTTGTGATTGGACACAGCAAGAGCCAATCAGCGGAACCAGTGGCCACCTGTGATCGTTTGCTGGAGAGACAGAACGGCGGTCTTATGTAAACAAGGCAGACCGTCGTTCTGTTAGAGTGGAGAGAGAAAGGGAGATTTGTAAATCCTGCTAATCAGGAACACAGATGTCTCTCTTCCTCAAGTAAGTCCATCCCCCTCACAGTAAGGAAGCACTCCCAGGGAACACCGCTAACCCTTTAATTGCCCCTGATAACCCCTTCCCTGCCAGTGTCATTGGTACAGTAACAGTGCATTTTTTATTTTATTTTTAAAAGCACTGATCACTGTATTGGTGTCACTGGTCCCCAGAAATTGTCACTAATGACCCGTACACGATCCAAAAATCGAAGATGAAAAATACAGCTTTCGGCGCGATCGTACAATAATCAGATCGTTCGTACACAGCTTTTGCGAGCCAATCACGGCAATTCACCTGATATTATTAGATTAGACAAGCACGAAAATTTTCCAGATTGTACGATTTTCGTTTAGTCAGTACAGTTGTCGTCCGAAAATGCAATACAAATACATTACAACACATGACATCACCTCTGATTTTTTTTTTGTACGAGAATTTTCTTGACTTTAGTAACCTATTCAATTCTGAATATTAAGCCAAAAAAGTCAGACGATCGGTTGTCTGATTTTTGGATCGTGCACAGGGGCCATTAGGGTCCAATTTGTCTGCCGCAATCCCGCAAAAAATAAAATAATCGCTGTTCACCGCCATTACTGGTAAAAACAATAAAAAGTCCATAAATCTATCACATAGTTTGTAGACACTATGACTTTTGCGCAAACCAATCAATATATGCTTATTCAGAATTTGTTTTACCAAAAATATGTAGCAGAATGCACATTTAAATTGATGAAAACATTTTTTTTAATATTTTTATTGGATACGTTTTATAGCAGAAAGTAAAAAAAAAATATATAGTTATTTTTTGTTTATAGCGCAAAAAATAAAAAAACCACAGAGGTGATCAAATACCACGAAAAGAAAGCTCTATTTGTGGGGGGGGGGAGGGACATCAATTTTATTTGGGTACAACGTCGCATGTCCGCGCAATTGTCAGTTAAAACAATGCAGTGCCGAATCGCAATAAATGGTCTGGTCATTAGGGGGTAAAACCTTCCAGAGCTGAAATGGTTAACCACTTGAGGACCGCCGTATTGCCATTGTACGTCAGCACAATGGCACAGGCAGGCATAATCACGTACATCTACGTGATTGCCTTCCAGCGGGTGGGGGGTCCGATCGGACCCCCTCCCGCTGGTTACGGCGGTCCGATTCGGTCCAGGAGCGCTCCGTGATGAGGGGATGGCCGTTGGTTTTCGGCCACCCCCTCTGGATCGCTCCTGGCCAATGAGAAGCTTCCTCCCCTGTGTATTGTTTACACAGGAAGGAGGAAGTGATGTCATTCTCCTCGGGGCGGTCTTTTTGACCGGACTACGAGGAGAAGAGTAAAAGTAAGTGTGCACCAACACTACACTGACATGTAGGTACACACAGGCACACAAACCCCCCCCGCCCCCCCTCCCCCCCCAGTCACAGTGTCACTGATTGCATTGATCATTTCTTTACTGATCAATGCATTCAGTGTCAGTTGTGACAGTAAAAACTGTCAGGACAGTTAGTGTTAGGTCCAGGGTAGCCCCCTATCACCCCCCAATAAAGATTTAACCCCCTGATTGCCCCTAGAGTTAACCCTTTCACCCCCTTTTGCCAGTGTCACTAAGCGATCATTTTTCTGATCGCTGCATGTGTCGCTAGTGTCGCTAGGTAGCTAGTTATTTTTTTAGGTTCACCGCCAGGTTTTTATATTGCTAGGTACCCCGATATACTACCCAATAATGTTTTTAACCCCCTGATTGCCGCTAGTTAACCCTTTCACCCCCTTTTGCCAGTGTCACTAAGCGATCGTTTTTCTGATCGCTGCATTAGTGTCGCTACAGTCGCTAGGTAGCTAGTTATTTTTTTAGGTTCACCGCCAGGTTTTTATAGCGCTAGGTACCCCGATATACTACCCAATAATGTTTTTAACCCCCTGATTGCCGCTAGTTAACCCTTTCACCCCCTTTTGCCAGTGTCACTAAGCGATCATTTTTCTGATCGCTGCATGTGTCGCTAGGTAGCTAGTTATTTTTTTAGGTTCACCGCCAGGTTTTTATATCGCTAGGTACCCCGATATACTACCCAATAATGTTTTTAACCCCCTGATTGCCGCTAGTTAACCCTTTCACCCCCTTTTGCCAGTGTCACTAAGCGATCGTTTTTCTGATCGCTGCATTAGTGTCGCTACAGTCGCTAGGTAGCTAGTTATTTTTTTAGGTTCACCGCCAGGTTTTTATAGCGCTAGGTACCCCGATATACTACCCAATAATGGTTTTAACCCCCTGATTTCCGCTAGTTAACCCTTTCACCCCCTTTTGCCAGTGTCACTAAGCGATAATTTTTCTGAACGCTGCATCAGTGTCGCTAGGTAGCTAGTTAACTAGGCTCCCAAAAAGTCCCCCACATGTGGTATCCCCGTACTCGGGAGAAGCAGCAGAATTTATTTTGGGGTGTAATTTGACTTCTGCCCATAGCATGTGTGAGCAATATATCATTTAGTGACAACTTTGTGCAAAAAAAAAAAAAAGTTTGTAATATTCCCGCAACTTTTGGCAAAATATAAAATATTCCATGGACTCAACATGCCTCTCAGTAAATAGCTTGGGGTGTCTACTTTCCAAAATGGGGTCATTTGGGGGGGTTTTGTGCTATTTTGGCATTTTATGGCCTTCGAAACTGTGATAGGTAGTGAGGAGTTAAATCAAAAATTTGCACCCTTAGAAATCCTGAAGGTGGTGATTGGTTTTCGGGGTGCCGTGCGCGACTAGACTCCCAAAAAGTCCCACACATGTGGTATCCCCGTACTCGGGAGAAGCAGCAGAATGTATTTTGGGGTGTCATTTCACATATAACCATGGCATGTGTGAGCAATATATCATTTAGTGACAACTTTTTGTAAAAAAAATTTTTTTTTTTTTTTTTTGTCATTATTCAATCCCTTAGGACAAAAAAAATAAATATTCAATGGGCTCAACATACCCATCAGCAATTTCCTTGGGGTGTCTACTTTCCAAAATGGGGTCATTTGGGGGGGATTTGTACTGCCCTGCCATTTTAGCACCTCAAGAAATGAGATCGGCAGTCATAAATTAAAAGCTGTGTAAATTCCAGAAAATGTACTCTAGTTTGTAGACGCTATAACTTTTGCGCAAACCAAAAAATATACGCTTATTGACATTTTTTTTACTAAAGACATGTGGCTGAATAAATTTTGCCCTCAATGTATGACTAAAATTTAGTTTATTCGATTTTTCTTATAACAAAAAGAAGAAAATATCTTTTTTTTTCAAAATTTTCGCTCTTTTTCCATTTATATCGCAAAAAATAAAAATCGCAGAGGCAATCAAATACCATCAAAAGAAAGCTCTATTTGTGGGAAGAAAAGGACGCAAATTTCGTTTGGGTGCAATATTGCATGACCGCGCAATTACCAGTTAAAGCAGCGCAGTGCGAAATTGCAAAAACACCTCTGGTCCTTAAGGTATTTATTGGTCCGGAGCTGAAGTGGTTAAACTGGAGAGTATGAAATCTGGTGCAGCTGTGTATGGTAGCCAATCAGCTTCTAACTTCAGCTTGTTCAATTAAGCTTTGACAATAAAACCTGAAAGCTGATTGGAGAGTGCGCAATCTGGTGATTGGAAACCACTTTTAGTAATCTCCCCACATACTAAGTGAAAGTAAAAGAAGATGCCTTTCCAGACACGTCCCATTCCAGCTAAACCCGAACCGCCACTACTTCCAACACTGGGCACAGAGAGCGCCCAGTTCAGAGGAAGCCGAGCCTTCCACAAACAGGCCGGTGAAAGCTGGCACCTCTTCCAGGCACTGCCCACCCCCCTCCTGGCCTACCTGTACAGCGAGAACAGCACAAAGATACACAAGTCAGGAGATCACAGGACACATGCAGCGCTACAACACGCCCACCTACAGGCCACGCCCCGCCATTGCCGTGCCCGCCCCTTCACCAATCAGCGCGGAACCTCTGAGAGAACCAAGCCTCGTTTCGAGGAGAACTCAGCCAATAATGTTCTGTACAGGGCTGTGAAATGACATGTAAACGAGGCGTGACTCGCAAATGCCTCACGCTTTAACTCGGTCAGGGCTGGAAAGGTTTAGAACGAGCGAAGTGTGAATATAACTGAAAGTCTGTGTGTGCTATTCATTAGAAATGTATGGACGTGTTGTTAAAAGACTAGCAGCTCTGTCTGGGCTAATTGTAACGACTTGTGCACACGCTGTTAGCTCCGGTGTTTCATCAGATTTGGCGACCTGTCAGAATGTGTAACGGAAGTGACGTTCCGTCACCGCCATCTTGCTACGCCCTGCACTCCTCCATAGTAAGGATACATGAGAAGGAGGAAATCGGACATGTTGTTACACCCACCAGAGTTTTGCATTTTACACGTTATTATTTTTATTTTTTTTGCATAAACGATTTATTGGGTTTTCACAGGGATAAAGAAAAAAAAGTTGAAGGGGAAGATAATACGAAGCTTACCAAATCACATTTGAATTAAATAACAGTGGCGCTCTAACTGGGATAACCCAGAAGTTGATCAAGTGAAATAAAAAAACAAAAGGAAATAAACACAAACAAACCATTTCTAAACAGGAATATTACATTCCTCTGTGTGGTGGGAGAGGCCATGTACAATCTTCTTGGGCTTTTGGACAGTAAGTCTACGCGAACAAGGGGAAAGGATAGAAAGGGGGGGGAATGATGAGTGGATGGATGGGTTAAGAGTTGGGACAGGAGCAAATGAGGGAAAGGGGGTGAGAACATCACCAGCTGCCCTCTCCTTGTCCAGAAGTCAAATAGTAAGAAAAAGTAGTACCATTGGTGTAACACAGGGGTGAACTCAAGAATCAAAGATTAAATAATCTTTTGGTGGGTCATGTTGCACAGTGTGTGAGCTCCTTGAACAATTGAGAGCTTTTAAAGGCCGTCCAAGGTTCCCATGTGGCAGTGAATTTCAGGATCTTGTCCAAGGTGGTGTAGATCAGCGCCTCCATCTCCACCACGTGGTTAATTTGCTGAAACCATTCCATCATTGAAGGCGGGGATGTTGACCGCTAGTGCTGACTTCCTGGCAGGCTCTGCAGGTGTGCTGTGCGAACACGCCAGAGCCCATCCTTACTGCCCAATAATAACGCTGGAAGGTCAGGGAGGCCAATGTTTGTTGCCCCAAAGGAATACACGACAGATTGACTTATATAGCGCAAAGAATGCAGGTGATAGACGGATCGGTAATGTTTGTAGTTTATACAACAAGCCTGGGAGGATTGTCATCTTTAATTTTACAATTATTTTTAACAGTAAAGTGAATTTATATAGTGAAATACAGTACTTAGAACTCCATCTGACTGGTTAGATGTTGAATTTTAAAAGCAGTAGTATTTCACTATATAAACTCACTTTGATTTTTAAAAAAAAGTGTAAAATGCAAAACTCCGGTGCGTGTAACAACATGTCCGCTTTCCCCTTCTCAGTGTATATTTACTAACTATGGAAGAGTGCAGGGTGTAGCAAGATGGCGGCGACGAAACGTCACTTCCGTTACATATTTTGACGGGTCGCCGAATCTGACGAAACACCGGTTTGTTTTACCACAAAGGGTACCTTTATTTCTCTGTGATGTGTTCTGTAGGGGAGGTACTAGGGAGGGCACACTTCCGGTCTCGGTGTTTCCAGCATGAAGAAGGAGCAGGTGGTGAATTGCCAGTTTTCTGTGTGGTATCCTAGGTTTAAGCGGCTCACTATTAGGAGGTGAGAAGGAGCATTGCTTTTATTTAGTAAGGCGGAGTGCACTAACCCACTGCTTACTCCCCTCTTTAGCAGTATTACGTTATGGAAATAAGAGGCGGAGATGTTCTTTATTAAAGCAGGGAAGAGCTCAGGCAGGGCTGACAACACTACTTGGCGTTTTAGTGCACAGCAAAGGTAGAGGTGTCCTCTCACTACAGGAAGTTAGGAGGTTGGACTTCATAGGGATATGCAGAGCGTAAAGCTGATCTCCATTAAAACCTGTGTTCTACTTTGGATAAAGAGGGGAATGGTTGGAGCTCTTATTGCTGTCTGCCCAAATCTAGGCTATTTCTTATTACTTCCTGTCAGGACAGAAGGTGACAGTAGATATCTGACCAAGTTCGTTTTCTGAAGAGTGGGGGAGGGTTAGCACTACCAATGATGTTTTGATCGCTGTCTGAGTCCTACTGCCCCACTAGCAGCTGATCCCTCTATTCCTTGTCCTGGGTTCCAATCTCCCCAGTCACAGGCT
The DNA here is from genome assembly GCF_037356315.1 of Lithobates pipiens. Classification (NCBI taxonomy): domain Eukaryota; kingdom Metazoa; phylum Chordata; class Amphibia; order Anura; family Ranidae; genus Lithobates; species Lithobates pipiens. Next base: position 156,750,506 of record NW_027507903.1, read on the forward strand.
AAGATAAAAATGTGACAGCAATGTCATCACATGTCCGACAAAGGGGGTCCTTCGTGGCTCTGAAATGTTGCACTATGTCTTCTGTAATGTGATCGTTCTTCAATAAAGTTTCGGATGTAATTCACGATCCGTGGTGTGCTGTAGGGATGAGCTCCGGCGTGGTCGCATACTCCACGTGCAGAGCCCCCCAGGAAGTCGGCGCAGCACTAATCACAGGCAGTGAGACATTGCCCGATCTCTGCAGCCACGCATCGGGGGCAATGTCTCACTGCCTGTGATTAGTGCAGCGCCGACTTCCTGGCAGGCTCTGCATGTGGAGTATGCGACCACGCTGGAGCTCATCATTGGTGTGCTGGTGGATATGATCAGGAATGTCAGCTCTTCCCCACTCTATTAACAAAGGGCAGGGGTCAGGCTTTATAAAAATATTTGATTTGTGTCTGTGTAATGCCCCGTACACACGATCAGAAAATACCGCTTTCGAAGCAATTGTATGATAATCGGATCATTAGTACAGAGCTTTCGAGAGCCAATTATGACAGTTCATCCGATATTATTCGGACGTGCAGGAATTTTTAATTTTTTTTTGTACAATGCCAGATCATACGATTTTTGTGTCTCAAAGCGGTACAATCATTTTGCATAGAAATTTGTCATTTTATATTGTAGGCCTGTAATTCTTAGTAATAACACACTTAAAGAGGAAGTAAACCCTGATGAGTTTACTTCCTCTTTCATTCCCTGCAAAGGGGGACAAAAGGGATGTGAAATGATTTCCTACAGTAATCTGTAAGATTATACTGTACGTATTATGATTTTTTTCACTGTTTTGAATTTGCCCCTGGGCTCTGTCCCCATACATCTCCATGCTTGCAGGGAACAGAGCCCGGCACAGAGAGGCATCGGGTGGAGGACAGAGCCCGCGGGCACATGGTGGGGGGACATCACAGGATCCCGGGGACAAGGTAAGCATACCGCACCACGATCCTGCAATGCAATATGCAATCTCGTGGCTCGGGTTTACCGCTAATGGTGCTGAAATTTTTAACCCTGAGCCACACTCTGAAAAACTGCCAGGGAGGTTAATCAGTAGAGATATCGTTCGCAAATGCAATACAAATGCATTACAACACATGACATCACTTCCGAATTTTTTTTTTCTGTCGTACGGAAATATTAGTGACTTGATCAGATTCGATCTGAGATTGGCATGCAAAACCCCCCCCCCCCCTCCCCCAAAAAAAAAAAAAACGCTCATTCGTCCGATAATCTCATTGTGTGTACGGGGCAAAAGGAATGTTTTTAAAAGGTTCGTTTACCATTTTAGAAAAAAGAAAAGTGAACCAACACACCCCCCGCCCCCCCTCTTGATCCCATTATACTCTTACTTACAGTATGTGGGTGATGAACTGTCAGTGCCAGTGTAGCAGTCCAGGGATTTGAAATTCCAACTCCTAGTCTAAATTGGTCCTAGTATGTTTATGTGTGAGTTACTAGATTGTAAGCTACTTGAGGGCAGGGCTTCATGTGAATTTACAGTACAATATATGGTATATAGATGTAAATTGACGGGGCTATATAAATCCCCTGTTCTTTCTACAGGGCTTTCTGGGAATAATCAGTGCGATTCTTTGTGCTGGTTTTGACCAGTCTGGATCACTCTGATCCATCCCAGAAGCCCTGCAGAGTGAAAGGAGAAAAGAGAGGGTAGCACTACACCAGCTGCATATGACAGCTCATCCCCCATGGAGGTAAATATAGTGAGGACTAGGTGTTTTTTTTTCTAAAAAGGTGAACTTACACTTTAAGTTGCCTGTACATGGGTCAATTTTTCAAAAACATCCCCCTTCCCCTCATCCTCAGTAGTTTTCTGTTTTCAACCATCTAGGAGTATCCTACATAATGTTTTTTTTCAGCCCCCATCAGATGACTAGGTCTTGTTATGCTTTGCTTACTTGGGGGTATCTTTAAGATTTCAGCTGGACTTTGCCACTTGACTAATGCAGGCAACTCTGGCTGTCTGCTTGGTGTCTAATTCTTATGACAGGTTTTTGTTTAAAAAAATCTATCGTGCCTATTCATAGGTTCAGAATCTACCATTTACATGATAGGTTTTATGATGTTCATGAGTGAGAAACCATTTTCATCCTTTTAGCTCTTCAGGTCTCTTAGCAGTTCTAGGGCCTTCCATATCTAGATCTGCCCCCCCAGCTTAGTGACGCTAAGCCACCTAATTCTCTGCTTCTGGAATTAGACTGTTAGTTCCCAGGCACATTCTGTTCTGAAAGGGGGGATAATTCAGCTACCTCTTTGGAAGAGGGATCTGGTTCAGAACAGGAAGATGCATGTACAGTCAGTACAGCTAGGTTCCTCTGGTAGAAGTGACTGATGAGCTTTTAAAAGCGATTTGTGCAGATTGAGGGTTCACTGTCCGTCCAGGACAGAATGTATAGGGGTTTGCAGGAACATAAGCATAGGCCTTTTCCTATACATAACTACACTCTAAGGCAGTGGTCATCAACCCTGTCCTCAGGGCCCACTAACAGGCCAGGTTTGCAAGATAACTGAAATACATCACAGGTGATATAATTTGCTGCTCGGTGATTGCCGTATTCTAGTCTGCATCTGTCCAAGGAAATACATAAAACCTGGCCTGTTAGTGGGCCCTGAGGACAGGGTTGATGACCACTGCTCTAAGGGATAGAGATTCATTTTTTAGATACCCTACATTGGACACAGCTCTTGATCCAGCTTCTCTCCTCTGATACTCTAGTGATTCTGAATAAGGAATTGCTGCCCTTTGCTGCCCTTAGATCAGTAGCTTTATTGAACAATGTGGCTGTGGAATCAGTGTGGGCCACAGAAGAGGAATATGGTTCAGAAGGGCAAGATGCATGTGGCGTCAGTGCAGCTAGGTACCGCCTTATGGTAGAAGAGACCGGTGAGCTTTTAAAAGTTATTTTGAACAGATTGAGGATTCACAGCCAGTCCTGCCAGTCCAGGATAGAATGTGTAGGGGTCCCCCCAAGGTGCAGTTACTTGTTTATCCTCTCAAGTAGCTGTCCTGGAAGATGATTTGAGAAAACAAAGGGTTTCTTACTGGTGATAGTATTTGGGAGAATCTTCCTGGACCGCATCCATATTCCCATCCAGGGGATTCTAGTTTGAGGTGGTGTTTTTTGCTTATGACTTTATCTGCACATTGTTGGAGGTTCTTTACGCACAACAACGGAGGAGGAGGGGCTATTTAATCTGTTACATTGTTACATGCTCAAAAGGTGATCTTATCCTTAAGGCTACTTTCACCCCGGGGCGGGGGCTGGGGTTTAGAGGTAAAGCTAGTTTTAGTGGTGCTTTACCACTGCTATAGCAGCACTTTTTGGCTCGCTAACCTTTAATCCCCGCTAGCGACCAAATAAAGGGTTAAAAGCAACCGCAAAGTGCCACTGCCAAAGTTCTTTGCAGGCTCTTCGGCAGCGCTGCCTATTGCTTTCAATGGTAAGGGTGGTTTAGGAAAGGTGTATGCACCGCTCCCGCTCCACCCCAAAGTTGCTGCTTATAGGACTTGTTTTCCCGTCCTGCAAGTGCACCGCCCCAGTGTGAAAGCACTCGGCTTTTCGCACTGGGGGGCTTGAGAGGCGCTTTACAGGCGCTGTTTTTAGCGCTAAAATGTGTGAAAAGTGCCCCAGTGTGAAAGAAACCTTAATGTCCCCAAACATGTTTTTCTTTCTTTTCATGGTTGTTAAGTAGGATATTTCTATTATTGCATCCTCATATTTCACATTTATCTCTCTTGTTTAGTGTTATAATTACACTGCCAGAAAATGTGAAAGACTATTTACTAGACGATGGAACTCTTGTTGTCTCTGGCAGGTACCACATATTTTATTATTCCCACAGTTATTTGCAATTATGTAATATTTCTTCTTGTCATTGCGTGTGTTATTCTTGTGTATTTTTTTTAAAGGGTATTTATAAATTAAATTTTGTATTTTTGATAAAGCAGGGTTGTGTTTATTTTTTTTTTTTGTTTTTTTTAACTGCCTCTACCTTGTTGGGTAGATATTAGAGCTGCCCGATTAATCGTTAAAAAAAAATCACAATCTTGATTCAACCCCCCTCAGGATCTTAGAATAAAATTGCGGTCATTGCAATTTTTTATGTCACACTGTATTTGTGCAGCGATTTTCAAAAGCACTTTTTGTAGACAAAATACACTTCAATGATAAAAAAAAAAAAAAAAAAAAAAAAAAAAAACGTAAACTTGGCCCAATTTTTTTGTACGATGTGAAAGATGTTAGGCCAAGAATCATGATCTTTATTTTAAGCAAAAAAAAAAAAAAATCGTACTTCTCATTTTTTACAGAAGCGTGCAGCTCTAGTAGATATCCCTTCACATCTTTTTCCATAGCCGCAGCAAAAAGTGAGAGGGACTCTTTTGTACAGTTAAATCCAGAGTAGATGTCTCCATGTAAAGATTTCCAGCCTATTCCTGTTAGTGAACACAAACTGTTTACTCTCCATCTATTTCAGTCAGGGAAAGCTTTGCTTTTACTGAGAAAATCCTGTGTTCCCTGAATAGCAACTTTGTGTGTCCTGAAAACCTGCAGCAATCGGTGTAGTGGCAATGCATACTACAGTGATTTTCATCTTCCACTGGGATAGACCAGGCATGGCTCATGTATATTTACATTGGTCCAAGCTCAACAAATGTAACTGAAAAATGTGCAAACCTAGACTTCAGTATGTACCTCTAGTTAGGAAACTAAGAACTAGTATTCTCGTCTTAAAACCAAAGGTATTTACATGTCATCACATACCTTTTCAAACTCAAATAACAAGCTACATATGTTTAAACATATTAGACAGAAGCATGCAAGTCATTCCTGTATGCCCCAGTGACTATGTCTGTTTCCGGAACCAAGGAGCCCAAATACTGTATGTATAATAATGGAAATAAGCACACTAAACACAAAAATATTTACTGCAGCAAATTCAAGCATTGGCCAAATAGTGTATAGTATTAAGTTGGTTATCATTGCCCCATAGAATTGCTTTGTTTTCTGGGTGTACAGTGAAAGTGGTGACAAGTAATTACCCTCTATTTAAAGAGCAAAAAGAAAATGATAGTGCACTGCCTTTAGCTCTCTCTACGTGGTCTGACTTTATATACTGGAATATATGGCATTTGGATAACTGGTTCTGTATATTGGACTAAATATTTGCTATAACCCAGACACTTTTCATTAATAGTTGACCGTCGGGGCATTCAAATTCTTTGCATTGCCCCATCCTGTATTCTAATTTGTTTCTTACTGCTACTCAGTGATGCAATGAAGGTCTATCGTCTTTCTGTTTTTAGGGAGGATTCTGCTGGGTGTTCCCACCCAGACTATAACAGTAACGATGAGGAAGAAGAGGAGGTACAGGTAGTGTTTTGTTTTTACACTGATAATAGTCAAGGCTACAGTCACTGCATTATGTAAATCATTATTGAGATGTTAGAAATATAATATGGCATAGTGCTAGCTAGTGCAAAAATGAAGGTTGTAAATGCAACATTTAGCGATACAGATTACTGTGGTAAAAGATTACAGATCAAGCATCGGCATACCTGTGATTTATTTTTTTTTTTATTTTTTTTTTATCTCATATTTAGTTTGGTAGTTCTAATATTAGGCTTTAGAGTGTATGCAAATCTAAATGTAAACATGTAATATATTACAGCTTACCAACCCTGTGATACGATGGCTGCATTACTTTACTTTATTTTATTTTTTTTATTTTTTTATTGTCCTTATGTCACCTGTTGATCCTTTTGGTTATTACACTTTGTGTCCTAGGGTGGGGATGCTCACTGACCATACTGTATTTATAAAGAAGTAACAAGGTCTTTCTAGGACAAAATGTGTGTCAGGACTACAGAATACCTCCTTCTTTCCTCTTCTTCGTAACATGGGGTAAGTATTCTGTAGTTCACAGGGAGAAATGGGAACATTACTAACTGACAAAAATGCAGCACAGGCAGAGTACACAGGAAATTGTCAGATCACTAGAAGAGAAGCTAAGGGAAAGGATAGACAGATTCTGATGGTAGGGGACTCAATTCTTAGGACAGAGAGGGCAATCTGTGACAAAGACCTGAAGCACCGAACTGTAGGCTGTCTACCGGGCGCTCTGGTTTGGCACATCACGGATCTGGTGGACAGATTACTGGGAGGGGCTGGAGAAGACCCAGCTGTCATGGTGCACATTGGCATGAATGATTTTAGGGTCTTGGGAGCTAAAGTGAGGAAAAGGACCTCTAAGGTAGTATTCCCAGTAATGCTACCGGTACCTCAAGCCACACCAGAAAGGCAGAGGGAGACTAGGGAAGTAAACGAGTGGCTGAGGGAGTGGTAATAAGGAGGGGTTTGGGTTCCTGTAGAACTGAGCCAACTTCTCAGTATAGAAGGGACCGACTGCACCTAAATGAGGAGGGTGCAGATCTGCTGGGAGTGAAGATGGTTGAAATTTTAGAGGGGTTTTTAAACTAGGTGATTGGGGTGAGGGTCCAGAGGTAGAGATAGTCAGCAATGAACTTAGTCCAGAGGGTAGTGTTGGGGACATTAGTGGTAGGTCCTATTTGCAATCTTGGAACACCCAATAACAGGACAGTATGCGACCGGTCTAAACTACGTGGCACATTCACCAATGCTAAAAACCTGCCGGACATGATGGGTGAACTAGAGATACTGTTGAACAATGAGGATTTCGATTTTGTGGGAATTTCAGAGACCTGGTTTAACAGCTCTCATGTTTGGCTGGCAACCATTCAGGGGTATTCCCTTTATTGCAGGGATAGAGAGGGTAAAAAAAGGGGGAAGGGTATGCCTATATATCAAGAATAATGAACAAGTGAATGTGAGAGATGACATCAATAAGGGAGCTAGGGAGGAGGTGGAATCCTTGTGGGTAGAGCTCCAAAGGGATGATGCTAAGGGCAAAATAATACTGGGAGTATGTTATAGGCCCCCTAACCTGAGGGAGGAGGGGGAGATGAACCTCCTACCACAATTTGGATTAGCAGCAAGCATGAGAAGTGTAATAATCGAGGATTTTAATTATCCAGACATAGACTGGGCGGAGGGAACCACGCATTCATCTAAGCCCCTGTACACACGGTCGGAGATTTCGACAACCAAATCCGTCGGATTTTGTCCGTTGGATCTTATCCGAAACTGTTGCATACACGGTCGGACTAAGTTGTCGAAAAATCCGATCATTCAGAACGTGATGACATAATTTAGTTACGATGGGACTACGTTCAGGCTAGTAGCCAATAGCTTTGATGTAGGAATTTGATCTGAGCATGCGTGGCACTTGGTCCGATCAAAATTCTCTACACATGATCAGAGTATGTCCGATCGAACCAGTTGGTCGGGAAATATTTCCAACATGTTGGAAAATTGGGTCCGACGGATATTCAGACAGAATCAGTCCGATGCATACCACACACAGTCGGATTATCCAACGACACGGTCCAATAGGACACATTCCGACGGATTCTCCAACCGTGTGTACAAGGGCTTAGGCTCGCCAGTTCCTAAATGTCTTGCAGGACAATTTCATGGGTCAGATGGTAGATGCACCAACTAGAAACAAGGCGTTACTAGATCTACTGATTGCCAACAATACATACCTGATCACGGATGTGAAAATACGGGCCAACTTAGGAAAGAGCGATCACAGGTCAATTGACTTCAGTATAAATCACACAAATCGGAAACACATGGGGAGCACAAAGACACTGAATTTCAAAAGCGCCAACTTCCTCAAACTATGAATCTTGCTAGAAGATATAAATTGGGATAAACTCTTAGAAACAAAGAACGCAGAGGAAAGATGGGTTTGTTTTAAGAGCATATTAAATAAGGGCGTTAGGCAGTGCATCCCGTTGGGAAATACATTTAACCAGTTCCCGACCAGCGCACGCCGATGTACGTCGGCAGAATGGCACGGGCAGGCATATTGGCATACAGGTAGTCCAATCTTTAATGCCGCCCTGCCATCGCGAGCGTGCCGCCGCTGCTGGTCGGGACCCCCATGAGTCCGGTCGTGGGTCCCGCAGACTCGATCGCCGTGGGCATACCCACGATCGTCTCACGGGCGGCTGAATGGAGAGATGCCGTTGTAAACAGCATCTCCCCGTTCTGCCTAGCAACTAGTGAAGCTGAGCTCTGCTCCATGTGATTGGAGCAGAGATCAGTGTTCACTAAATGAAAGCCCAGCCCCCAACAGTTAGTAACACACCCCTAGGGACACTTAACCCCTACACTGCCACCCACTGGTTAACCCCTTCACTGCCAGTGTCATTTACACAGGAATCGCTGCATTTTATATAGCAGTGATTGCTGTATAAATTACATTGGTCCCAAAAATGTGTAAAAAAAAAAAATGCCCGATGTGTCTGCCATAATGTCGCAGTCACAATAAAAATCGCTGATTGCCGCCATTACTAGTAAAAAAAAAAAATATTACTTAAAACGCCATAAAACTATCCCCTATTTTGTAAACGCTATAACTTTTCCGCTAACCAATCGATAATCGCTTATTGCGATATTATTTTTTTTACAAAAAATATGTAGAAGAATACGTATCACCCTAAGCTGAGGGAAAAAATGTTTTTTTTATATATTTTTGGGGGATATTTATTATAACAAATAGTTAAAAATAATGGTTTGGGTTTTTTTTTTTTTTTTCAAAATTGTCGCTCTATATTTATGTTTATAGCGCAAAAAATAAAAACCGCAGTGGTGATCAAATACCACTAAAAGAAAGCTCTATTTGTGGGGGAAAAAAAAGGACATAAATTTTGTTTGGGAGCCACGTCACATGACCACGCAATTGTCAGTTAAAGCGATGCAGTGCCGAATCGCAAAAGTGGTCTGGTCTTTGGCCAGCAAAATGGTCTGGGGCTGAAGTGGTTAAAGAGCGAACAAAAGTCCTGGATTGGTTAACTCCAATGTAAAAATGCATATAAAACTAAAAGAAAAGGCCTTCAAAAAATACAAGGCTGAGATTATCATCAGCATTCAGACTTTACAAAGAATGCAACAAGATATGTAAGGGTGCAATTAGGGAAGCTAAGATGGAACACAAAGAGGCATAGTGGAGGAGAGCAAAAAAATCTCAAGAAATTCTTTAAGTATATAAACGGTAAAAAAGGGAGGACAGACCATATTGGCCCCATAAGGAATATGGAAATACATCTGGTTGCAAAGGTATTGAATTTATTCTTCTCAGTCTTCACAGTGCAATTGCGGGGGGGGGGGAGGGGGGGTTCAATACACAAATCACCGGGACCAGATGGCTTGCACCCGAGGGTCCTTGGGGAACTCGGTCAAGCAATTTGCCAGACCATTGTTCGTAATTTGTACTGACTGGAATGGTACCAGCTAATTGGAGAAAAGCCAGTGCAGCACCAATATTTAAAAAGGGACCAAAATACATCCCTGGGAATTAGACCCGTTAGCATAACATCAATAGTATGCAAGTTCTTGGAGGGGATAAGGAATTATATACAAGATTTTAGTAATGAAAACAGTATCATTCGCAGTAATCTGCATGGATTTATGAAGAATCGTTCTTGCCAAACCAATGCTCAGTGAATGAGTTACAAATCATTTGTAGTTTCACTGCCTATAGCCCTTTCTTTGACTGCAGTTCAGTTTTCCTTGGCAAGTTAAAGGCTAGGAAGTGCGATTCTGTCGCTGCTACAGAGATGCCTGCGTGACATCAGCCTAAGGCCCTTTTCACACGGGGCGGATCAGTAATGATCCGCCCCGTGATGATCCGCTCGCTCAGCAGGGATCGCTCCGTTGTCCCCACTGAGCCAGCGGCGGACAGGGTGGTCCCGGTACACTGTGCCGGGACCGCCCTGTCAGCTCTCCGCTCTCCTCTATGGGGATCGGATGAGCACGGACCATCTGACCGTGTTCATCCGCTCCGCTCTGCAGACGGCTAGAAATATAGGATTTTCCTCCTTTCCTCCGTCTGCAGAATCGGACAGTAGCGGAGGTGGACGATATCGGGTGTCTGCGGATGAACATAGGGATAAATGTATGTCCGTATTTCATCTGCAAACGGATGGATGAAATACGGACATACCGTCCGCATGTGTGAAAGGGGCCTAAGGGTTTCTCTTAGAAGATCATGGAGTTGATTTACTAAAACTGGTGCAGCGCTACATAGAAACCAATCAGCTTCCAGGCTTTTTGTCAAAGCTTAATTGAACAAGCTGAAGTTAGAAGCTGGCTACCATGCACAGCCGCACCAGATTTTGCACTCTCCAGTTTTAGTGATTCATGAATGTCAGAGAAACTGTTAATATTCCCCAACAATACTGAGTGTAGTTCTCAACTTTAAAGTGTTGTCCATAGATGAATACTTGTGTTACATACAGTATGTGTTACCTGTCACACCTGACAAAAAAATAAGGCTGTTTAGCTAGAATCCAGGCATCCATGCAACATCAAGTTTTTATACACCCTATGCAGGCTTTTAAGCATTTACCTTTTTTAATCCAATTTTGTTTAGGAAATTCACATTATACAAACAGATTACTTATGGCTAAAAGAACATAGCTGGCACAGTTGGTAGCTATAAAGGATATCCTAATCACATGGTTTCATACAAATGCAAATATCAGACTGGGGATATCATTTTAAAAGTTTATCAGTATGTTGAATACTCATATCCAACAACAAGATTAGAGATGGTAAATTGTCAATCCAGACACAGTTGAATCAGAAGTTAGTTAGGTCTGTTTCACACGAGCTTCAGCTTGTATTGGAGCAGCGTGAACCGCAAGATTTATGAAAACATTTGAAGAGCTCTCAGCAATCTTTGTTTTTAAAATTGCATTCAGCTCCAGTTTGTAAATGTTGAACACCAATCCTAATGGAAGTAACGATTACCACCCACAATTGTGGTCACAGAGCTCCCGCGGGGTGCCCCCACAAGCCACCTCTTAAGGGGCAACATACAGGTATGTTAATCTGCCTGTACGTGTCCCTTCTGCCGCAGTATATGTTCGTGAGGCGGTCGGGAAGGGGTTAAAAGCTTCAACAAAGCTTGCTAAAAGCTCTGCAAATGCGTTGTGAAAGCTTGCTGTTCACACTGCTCCTAATCTCCTAATACAAGCTGAAACCCGTGTGAAACGGGCCATATAGGATACACCTGTAGTAAGAAAGCATGGGAGGCTAGTGAAGGAAGGGCATTCAGCAGGCAGGATAAATAGACCAATACAATAATCCAGCTTACAACTCCAAATCATACAGTGATATCTAGTGGAGGGCCTTTCTTTATGCATAGTTTTACTTTTTCAAACCGTTTATAAAGCTCATTTTACTCGGGGCTCAACAGAAGGTGGAGCATTGTAGATCCATCTAAGGACCATCATTCTATGTGCAGTGAATGGTGCCCTAGATGGGGCCAATGTAGTGTTTTTATATCTATCTCTGATGAGTCAAATGAATCCAAAGATCATGTAAGCAGGGTATTTGTTGAGGGGGTAAAGACCATACTTAAACTTTTTACAACTGTGTGCCAATAGCGCGCCAGCTCAAGGCATCACCATTAACCTTTCTTTAGTACAAATAAAGCAATGCAGCTTGTTGAAGGCTGATTGAATAGTGATGGCACTGCAGCTCTTTAATGTGGTCATCTGTATGCTCTCTCCTAATCAGCAGGTCAATTTGTTATATTAACAGACCTATTGACTAGCAGCAGTGTCCTTTTTTTTTTTATTTTATTTTTTTTCCCCTCCATCATAACTCAATTAAAAAGGGTTATTTTATACAGTATCTTCTTGAACTTTAATTTTAAAGAGAAATTTAAAGTGACCTTTTCTTCACTGCATATTAAAGTGTTAACTGTACATATTCAGTAGAAAGGTTAAAGCAATACCAGCCCTCGTTCTGCTTTGTAGCTATAGGGATTGTGGGAAAATTACTCTTCAAAATTTACATTAGAGGCATTGAAGCCACAACTTTATTTTCCCTTTTACTTTCCAGAGATAACATCTCAGCAGCTTTTCTAATATATATTTTAAAAAAAACTTCAGAGACTTGTAATTTTGGGGATCTTTGCAAATTAGTTACTTAACTGTACATGTAGCTAGAAACGTAATTTTCCATAAAACTTTAATGTCCATAGTCAGGTGCAATATAGTTTTGAAATGAAGCACAAAATAAACCACTAAGTGTAAGTACAAAAATTCCTCACAGAAACTGTTTATGCCCAAATACCTCTCATTAATTTTGGCTTGCATACAGAATTACAAATTAGTTGAATCTCCTAATTGTATCATGGTAGCAAACCTGCTTGGCTATGGCATGCTACAGCAGGGGTAGGCAACCCCCAGCACTGGTGCCGCAAGTGGCACACACAGCCTCTTTTGCCGGCACTCGACTCCCTTCCAGTCAGCAGAGCAGAGCATGGAAGTATCACTGAGACACTAATGCATTCCATTTTCAGAATTTCCCACGCTGTACATGCACTGAGGGGGAGGCACTGCACCCCCACACATTGGGAAAGAAGCATTGTTTGGTTCTCTAACTTTGCTGTAGCTGCCATCGTCCGCTTTTATGATGGGGAAGAGATTGGGCGCAGTTCTGCTGGGGGAGTGGTCCCTGTTTCCTGGAGGAGGAGGAGTGTTATTGGGTACTGCTAAAGCCAATCACAGTGCTGCTAGCCCCGTCCACCACCTGGAGAAACATGACTCCCTTGGTTGCCACTACCAATCTCAGAAAGAAGGGATTTCACTGTGATTGAGAAAACCAATCGGGTGTCAGTTTGTGGAATTACTGTTGAGCTTCTGGGAACTTTGTTAAAATATTTTCTTTGTGTCACTTACTACTAAACCCCTGCACTCTGTGTCCCTTTAAGCCACAGCCAGTATTCAGCGCAATGAAAATCACACCCAACTTTTCATGTGGCGCAGAAAGCCTCACTTTTTCTCAGCTGCTGGTGCCCAACTTATGATCCTGCACACAGGCCCACTGCTTTCAGAAAATGCCCCTGACCTGAGCTCATCATTGCGCATCCATTCCAGATGCTTGTATGTGACATCATATACAAGCACGTGGGCTGGATGCAAGAGGTGGACCAGCAGGATGAGTGTGCCAGGACAGGTAGATGTGTCTTATCTCTGCTTCCTTTCAGCACTCTGCATATCATAGATGAGAAGAGGGTACAGCGGTGGAGCAGTTGAGCAGGAGGGTATAGCTGTGGGGAAAATGAGCAGGAGGGGTTCAGAGGTGGGCTAGAAGAACAGGAAGTTACAACGGTGGGGCAGATGTGCAGGGCGGTACAGTGACGGAATAGATGGGAAGGGGGTTCAGCAGTGGGACAGAAGACTAAGGGGTTCAGTGTTGGGCCAGGTGAGCAGGGGGGTTCATTGTTGGGTCAGGTGAGCAAGGGGGCTTCATTGTTGGGTCAGGTGAGCAAGGGGGCTTCATTGTTGGGTCAGGTGAGCAAGGGGGCTTCATTGTTGGGTCAGGTGAGCAAGGGGGCTTCATTGTTGGGTCAGGTGAGCAAGGGGGCTTCATTGTTGGGTCAGGTGAGCAAGGAGGGGGGGTTCATTGTTGGGTCAGGTGAGCAAGGAGGGGGGTTCATTGTTGGGTCAGGTGAGCAAGGAGGGGGGGTTCATTGTTGGGTCAGGTGAGCAAGGAGGGGGGGTTCATTGTTGGGTCAGGTGAGCAAGGAGGGGGGGTTCATTGTTGGGTCAGGTGAGCAAGGGGGGGGGGGGTTCATTGTTGGGTCAGGTGAGCAAGGGGGGGGGGAGTTCATTGTTGGGTCAGGTGAGCAAGGGGGGGGGAGTTCATTGTTGGGTCAGGTGAGCAGGGGGGGGGAGTTCATTGTTGGGTCAGGTGAGCAAGGGGGGGGAGTTCATTGTTGGGTCAGGTGAGCAAGGGGGGGGAGTTCATTGTTGGGTCAGGTGAGCAAGGGGGGGGGGGGAGTTCATTGTTGGGTCAGGTGAGCAGGGGGGGGGGGGGAGTTCATTGTTGGGTCAGGTGAGCAGGGGGGGGAGTTCATTGTTGGGTCAGGTGAGCAGGGGGGGGAGTTCATTGTTGGGTCAGGTGAGCAGGGGGGGGGAGTTCATTGTTGGGTCAGGTGAGCAGGGGGGGGGGAGTTCATTGTTGGGTCAGGTGAGCAAGGGGGGGGGGGTTCATTGTTGGGTCAGGTGAGCAAGGGGGGGGAGTTCATTGTTGGGTCAGGTGAGCAAGGGGGGGGGAGTTCATTGTTGGGTCAGGTGAGCAAGGGGGGGGAGTTCATTGTTGGGTTAGGTGAGCAAGGGGGGGGGAGTTCATTGTTGGGTCAGGTGAGCAAGGGGGGGGGGGAGTTCATTGTTGGGTCAGGTGAGCAAGGGGGGGGGAGTTCATTGTTGGGTCAGGTGAGCAAGGGGGGGGGGGGAGTTCATTGTTGGGTCAGGTGAGCAGGGGGGGGAGTTCATTGTTGGGTCAGGTGAGCAAGGGGGGGGAGTTCATTGTTGGGTCAGGTGAGCAAGGGGGGGGGGGTTCATTGTTGGGTCAGGTGAGCAAGGGGGGGTGTTTATTGTTGGGCCTGAAAAGCAGGAGGGTAGAGCAGTGGGACAGATTTGAAAGGAGGTGTATTGGTGGGACAGATGAGCAGGGGCTTACAGTGGTGAGTAGGGGGGTACAGAGGTGAGACAGATGTTAAGGAAGTACATTGGTGGGGCAGATGAGCAGATATGTTTGGTGTTAGGCCAGATGAGAAGGGGGGGGGGTTGCAATGATGGGCCAGATGAGAAGGGGGGGTTGCAATGATGGGCCAGATGAGAAGGGGGGGTTGCAATGATGGGCCAGATGAGAAGGGGGGGTTGCAATGATGGGCCAGATGAGAAGGGGGGGTTGCAGTGATGGGCCAGATGAGAAGGGGGGGTTGCAATGATGGGCCAGATGAGAAGGGGGGTTTGCAATGATGGGCCAGATGAGAAGGGGGGTTTGCAATGATGGGCCAGATGAGAAGGGGGCGTTGCAATGATGGGCCAGATGAGAAGGGGGCGTTGCAATGATGGGCCAGATGAGAAGGGGGCGTTGCAATGATGGGCCAGATGAGAAGGGGGCGTTGCAATGATGGGCCAGATGAGAAGGGGGCGTTGCAATGATGGGCCAGATGAGAAGGGGGCGTTGCAATGATGGGCCAGATGAGAAGGGGGGGTTCATTGTTGGGCCAGATGAGCGGGGGGGGGGTTGCAATGATGGGCCAGATGAGCGGGGGGGGGTTGCAATGATGGGCCAGATGAGCGGGGGGGTTGCTGTGATGGGCCAGATGAGCGGGGGGGTTGCTGTGATGGGCCAGATGAGCGGGGGGGGTTGCTGTGATGGGCCAGATAAGTTGAGTGTTAGGACAGATGAGCAGATGTTTCAGCAGTGAGACAGAAGAGCATGGTGGTACGGCGGTACACTCTGCATATCATAGATGAGAAGAGGCTACAGCGGTGGAGCAGATGTATAGGGGAGGGTACAGCAGTGGGGAAAATGGTGGGGCAGATGAGAAAGGGGTAACATTGGTTGGGCAGATGAGAAAGGGGTAACATTGGTTGGGCAGATGAGAAAGGGGTAACATTGGTTGGGCAGATGAGAAAGGGGTAACATTGGTTGGGCAGATGAGAAAGGGGTAACACTGGTTGGGCAGATGAGAAAGGGGTAACATTGGTTGGGCAGATGAGAAAGGGGTAACATTGGTTGGGCAGATGTGCAGGCGGGTAAAGTGGTGAAACAGATTTGCAGGGGGGGGCAGTGATCTGAGGTGTGGAGTTGCAGTAATTGGGGCTGATCTGAGGTGTGAAGGTGCAGGATGTTCATTTCTCACTATTACTAAAGTAGTTTTACAGCATATACTTTATAAAAAAATCATTTTTGTGATTGGGAGTGTGAAGTTGACTTTTTTTGTTATAAAATCGGCACTCTCAGTTTCTTTGAAAACATTTTTCGACTCGCTGCTCAAAATGTTGCCTACCCCTGTGCTAGAGAGGGTAAGTGGTCTTCCACATGTCTTCATTTTATTTATTTAAGCTTTCCCAGTTGTTAGAGGCATGACAACCCTGTTTTTTCATGTATTCATTTGAATCAGGTGGTGTTATGCAGTCAGTTTAGATGCAGACAGTATTTAGCTAACTACTTCCTTAAATATGGAACTTAATGTGAACTAAATAATGTATAATGCAATTATAACAGATTAAATGTCTGTTCTGTGTAACTGTATCTGGTCGTCTGGTGTTACTTGTAACAATTGTTGATGATGCTGTTAATGCAAGATCCACAGACAATGCAAAACCTCTAACAAGAGGGTAGTTGGATTCTCCTATGTTTATATAGTTTTATTGTTGTCTGCAATATTGATACTGAAGTAAACCTTTCTTTTTTTCCTAGTGGTCAGATGATGAAAATACGACGACACTGACAGTAAGATGCTTTTGTGGATGCCATCCCACCAACCGTAAATTGCATGCAAGTGTGTTGGTGCTATTGGCCAGTATTACAGGAGTAATGTATCTTTATGTTCACACAGGCCCCAGAATTTCCAGAGTTTTCCATAAAAGTGCAAGAAGCCATTAATTCTCTGGGCGGCAGTGTTTTTCCTAAACTGAACTGGAGCTCCCCAAGGGTAATTATTTACTGCATTTTCTCTTTTCACAGTCGCATAAACATTTGTAATCCCTCTTTACATCTACAGCGAATCAGCCATTTTATAATTATGCTGTCTGGGCACTCGAAATTTATCACAAGACCAGAAAAGTTTGCCTAGAAAATAGTAGGTATTGTTGACATGCCTCTTAAAAGGGACACTTTGAACTTGCATATGAAGGGAAGATGACATTTGCTGGTTCACCTTCCCAATACCTTGCTGCTCAGTAGTTGACAAGGATCCCCACACTTCTAGGTATGGGGGAGTTTATAACTTGCTTCTCTTTAACATTGCTCAGGCATGATTAGGGGAGTGACTACTTCTCTGGGTCCAACACAGCCAATCTCATTACTGACTGCATAGTAAGACTTATGTAAGACTACATAAGTATGGGTCTGGAGGAAGTACACAGTGGACTACAAGTGTGGAAATGTCGCCATGCTAGTGCTCCATTAAAGCGGGTTTCCACCCTAAAGTGGAACTTCCGCTTACCGGAACCCCCCCCCCCTCCGGTGTCACATTTGGCACCTTTCAGGGGGGAGGGGGGTGCAGATACCTTTTTGAAGACAGGTATTTACACCCATTTCTGGGCATAGACTCCCATGGGAGTCTATGCCTTTCCCCCGTCCCGCCGCGCTGTCTGCTGAGACACACACGGGTCCCAGAGGCAGCGCGGACCATTCCTAGTGCGCTGCACAACTCGCGCATGCGCAGTAGGGAACTGAGAAGTGAAGCCGCAACGCTTCACTTCCTGATTCCCTCACCTAGAATGGCGGCGGCAGCAGCCGAGACCCGATCGATCGGTCTCGGCTGCCGACACCGCTGGACCCTGGGACAGGTGAATGTCTATTAAAAGTCAGCAGCTGTAGTATTTATAGCTGCTGGCTTTTAATATTAAATTTTTTTTTTTTTTTTTTTTTGTAGGTGGAATCCCTCTTTAAGATCCACAAATCTTTCTGCTGAACAGATGAGACTTGTAGTCTTTTTTCATTCACAGATCCCTGTTAATGGATGAAATGGCTGTACACGCAGAGCCAAAAAAGTAAAAAAAAAATAAAAATTTTTAGTCAGCCACCAATTGTGCTATTTCTCCCACTTATATGAGAGAGGCCTGTAATTGTCATCATAGGTATACCTGAACTATGAGAGACAAAATGTGGAAACAAATCCAAATCAAGACAATCACATTGTCTGTCCTGATTTTATTTTATTTTTTTAAAGAATTTATTTGCTGTTGCTGGTATGTTGGCCCGCCCATTCCTTCATGAAGATCTCCTCTAGAGCAGTGATGTTTTTTGGGGGCTGTCGCTGGGAAGCAGACTTTCAACTCCCTCCAAAGGTTTTCTATGGGGTTGATATCTGGAGACTGGCTAGGCCGCTCCAGGACCTTGAAATGCTTCTTGCAAAGCCACTTCTTTGTTGCCCGGGCGGTGTGTTTGGGATCATTGTCATGCTGAAAGACCCGGCCACGTTTCATCTTCAATGCCCTTTCTGATGGGAGGAGGTTTGCCCTCAAAATCTCACAATGCATGGCCCCATTCATTCTTTCATGTACACGGGTCAGTCGTCCTGTTGCCTTTGCAGAGAGACAACACCAAAGTATGATGTTGCCAGCCCCATGCTTCACAGTAGGTATTCTTTGGTTGCAACTCGGCATTCTCGCTCCTCCAAACACGATCAGTCGTGTTTCTACCAAACAGTTCTACTTTGGTTTCATCTGATATTCTCCCAATACTCTAATGGATCATCCAAATGCTCTCTAGCAAACCTCAGACGGGCCCGGACATGTACTGGCTTAAGCAGAGGGTCACGTCTGGCACTGCAGGATCTGAGTCCCTGGCGGCGTAGTGTGTTACTGATGGTAGCCTTTGTTACATTGGTCCCAGCTCTCTGCAGGTCATTCACTAGGTCCCCCCCGTGTGGCTCTGGGATTTTTGCTCACCGTTCTTTTGATCATTTTGACTCCACGGGGTGAGAGCTTGTGTGGAGCCCCAGATCGAGTGAGATTATCAGTGGTCTTGTATGTCTTCCATTTTCTAATTATTGCTCCCACAGTTGATTTCTTCACACCAAGCTGCTTGCTTATTGCAGATTGTCTTCCCAGCCTGGTGCAGGTCAACAATTTTTTGTTTCTGGTGTCCTTCGACAGCTCTTTGGTCTTCACCATAGTGGAGTTTGGAGTGTGACTGAGGTTGTGGACAGGTGTCTTTTTTTATACTGATAACAAGTTCAAACAGGTGCCATTAATACAGGTAATGAGTGGAGGACAGAGGGTCCTCTTAAAGAAGATACAGGTCTGTCAGTCAGAAATAGGGGTACACCAAATGGGTTTTTTGGTGCCAAAACCGATACCGAAAATGAAAAATGCTCTAGGCCGAAACTGATCGATACCGAAAATGACTGTTTTTAAAAAATATTTTTGTACATGAGATGGTCAGAGACTGGGGACGTGGTACAGGAGATCAATGCAGCCTGCTTGGGCCTCACCAGTGCCCAGCAGCCTACCAGTGCATACCTCTCAGCTTTTGAAGGTGAGAATGAGAGACATTTAGGGGGGAGATTGACCTGTATAAGCGTAGTGCACTGCGGCAAAAAGTGGGTGTGGTAGCATAGTAAACTGTGTTGTCTGTAAACCTAGTTTATTTTGCTACAGTTGGGAATGGACAGAGTAAGTGATTTGTACAGATAACTTACTCTGTCATTTCAGGCAGGGAAACCTTCCCTGCTCTCCACCCTGACCTATTATCCACAGCAGAAGTGGGAGATGGAGGGGGGAGGGACTTGGCAGAGGGGGGGGGGGGGGCAGGATACAGTACAGGGTGACAGGAGAATGGCAGGGTAAAGAACAGCACGGGGGGGGGGGAGGGCATCAGAGAGTAGAGCCCGGGGGGAATCGGGGAAGAACCCAGGGAGGGGCCAGAGAACAGTAGGGGGGCAGAGAAGTTGCTGGACAAGATCACAGAAGGGCCAGGAGAGACTTGAGGGGCCCATGGGCAGCAGAAAAAAGCTGGAGAGGAGGGGGCGCATACAGAGAAACCAATGCCCTTCATGTTCTTCCTGCAGCTGCTGAATGCCCACTTTTCCTGCTCTCCCTCCTGCAGGAAAAACATGGAAGGCATTGGTTCCTCTGTATGCCGCCCCTCCTCTCAGGCTGGATCGCAATGGTGACCACTGAAGTTATGTACCTGCAGTGAAGTTAAAAAAAAAAAAAAAAAAAAGAAAAAAAAAATTTGTCAGAATGAAGGAGCAATGAGGAATGAATGGAAAGCTGGCAGGATTCTGAGGCTGAGACAGTTGCAGACTAGAGCATACAGAGGGTTAAGAAGACTGTGAGATGAAAAGATTGGGGACCAGGGAATGCTGAGGATGAAGGGGGGTTGTGAGGAGTTATCAGTGTGCAGTGATACCTGGAAGATTACCGTACTTTATTTACCTTTTACAAAGCACATTCTGGTCATACAGAGGCACTGGGTAGTGGTACTTGGATAGGAGAGCATCACATCGCACGGCACAGGGACAGAAGACAGGATTCTGACATCTGACCCCATCCAAGCTCCTCCCATGTGCAGAGACATCTATCACACAGTGCTGAGTGATGGGAGGAGGGGAGCAAGCGCCACATCCTGTGCCTCTGATCAATCTGTATACAGGCCGCACTTAACATACTGTGCAGGAAAACTCAGAGCGAGATGTCAGGAGGCGGAGCTGGGATGGGAAGCTTCTCTGCACAATTTCCCCCAGAAAGCATGGCAGCACTCCAAAACGATACCCCCGTAATGGGCGGCACCAGGGGCGGGGCCCTTTGCCGGGCCCCCGCCCCCATTTTCGGCACCATTATCGGCAAGAATTTTCTTTCGGCAAATTGCCGAAAAGGCCATTCTCGGCCGATATGTTTCGGATTTGTTTCCACATTTTGTCTCAGTTGGTAATATTTCTTCATAAATTTTGGCCAAAATTTATACGGCTACATATCATCTTTGGTAAAAATAATCCTACTTGGTGTATATTATTTGTTTTTTGTGGAAGTTAGTCTACAAGTTATGGTGCAAATCATTGGAAATTGATCACACCTGATGTACTGAAGACCTAATTTCTTGAGACACTAACAAGCCAGGAAAGTACAAATACCCATAAAATGACCCCATTTTGGAAAGCAGACACCCCTATGTATAATCTATAAGGCATAATGAGTCTTTTGAACTGTTCATTTTTTTTACAAACATTTTTGTGGAAACAAAATGAAAACACTTTTTTTTTTCCCCCCACAAAGTTGTCTATTTTTAAGATGTCTCCAACACATAGTATGTATATAGCAAAAATGACACCCAAAATACATCCTGCTACTCCTGAGTATGGCGATACCACATGTGTGAGACTTTTACACAGCTTGGCCACATACAGAGGGGCCCACAATTGAAGTAGCACCATCAGGTGTTCTACAAGCATAAATTACACTTCTAATTTCCTGACAAGCTATTATTTTTGAAGGCCCTTATATTTCTAACACATAGCATTTACATACCAAAAATTACACTCTAGAATAAATTCTATTGAGGAAAGGGTAAAAAAAAAGTATTACCTTTTTTTGTTTTTTGTAGTGTTCCCAGAGGAGGGAATTGGTCCAGGCAGCAGGCAGGGATGTGCTTAGAAACAATAGCAGTTATCAAGGCAGGAATATTGTCTATAGTCGGCACAAGGATATCCCCAGCTCAGCCAAAACATTTGTCCATAGAAATTGTCCAGGCAGAGACGGCCAGCACAGCCTTGATATTGGTCCTGGTACACCGTTACCTGCCTGAACTCATTGTACTGCTCCCCAGCCCTTCATAAACATACTGCCTCTTGCTACAGCTTATTTTTTCCATAGTCCAGGTAGCAGGTAGAGGCGTGGTCAGTTTATGCTGCAGGCAGGGAGATAGCGGCAGTAAGTCAGCAGCAGGCTGAGGGCTGCAATCAGGTAAGACCTGTGCACAGGGGTAGAGGCTTAGACCCACCCAAATTTCTATGAAGCCTCCAGACCCTAATCCAGAAATTGCGAAACCCGGAGACAACAAGAAAATATTTTTCTCCATCCGGAAAAACATTTCTGGAGCCTCTCACATGTGAGACCCCTGTCTACTACAGTAGCAGGGCAAGAGATCAGTCAAAGCGGTAGGCAAAAGCATAGTCCATAAAACAGGCCAGGGTCAGTTCACGTGCAGGCAGTCCAAGCAGTAGGCAGAAGCGTAGTTGATAAAACGGGCCAGGGTCATTTTACATGGAAGCAGTCCAAACGGTTGGCAGAGGCACAGGCCAGGGTCAGTTCCGAAGGCAGTGGCATGGTTATTTGAGGAAGCATGGGAAATGGTTAGCACAGATGATGAAAATGGCGAAATGGTTAAGAATATGGGCTAATATTTTAGGGATGTGTGATATAGTCTGAAGCATTCACCAATGCAAAGGCCGGGTTTGGAGGGACACTGGGGACAATGGTAGCTGGTATCTCTTCTAAATCCATTTTTGCTGCATACTCTAATAATCTTTTTTGACGTCTTCGGCCTGCTTCAGATGGTGGAATGTGGTCCGGGAAGTGGCGTTCATGAAGTTGGCTAACAGCATCAGAGCGAAGATTTTCTGGGGGGTCTTTGATGGTAGATGAGGGACGTGACAACTTATATGAAATTTAGGAAGTGGGCAGGGCTTTCTGTGGATTTGGTGTGAATTATGTAGGCATTATAAATGGCCAAATTAGAGTGCTACTTTCTTGTACCAGAAACGGGACCTCCTTATTGCTAAATAGGGCTGAAGCATTTGGAAATGCACCCCCCGCCCCCCGCATGTACAGATTGTAATCTTGTACACATGTTGGCTTTACAAATTAACGCTTGTGGGAAGCCCTTCCTATTCTTTCTGGAGGTTCCACAGGCCAGGGTTTCTGCGAGGTATAGGTGTTTGAAAAGGGGCAGGCTGGTGTAGAAATTATCCAGGTATATGTGGTAACCTTTCTTCGGCAGTGGGTAAGCCAGGTCCCATACAATTTTACCAGTTGTGCCCATGTAGGCTGGGCACTCAGGGGGCTGGAGCTGGGACTCTCTTGCTTCGTATATGCGGAAGGCATACAGATATTCTGTGACTCTCTTGCAAAGCTTATAAAATGTCACTCCGTATTTGGCCCTTTTGCTAGGAATGTATTGTTTTATTCCTAGCCAGCCTGAAAAGGGTACCAGGGACTCATCTACACATAAATGCTTTTTCGGGGACATAGAGTTCTGCAAATCGTTGGGGAAATGGGGTTAGTGGACCAATAGGCATGTCCTTCCTTTTTTTTTTTTTTCTTTTTTTTTTTTGTAAGCCCATGTTTATGGTGAGGCCGATTAAACAATTTGAACTCCTCCAGAGTCAAACTTTTCCACTCAAACGGACAGGCGTATGATGATTGGGGGTTGTTGGCAATATGCTGCTGGGCATATAAATTGCTCTGGTCCACGATGAGTTGCAGCAAAGTGTCGGGTAAAAATTAATAAAAACAATCAATTGCAGAAAACTTTGGGGTATTGGCCTGCACACCTGGCTGTGCGGTGAAAGGGGGGATTCTTGCTGATCCTGAGTCAGAAGGCAGCCATGTTGGATTGGCAAGACCATCTGGGAGGTATGTAGCGGCCCTGGCTCTTGGGGTACGTTGCACTCCAGTGCTGGTAGTTGGGGGATTTAAAGTTCCTGTGCTGCCATTTGATGCGGCAGTGCTGGTACTGGGCTCGGGCATTTCTTGTGGCCTTTCGCTCGTGGCAGCGCTGGTACTCTGCCTCGGAATTTGGTCCTGGGGTATATTGCTGGTGGCTGCCTGGTTTCCAGAGCGCCACACTTTTTTAGGAGGGATACATTCTGCTCTTTCGTGATCGCGAGCATGCCCTGTGTTTATCAGCCGTCGTGATATGACGGCGGCCCAGAACAAGAGTCGCACCGCTCCACCGTCATGACGGTGGCCGGGCGGCAAAAGGTTAAGTGGGAGAACTTGCACAATTGGTGGCTGACTAAATACTTTTTTTCCCCACTGTAGTTTGTTTGGGCCAGCCTGTCACAAGAGAACTAAAGTTTACTAAAACCCTGAGATCAGTTTTAAGCCAATTTTCTTGTGTGAACAGACATTTTTGTCTGTCTGGTTCAAGCTGCATTCAAAGGGGACTAATTAATGTGTTTTCTAAGTGCAGCCTGAAAAATCAGACAAAGATCTGTCATGTACTCAAGCAGTTCACATAGGGGATACACATACAGTGCCTTGCAAAAGTATTCGGCCCCCTTGAACTTTTCAACCTTTTGCCACATTTCAGGCTTCAAACATAAAGATATAAAAATTTTATTTTTTGTGAATAATCACCAACAAGTGGGACACAATTGTGAAGTGGAACGAAATCTATTGGATATTTTAAACTTTTTTAGCAAATAAAAAAACTGAAAAGTGGTGAGTGCAAAATTATTCGGCCCCTTTACTTTCAATGCAGCAAACTTACTCCAGAAGTTCAGCGAGGATCTCTGAATGATCCAATGTTGTCCTAAATGACTGATGGTGATAAATAGAATCCACCTGTGTGTAATCAAGTCTCTGTATAAATGCACCTGCTCTGTGATAGTCTCAGGGTTCTGTTGATAGCGCAGAGAGCATCATGAAGACCAAGGAACACACCAGGCAGGTCCGTAATACTGTTGTGGAGAAGTTTAAAGCCGGATTTGGATACAAAAAGATTTCCCAAGCTTTAAACATCCCAAGGAGCACTGTGCAAGCGATCATTTTGAAATGGAAGGAGTCTCAGACCACTGCAAATCTACCAAGACCTGGCCGTCCCTCTAAACTTTCAGCTCAGACAAGGAGAAGACTGATCAGAGATGCAGCCAAGAGGCTCATGATCACTCTGGATGAACTGCAGAGAACTACAGCTGAGGTGGGAGAGTCTGTCCATAGGACAACAATCAGTCGTACACTGTACAAATCTGGCCTTTATGGAAGAGTGGCAAGAAGAAAGCCATTTCTCAAAGATATCCATAAAAAGTCTCGTCTAAAGTTTGCCACAAGCCACCTGGGAGACACACCAAACATGTGGGAGAAGGTGCTCTGGTCAGATGAAACCAAAATCCAACTTTTTGCCCACAATGCAAAACGATATGTTTGGCGTAAAAGCAACACAGCTCATCACCCTCAACACACCATCCCCACTGTCAAACATGGTGGTGGCAGCATCATGGTTTGGGCCTGCTTTTCTTCAGCAGGGACAGGGAAGATGGATGGAGCCAAATACAGGACAATTCTGGATGAAAACCTGTTGGAGTCTGCAAAAGACCTAAAACTGGGACGGAGATTTATCTTCCAACAAGACAATGATCCCAAACATACAGCAAAATCTACAAAGGAATGGTTCACAAATAAACGTATCCAGGTGTTAGAATGGCCAAGTCAAAGTCCAGACCTGAATCCAATCGAGAATCTGTGGAAAGAGCTGAAAACTGCTGTTCACAAACGCTCTCCATCCAACCTCACTGAGCTTGAGCTGTTTTGCAAGGAAGAATGGGCAAGAATTTCAGTCTCTCGATGTGCAAAACTGATAGAGACATACCCCAAGCGACTTGCAGCTGTAATCACAGCAAAAGGTGGTTCTACAAAGTATTAACGCAAGGGGGCTGAATACTTTCGCAAGGCACTGTAAGTAAATAAAGGACATTTGATTCAGTAAGTCACCATTTCTCAAACTACTGTTTACACGGAAGATGCACTGTCATTGCAGAGATTTATGCAATGCTCTGCTGACTTGACATAAATCATAGATGTGCTTCAAGCTTATATTTACATGGGTCTTTATGCTTGACTGAAGCATCAATTCCAGAGAGTTTCTCAGGTTACTGTAGAGTCTTGGCTCCTGTTTTAAAATGATGTTGAAGATCTCCTTTACAGGGTCATTGATAGCAGTTAAGATCTGGCACGGTTTCAAACGGTGTTCAACCTAAAGCTGCATATGTGATTCTCACTTTATAGGCACCAAATAAACAACATGGTGCTCATGTGTTGGAGAGTATTTGCGACATGCTCTAGAAACTGGAAATTGTGTTGCAATCTGCAGTATCTTCAATAATGAAATATTTGTGCTACAATGTGGCACAGATTTTAGCTGCAGGTCACTGCCTAGTCTGATCAGGTGCAGATCTGCACAGCAGGCTGACTCCTGATAAGCGTCTGTATAGATGATGAGCTGGGGGAAGCTGCCTCCTCCCTTCCTCCCTCCTCCTGGGGGCAGCTGCCAGGTGCCCTCTGAGTGTCCACATACACACTGACCAGAGGGAGCAGGCAAAGGGCAGCTCTATGCTACTCTGCTGCTTGCATCTCTCCCCCTCTCTCCCTCTCTTGAAATGCAGTGCAGCTGACCTACATACATATGATTTTTTTTTTTTTTTTTCGTTCAATGTTTTTATTAATTTTATATAAGGGTTAACAGGAAAGTCCTTGCAGGGGCTAAAGTGTCAGACAAAAGCAATCGGTCATATACACCATATAATCAGCATACACAATAAGTAACTGCAGGCTTCCCAAGCATCGGCTGACACAGATAATTCAGGCTTGAGGTAGGTAGAGATTGCGTTACCCTGGCCATACACTATACGAAAAATTGTCCGAAATTCGGTCATTTAGACGGTTTTCGGCCAGTTAATGGGCACAAAATTGATAATCACTGGAATGTTTTTGAGCCGAAAAAACGAAGGACAAGCTTGGAAATTTTCTGCCAAACGACAAATTGAAAGGTTTTGTTTCCTGTCCGAACTGTTTACACTAGGTATATGTAAAAAAAACAAACAAAAAATGCATTCATTACATGATGGCACCATCATTTGCGCTCACTGCCAAATGTTCGTTTTTCTTAAATGGGTTTGGCCGATTTTGCGTATAGTGTATGGCCAGCATTAATCCACGGTTGCCATACTTTAAGAAATTTCAGGTTTTTAATCATTAAGGATGGTGGGCAATTTTTAATTCGCATCAGATTCATAGGACTTGACTTCATGGAAAGGGTAAGAGGCTTTCCTCCATGCCTTGGCTATTGTTTGCTTAGTAGCTAAAAAAAACATACATGGGCAGTTTCTATTGGTAATAGGGTTGCCAAGATATCCTTTTTTTTATTTTTATCGGCAAGTATCGTACGGATACTTTTGGTCAAATAATTACCGAATGCCGATAATTTGCAGTGCGATTTGCGTCAATACTAAATAAATGGACACAAATCACACTGCAAAGAATCGCATCCGATTTGAACAGGAATGCGGTGCAATTCCTGTCTGAATCGCATGTGATTTTTAATTTTTTTTCCCTCACTGTTTGTGTGTGTTTATATAGAAAGGGGAAAAGCACCATCTAGTGGGCAGTTTATTAAAAATGTTAGGACCAGTTCACACCATAGAATCAGTCTGGATGAGTTCCAGATTCTTTTCTGCATGCGTATTTTTTGATGCAGTCCAGTGTATTTTTTTTCCTCCTATTTATTTTCTTAACCTTAAATAAGGACATGTGTGTTCCAGTACGTTTTTGGTGCATTTTATATGCATTTTACAGCATTCCAGAGCAGGAAAAATGCAGCATGTTCTACTTTAAATTTTTGGAACATGCTGGAACTACAGGCACTCTGCCTTTGAAAACCATATAACCTACTTTCCATGCATTTTTGATGCAGAAAGAAAACTCGCAGGACTGCATGTGGTGTGAACTGGCCCTTAGAACTCCCATTAAGTACATATCTGGCCAAAAGTTAAAGTGGAAGTAAACCCATTGATTTAAACAGTTAAAAAAAAAAAAGGCATGCCGGGAATTCTAACTGCACATTGGCTGTGCTCTCGGCCAAACTATCAAACCATCCAATGGCTAGTTTCATTAAACAGAGGCAAAGATGTCAGCTTCCTTGGCTGAAAACGATAGGGGAGTTTACTTCCACTTTAAATCTGCATTGGTATTCCGTTCCCACCAATGATGGCAAATCACGGCCACTGGAGGTGCTCACAGAGCTGGAGGAGATGCAGAAGCGGTCCGCCTCCAAGTTGACGTCACTTCTTCCCTATTCCCACAGGGTCCCGAAAACTTCTCCTGTAGCCCTCTGAGCACCTCCACAGGGCTTGATTCGCTATCTTCAGTGGGACCGGGACATACTTAACCACTTCCCGACCAGCGCACGACGATATACGTCGACAGAATGGCACGGGCAGGCATATTGGCCTACAGGTACGTCCAATATTCGACGCCGCCTTGCCATCGCGCTGGTCGGGACCCCCGTGAGTCCGGTCGCGGGACCCGCGGACTCGATCGCCGCGGGCATCCCCGCGATCGTCTCACGGAGCGGCCGAATGGAGGAAATGCTGTGTAAACAACATTTTTCCATTCTGCCTAGCAACTAGTGACGCTGATCTCTGCTCCATGTGATTGGAGCAGAGATCAGTGTACACTAAATGAAAGCCCAACCCCCCCACAGTTAGTAACACACCCCTAGGAACACTTAACCCCTACACTGCCACCCACTGGTTAACCCTTTCACTGCCAGTGTCATTTACACAGGAATCACTGCATTTATATAGCAGTGATTACTGTATAAATGACAATGGTCCCAAAAATGTGTCAAAAATGTCCGATGGGTCCCCGACAATGTCGCAGTCACAATAAAAATCGCAGATCGCCGCCATTACTAGTAAAAAAAAAAAATAATAAAAAATTATTAATAAAAATGCTATAAAACTATTCCTATTTTGTAAACGCTATAACTTTTGCGCAAACCAATCAATCGCTTATTGCGATTCTTTTTTTTTTTTACCAAAAATATGTAGAAGAATACGTATCGCCTAAATTGAGGGAAAAAAATGTTTTTTTATATATTTTTGGGGGATATTTATTATAACAAAAAGTAAAAAATAATGCGTTTTTTTCAAAATTGACGCTCTATTTTTGTTTATAGCGCAAAAAATAAAAACCGCAGGGGTGATCAAATACCACCAAAAGAAAGCTCTATTTGTGGGAAAAAAAGGACGTCAATTTTGTTTGGGAGCCACGTCGCACGACTGCGCAATTGTCAGTTAAAGCGACGCAGTGCCGAATCGCAAAAAGTGGTCTGGTCTTTGACCAGCAAATTGGTCCGGTCTGAAAGTGGTTAAAGTGATACTAAGATCAACTTTTTTTTTTTTTTTTTTTTTGTTTAAAAATAACAAACCTGTTATACTTGCCTACTCTGTGTAGTGGTTTTGCACAGAGCAGTTGTCCTCTCAGGTCTCTCTTCGGTGCTCCTGGCTCCTCCCTCCTGTTGAGTGCCCCCACAGCAAGCAGCTTGCTAGGGGGCACCCGAGCCAAGCCGCAGCTCTGTTTGTCCACTGGGACATGGAGCCGTGGCCCAGCCCCGCTTCCTCCCTGTCCTCATTGGCTCACTGACTTTGACAGCAGCTGGAGCAAATAACACTTCGCTGTTGTCTCAGCCAATAAGGATGGAGAGTCTCAGACAGCCAAGTCTCTCGTTCAACATCGCTGGATCGAGGGCTCAGTTAAGTATTAGGGGGGCTGGGGGGCTGCTGCACACAGAAGGTTTTTTATCTTAATGCATAGAAAGCATTAGGATTAATTAAAAAAAAAAAAAAAAAACCCTGCCTTTACAACCAATTTTTATAAACTGCCCACTAAATGGCACTTTTCCTTTTTTTTCTTTTACACACACACACACACACACACACACACACACACACACACACACACACACACACACACACACACACACACACACACACACACACACACACACACACAGTGGAAGAAACCGCATGGGATTTGGACAGGAATCGGACCACATGCCTGTTCAAATTGCATGCGATTCTTTGCAGTGCAATTTGCACCTATTTATTTTGTATTGACACAAATTGCACCGCAAAGTATCGATATCGGGAGCATTTTGATGAGTACATGTACTCGTGAAAATACTCTATCGGTGCATCCCCAAATGGTACTAGAAAAAATCCTTAGATTGGGCAATGGAGGGGATCCATCTTGGAATCCTTGGGAATGATCAGGTGAATCCGTATGACTTTTTTTTTTTTTTTTTTTTATTTTTTTTTATATAATATCAGCCCTAAGTAGCCATATATTCAGGCTGTGTGTTCACTTCTGCTTGGAGATATTAGCAGCCAATTTGATTCTCCCTTCCTTACCCTTGAAACTGATCCATTAGCTGGGGATCACACAGACATTTCTTCTTTGATAAACTGATACCTTCTGTAATAGTGTTGCCCATTTGTTTGTTTTTTAATTGTGGTCTTCAAATAAATTGTATTTTCTGCCTAGAGTTGCTGCTACACAAACTCGTAATAAATTATGTAAGCTTCAGGAATGTGTTTTTTTTTTTTTTTTTTTTTTTTTTTTTTTTTTTTTTTTTTTTTTTACTGTTCTCACAAATGCTGAGTCTTTTTACTGATCTGAATTTAGATGCATTGTTGTCAATGCAGTGGTTCTCAACCCTGTCCTCAAGTACCCCCAACAGGCCATGTTTGCAGGTTCTCCTTCATATTGCACAGGTGTTTTAAATTATGGCTTGGTATTTTTGACAGCTATTTTATCGAATGCCCCTTTCACACTGTGGCGCTTTGCAGGTGCTACAGAACTTAAAGCGGGAGTCCGCCGTGACTCCGCATTTTTTTTTTTTTTTAAAAAGCCAGCAGCTACAAATACTGCAGCTGCTGACTTTTAAAATAGTGACACTTACCTGTCCAGCGCGCCCGCGATGTCTCTAGATCGACTCTCGGGTGCTGCCGCCGCCATCTTGGGTATGGGAATCAGGAAATGGAGCCTTTCGGCTTCATTTCCCGGTTCCCTACTGCGCATGCGCGAATCGCGCTGTGCAATAAGGACGGTCCCCGCTGCCTCTGGGATCTGTGTGTTTCCCAGCAGGCAGCGGGGCACTTGCGGAAAGGGGCGGGCACTTGCGGAAAGGGGCGTAATCTACGCCCCTTTCCGCAGAGAGCTATCCCGGGAAGTGGGTGCAGATACCTGTACTTTACAGGTATCTGCACCCCCCCTCCCCCCTGAAAGGTGCCAATTGTGGCGCCGGAGGGGGGAGGGTTCCGATGAGCGGAAGGTCCACTTTAGGGTGGACCTCCGCTTTAAAACTGCCTCGCTAGTGGCCGAATAGCGCTGCTAAAACAACGTCAAATATAGCATCGCTTTACCGCCCGGAGATAAGTCTGCTCATTTTGAGCGCGGCTCCAGGTAGCTGGAACCAGCGAAGGAAGAGTCTCTGGCCCAGTCACCTGGTATGGACTTAAAGGGGAATCCCTACGCCGCAAAAACGGCGTGGAGGTTCCCCCCCCCCCCCCAAAGTCCATATCAGACCCTTATCCAAGCACGCTACCCGGCCGGTCAGGAAAGGGGGTGGGGACGAGCGGCGT
This sequence comes from Lithobates pipiens, assembly GCF_037356315.1. NCBI lineage: Eukaryota > Metazoa > Chordata > Amphibia > Anura > Ranidae > Lithobates > Lithobates pipiens. Next base: position 156,781,619 of record NW_027507903.1, read on the forward strand.
GCATTCCCCCCCAAGTCCATATCAGACCCTTATCCAAGCACGCTAGCCGGCCAGGAAAGGGGGTGGGGACGAGCGAGCGCCACCCCCCCCCAGCCGTACCAGGCCACGTGCCCTCAACATGGGGGGGTGCTTTGGGGAAGGGGGGGGCGCGCACCTTGTCCCCATGTTGATGAGGACAAGGGCCTCTTCCCGACAACCCTGGCCGTTGGTTGTCAGGGTCTGCGTGGGGGGGGGGGGCTTATCGGAATCCGGGAGCCCCCTTTGATAAGGGTGCCCCTGGATACCAGCCTCCCACCCTATGTGAATGAGTATGAGGTACAATCTACCCCTACCCATTCACCTGTGAAAAAAAAATGTAAAAAAAAAACACAACACACAAGGGTTAAAATAGTTTATTGCACAGCTCTGGGGGTCTTCTTCTGTCTTCAGGGGTCTTCTCGCCGGACTCCTTCGCTATCTTCTGTTAGCTCTTTTACTAGCGGAGGAGTCCGGCTTTCTTCTTCGTTGCCACCGCCCTCTTCTTCCAACTTTGGGTGTCTTGTCCTCCTCTTTGGTGGTTCTTGCCGGGCCACCACGCCTTCTTCTTGCTCTTTTACAAGCGGTGGCCCGGTCTCCTGTATTAAAGGGGGCTCCTGTATTCCGATAAGCCCCCCCGCAGACCCTGACAACCAACGGCCAGGGTTGTCAGGAAGAGGCCCTTGTCCTCATCAACATGGGGACAAGGTGCTTTGGGGTGGGGGTGGCCGCGCGGCCCCCCCTTCCCCAAAGCACCCCCCCATGTTGAGGGCACGCGGCCTGGTACGGCTCGGGGGGGGGTGGGGCGCTCGCTCGTCCCCACCCCCTTTCATGGCCGGACGGGGAGCGTGCTCAGATAAGGGACTGATATGAACTTGGGGGGGGGGGGGGTGCCTTTTTTTCGGCGTAGGGATTCCCCTTTAAGTCCATACCAGGTGACGGGGCCAGTGACGCTTCCTTCGCTGGTCCCGGCTACCTGGAGCCGCGCTCAAAATGAGCGGACTTTCCTCCGTGTGTATGTGGGCAAGTCCGTTCATTTCAAAAGTGCAGTGATAGTCCGCCGGACCTAGTCTGCTGAAAAAGTCCTGTGTGTGGGCAGGTCCGCCAGACTAAGTCCGCCGGATAGTCTGATAGGTGTGTACGTGGCATAAGAGTAATTACCAAAACATGGCCTGTTGGGGGTATAAGGACAGGGTTGAGAACCACTGGTCTATGGGACATTGCGCACAGCTGAGTAAAGATCAGTAATACAGCATTGAGTACAGAGTAGTCAAACAAAAATAGAAAATTTTACATTTAAGTGCAGTAATTTACTTCCGTGTTTACTCATTTAATGTTTACGTGAGAATAAGTGAGTACGTTACAATACTGGCAATGAAGATGAATTTTACTCGTCTATACTCGTGTATATGCTTGCAGACATTTACTCGCCTATACTTCACATTACTTGGGTCTTTACACACCGTTTTTTGACCCCTTGCACACAGGCGTCACAAGTTTCTGATTAGACATCAGTATATTATGACACCTGTGTGCAAGGGGCCTTAATCATTTAGAGGACACATGTAGGTAAATTGAGCACTTTCCTTGTACTATGTTGTTTTTTTTTTTTCTGCACAGGATGCCTATTGGATCGCACTGAACAGCTCACTGAAATGTAAAACCCTGAGTGACATCTTTCTGATTTTCAAGAGCTCTGATTTTGTGACACATGACTTCACACAACCGTGAGTAGTGAAGATTTTAATTGAACATTTTCTGCTCAGTGGAGTATGTGGCCTTTTTCTAATAACTTCATTGCATCAGTATTGTTTGTGGAGCTGAACATTCCTGTCACAGATGATTTCTCAGCGTATGCTTTCAGATGCAGCTGCTGATGTGCTGTGGAAAATCAAGCATATTTAATGCCTTGTTGTAACATGTACCTGCTGCGGTCTTTTAATAGATGTGCTAAGTGGGAGTGCCGCCAATGTTTTTAAAAATAAACCATCGCGGCAGTTGCTAAGGTTTTCCAGGAGAGGGATCCTTGCTGCATTCATGATGTTTATTCTCTTTTCTGTAGAACTCTGACATATGCTCTATAACCATTGTAACCTTGAATGTGTCCATGTGGCCTTATGAATCCTTATTCCAGATTAGGTATATAAGGTGTTTCCCAGCTCTGCTTCTTACAGATTCAGAATACACATATACATTAGGTTTTACAGTTTGTTTACTATACAGTGTCTAAAGCTGTGCGCTTTGGAAAACCCATCTGCTTATTTCTTTTAAAAAGGTAGTAGTAGGCTTTTACTATGGCTTCCAACAGTAAACCTGGATGAACTCTCAAGAGGAGGGAGTAAATTGACATTGTAACAGCAAGGTGGAGGTGCTGAAGGTACCGCTGACTGCACAGCAAACAGTTGTTTAGCTGTAGTCGGTTCATTTAAGAAAACACAGATCACAATCAATTGAACATGAAGATGTCAGTTGTGAGCTGCTTTTAGTCTTCTATTTAGAGATGCATTTTAATTTTAGGAAGACACAGGTGCAGTTTAGGCTAACTATTATGGTAGGCAGGCTTATTTGATTTGAGGGAAAAAAGAAAAAAAAAAACGCACCGCAATGTGCAAAGTGCACTTGTACGTTGCCATTCTGTATACCTAGTTTACCAATCTGCACAGCTAACTTGAGCAGCGCTCCTCTGTGATTTGAAAGCAATTTTAACTAAATTTGTTTAGACTCAAAGATGAATGACAAAAAAACTATTGCTGCTATATCAGAATAAACACTAAACTTCTAAATCTAAATAATATGCCAGATCATCTAAACGGAAAGCTTATATATGCTCATATAACTGACACAAATGTAATCTCTAGTGCAAAATATCAAACAGATGTGATTTACCACAAATGGCTATATATAATAAGTGACCCCCCCTCCAAATCACATGAACATAAATCCTGTGTAATAAACCAAACCAGCAAATAAGAATGTTTCAAAAGTCCACGATATGTGAATCAAAACACATAAAAATCCATAAAGGTCTTAAAGTGGATGTAAACCCGAAAAAAAAAAAAAAAAAAAAAAAAAAAAATCATAATGTAGAAAATAAGATTTCCTATCATTTGAGCCCAGTCTTGCCACACAGTTACTCCATCTGGGAGCAATTGTCTTTTATTGTTCAGTGAGAGAAATCTTGACAAAGTCTTGAAAACTTTGTCAAAAACTCCCCCTGGCTGTGAGTGACAGGTTTATTTACATATCTCATGCACTAGCCTGAGACAGGCACATCCTGTGTAAAAAGTTCACAATTCACATTCCCCCTCCTCTCCCCTCCAGCTGTCCCAGGACTGGCTGCCTTTACATACACAGCTGTCAGTCAGATGCACACCGCGCCTGAGCTCTCCATACCAGACAATGCCGCACACTCCCGATGCTCCTGATACTCTGCATGGGGCGTGCTTATATGTTAACCCCTACACCACGCAATGCCTACAGGGATACAGTTACAAAATATACATTTACTACAATGCCGTACGCTCACGATGCTTGTGATACTCTCGATATGACAATAATACACCTGCCCCTTCCAAAGTAGGATGTGCCTCGGGAGCGTGCGAAAGAGTCGAGGCACAATGTCATGCTCATTGCACAGGCGCCATCTTCAAATCACTCAAAGCTATTTAGCTACGGCTATTTTCAGTGGCTCCCTTTTTTGTACTGCGCAAGCGCTGCTCCTGTGCTGTACAAGGGGGACATTATCCACCGAGGGGACTGTTTTCGGCTGACCAGGGGAGTGTTGCGGTCAGCGGAGGAGTCCTCTGATGTCACGACTCCGCCCACTGAGTGTCAGGAATGAGAAACGCCCACTAATTTGGCGATATTACGGGGGCAAATTACAGCTGAGGGGGTGAGTATTAAAACAATGATACATGCAGAAGGCATGTATATCATTCTAGATATTAACTATGTTAATATCTTGCAAATGATGGTAGTGGGTTTACATCCACTTTAAGTCCTCTTTATCCACTTCAGCTTTGGAATATTTTACTCACTTCACAACCAGAGCATTGTTTTCTATTCGGCACTGTGCTACCTGGAAACTGTGCGGTCATGCAACACTGTACTCAAATAAAAATTTTTTATTTTTTTTTCACACAAATAGAGCTTTCTTTTGGTGTGGTATTGGATCACCGGTGGGTTTTTTGTTTTATTAATGAAAAAAAGAAAGAAAAAAACCCAGGATTGTTAACTTTCTGCTTAAAAGAAACCTACTTAATAAAAAAAAAAAAAAAAAAAATATGTAATCAAATTTCTTCATAAATTTAGACAAAAAATAAATATAAATATATATATATATATATATATATATATATATATATATATATATATATATATATATATATATACATACACACTATATACACACTATATCAGGCAGGAGAGTGCTTACCTAGGAAAACTCCTCCTGCAAACTCCTGGGATATATGAGATAATTTGCCAAGGCATGAAAACTGGGAACTAAAGAAATGTAAAAAACTGTTAAAAACATGATATTTTTTCCTATCGTTTTACTAATGCAAGCAGCATAAGGATTCAAAATGAATGAATTTTAATTAAGAGAGTGAAGTTCCACTTTATCCGTTCGCCAACCAGCCGCTGTCCTTATACTGCCGCTGGTCGGCTTGATCCTGCAAATTGCCATAGCTGTACATTTTTGTCCCTTTTTAAAAAGCTATAGCAGGTGTGCATGCCCTCGCAAGACGGGGGGAGCTGATGCGCGTGGCCGGCAGCCGCCATGTCCGCTGGCCACCCACGATCGCTCCACAGAGAGCCAAAACGGGGATCTGTCAGGAAAGTACAGAGTGATCGTCTGTTCCTAGTAATTAGGAATCCCTCTCTCTCCCCTCTCTCTCCCCTCTCTCTCCCCTCACAGTTAAAAACACCTCCCTAGGGACACTCTTAACCCCTTGATCGCGCCCCAGTGTTAACCCCTTCCCTGCCAGTGACGTTTATACAGTAATCAGTGGCTATTTTTAGCTGTGATTGATGTATAAATGTCACTGGTCCCAAAAAAGTGACAAGTGTCCGATCTGTCTGCTGTAATGTTGCAGTCCCGCTAAAATTCACTGATCACCGCCATTACTACTAAACAAAATAAATGTGCCATACATTTATCCCATATTTTGTGAAAACCAATCAATATACGCTTATTGTAATTTTTTTTTTGTTTTTTACCAAAAATATGTAGGAGAGTACATATTGGCCTAAATTGATGAAGACTTTTTTTATTTTATTTATTATAGCAAAAAGTAAAAAAAAAATGTATTTTTTTTCATAATTGTCGCTCCTTTTTTTTTTTTTTTGTTAGTTTTATAGTGCAAAAAATAAAAATGTCAGAGGTGATCCAAATACCACGAAAAGAAAGCTCTATTTGGGGGGGGGGGGGGGAGGTGAGAAGGATGTCAATTTTTGTTTGAGTACAGCATTGCACAGCCGCACAATTGTCAGTTAAAGCGACGCAGTGCCTTATCGCGAAGATGTCCTGGTCATTAAGGGAGCAAATCTTCCAGGGCTGAAGTGGTTTATACTGCCCAACAGATTTGTTCGGATCTCAATCGTAGATGCATTACTTTAGAAATATCCTTGAAGATCAAACCATTCTAAATATGTGTTTCGAATATGCATTTGCTTGTTTTGGCTAGTGTGGCTCTCAATTTTTTTTAATTTTTTTTTTTTTTTTTTTTTTTTTAACCCCAGCAAAGCTTTATTTTTTTTTTTTTTTCATTTCCTCCCCCTGTAACTTCAGCTTTCAGTGTTGTACAACTTGTCGATTAATTTCTTGGTTGATGTTCTGGGTTGCAGGCATTGCAGTAAAATAAAATGTCTGCTGAGGTAGTGGAATCATCAATTATAATATTGATTTTACTCTGGAAAACATATTTCACACTATTGGATTATTCTGTAAACTGCTGGCACTGTTTGGAAAAATGTAAATTTTTAGAATAAGACTTTGATTTTTATTTATTTTTTAAGAACATAGGATATCTGTTTGTTACGTGTATATAACTGTTTTAGGTAGAAGCAAGCTGGTGGCAAAGGAATAATGTACATCTTGGATTTGTAGTGAATTATAAATGAACTGCACAGAGAGCGGGCGGGCCGGCATTCCTTTGAGCACTAGCTGAAAGATTACTAGACTGTGCATAACCTGACAGGAAAACTGCCCCTCGTCTACAAAATCAGTGCGCTTCAAAGCAGAAACACACTGTGTTAGATTATTTGGCCAGACAATACTTCTGACAGTTAACTCAAGCACATATCAATAATTTGATGTTGCTCGGTGCCGCTTCAGATCATTCTTCATGGTAAATGGAAGGACACTGATGAATGTCCCAGGACTGTCATATTCTGTAGGTAAACATTAAACCTGTTTCTGTAAGCAGCGGCTGTTGGCATAATTTATGGAAATGTACTAAATGTTCTGGTAAAATGCTGTTTACCAATAAACTCCGCTCTTACCAGTTTACTGCGGTGCGTTTGTTGTGCTACTAGATTACTTTTGTAGAAATAGCCTCAATTTCCCAGTTGTCCATTCTCACCATGACTGTTATTGAGCAATAACTTTGGGCCATCCTTCTCTCTTAGATTCTAGCTAGCCTATACAAGGGGTGCGGGGCCGAGTCCTACTGTCTGTGTCAATGAACACAGCAGCAGGTCTCTGGAGCACGCCCGCACGAGTGCCCCCAGGGAATGCGTGTCTCTGTGCTCTGTGGGGGCACTCTGATAGAGCAGGAGCCAGGAGTGACGCCAGGGGGACCCCAGAAGAGGAGGATTGGGGCCCTTCTGTGCAAAACTCTTGCACAGAGGAGGTAAGTATGACAAGTTTGTTTTTAATAAAGCTTTTTTTTTTTTTTTTTTTTTTTTTTTTTTAAAACAACCCCTTAACCACTTCAATACAGGGCACTTAAACACCTTCCTGCCCAGACCAATTTTGAGCTTTCAGCGCTGTCGCACTTTGAATGACAATTGCGCGGTCATGCTATACTGTACCCAAATGAAATTTTTATCATTTTTTTCCCACAAATAGAGCTTTCTTTTGGTGGTATTTGATCACCTCTACGATTTTTATTTTTTGCGCTACAAATAAAAAAATACCGAAAATTTTGAAAAAAAAAGTTTTTTTTTTTTTTTTTGTTTCAGTTTCAAAACTTTGTAAATAAGTACGTTTTCTCCTTCACTGATGGGCACTGATAAGGCGGCACTGATGGGCACCAATGTGGCACCAATGAAGTGGCACTGATGGGCGACACGGATGGGCGACACGGACGGACACTGATAGGTGGCACAAATTGGCACTTATAGCTGGCACGGATGGGCGGCACGGATGGGCGGCACGGATGGGCGGCACAGGTGGGCATGGATAGGCGGCACAGGTGGGCATGGATAGGCGGCACAGGTGGGCATGGATAGGCGGCACAGGTGGGCATGGATAGGCGGCACAGGTGGGCATGGATAGGCGGCACAGGTGGGCACTCATAGGCGGCACAGGTGGGCACTCATAGGCGGCATCGGTGTTATACTATAGTAATGGATGCCAATCAGTGCCAAACAATAATGCATGCCAATCAGTGATGCCCATTGTGGGCACTGATTGGCATCCATTATGGGCACTGATTGGCACCCATTGTGCTGACTGGCATCCCTGGTGGTCTAGGGAGGATTATGACCTTTATTACCTTTTCCCTGGTGGTCTGGTGGCGTCCCTGGTGGTCCAGTGTGGGCATCCTCGGGGGGGGCTGTGCTGATAATCGATCAGCACAGACCCCCCCTGTCAGAGGAGCAGCCGATCGGCTCTCCTCTACTCGCGTCTGACAGACGCGAGTGAGGGAAAGCCGATCACTGGCTCTTCCCATTTACACTGTGATCAGCCGTGATTGGACACGGCTAATCACATGGTAAAGAGTCTCCGACGGAGACTCTTTACCGAGATCGTAGTTGCCGGGTGTCAGACTGACACCCTGCAACAACGATCGCCGCAATGCGTGCCCCCGGGGGCGCGCAGCGGCTCATAATCCTGATCACGTCATATGACGTCCGGTCAGGATTATGAAACCACTTTGCAGCCGTCAATTGCCTATAGGGCGGGCGGCAAGTGGTTAAAGTGGAAAAACTGCCCTCATTTACAGACCAAGTTTATCCTTTTGATCTAAAAGAACCAAATGATAATGTTTCTCTTTATCTCAGAGCTGAGCAATGTTGTGAAACTTGTCAGGCTGCTTTTTTTTATTTTTTTTTATTCCTTTTTGTGATAGCTGTCAGCTGTGAGCAGCGGACATGGCTCTGTGCTGAATCGTGGAAATGCTAGATTAAGATTGTGAGAAGGGTTGAATCGAGATCATTTTATTTTTATTTTTTATAGCAATTAAACATTCAGCTCTAAGAGCGAGGAGAGTGATTTACATAATTCCTAAAACCTAGAGTCGCAAGGGAGGAATGGAAAGGGTAAAGTGAGCTGTTGTGCTTTGCTTATGCAGCAAAAATCAAGTTGGCTTTAAAGGCCAGCTCAAAGCTATTATTATTATTATTATTATTATTATTATTATTCTATTTTTTATTCTTTACTCTGGCTATAATTTTGGCCTTCAATCGAGTGCTGTCCCCTGCAGTACTCTCTATTTGCCACAAGATGTCCTAATGCTTCCAGGTTGGATGATGCCCAGTGTTATTCAGCCTTAGGCCGCGTACACACGGGCGGACTGTTCGCCCAACTTTGTTCGTCAAACAATCCGACAAACATTCCGCTCAAAATTTGCATGAACGGACTTGACCACACACGATGAATGAACAGTCCGCTGAAAGCGTGCGCGATGACGTGAACGGCACGTACGACGGGACGAGAAATTCGACGTCCAATACACTGCAATGCAACCTTCGCCGTGTAAATCCTTTCTGAGCATGCGCGAAACTTAGTTTGTCGAACAAGCCTACACACGAGCTGACTGTCCGCTGAAACCAAGTTTCAGCGGACTGTCTTACGGAAATTCCGAAAAACTTTGTTCGTCAGACTGTCCGCTGAAACTGTCCGCTGAAGCCCACACACGAGCGGACTGTCCGCTGAAACACTGTTCAGCGGACAAAGTTTGGCGAACAGTCCGCCCGTGTGTACGCGGCCTTAAAGATCGAATGGGCAGACTTTGTTTTTTGTTTTTGTTTTTTTTTTTTCTTTTTTTTTTCTTTGTTTGTTGGGTTTTTTTTTTTTTTTTTTTTTTATCAAAAATAAAGTTTGAGTATTAAAAGACAATACAGGATAATGCATACAATGTGCCAGATGCAACAGGCACAAACCTATACAAATAGCATGTACGACATTGCCTGACAGAGCACCATTACAAACAAGAAGATTGCCAAGCCTGAACGCCCGCGCCCACAACGTGAGCTCTCCCAATCCCCAGCAGCCAAAGGCAAAAGAACACACGCTGATGAGGCGGTGCAGACCAACTCCAGGGAACAAACATTACTAGGCGGTACAGGTGGGGAGGAATCATTCACCCACCTGTCCCAGATCTTGTTAAATTTACCAGGGCATCCTCGGTGTAGATGGAGAACTCTTTTATAGGGAAGGGTAAGGTTCACCGCCCGCTTCCAGTGGTGCACAGTAGCAGGGAGGGCCTGAGCCAGAGCAGGGCTATCTGCATCCTAGCAATGAACAGGGTTTCCTGTAGAAAGATCGTCAGGTACTTCGCCCCCTTAGAAATGGGGAGAAGGCCAATTACACATTGACGTGGGCATAGTGTCAGAGAGCAGCCCATTCAGTCATGAAGGAATTTTATGATCTGCGTCCAGTACTGCTGTATGGGTGGGCAAGACCACATAAGGTGATAAAAAGTACTACTAGTGGCGCCACACCTGGGGCAGGACAGGTCACTTGCCAAGCCTGTGCTTAGATATGCAGGTCGGTGTAATGTAGGACTGATGGAGAATATAAAGATGGGTGAGGCGGTCTGATAGTTTAGGTAACACTAATTTTGTGTTTGCTAGTACTCGCGCCTCCCCCCCCCCCCCCCCATTGGTCATCCTCCATCTCTCCGAAGTCAGTTTCTTACTTAGTCTTCCATTGGTACGCATGAGTGGTGGCCTTGGGCAGGAGTAGGAGGTTGTACAGGTAAGAAATTCGCTTCTTAGGGTCTTGGCCAAGGGCGTCGATTCCAGCGTGGAGGCGTCAGTTCCAAACTGGGACTGAAGTGCATGACGGACCTGGAGGTAGCGGAAGGGCATGTGGTTGGGCAGATCAAATTCCTCTTTAAGGGCCTGAAATGGTTTGACGGTTCCACCTGTGACTAGCTGAGATAAGTAGATCATTTTCCTGGCTATCCAGATTTTGTGCTCGGGGATGGTCAGCAATTCTGGGAGGTGGGGATTATCCCAAAGTGGCATGTGAGCATGTAAGGCAGGGCCCCGGTAATTGCGCTAGGTGCCAAATTTTGCTATGGTGTGATAACATATGGCGCCTATTGCCAAGGTGAGTGAGACCCCGTGGTGTTTGCAAAAGAGCACCTGAAAAGGGTGAGCCACCATGTCAGAAGCTGCCAAGCAAACCAGTGGAGTGGAGTAACGAAGTTTATCATGCCTGTAAGTGCGATAATTGGGAGGCAATGTAGTATAATGCTAGATCAGGTAGGGCAGTGCCCCCCAAATGTGTGGGACGCTTCAAAGCCTGTCAGGACAGCTTATGCCTAGAAGCGCCCCAGATAAGTGTTGAGGATAGCTTCCAGTGTTTGGAACCTGTGAGCAGGGATGTAGAGTGGGGGCATGCCAGAAGACATACAACACTTGGGAAGGAGAATCATCTTCATCAGGTTAATACGACCCATGACTCAGAGGGGAGGCCTGGACCAGATCTGGGTTTTGTTTTTGAGGAGAGCATATGGTGGTTCTAGATTAAGCAATGTATAGTCTGTGAGGGAGCGAGAGCACTGCACGCCCAGATATTTAATGTGATCAGTCCTAACGAGGGAGGGCTGCCTGTTCAGCGGTGGGAATGGAGGCATCTATAGGGAGAATTTGCGATTAGAACCAGTTAATCTGTAGTCCAGGGAAGGCGCCAAAGTGTTCAATAAGGTGCAAGGCCGCAGACAGCGACAGACCCGCATCCTCAAAATACAGAAGCATATCATCCGCATATAAACTCAGCACCTCCGTCACGTCCAATGGGCAGACTGTTAAAGGAGAAGTTTCTTTGGCTGTACCGTGCACTTAGTTTTGCACTCCCATGACCTCTTTCAACCAAATGCGGGCAGAAGCCTGCTGTTGGCCGATGTCGGAGCTGGTCCAGGTTGAAGAAATATTGTGACCATATGGTTGGGATCCACCTAGATTCCTGGACCTGCACCCTGATCGGCTTCTCAGCAAGCTTGAGCCAGCTGCTTCCGCCCCCCCCCCACAGCCCAGTGCAACAGTGTTTTCAGCATGTGGCTGAAAGAAAAGGTGGCAATAATGGCTTATGAAAAGGGTGTGTGGTCTGGCCCTCCGGGTGCCGCCCTTTGTGAGGTGTCATCCTGGTGGGTTAAAGCGGAGGTCCACCCTAAAATGGACCTTCCGCTCATCGGAATCCTCCCCCCCTCCGGCGCCACAATTGGCACCTTTCAGGGGGGAGGGGGGTGCAGTTACCTGGATAATCCAGGTAACTGCACCCACTTCCGGGATAGCTCTCTGCGGAAAGGGGCGTAGATTACGCCCCTTTCCGCAAGTGCCCGCCCCTTTCCGCAAGTGCCCTGCTGCCTGCTGGGAGAACACACAGATCCCAGAGGCAGCGGGGACCGTCCTTATTGCGCAGCGTGGCTCGCGCATGCGCAGTAGGGAACCGGGAAATTAAGCCGAAAGGCTCCATTTCCTGATTCCCATACCCAAGATGGCGGCGGCAGCACTCGAGAAACGATCTACAGATCGGCTTCGGGTGCCGACATCGCGGGCACGCTGAACAGGTAAGTGTCACTATTTTAAAAGTCAGCAGCTGCAGTATTTGTAGCTGCTGGCTTTTAAAAAAAAAAAAAAAAAAAAAAAAAAAAAAAAAACGCGGAGTCTCGGCGGACTCCCGCTTTAAGGTCCTATCCTCCCCTCCCTGCTGGGACATTGAATCGGTGTGACATGATCACAGGAGGCGAAACATTGTTACTGTGGCTGGGAAATTCAAATACAGCTCCGTGACACAGCGGAAGATCTCCGCTCTGCATCTGACAGGCACTGGTGAGGCTGCATTTATCGCTTATATCATGTCTGCAGTCTCTGACCATCTCCTGTATCATGTCTGCTAGAGGTGCACCAAATGGAAATTTTGCTAATACTATTAGCAGTGTGTTTAAGAGACTGCAGACATGATAAAAGAGATGGTTAACCACTTCAGCCCTGAAAGAATTTACCCCCTTCCTGACCAGAGCACTTTTTGCGATTCGGCACTGCGTTGATTTAACTGACAATTGCGCGGTTGTGCGACATGGCTCCCAAACAAAATTGACTACCTTTTTTTTCCCACAAATAGAGCTTTCTTTTGGGGGTATTTGATCACCCCTGTTTTTATTTTATTTTTTGCGCTATAAACAAAAAAAGCGTAAATTTTGAAAAAAAGCGTCAATTTTGAAAAAAAAGCATTATTTTTTACTTTTTGCTATAATAAATATCCCCCAAAAATATATAAAAACAAATTTATTTTCCTCAGTGTAGGCCAATCCCTATTCTACATATTTTTGGTAAATAGAATTGCAATAAGCAATTGATTGGTTTGCGCAAAATTTATAGCGTTTACAAAATAGGGGATAGTTTTATGGCATTTTTATTAATGTATATATTTTTTTTAAATGGCGGCGATCAGCGATTTTTTTATCATGACTGTGACGTTATGGCGGACACATCGGACATTTTTGAAACGTTTTTGGGACCATTGTCATTTATTCAGCAATCAGTGCTATACTAATGCACTGATTCCTGTGTAAATGACAGTGAAGGGGTTAACCACTAAATGGCAGTATAAGGGTTAAGTGTGTCCTGGGGAGTGTTGCTAACGGTGGGGGGGTGTGGCTGTGTATGACATGTCACTGATCTCTGCTCCGATCACAGGGAGCAGAGATCAGTGACACTGTCACTAGGCAGAATCGGGAGATGCTTGTTTACATTAGCATTTCCCCATTCTTCCTCCCCATGAGGCGATCAAGTTATCCCCTCGGCAATCGAGTCCGTGGGACCTGCGACCCGAATCGCAGAGCTTGGCACGCGCTGGCCACCTCTAAAAAGGGCCACGTGCAGGATTCTGCCTGTACGAGCCCTTCTTCCGACATATCGGCGGCAGGACGTGATACAAGATATGGTTAGAGACTGCATTTTTCTTGAGCTTTTCTTACACTGAAAGTGGCGGTGCCAATAATGGCCAACAATAAATTCATATTAATTTATATTCATGATATTAATTAAAAAGTCTAATATAATTCAATTGTATATAAAAATATTACTATTTTTAAAAAAACTGTCAGTTTTCGGCAAAGTGCATCCTGCAATTTCGGTTTCGGCACCAACATTTCCATTCGGTGCACCCCTATGATTGGTTTGCGCAAAAGTTACAGCGTCTATAAACTATGGCATATTTGTATTTATCTTATTAATGATGGCAGCAACTTGTAGGGGAACTGCGATATTGCGGCGGACGTTCTGACCCTTTTGACACTTTTTATGAACCAGTTACACTAATAAAGTGATCAGTGGTAAAACTATGCACTGTTACTGTACTGATGACACTGGCTGAGAAGGGTTTAACATCAGGGGCGATTAAAGCGTTTACTGTGTGCCTAGCCAGTGTTTTACTACACAGTGTGAGGTGCTTTTTACTATGGGAAGAGAAGGAATTTATTTCCTGCTTTGCAGGGACACAAACTATATCCCTTCCCTCATATCAGAACTGTGATCTGCCTTGTTTAAACCCTTCGAAAGAATTTAACCCCTTCCTGACCGGCCCATTTTTATGGCATTGTGTTGCTTTTAACTGAAAATTGATGGACACCATGCTGGTCCTGAGGAGCTGTGGTCAGGAGTTTTTAGGCGAGGCCACGGCTTTGGCCTAGTCCGGTGTCCGGCCTCACGGACTAGGCCGAAGCCGCGGCCTCGCCTAAAAACTCCAGCGCGGTGTCAGCGCCGGTCCTGTTGAACAAAAACAAATCTAAAAAAATAGATCTGTTGAAATTTAGAATCGATTTGACCTCTCAACTCAATTCAAGATTTAAATGGATTTTTTTCCCCCAGCCCTAATGGTCGTGCGATGCTGTACCCAAGCAAAATGTATGTCGGGTACAATTTCTAGTTCTGATCTATCCAAACCAAATAAAAGGCTTGGAATTTAGTTCCACTTTAACCACTTGCTTACTGGGCACTTAAACCCCTTCCTGCCCAGACCAATTTTCAGCTTTCAGTGCTATCACTCTTTGAATGTCAGTTGCGCGGTCATGCTACAGTTTACCTAAATTCAGCCGGGTTTCTTTATTTTTTTTGCTAAATTAAAACAAAAAGGGACTGAAATTTTGGAAAAACTAATAACAAAATTGTTTGTTATAAAATTTTGAAAGCAGGTCATTTTTTCTGCTTCAAAGACGGGCACTTATAGGCACTGGTAGGTGACACTGATGGGTAGCACTGATCTGTGGCACTGATTATTAGACACTGATGGACATTGATTGGGAGCATTGGTGGGCATTGATGGGTGGCACTGTGGGCAATGGCAGGTGACACTGGTGGGCACAGTCGCTGCTTTCTGAGTGAGGGTCCGGTGTCCCTCTGGCAGAAGCCGGTGATCATTCCCCCCCCCCCCCCCCCCACACTGACAGCTGATCATGTGGTAAGGGGCCCTGATCGACCTCCCCCCTTACTCGGATCTATGATCAGCCGAGTCTCATAGATGAGATCACAGAGCGCGCCGTGTGCGACCCACAGCAATTGCCGGCAATTGAGGCCCACACTGCAGCCGTCTTTCGGCTATAGCGCAGTTGGCAAGTAGTTAAGGCTTTAAATTACCTTTTAAGGTTTAACCACTTCAGCCCCGGAAGGATTTACCCCCTTCCTGACCAGAGCACTTTTTGTGATACGGCACTGTGCCGCATTAACTGACAACTGTGCGGTTGTGCAACGTTGCACCCAAACGAAATTAACATCCTTTTTTTTCCCCCACAAATAGTTTTCTGTTGGTGGTATTTGATCACATCTGCAGCTTATAAATTTCTGCGCTATAAACAAAAAAAGAGGGACAATTTTGAAAAAATAAATTTTTTTACTTTTTGCTATAATAAATATCCCCAAAATATATCTGAAAAAAAAAAAACAAATTTCTTCCTCAGTTTAGGCCAATATGTATTCTTCTTATTTTTGGTTTATAACGTTTTTTTTTTTTTGTGTCTACAAAATAGGGGATTATTTAATTATATATAATTATGGCATTTTTATTATTTATTTTTTATTAGTAATGATGGCGATCGTGAATGCGACATTGCGGCGGACACATCGGACACTTTTGACACCATTTTGAGACCAGTGACATTTATTCAGTGACCAGTGCTATAAAAATGCACTGATTACTGTGTAAATGACACTGGCAGGGAATGGGTTAAACACTAGGGGACGATCAAGGGGTTCACTTTGTTCCTTCACTGTGTTCTAACTGTAGGGGGGGGATGGGCTCACTGGAACATGAGAGATCATTGCTCCCGATGACGGGGAGCAGTAGATCCCTGTCATGTTGCTAGGCAGAAGAGGGAAATGCCTTGTTTGCATCTCCCCACTCTGCCTCGCCGTGTCACGGTCGTGGGCCACCGGTGGTGATTGAGTCTGCGGGCACGCTCATGCAGAACATGGGCGGAGTGTGCACACTAGCCCGCAATTTAAAGGGGATGTACAGGTACGCCCATTTGTGCAGCTGTGCCATTGTGCCAACGTGTATAAGAAAAAAAAATACACCTTTCCAAGCTGAATATTCCAGTTTTTTAGATTGCAGCACTATCTTATATATATTATTATTATTATTATTATTATTATTATTATTATTATTATCATTATTATTTTTTTTCATTAGTATCCACTGGGGGTAGCGCGGATTATCCACGTTACACATTGTGCCAATGTACGTCGGCAAGCGGTTATTGTACACAGCCACTGGTAAACGGACGTTTAGGAGCAGTTGGGCCTTTTTTTTTTTTTTTTTTTTTTTTTTTTTTTTTTTTCAGCTGCCCCTGAAATTTCCTCTATTTCTAGATTGTAAGCTCTAACGAGCAGGGCCCTCTGATCCCTCCTGTACTGAATTGGATTGTAAGTGTACTGTCTGCCCTCATATTGTAAAGAGCTGCGCAAACTGTTGGCGCTATATAAATCCTGAATAATAATAATAATAATTATCAGTACATGTACACAGAAGAGTTTATAGGCGTTTATAGGCAATTGAGTTTAGAAGCATTTTTTGGAAAGAAAAAAAATGCATTCAGCACCAATGTTCAGAGGCATTTGAAACGCCAAATGCCTGCAACAGCTTATAAACGCGGTAACTCGTTTACAGGCGTTTTTAATGGATATACATTTTTGATTATTTGAAAAAAATAAAAATAGATATATTTTCTTTTTTTTTAGACGCAAACGTGGCATGTAAACATGGCAAAACTGACTTTTTTTTTAATGCAGTTTACTAAGTTAAATCGTTCAGGGGAGGTTGTAAAATGTCCCGTGTACGTTAAGCCTTAAGGACTTGGTAGCAAGAAAGAATATAAAAATGAATATTTTGAAATATAAGCAAAAACTTCTGGCTGGAAACTGCCAAAGCATAAGAGGTATCGCTTATAGCAGTGATGGTGAACCTTGGCACTCCAGATGTTTTGGAACTACATTTCCCCTGATGCTCTGGCACTCTGCAGTGTAGTTGAGCATCATGGAAAATATAGTTCCAAAACATCTGGAGTGCCAAGGTTCGCCATCACTGGCTTATAGGATACTTGGGTAGGAGTCCTAACTAAGCAGATTGTTTCAGAGGAATTTGGTAAACCTGCACCGTGTATTGTCTGGGGGGAAAATAAAAACATTTGTGTTAATTCTTGAATAATTTGGAACCAGCTAGCTTGTATGATATGCTTTGTGAATCTCAGTCAATCCCCTTTTATCTAGTGCCCAAGAGACCTGTAATTTCTCACACTGTCAATCCTTATCAGCGAAAGAGCAGACCAGGATTTAATCTTGTATAATTACTGACTGCCTAATGACATAATGTACTACATCCATATAATTAGACCAAGAACTGTGCAATCACATCTGCCCTAACAGACCCTTCATTAAACTCTAAACTGTTTAAGGCTACTTTCCTAAATTAGTATACATATTAAAGTGAGAGGAATGATACTTTGCCACCCCAACATAGTTATTTTTATAAATCTGATGCTTAGTTGTGCTGTGTAATGCATTGAATAATTGATTACCTGTGAATCCCTATATATAGATATGTATAGATCGATATGACAGAATCTCTTTAAGTGACTCCAGATATTTTCTTGTAGAGGTCTTTGCAAAATTCCATATAAACATAATGAATGGCATGCCTGCCAGGCATGACATGCTTGGCATGAGTTGCTAGTCTCTATCACAAAGCATAGTCACTTGTAATAATAGCAACAATTAAAATAAGTCTCTCTAAAAATGTAGAATCTATAATAATTTTTCACTGTGACAATAAACAGTATAAATACCAATAAATGCCTTGTGCCTTGCCAGATAAATGTTAGATGGATATATATATATATATATATATATATATATATATATATATATATATATCTCTATCTATCTATCATATATTTGTTGCAGTTGGTAAATATTTCTCAGGTTTGCTGTATTGGGCAGTAGTAGATGATTTATAGGGTAAAGCGAAAGAGATGGCCCGTGCATCAAGCCTGTCTCTTCAACCATTCGATTACATGTGCTTTCTGTGACCTGAACATTATGATAGTTAATCTCCTTGCATTTCATTCCCTTTATTTTAAAGGGTAACTCCACTTTCATGGGGGGGAAAAAATTGCAAAACAAAAAAAAAAAAAAAAATTTAGAGTATACAATTGCCACACAAGTCTTATTGTAATAGACTGTTTTTAAAAATGATTTTTTTTTTTTTTTTATTCGGCATCACTGTAATTTTCTGTAAAATGCAATTAGGACTGAAACAACTAATTGATTAATCGATTTGCTATTTTCATAATGGATTAAACGGCCAGTAACATAATTGGGTTAAAAAAACTAAAATACTAAAATGAGCCCTTTTATAGTACAAAGAGCAAATAATTGCTACTGTAAATATTACTATCACAGTTCTACAGTAAAAAAAATTAACCCCTTACAGTAGTGATTATCTGTGTTTTTTTTTTTTTTTCTTTCTTTTTTTGTACTATAGATGGCTAATTTTAGCTTTTTTAACCCCATGTTGTTACTAAATCTAGATTGTAAGCTCTAACGAGCAGGGCCCTCTGATTCCTCCTGTATTGAATTGTACTGTCTTCCCCTGGTGTTGTAAAGAGCTGTGCAAACTGTTGGCACTATATAAATCCTGTCTAATAATAATAATAAAGGTCTTAGACCTGGTTCACATCTATGTTTTTTTGTGCTTTTTGCAGAAACGCACTACAGTTCATTTGCATGGTTTCCTATGGGACACGTTCACATCTATACTTGTATTTGGAAAGGGTCCCACTTTTTTTAACGCAAAACAGTGCTTTTTTGGTTCAATATACTTCAAGCATGTAATGCGTTTTTGCAGCAATTTGTGTTTGTGTTTTTTTAATCTGCCCAACAGCAAATTGGCCAAAAAAAAAGCAAAAACACAAATCGCAGCAAAATCACGTGCGCAAAAACCAAATGCACAGCATAAAGCACTGCAGAAACGGATCAAAAGCAAACTGCATAGGTGTATACCGAGCCTTATGTTGGCCACACAGATCAATTTTCAGACGAGAATATTCAGACGAAAAAATCTTTGTACATTCACTGAATGAAAGAATGTTGCTTGAAATTATCACTTGTTTTTAACATTCTGTATTTAAAATGAATGTCATTTCTGAATGAAAACCACATACAATATCTGAAAATTCCTTTGACCAAGAAGTTTTCTATTTCCAAATTTTCCCATCACTGGTTGAAAATGAATGTCAATTTGACCCCACTAACGATTAGAAAATCAAACGAACGAAGGAAGACATTGTTTAAACAGAAAAATATGATCTCTGAGTCTGATGATATTTACCAGATTCACCCCTTTTTAATAGTGTATATACAGTATATCTCTAATAATAATATGCACAGTATGTCCTTTAATAGTATATACAGTATATCTCTTCTGTCTGTTATTCTTAGAGTGGAGTAGATATTTTGCCCCCTAACCATATAGTTGGTTATATATATTTACCACTGCATAGAGATATTTAAGAATAAATTCCCTTTTTTTAAAACTTTACATATTAACTAACTTTTTTTTTTTTTTTTAAGGTTATTAACGGATTAATCAAAACAATAATCTGCCAACTAATCGATTATGAAAATTAATTGTTAGTTGAAGCCCTTAATGCAATATAGCAGCCTGAAGGAGTTCTGTACACAGATGGTGTACATAACACCCCCCAGAAATTTCAATTTTTGCTGTTGTGATTGGCTTACTGATTTACCCAGAAGTCTGCACTAACACACAAGTCAGATTTTGGGTATCCACTGCGACATTGTTTTTTTGGTGAGATACTACTAAACGGAAATTACATATAAAGCGATGCAGACACTGTCACTTTCCTCATTCGAGTGCTGCAGGTGCAGCTGCTGACTAATAATTATAAAACCACTCCCATTCAAATTTACTTGGCAAGCAGACACACAAAAACAAACAGCTATTCCTTCAGAATAAAAAAAAAAAGGGTAAGACTCCTGCAACAAAATTTGTTGAAATCCCTGCACTGTACATAGCCCAGAGAGGAATGTTTTTTTTTTTTTTCTCTCTCTCTGAACGAGAGGTTTTTAACCACTTGACCTCTGGAAGATTTACCCCCCTTCATGACCAGGCCATTTTGTGATATTCGGCACTGCCTTACCTTGACAATTGTTCAGTCATGCAACACTGTACATACATTTTCCTTAGTCTGCTTGTTTTCAGTAAACTGTGGGCTTTTTTGTGCACGATCTTTAGAAGAGGCTTACTTCTGGGACGACAGCCATGCAGACTAATTTCGTGCAGTGTATGGTCTGAGCACTGACAGGCTGACCCCCCCCCCCCCCCCCCCACCCCTTGAACCTCTGCAGCAATGCTGGCAGCACTTGTACATCTATTTCCCAAAGACAACCTCTGGATATGACATTGAGTACGTGCACTCAACTTCTTTGGTCAACCATGGCGAGGCCTGTTCTGAGTGGAACCTGTCCTTTTAAACCGCTGTATGGTCTTGGCCACCATGATGCAGCTCAGTTTCAGGGTCTTGACAATCTTCCTATAGCCCTAGGCCATCTTCATGTAGAGCACAATTCTTTTTTTCAGATCCTCGAAGAGTTCTTTGCCATGAGGTGCCATGTTGAACTTCCAGTGTGAGAGCGATAATACCAAATTTAACACACCTGCTCCCTATTCACACCTGAGTCCTTGTAACACTAATGAGCCACATGACACACCGGGGAGGGAAAATTGGCTAATTGGGCCCAATTTGGATATGGAGAATATAATATATATATATATATATATATATATATATATATATATATATATATATATATATATATATATATATATATATATATATATATTTGTTTTATATTATTATTACATCTCCAGAATTTGACCTTTCCTGACTGACACCACAAAGCAACTTATTCACTCCTTGATTATTTCCCTCCTTGACTACTGCATCTCTCTACTTAATGGCCTACCCTTAATACACCTCACTAACCGATCCGTGACTGCTGCCCCTCTCTGCCAATCCCTTCACTGGCTTCCCCTACCTCTCTGTATAAAATTCGAAACGCTAACCACAACATACAAGGCCATCCACAACATCGCTCCAAGCTACATCACCAACTTCATCCGCAGATATCGCCCAAATCGTTCCCTCCGCTCCTCCCAGGACCTCCTGTTGTCTAGCTCCCTTTTTGCCTCATCTCATGCTCGCCTTCAGGGCCTCTCCCATCCTCTGGAACTCCCTGCCCCGGTATATACGATCAGCCCCTAACCTGTCCACCTTTAGGAGATCCCTGAAAACTCACTTATTCAAGGAAGACTATCCCACACCCACCTAACTGTCTCCGAGCCACCCCCATCAAATCATTTCCTGCATCTATTACCTTTTGTACCACCACCTCCTCCTCTCTTTAAAATGTTAGCTCTATGATCAGGGCCCTCCTGTCCCTTCTGTATTGAACTGTACTGTAATTGTGCTGTCCCCCCTCTGCATTGTAAAGCGCTGCATAAACTATTGGCACTTTATAAAGCGTGTATAAAATTAATAAAATATATATATTGGAATTTTGGGGAGTATTTGTTTCTTGGCATAGACAAGCAGCAATGAAATCAGTAATTTGGTGTATCTGGGCCTCTGTTTGTCATCATGAATAGCTAGCAGAGCTCATTAATGCATTCCATAACCGCAGACCAATACTGTGATATGCATGGACACTCCCAAAACATATGCAAAAACGAACCCTCAGGGGATCGACGTCTAGGGCAATTTGGGGTATCTATTCGGATAAATTCTGTGCAGTCTCTGATGCGTGAAGGGCATTCTATGTAAACACTTTGTCTGTATTAACCTATCCTTAGAGGATATCGGAACCCTGATACTTGTCTCGAAGCAGTCTTCCCAGGCTTCTCTATCCAGTGTTGGGATATCCCCTTTCCACTAGTCCCACAGCGCTTCCATTTTTGGGGACTCCCTGCTGATCAACACCGAGTACAGCGCAGAGAGGGGTTTCACTACTGACTCCTGATCTAGCAGGCCCTCCAAGTCATCCACCCCCAGAACCAGCGGTTCCCGGAACTGCGCTCGAAAGGCATGCCGCAGTTGCCAGTACCTGAAGAGCATTCCCCTAGGCATACCACGCATCCCCGTTAACTCCCGGAAAGGGACAAGGGTCCCATTGGAAACCATATCTCCCAAGGTCTTAATACCCTACCTGGCCCACAACCGTGGGTCCGGAATAGTCCTAAAGTGGGGAAGTACCGGGTTTCCCCACAAAGGGCAGCATGGGGACCATCTATTAGGGGCCATGAAACGCTTCTTAGCCACCTCCCAGATCTTCACCGTGACTTTGGTGGGGCTCGGCAGTTCAGGGCGAGGTGAGCACCCACGATATACCAGGTTGCTCAGTTCCATAAGAGAACCTATTATGGCAGCTTCCAAACAGACTGCCGCATTCGCCCTGGATCGTTCACACCACCGTACCATTGCCAACATGGCTGCCCAGTAATATACCAACAGGTTGGGCATTGCCAGCCCTCCCCCACTGGTCGGCGGCTGCAATGTAGCCCTAGCTAACCGAGGGGCAGAACCCCTCCATAAAAAGCTTCCAAGGCAAGCTTCCAGCCCTCTGAAAAGAGCCCGGGGCAAACGCACCGGGCAGTTCCGGAAGATGTAGAGAAATTTAGGCAAGTAGATCATTTTAATGATACTAATGCGTCCCAGTAAGTTTAAGGGGAGAGTAGACCACTTGGAGCAGTGGTCCTTCATCTGCAGAACTATGGGGCGGAGGTTTAATTGTTGAAATGATTGGGGGTCCCTCGTTACTTTAATACCCAGACAAGTGAACTCCTCAACCCATCTCAGCGCTAGCTGAGTTGCAGCATTCTTAGCCCGCGCATCCACCGGAAAGAGCACTGATTTGGTCCAATTTATGCATATCCCCGAGAATCTGCCAAACTCGTCGAATAACTCCAGGACAGCTTGTAACGAGGACTCCGCATCCTGCAGATACAGCAGGGCATCGTCCGCATACAAAGAGATTTTCTCCTCCAGAGGGCCTACCCTAAGTCCAACAATTCGTTCAGACTTTCTAACCAACGCCGCCAGCGGCTCAAAAGCCAAAGCAAATAGACTAGGAGACAGCGGGCAGCCCTGGCGGGTGCCCCTCTGGAGGAGAAAAGCTTCCGTGAGGGAATTGTTCACCCTAATCCGTGCTCTCGGGGATCGATACAGCAGACTCAGCCAGCGCAGGAACTTTGGTCCCAGCCCAAATTTTTTATGTATCTTCTTTAACCACTTAACAACCGCCCTATAGCCGAATGACGGCTACAGGGCGGTTTCTTAACTCTGGGAGGCCGTCATATGACGTCCTCCCAGAATCCCGCTCTCGCGCGCCCCCTGGGGCACGCACTCGAGAGCATCCGTGACCGCCGGGTCCACAGGACCCGGCACATCACGGATCACGGTAAACGGCCTCTCATAGCGGCCGTTTACCACGTGATCGCTCCGTCAAATGACTATTCCTCCCTCCACCTCTCTGTACCGATCGGAACAGCGGAGGGGGAAGAGATCGGTGTCAGCAGCGATGTGGGCTGCATCTGCTGTGCCCACATCGCTGCTCACCGAAAATTAACCCCTCGATACCCTGCCAATACTCTGCAATACCCTGCCATTACTCTGCATTACTCTGCATTACTCTGCAATACCCTGCAACGCTCTGCAATACCCGCCAATGCTCTGCAACACCCGCCAATACCCTGCAACACTGCAATGCTCTGCAACACCCGCCAATACCCTGCAATGCTCTGCAACACCCGCCAATATCCTGCAATGCTCTGCAACGCAATACTCTGCAACGCCATACTCTGAGATACCCAGCCATAGTCGGTGATACCCTGCAATACCCAGCCATAGACACCCCCCCCTCCCGCCTCCCTCCGGTGCTTCTACCGACTCGCCAATACGATCAAATCCAGAATCTTTTTTTTATTTTTATTTTTTTTTTATTTTCAGCTTAGAGGTGAGATGCGGGGTCTTATTGACCCCATATCTCACTGTAAAGAGGACCTGTCATGCCATATTCCTATTACAAGGGATGTTTACATTCCTTGTAATAGGAATAAATGTGATCAAAAAATTTATTTTTGGGGAAAAAAATGTCAAACTAAAATAAATAAAGTAAAATGAACAATAAATTTTTTTTTTTTTTTTTTAAAGCGCCCCTGTCCCCATGTGCTCGCATGCAGAAGTGAACGCATACGTAAGTCCCGCCCACATATGAAAACAGTGTTCAAACCACACATGTGAGGTATTGCTGCGAACGTTGGAGCGAGAGCAATAATTCTAGCCCTAGACCTCCTCTAACTCAAAACATATAACCAGTAAAAAATATTTAAATCGTCACCTATGGGGATTTTTAAGTAGCGACGTTTGGCGCCATTCCACGAGCCTGTACAATTTTGAAGAGTGACGTGTTGGGTATCTATTTACTCGGTGTAACTTCATCTTTCACATTATGCAAAAATTTAGCTAACTTTACTGTTTGTTTTTTTTTTTGTTTTTTTTAAGCACAAAACAGTTTTTTTTCAAAAAAAAAAGCATTCGAAAAATTGCTGCGCAAATACCGTGCGAGATAAAAAGTTGCAATGACCACCATTGTATTCTCCAGGGTCTTTGCTAAAAAAAAACATATATAATGTTTTGGGATTCTATGTAATTTTCTAGCAAATAAATGATGATTTTTACATGTAGGAGAGAAATGTCAGAATTTTCCTGGGTGCTCCAGAACGCCTGATGGCGCTCCCTGCATGTTGGGCCTCTGTATGTGGCCACACTGTGTAAAAGTCTCACACATGTGGTATCGCCATACTCGGGAGTAATAGCAGAATGTGTTTTGGGGTGTAATTTGTGGTATGCATATGCTGTGTGAGAAATAAACCTGATAATATGACAATTTTGTTAAAAAAAAAAAAAAGTAAAAAAAATCTTGATTTTGCAAAGAATTGTGGGAAAAAATGACAACTTCAAAAAACACATCATGCCTCTTACTAAATACCTTGGAATGTCTTCTTTCCAAAAAGGGGTCATTTGGGGGGTATTTGTACTTTTCTGGCATGTTAGGGTCTCAAGAATTCAAATAGGCCGTCAGTACTTCAGGTGTGATCAATTTTCAGATATTGGCACCATAGCTTGTGGACTCTATAACTTTCACAAAGACCAAATAATATCCACCATTTTGTACTTCTTTTTACCAAAGCTATGTAGTAGTATAAATTTTGGCCAAAATTTATTAAGAAAAAAATTACTAATCTGCTAAATTTTAGAACAGAAATAAAGAAAAATTCATTTTTTTACAGAATTTTCTGTATTTTTTTCTTTTATAGCACAAAAAATAAAAAACCCAGCGGTGATTAAATACCACCAAAAGAAAGCTCCATTTGTGTGAAAAAAAGGACAAAAATTTCATATAGGTCCAGTGTTGCAGTAATTGTCATTCAAAATGTGAGAGAACCGAAAGCTGAAAATTGGTCTGGTTATTAAGGGTGTTTAAGTGCCCAGTGGTCAAGTGGTTAAAGGATGGCTACACACAAACACCATCAAATATATTCCTGAGCTCTCCCTTCTAAAAAGTTCTAATAACTGAAAAATCTGCTTGAGATATGCACTGGAGTCATTGCTTGTGATTATCGGGCAGTTTCTGATCTGCTGGAGAGAAAGAGGTATTTATTTAGGAATCATTCTGATATCGGGCCTGATCCTATGTTATGTGCCAAATGAAAGGGTAAAAATGCTGCACATGTAGTATTGGCAAATGTTGCTGGAAGGACATATACTTATGTATCATTTTTCAAGGAAATACTTTCTCTTCTATGGCCAGCGTACCAGTGTGTTGCATTTAAGCACTGAACCCTTGTTGCATACCATGGGAACTTCTCCACTTTCCCACTGTTTTTTGTTCCTGGTATAAAGATAAGCTTGTTCGTTATTCAACATTCACAAAACACTGGATGAGTGTTTCAGATGAAAAATGGACCTTTCACCATCCGATCATCTGCAAAAAGTCACTCTCTCATTTAAAAGCGAAACCTGTTTTGGGCTGCAATAGAACCAGTTTTTTTGTTGTTGTTATTTTAGATAGGGTTGCTGTGCTCAAAAGTTTGCATACCCTGGCAGAAATCGCAAAATGTTTGCATTGATGGTGAAACTGATTTATCATGCCATAAACACTGTCTTTTATTTAAGGACAGCAGTCATATGAGGAAATGTATTATCAGATAGTTATTTGGCTCCTTTTTAAAACCTAATGATAACAGAAATCACACAAATGGCCCAGATGAAAAGTTTACTTATCTTGGAATGTTTGGCCTTGGTACAGACACACAAGGTGACGCAGGTTAAAATGAGAATTAAAGATTAATTTCCCATATCTGTGGATTTTTTAATTTGACGGTTGTGTAAATGGTCAATAAATTTGATGGTTGTGTAAATGGTCAATAAATTTGTTAGTTCTCATGTGGATGCACCGAGCAGGCTAGATACTGAGCCATGGGGAACAGAAAAGAACTATCAAAGGACTTGTGTAACAAGGTAATGAAACCTTATAAACATGGAAAGGCATTTACAAAAATATCCAAAGCCTTAAATATGCCAGTCAGTACTGTTCAATCACTTATTAAGAAGTGGAAAATTTGGGCATCGATTGATACAAAATAATATAATTGAGGGTTACTTATGAGATCAATGACAAAACAAGAGTCATAGTTGAGCTTGAACAGTGGATGCAGTATGAGTGCTAAGGGTATTGCCCACCCCACCTAGACACCCCATCGGGTAACAAACTGTGTCATAGGGTGTGAGGCAATTCAGCCAGCCTTTGAATTAATGTGTATTTATTTTACTTAGTTTACTGACTTTAGAAAGAGGAAACAAAGTCAAGTACATAGGCTAAGTTACCTACATAAGTAATGTACATGTCTTACTATCACATCTATAGGTAAATAGTGTAGCATTATATTGTATACCAAAACAATAAACTAAGTTAACTAAACTAACTTGTTCCATCCTGTTTCCCATTTAATGAAGGAGTCAACTAGTGTAGCTTTCATACCATTTGGTCCACGCTAGCCATGGTGCCCTTTCTCTTTAATAGTTCTCCTTATCAGTTGTCAATAAGAGTTCATATGTGCAGTATGTTTGGATCATGTTAACCTCAAGCACTTTTGGTGGTGAGGGTGTTTTTTAGAGTCTGGCTTCTAGAAGTATGCATTACTACTTTCCTCCCAGCTGGGGGTACTTAGTCACTTTTCACATTAAGAATGGCTAAGCCTGGGGATGGGTGTACTTGGGTTCTTACAGTGTTGATGATCGAAAAGACCTCTTTCCAGAAATTTTGTATAGGGACATTCGCACATTATGTGTAGATGTGCTCCTGTTTTGGCCACAGTTCTTCCAGCAGGGTGGGAGGCATTCTCTTTATAGTGGGCTAAAACAGAAGGGGTTAAGTACCATTTTTGGGTTAGTTCCCATAGAGCGGTGCATGAGGTGGCTGTATAAATTGACATTGTAAATCTCTTTCCCATTTGATCATAGGGGAAAGTTTTGTGAATGCGGCTTTTACCCCCAAGTGTGGAATAGAACAGTGATATACTTTTCTTTCTATGTGAGTTCAGGTGTAGGTAGTCTTTCGCCTGTATTGGTATGGTAAACAAGATAAGGTCTGGTGTCACCGGTAACGCACCTCCATCCCTATAATATGCAACAAAAAAAGAGAAATTCGCCCTGGGACTTTAGATGAGGTGAGCACCACTAAGCCAATAAAAGTAACAAGAGTAAGTACAGTATATGTTTTTATTCAGTAAAAATATTACAAACATATTGTCATCAAAGAAAGCCACTTGGTACAAGGTACATAAAACTGGGTTGAATACGAGTAGTAGTAGTAGCACAATTGTATATGAACAGTCGCATAACATACAGACATCAGGTGTACCCGACATGTTTCGTGAGTCCCAGCTCGCTCTTCAGGGGTAGATGTGTATGAATTGTACTTAAGGTGAAAGGATATAATTTGGTATATGGTAAATACTTGGTATTTTAAAGGAAGAGGTTAAGAGGGGCCTAATAAATGGAGGCCCCATACTCACCACTACACATAGCCGAGCCAACAAATGTGAAGCCTTCAGACAGTGGCAGCAAATGTATCACCAGGGAGCTGAGGAGGCAGAGCCAGAAGAAACCCCCCACACAGGGCAGACTGGAGGGAAAGCATTGCATGGATGGGAAATGTGTATCCCTATTGGTCTCACTATGTCCATGGTAAGTATTAACTGTAAACATAAAAGGGGTATATCAGATAATCTGAAGTAGTAGGTAGAATATAAGAGTAATAACATGGACAATTCTATATATAATATATAAGACTAGAGCCATTAATGGCATGGACAAAGGACTATAGGGAAATGTGGTGGAGAACCACCAGAGAATGGCATGAGTGGAAGTAAAGAAAGTGAGCAAAAAGCATTGAAAAATAAATTAAGTGCAAATATGGGGCCAAGTCAAAGTGGTCAAAGACAAGCTACAGATGAGCACTTGAGGAAAACTAATGAGTATACCTGAGTGAGATAGGTGTATAATTGCATCGGTGGTAGATTCCAATAAGAGGCATCCAGAAGCATGAGTGTTCAGTGAAAGCAAAAGCTGCAAATGAATCCATGTAGTGCTAAACCTCCAAGTTATATCCAGGAAGTCCCAGGGCGAATTTCTCTTTTTTTTTTTTTTTTTTTTTTTGTTGTATTGGTATGATGGATTTGATCTGAGAGTTGTCTGATACAGTTGTGCATTTGCAGGTACTAATAGACATCTGTAGGGGGTATATTGTATTCCAGGACTAGCCGATCAAAGGATTTAAAGGTTCCTTTGTTGAATAGTTTGTTGTGTTCTTTCTGTTTCTTTGAGACAGTTATTTAAGCGGATATCTGGAATGGGGTATTTCAGAATAGCGATTGGGTGTTTTAACTCTGATAAGGGGGTATCATTCCAAGTGGATGTCGTAAGTGTCCACCAGGCCTGTGCTGAGGCTTTGATAGTGGGTGAGTAGTGAGAGGGATCTAGGGCATCTACTGTATTGCCATAGACGTAGGTTATTGCATGGTACTGTTTCTCGTTCTATATCTCCCCATAGCGTAGATGGGGATGGTCTAAACCAGTCCTTTAGTTGTGCTAATATTGAGGTGTAAGAGTAGTCTAATATATTTGTCATTGTGGAGCCGCCAGTGGTTCTACGTTTGGTTAAAATATTATGGGCGCTCCGGGTTTTTTTCCCTTGCCATACATATTTATTCAGGCTGAGTTGTAGTGACTTTGGATAAATGTATTTTTAAATGCATTAAGTGTAAATAGCTGAAGTTCTCTTCTGCACATCAGCTCTTCACCTGGGGAAAAGGGGGCCAGAACAAGAGGTAAGGCCCCTTTCACACGGGCTTTCCGATCAGGTCCGCCTGTCAGTTTTTCAGGCGGACCTCAACGGACGCTGCATGCGCCTCCTATGGAGCAGGGGATGTCTACAGTGACATGTCCGCTGACATCTGCCAATATACGATCCTGTCCGTGAAATCCAGACAGATGGAGAACCTATTTTCCATCCTGGCAGGTCGGATGGGATCAGATAAAAATGGACAGGCGGTCCTTTTTCATCTGCTCTCCCCATAGAGAACGGGACTCTGACAGTTCCATCTCAGCACAGTGAGTGGCGACAGACCTGTAATCCGCCTGCTCAGTGGAGATTAACGGCTCGATCCCCCGCTGAGCAAAGCGCAGGCGGCTGAGCGGGAAGCCTGTGTGAAAGAGTCCTTGAAGTCTCTCCTGCAGTGCAGATGTGTTAACAGTTAATGTGCTAACAATGGGAAAGCAAGGTGAGCAGAGAGGTGTCCTTATCACCGTGCTGCTGCTCTTTTATTGTCTTTTTAGCAGGCTGGGGGTCTTTTTGTCCAAAGTTCTTGACCAAGTGGCCCTGCTACCAAAGTGGAGGTTGATGGGTTTTTTTTTTTGTTTTTTCCTTTTCAGGGATGCCAGGAATCACAAAACCGACTGCTTAGATTTACAATGTATTTAGCATGTAAAAAAAAATTCTCATGCGGATGTTTTTTGCGGTTTGGTTGGAGTTCAGCTTTAGACAGCTGCAGGGTAAATTCTGGAGAGTAGCCAGGCAAGTTATCACCCCAAGACAGTCTTTTGTATCGCAGCAGAAAACCATTTTGATTTGTGTGCTAGGTCACAGCAGAGAACACTTTGGATATGTGTTTCAGATTTTTTCTGTTTCACATATCATCCGTTCTTCTGTTAGCTGACCCTCTGTTCATAGGAGATGATCCTGAAATGTGCACTGTTTGTGTGCAGTACATTGAACTGTATACCCAAGGTTATTGAAGGAGTCTGTTATATTAAAGCCATTTGTCATCCTGCTTGTAATTATGTACATCTATCTTCAGTGTTTCATTTACCAGTTTGTGTAGCTGTTGGGGAAAATATGTATATTCTCTTATTTTTTATTTTTTTTTAGTCACTAAAATTATAGAAAACAGTTTAACCACTTGTCTACTGGGCACTTTTACCCCTTCCTGCCCAGGCCAATTTTCAGCTTTTAGCATTTCATTTTGTTCACACAACTAGAGCTTTCTTTTGGTGGTATTTAATCCCCGCTGGGTTTTTTATTTTTGCTAAATAAATGAAAAAGGACTGAAAATGTTGAAAAGAAAATGCGCTTTTCTTCCTTTTATAACATTTTGCAAACAATAAAAAAAAATCATTCTTCACAAATTTTAGATAAAATGTATTCCGCTACAGCTCTTTGGTGAAAATAACCTAAATCGGTGCATATTTAGTCTGTAGGAAAGTTATAGAGTCCCCAAACTATGGTGTGTGTGTGTGTGTGTGTGTGTGTGTATGTGTGTGTGTGTGTGTATATATATATATATATATATATATATATATATATATATATATATATATATATATATATACACACACACAGTATAGATATGAAAATTAATCAATCCCGATGTACTGACGATCTCATTTCTTGAGGCCTGAAGATGTCAGGTCAGTACAAAAATCCTCCAAATGACCCCATTTGGGGGTAGACAGTCCAAGGTATATAGTAAGAGGCATGGCAAGTTGTAATTTTTTGGAAAAAGATGAAATTAAAAAAAAAAATTTTTTTTCACAATTATAAATTTTTAAATACGTACTATCGCTAGTGCAGTACATCGTCGACTTATAACTGGTGTGGCAGTGATCAGGGACACTAGCTGTCAAATTACTTTTTTTTTTGTACTGTCGCCAGCCAAACTGGTTAAAGGGGTTGTAAACTCGTAGGGTTTTTCACCATAATGCATAATGCAAACCTCCTGTGTTGCAGCTGCCTCCCAGAGCCCCCCTTTTACTTACCTGAACCTGGTCCTTCCAGCAACGGGAACAAGCACACCAGCTCCAGCCAGTGTCTCAGGTCCTGATTGAATAGATTGATAGTAGCCAGAGCCAATGGTTGTGCTGCTATCAATCAAGTCCAATGACACGGGGTCGGGTCCTGCTGCCTGTGTCAATGGACGCAACAGCAGGACACTGGAGCATACCCGCACGAGTGCCCCCCAGGGAAAGCGCTTCTCCATTGGGGCACTCAAGCAGGAGCCAGGAGTGACCCCAGCAGAGGATCGGGCCCACTCTGTGCAAAACCCTTGCCCTTGCACAGAGGGGGTAAATATAACATGTTTTTTTTTTTTTTTTTTTTTAAACAAGCCTTTACAACCGCTTGCACATATCAAGCCAAGTATATGATCAAGAATAACAACTAAATTAATTCTTCAAGGAGAACTGTAGACAAAACTTTTTCATTTTTGATAGAGCCAAACAGGACGCGAGAAGAAATCCCTGCACGGTAAAGGAATCCCTTGGAGACTCCACTGGAAGATTTCCCCTTCTAGTTCTCTTTTGGGGACAACCCGAAATTTGCAATTTTCTTTTACTTTCAATGATAATGGTATACAGGGCCAATGGAGAGGGTGAATCTCCCTAACAAGGGCACAGACAGCAACACAAACTTAACCGGTGTTCTAATCCACCTCCACTCTGTCCAAAAAAAAAAAGAAAGTTTTGCCTTTTAAGTTGTACTTTAATCCAGGGGTGGGCAAACTTAAAGAGCTGGAGATCTACCTGAACAACGTGGGAAAAGTCAAAGATCACCGGGCACAGTGTCTTCTCCTCACACTTGCTTGAAACGTACTACTGTGTCGGAATCGCGTGCATTGAACGGCAATCATGGGTTTAAATCAGGTGGTGAGGAGGCAACTTATCACCTCCTTGTGGCCTTTCAAACACACTTGGGCCACTTTTCAGAGGAGCAGCAGTGTCTGCTGCACTTGTGAATGAGCCCTTAGTTGCATTTGGCAGCGGAACCCTTAGGGGTTGTTCACATGTAAAGTGGGGGTGGGGGAGGTAAAACCCTGTGGTTGGGTCGCAGTTTTATCGCCCCCAATTCCTACCTCCTTTAGCTGCTGAGGCATGCCAGAGACGTGCTCCAGCAGGAATTAAGACCTCTGTTGCTTTTTAAGGATGCTACCACCTGCCAATCACATCCCTTTCAAGTAAATGGGGCCACTCTGCAACTGCCCTACAACTGCATGCTTCTGCGGGGTCTAAGGGATTAGAGCAGATGGGGAGAAAGCAACACAATGATGCCTGCTTTAACCCCTTGTTTGCTGTACTGCATAAGGTTACAGGGCACTTGCAGGGCGGCCTCATTCACTTGAATGGGTCATGCTTGGCAGGTGCTAAACCATCAACCATGACCGGGCATATAACTTCTGCTGTAGCGCGTGTACACCCCCTGGCCACTGCAGCCAAAGAGGGTGCAGTTGTGGTGTGGGTGATAAAGACACATCTTAACTATGGAGTTTTACCACCCCCAAGCTGCAAATGTAAATGAATCCTTACTGTTCTGAACCCCCTAGTGCTTTCTCACTGATGTGTTTCTCAGTGCATCTGCAACTTTTCTGGGTTTGCTGCGCTTTGCCATAGACTTCTATTATATCCTGCAGGTGTGATGCACTATCTGAAAGCAAGCCAAAACTCCTGCATTCAGAAAGTGCACCAAACCCACAGGATGTAATTGAAGTCAATGACTAATCACAGGAAAGCTGCATGTACACTGCACCCACAGGGTGGGTAAACTGTATCTCTCCACATGGGACAGAAGCAAACACTACAGAGGAGGCATCAGCATATGCGGCTCTTGCTCCCTACTACAGCTCCATCTTTACAAGTAGTCTCTCTGCCTTGCACTCTGATGCTTTGGGATAGCGGGTCAGCTGTCTGCGATCTAGTGGTAGATCGCGATCAACAGGTTGCTGACACCCACTTTTAATCCTTCATTATGGGACACAAGGTCAGAAGGAATTGTGAGAGACACAGGTTATACTGCCACCTACAGGAGAATCGGACACTAGTAACTAAAACAATTAAAAACTGTTAGCCAGTATAACACTCCCGAGACCCCCCCCCCATATGGTGATTGAGTTTTTCTAGTTTATGTATTAGTAAAATAAATGTCCTTTCTTCTCAAAGAAAATCCATAATTTCCATTCTCTGCATTCATGGTATGTGTTTATTACCTGTACTACCCCAGGGACCCCTACTACCTCTCATTTCTTTCTTCCCTATCTATTTTCTTTATTTACTAGCAGAACTTTTATTTCCTTGATTATCATTATACCAATTGTACATAGTTCCAATATGTAGTATAAGATTAGATTCTATAATATATATATAAATATATATATTTTGTTTTATTTAAAAACTAGTCTCTTAATAATAAAGACTTTTTTTTTTTTTTTTTTTTTTTTTTTTTTTTTTATATCTGAGGACATCTTATATTAACCTGGTGCAAGTTGGTTTTATTCTCTCTTATACTATATATGACACAATCTTTTGAGTAATTAGATCCATACTAAAATTGTTTTAGTTAAACTACTTTTAGTTGGAACTACAACTCAGTATTATTGCCATATTGTGATCTTTTCTTTTGCTGCCACGATATGTACTTATGTATACTTATTGTTGAAATTCAATAAACAAATTTGACAAGAAAATCAATAAAATTACTTTTTATCAAGACATTTTTTCAATCGTGATTCTGCTATAAAGCCTATAAGGAAAGTAAAAATCCCCTAAAAAGCCCCATGCAGTGCAAGGATTAAAGTATAATGTGAATCCTTACCATGTAAAACAACCCATTCAGTTTAAAGCGGTTCTGCACCTAAAAAAAGCAGAAGCTTTGCGGGTTCACTGCCCGGTTCCCTACTGCGCATGCGCGAGTCGCGCTGCGCGTCTCTTCTGGTCCCTGCTGTGTCCTGGGAACTGTGTGTTTCCCAGAACATAACGGGGGGGTGGGGGGCGGGGCATCTGCGGCGGTCTGTCCCGGAAGTGGGTGCAGATACCTTGCACCCCCCTCCCCCCTGAAAGGTAAAGATTGTGGCACCGGAGGGATCAGATTAGCGGAACTTCCACTTTAGGGTGGAGAACCGCTTTAAAAATAGAAATTAAATGTGTATTATATATGTATTATGATGTATGTATGTATATATATATACACACACACACACACACACACACACACCCCCCCCCCCCTTTATTTATTTTTTATTTATTTATTTTTTTTTTTAAATAAGGGAATTAATAAGTGCATTAGGGGCTTAGAGAGCCGGGGGAGAGAAATAATATGAGGTTCCTAGTGAATGGCAGTGCAGGGGGGTATATCAGCACAAATCATGGCCATTATGGAACAGGCAGGCTGTTATCCCAGCACGGCCAGAAAACTGACCATGCTTAGATGGATGTGCTTCTATGCCTAGTGTGGTCAGTTTGGAATAGGAAGACAGGGGGACTGGCAGGATCACCAGGTATTTCACTCAAAGCGAGCAATACAAAGAGGATACAGGATAGATTTTAACACAAGTACGTGGTACAACTGGTACATAACAGGAATGTGTGCACATGCATACCATTCTTCTGTGTCTCCTGTATGTGGCCAGTGAGGAATCCCGTTTGGCTCATTGTTAAGGTCCCAGGGTCTGCCCTCCTTGCTCCTTCCTACGTTGACTTAATCACAGAAAGTTACATAACCTTTCCTGCAGCTGAGTCGTGTGTATTCTTTGGAGTATCTGACTTTTCCATAACATTGCGGATCATTAATGCAAGGGCAGCGGTCCTGCAAGCCTTTCCAGCTCAAAAATCACTTACAGCTTCCGGGGGACTTGCAGCGTTCCACCTCTTGGACCTGATGCTGACAGTCTGGATCTTTGTCCAATGCTTGAGTCCACCCACTCCTCAGTCGTCCCTTGCTTGACTGAAACCAGTTCAGGCTACGGACCTTTTCAATTCATGAACCACAAACGGCTTTATGGGGGCTTTGAGGGGGTTCCTCCTCTTGGACCTTAAGCTTGACAGCCTGAATCCTTATCTCATGGTTGATTTCGGCCGCTCCTATGAGTCTTCCCTAGCTTGTCTGCAAGTGGTCTTGCAGGCCTTTCCAGCCCATGATCCACTAACTGCTTTGGAGTTTGGTGGGGAGGGGCATCCACCCAGAGTCTTTTTGGCTCATTTGGTGTGGTTCCCTTTTCTGCATTATTCAAGAAGGACTTTTTCGCAGTCTCCTCTTGAACTCGCCCATTACACACACCTGCCTGAGAACCCCACAGAGGACACAAGATCAGGATCCCCATGCCATCGTCAGTGACCACTTTCATCCTGCATGGAGACAGGTTTTCTCCATAAGTGCACTTGCAAGGTTTCATGATACCACCCCCCCATGAGTGCCCACAAATGGAACAGTTGATTGCTGAACCACATTTAAGCAGAATAGCCTTTTTGAATCAACTTACTACACTAAAGGGCTCTCCCGTTTTTTCTCTTTTCTTTTACGGTGGGCACTCTCTCTTAAGTAGACAACTAGCTAGCTCTTCAGGACCGAAACCCTGGGACCTTAGCTGACCACCAGGTCCTAGATAGTCTTGTGACATGGCTCCCTCAAAAATCTTGGAAAACAAGACAACAAGATTTTTGATTTGGCGTAAAAAGCCTTTTCTGTTAGAAGTGCGTGTGTGTAACAGAAGCATGATGGCAGTGGGTGGGTTATCCTGAAGGGCTAACAATGTTTCTGTAGGTGGCAGTATGAGTCATACATTTCAGATTTTCTTCTGACGCTGCGCCCGTTTTATAACCTCCTAGAAAAAGATTTTGTTTGATCAAAATCAAAAATCCTGTTATTGTAATTTCCATCCATACTCTGTTGGAGGTTCACAAAGTTCTGTCTCAAAGATGTCATCATTGTCACTCTGGTCACCATCAGGTGCTACAACACGTTTTAAAAAGCCCTTTGTATATATCATACTTAATTCTCAAACAGTGTTTTACAACCGCAGTCCTTAAGTACTCCCAATAAGTCATGTTTTGGGACTTTTCCTTAAAGCGGCTTTCCGTACATTTTTTTTAGTTTATTAAAAGTCAGCAGCTACAAAAATTGTAGCGGTTGACTTTAAATAAACAGACACTCACCTGTCCCACTGCCCAGTGATGCGGTTGCCCGGAGCCTCACTCCTCTCCCCCCTCCTCTCTCCCGGCGCCGTCATGGCCACTGTGGGCACCTGGCCATGACAGCTTTTGGCTTCACGCCCGGGCGCACACTGCACTCTGCCAGTGGCCAGGCAATCTTCTGGGACCTGTCACGTGTCCCAGAAGATTACTGGCAGGGAGGGTCCGCCTAGGGGGAGAGGACGAGTCAGTCGCCTAGGCAGCCAAGAGTAGGAAGAAGGAAGTGGGACAGGAAGTCCCACTCTAAACTAAGTACCCACTCTCCCCCAACAAAAAAAAAAATTACATGCCAAATGTGGCATGTCCGTGGATGAGGAGTGCTTAAAGCGGAAGCTCCACCTTTTGGGTGGAACTCTGCTTTAAGATAAAAAAAAAGCTATATATAAATACCAAGGTATTGGCATTGGTTTAAAGCACTTCTACATGGTGAAGGAAATCTAGAAAACATGACCCGTGTAGGTTTGAGGTTGGTAACCACTGTTAAGCACCATAGATGTTTCTTGCAAACAGCAGTGTCCTAATAGGTATTGTATTGACAAGCTTTCATTTTTCTGATCTACAGGTTTATTCATTGTACAGATGATTCCCCTGACCCCAATGTAAAGTATGAGGTAAGCAAAACTTTATTTGGATAATCTTTTAACCAGAAAGAATTTGTGTATTTGCATCTTCTTCAGTTTGAAGAGCATAGTGTATTTTGTATTTATTTTCTGTTTGTTCTTGAACCACAATCGCAATGATAAGAATTCATCGAGGTTCTATAAATACAGTAAAGAAAGTAGACTTATAGACTTTAAAAATGGTCAAAAACATAAAACCATTCCTTGTAAACAGTAAAGGAGGCTTTTCATTATTGGCATTGAAAAATTATTGGTAGATTGTATATCAACTTGGCTGTAATTCAAGTTTGTACTCCCCTGTCTGATCTGAATGAAACTGACCACCAGTATGACCATATCCAAGCTGAAATTGATAGATGTTGCAGGAATGATTGTTAGTGATATCAGAATGGACTGGAATGCTGGCTTTAAAAAAGGAATGAAAAGTAATACACCTTGGCATCATGGAACTGCAGTTAGAAATTGGGTATCAAAATGCTTTTGCTGTTTTTGTGTGTAACCAGCAACCTCTTCAATGTGAATATGTTCTCCTAGGTTCACACCTTTTAATTTTTTTAGTGCATTTTGCAGAATCTGCACTACAGTCCATTTAAGATGGTTTCCTATGGTACACGTTCATATCTATGCGTTTTGCGGCCAGTGCCAAGTGTTGTGTTTGTGATGCAATTTTTAATATTTTGGGGTTTTTCTTTTTCCATTTAAATCGCTGTATATAGCTGGTTGCTAAGGAGGGGGCCAGGAAGCCTGCCTCCGCGTCCTTAACGGATGAGTCATCAGCTGTCAGCGGGGGCTCCTCATTTACAGCTGAATGTACACCCCCCCACCCCAAAGCAGTAACTTGACCCCATGTTGATGAGGACAAGGGCCTCTTCCCAATTACCCTGGCTGGTGGTTGGCGGGGGGCTTATCGGAAACTGGGGGCCCCCATGTGATTGGGTATGGGGTACATTTAACCCCTACCTGTTCACTCTAAAAAGCAGGGATTTCCCGGCGTTTAAAAAATAAAAATTACATTTAGCTGTCAGCGGGGAATCAAACTTCATGATGATATTCTAATTTTATGAGATTTATGTAGAAGACACCAGCTGCACTTTGTCACTAAAACTGACCGTAGGCTATAAAATCTGGAGAGCATAAGAAAATCTCAATACTTTTGGCAAATCAAGATGACAGCCTTAAAGTCTGCAAATCTGAATACTCTAGGTTAGAAATACTAACCACCTCAGCGGCTCACTTAAAATGTATGAAGAAGAAAAAAAAAAGCCACTGTGCTAAACAAATGTGCCTTCGATAACTTTGCCTTTTGAAATGAAGTTGTTTTGAAATTCTAAATGTTAATGGTGGAGAAACGGAAGGACCGCAACACCGATGAAATAATTAAATGGATGAAAAAATGGGTGTGTTGAAAAAAACAAAAAAACAACCCAGAGGACAGGCAGAAAAGACCAGGATCAACACTGTAGCAGAACCTGAACAGAAGATAAGCCCTAATATAACTGTCTAGCAAGAATGCTACTGGAATTGAATCTTCTACATATTGAAACCAGTTAAGGTACTTTCTAACAAATTAGGTAAACAGGAAAATTGCCAAATGACCGGAGTTGAGTTTGCATAGAGTGCTTATACCTAAGGAATGGGTTCCGACAATATAAGAAACTATTGTACAGTTTTCTTATTGGTGCACACCAGTAAGGTAATATAAGTGATTGTACAAGAAAATTAGAGAATAGAATTGGAGAAATAGAAAATTGCCCAGTGTATATTCAGGTTATTGAAAGGCCTGGCAACTAGAGACTTTTTTTGTAATATGCTCTTGTATATTGAAAAAGCAGATTGCTACCAGAAATTCCCATTTGCTTTATTGACTTCAAGAAAGTCTTTGTTTGTGAGATTTATATGAAAATCTGCAAACTTCCCAGGGCAGGAAATCCCCCAGAATGTTATCATATAAAAAGTTATCTCAGTTTGACGCTACAGTGATGACGGAGCATGGTGAAACAGGCTTGGTTTTCTACTGGAAAATGAGTCAAACAAGATTGTAACCGTTCTCCACATTTAGCATGTATGCTACATACAGATTGAAAGAAGCTTGATGGCAAGATAAACTAGAGGAAGAAACATACTCGACCTTAGATCGGCTCCTTTTTATAAATTCTTCAACTCACATACTGAACGCTTACATCTTTAGTTTTTGTTGAATAAACCAATATACTTTATTATAGCTGTATTTCACACTGGATTGCATTAGCAGGTCATAGAAGTTTTTTTTCCTGGAGTTTCCTTTTATATATATATTCATTTGATTTCTTTATAGCATCCCTGCTTTTATTTAATAAAACTAAATAAAATGGCAATTGATTACTACTGCTGTTAAAATTGCATCCAAGCTATTGCGGTGTGCAAAACAAAATGATACACATTTAGATTATAAACTTTGTGTCACTAAACCCAGGACCCTGCATTCACTATATCTGGTTTCCCAAAGTACACAGAACATGGAAATGCAATTTTATTAAACATACTGTAAATTTGCTATATAGCTTTTTCTCATCAACAATTAGCAAGGTCTTGTTACGTCCATCAATGTCTGATTAAAGCTTGTAGGAGGAGTTTTCATTATCCCCTATTTGCCCTATGAGGGTGCAGGACCCCTGACTCTCTGTCTGGACAGTGCTGATTGGCCCTGTGCGGATCACATGCCTCCCAAGAAAAAATAAACTATCTAGCAATACACACCAAGCTGAGCATGTGCAGCTTGCCCCCAAGGCTCTGTTCCATCAGCAGATGGATTGGGGACTGTAGAAGAAGGGGGGAACCAGAGAAAGACCAGATCAAACAGCCTTTTTACACAATGCATAGGATTAACCTTTTAGGTTCCACAGTGAGTATAACAAGCATGCCCTACTGCACATACAGTCCGATTTTTTTAACTTTTCCGGGTTTAGTAACTAATTCATTAGTGGAAGTGGAATTCAGTGCTACAGTAGATCTAACTAACTAATGCTGGCCATACACTATACAAAAAACCGGCCAAACCCATTTTCCAAAAAACAAACATTCGCCCGCGAGAGCAAACGATAGTGGCATCATGTAATGATCGATAAATCGTTTAGTGGACATAAATTTATTTATTTATTATTTTTTTTTTTTTTTACATATACCTAGTGCAGACAGTTTGGACAGGAAACATATTAACCTTTTGAATTCATCATTCATTCATCTGAAAATTTCCAAACATGTCCTTGGTTTTTTCGGCTCAAAAACGTCCCAACGATTATTGATTCTGTGCCCATTAACTGGCTGAAAAATGAACGAGCTGTCTAAATAACCGATTTTTTTTTTTCATATAGTGTATGGCCAGCATAAGCCTAAAACTGTTCCCACTTTTCTTCCTGCTCTTATTCTAACAACCCTTTAAGAGGAACATGCCTAGTCTTCCCTATTCTCAGTGCGCTCCTGTCTGGTCATGTGATCTCGTGCCAATAACAGACGGAATGCCTGGATGGTGGCACCACCTATAGGCTTACTACGAGACATTAGTTGTTGGCTGTCCCTCTCCTTTCTCAAGCAGCCAGTGGGAGCCAATCGCGTGACCAGACTGGCATGCCCTGAGAACAGGTAATGCCCCATACACACGTTCCGATTATCATAAGACAGATCGTTCACATTTTGTTGAATACAACTAAGAATACAACAGTGCAAAATGTGTGTAAGATTTTTGCCGTACGATTCTGGAAAAATCTTCCGTGCTACGTATTTTAAATGATGTCAAATACGTGTGACCTGTGTGTCCTTCTGGTTTATTTTCATGTTTCCGATCATGCGTGGTGTTTGTCGAATTACTTTTATCGGACGCATACTGTACTGGCTACACATTTGTCGTACGATGGGCTGTCATCCGACCAAAGTTTTCCTTTTTGTCCCTTCGGATTTGGTTGGACGGACTGTCGTGATCGGCTGTCGAAAGCTGGGTACTAACGATCAGATTATCGAACAATCTGTCCGAAAGCGACTTTTGTGGTCCGATTATCAGAACGTGTGTACGGAGCATAAGTATAGGCATCTTTATTCTACAGAGTAGTTAGTATAGATGTTAGAAGGGGTTGGGGGCAGTTTTAAGCCTAGGTGTAGCCTGGACTTCCACTTTAAATAATATATGTCTAATTCTGAAATGACCACAGCTGCCTGGATGCTAGAGACTTCTAAACAGCAATGTGCCTTTAAAAGGTAAAAAAATGTTGCTCATACTTATCTATTCCCAAAACCTCACAACCACAGTATATCCACTCACCATAATTGTCACTTAAGCTCACGCTGTACTTGTCATACAACTTCAGAGAGTCACAGTTTGTGAGACTTTAATAAGAGCTAGAAATGGAATTGGCCTTAAAATACACTATCAGTGATTGCTTGTCTACAGGAAGTAAATATGTATGCATAATTCTAATGTGAAAAGCTGGATTAAATCACTGCAACTTCCCAGAAAGCAATTTTATTTGCAAAAATTGATCACT
The DNA here is from genome assembly GCF_037356315.1 of Lithobates pipiens. Taxonomy (NCBI): domain Eukaryota; kingdom Metazoa; phylum Chordata; class Amphibia; order Anura; family Ranidae; genus Lithobates; species Lithobates pipiens. Next base: position 156,823,370 of record NW_027507903.1, read on the forward strand.
GAAGTAATGTTTAAAATTCCTTTTTGGCAATGCCATTTATAAATGTATATGGATAAAGCACTAAAATGTGTGTTTCCGTTTTAACCACTTCAGCCCTGGAATAATTTACCCCCTTCCTGACCAGGCCATTTTTGCAATACAGCACTGCGTCGCTTTATCTGACAATTGTGCAGTTGTGCGACACTGTACCCAAACAAAATTTACGTTCTTCATTTTTTCCCACAAATAAGCTTTCTTTTGGTGGTATTTGATCACCTCTGCAGTTTTAATTTTTTGAACTATAAACAAAAGAGCGACAATTTTGAAAAAAAATATATTTTACTTTTTGCTATAGTACATATCCCAAATAAAAAATAAAAAAAAAAGTTTTCTTCAGTTTAGGCCAATATGTGTTCTTCTACATATTTTTGGTTAAAAAAAATGAAAATAAGGGTATATTGATTTGCGCAAACCAAAGTTATAGCGTCTTCAAAATAGGGGATGGATTTATGGCATTTTTATAATTTATTTATTTTCTTTACTAGTAATGGCGGCAATCAGCGACCTATATTTTTTATTTTATTTCGGGACTACGATATTATGGCGGGCAAATCGAACACATTTTGACAAATTTTTTGGGACCAGTGACATTCAAACAGCGATCAGTGCTATAAAAATGCTGTATAAATGTCACTGGCAGGGAAGGGGTTAACTGCGTTCTCTAGGTGTGTTCTAACTGTTGGGGGGATGGGACTGACTAGGGGAGGAGAAAGATCGTTGTTCCTGCTTGGTAGGAACACACAGTTTGTCTTCTCTCCCCTGACAGAAATGGGATTTGTGTGTTTACACACACAGATCCCTGTTCTCACTCTGTCGCGAGCGATCGTGGGTGCCCAGGCGGTCATTGTGGCCACCGGGGACACACTGTGGGCACGCGTGCCTCCATGGTCTTAAAAGCCTAAGTACAGTTAAGACGGCTAGCCCAGGGGAGCCATCCTGCCGCAGTATAGCTGCGGTGGCTGGTCAGGAACCTGTTAAACATTGCATGCTTCAATGATGGATCCAGGAGTATACAAATTTCTTTGCTAATTTTTTAGTTAAAATAAAAAAAATGTTTTACTTGCCTGCTGTGTGAAATAGTAATGCACAGAGAGGCCTCTTCCCACCTCTTCTAAAGTCCCATGTCGGCGCTGTCCACTCCTCCTTCCCTGCGGGTGGCACCTCAGCAAGCGGTGTGCTGAAGAGGCACCCATGCTCCTAAGCCGGGCTGATTGCGTCTATAGACACACAGCGCAGCTTGGCCATGCCTTCTGCTCTCTTTTTTACATGATTTGACTGACAACAGCAGGAGCCAATGTCTTCCGCTGCTCTCGGTCTCCTGTGAGAAGAGGACGTGTGTGCAGCTGTGCTACAAATGGGACAGCACTGGATCAAGAGAGGACTCAGGTAAGCGTTTTAGGCAGGGGGGTGTTGGAGCAGGTATTGGAATCAATGCTTGCACCTGTGTGAAAGCATTAATTTAATTTAGGTCATGTTTAAAATGTTCCTTAATGTTTGTTTTTTATCATGTATTATACAAATAGGGAGATAATTATTAACCATAGAATTTCTGGAAAATATGAATTTCATTTATTTTTCTTTACCATTCATTCCTAAAAGCATAGTAACGTTCATTACAGCACTTAGAAATTGTGCATGTATTGTGTTTTTTTTTTTTTTTTTTATTTTTTTTTTCTTAGGGCCAGTTCACACCACATGCAGTCCAGTGCGTTTTTTTTGTTTTGTTTTTCTGTATCAAAAATGCATGGAAAGTAGGTTATATGGTTTTCAGTTGCATAGTTCACACCAGTGCTTGCAGTTTAGGTGTGTTCCAGTTCCAGAAAAAAAAAAGTAGAACATGATGATGCATTTTTCCTGCACTGGACTGTATTGGAACGAAGTTAAGCTCATAAAAAAAAATGCACTGGTACACATTTCAGTTTGTTTTTCAATTGAGTTGCACTGTTTATAGGTCACATTAAAGGTGGAAAAAGTTAAAAAGTTAAAGCTGAAATTATTTCTTTGTCTCATTTATTTACATCACAGAAACCGGACATTAACAGGGATGTGTAGACTTTTTATATCCACTGTAAATGCAGAGAGAGAATGAGAAAATGTGCAGTTTTTTTAGCCTTGGTTAATTGTAATTTTTTTTAAAAGCTAATTTCCTGTAAAACATCTTTTTGTTTCTTTACCAAACATGAGGGCGATGCTTTTCAGCACAACCACATCTTTGACACTTTTTTTTACAGAGAACTTCACAGACTAAGGGAATATTATATTGTAACCAAGCAGACATCAGCTTTTACTGTTGTGACATCAATACTTTACTGAATTGTAATTGGTTGACATGTGCAAGTGTGCATCATTGCCCTTTGCACTAATCTGTTAATTGTGAGTTATTTGCTCAATGATTCTGATTAACAATTTGTAGAAGTTAATCTTCTGTGAGTAACGCTGTCAATTCCACATAGATGTACTTCATAATGGATTCAAATAATGACAGTGGTTTGGATTTTTTGTTTTTATTTCCCTCTAGCTTGTTCTAAGGAAATGGTGTGAATTGATTCCAGGTGGAGAGTTTAGATGCTTTGTTAAGGAAAACAAACTAATAGGTAAGCTTTTCCAAAACCATGACTATAAACTATACAAATGATGAGTAACCTTTAGGCCCGTTTCACACTTGTGTGAGTTGTCCTGTGACTTGGCCCTGTACTGCTTTGGTCCTACTTTGATGCGAGTTGAGGTCCATAGACCTCAAGTTTACACAGGCAGTCCCTGTAATTGTTGGAAAATTGCATGACTTTGAAGTCGCAGTAGTGTGAAAGGGGCCTTAAAAATGAGCACTACATGATGATGGGATTTAAACATTTAATTATCTGGAAGTGGATGTTGTAGAAATATTATATATTTCCCTTTCATTAATATGTAAGATTTGGTTCTGTTCAAGTTTCCCTAAAATGCATAGAATTAATCTTCCACTTAGTGTGTACCACTGCATTTCATGCCTTCTTAATTTTCATATAAAGAATATTTGCACTCCCCATATTTGATTTAGTGTGTAACAAACCACAGATGCATAAATTATATTGTGAGAAAAAAAACTTTTTTATGACTTTATTTCAGTAAATAGAACTGGATGCTTACATTTCATTTTAAAGCCTATGTATGCATGCATGCAATATTACCATGTTCTATATTTCCTTCTATTTGTTTCAATGGTGTTTTTGGTAGCTCTTTAGCCAGTGTTCATATGATGATTTCCAACTGTGTATAATTTTGAACATGTGTGTAAAATCTACCTATTTCTTTAAAATGTGTCAGTTATTTTTTTGGGTTTGGGGAATGTCTATCATTATGTTTATAATAATAAAAATGCAGAAGTGCAAGCTTGAAAATTGATATTTCTAAATAGAAACTATTGACTATAAGGCCTCATGCACACTGGGCATTATAAACTACTTGTGTGCCCAGAAATCTTAGATTCCTTCTCTACTCTTTCATCAGCTGTAGCCTAAATTGCAGATGCATCAGCTGAGTCTATTAGATTGACAGCAAGGTCAGCATCTCTATCTAATTTGGGCCAGGTGAGCACTGGGGTTGAAAACCTGGATAGGGGACTCTGCATCCAAAAGTAAGCTTTGTGGAATTCACTTTACTGGGGATCTTTTGTTTGGGCCAGAGTTAGATTCTATACTGGATAGGACAGCTGACAGGGGAAAAAAAATTCCGGTTAAGAAGAAAATCCTTAGCCTTCTAAGCGTTTTTTTAAACTCAAAGGGCACAAGAGCAAGACAACAGGCCCCAGTCCAAGAGAAGGAACTGTTCCTCGCAGAAATCGGAGAGCAGGGGTGGACTCCTTTTCCATCCTCCTGCACAGGCAAACAAAACACAATGACTTGTCACTTCCTGTGGGAGGAAGTCTTCAGGGGTTCCCCCCAACATACAGTAACAGAAATCTGTATATCTTGATGATGCTTTCCCAGGAATGCAGGATAGAATTCTCGAGTCTTCCCCCAGAAATTTTCTGAAAGACGCAGCCAAGTCTCTGGCCAGGAAGACCCTTCTAGAAGATCTGATGCAACAGAGAGTGGTGGTTCGAGTAGCGCCAGAAGAATATCAACAGGGTTTCTACTCTCATGTCTTTCTAGTGAAGAAAGGAAGACGGAAATTTTTGTCTAATTCTCAACTTAAAAATACTGAATAGATCTGTACTTTTACAGAAAATTTAGCATGGACTCAATCTTTACAGTCAGTAATCTATTAACTTTCTATACCCATGACCGCTCAGTCTCAAAGGTTTATGAAACTAGTGGTGAAACGGATTCTTTATTTGCTGAGCTATTAATAATCCCCCCTGCACATGCCCCCCTCCATGACTTTTACATCAAAATCAACAATGCAACCATCAGGCCCTCCCCTCACGCCAGGGTACTAGGTGTAACTCTAGACTCTGACTTTTAATTTCAGCCCCAAGTCCAATCGTTGTCAAAAGTTTGTAGATTTCACCTCCGTAACATCTCTAAAATTCGCCCCTTTTTAACAAATGAAACTACCAAGCTCCTCATTCACTTCCTTGTTATATCTCGCCTTGACTATTGCAACTCCCTTCTCATTGGCCTGCCTCTCCTCTTCAGTCTATTATGATTGCTGCTGCCAGACTAATCCACCTTACCAACCGCTCAGTGTCTGCCAACCCTCTCCTCCAATCCCTACACTGGCTCCCAATCACCCAGCAAATTAAATTCAAAATACTAACCACAACATACAAAGCCATTCACAACTCTGCCCCGAGCTACATCACCAATCTTGTCTCCAAATATCACCCAAACCGTCCCCTCTGTTCTTCTCAAGACCTACTCTCAAGCGCTCTGGTCTCCTCCTCCCACACTCGTCTCCAGGATTTCTCCAGAGCCTCTCCAATCCTCTGGAACTCGCTACCTCCACTGGTCTGGCTATCCCCTACTCTTGCTACCTTCAGGCGATCCCTGAAAACTCATCTATTCAGGGAAGCCCATCACGTCTCAAACTAATCTCCTACCACTTCCATCAGCTCATTCCCGACAGTTATAACCTTCTGTACCACCTGCCCCACCCTCTTGTACCTTTATTGTATTGTAACTGTATTGTCTCCCTTTTATATTGTAAAGCGCTGCATAAATTGCTGGCGCTATATAAATCCTGAATAATAATAATAATTTGCAATTCAGAGTGCTTCCTTTCGATCTTTCATCTACTCCGCAGATTTTCACAAAGATGATGATGGAAGCTCTTGAACCACTTCGTCTTCAGGGGATTGCAGTGATCCCTTATCTAGACGACCACCTCCTTTTTTTATTTATTTTTTATTTTTTTGCCCCTTAGAGTAAAGCTTACAGGAAGATCTAGTCAGGGCTCACAGCCATATGGAGATGTTGGGGTGGATCGTTAACCTCCAGAAGTCAAGCTTGGAGCCCACTCAAGTTGTACAATTTTTGGGTTACCAAATCAGTTCCGTGGAACACTGAATCTTCTTACCAGAGGAGAAGATAGTCAAAAATATAGTTTTTGTTACAAACCAATCAAGTTCTATCGATCAGAAGAATCATGTCGGCTTTCGGGACCCTGACCGTGACCATACCAAACATTTAATGGGCAAGAATTAATTTAGGCCTCTTCAAAGATTTCTCCTAAAAGCATTGGATCACAGTCCAGAATCCATGGACAAAGTAGTGAACATTCTGATCAGAGTGAAAAGAACTCTTTGGTGGATAAATCAGACTATCCTTTCAATTGGCCTTCTGTGATTTTTTCCAGTAGAAAGAGTAGTTATGACAGATGCCAGTGCTTGGGGTTGAGGTGCCCATTGGGAGAAGAATCTGGCTCAGGGAGTCTGGTCCTGGAGGGAGGCAGGAAGGTCTTCCAATTGATGGCAACTGAAGGCAGTCATGCAAGCGCTGGATACTTTCTCGCAAGATCGCCAGGGTTACTATATCCAGATTTTTTTGGACAATGCCACAACTGTGGCCTACTTGAGCAAACATGGTGGTACAAGAAGCAGAAATCTTCAGTTGCTGGCCACAGAAATTCTGAAGTGGGCAAAGGGTCATTTGCTGTCCTTGTCTGCAGTCCACCTTAAAGGCAAGCTGAACAACTTGGCGTAGTTCCTGTCGAGACAATCTATTCAGGAAGCAGAGTGGACCCTGATGCCAGAAGTGTTTGCTCTTTTCACAGAGAAATGGGGAAAACCCCAGGTGGATCTGTTTGCTTCCAGAGAAAATATGAACCCCCCTCAATACTTCTTTCTTCACCAAGACGGATCCTTCAGGACAGATGCCCTGGTGCATTCTTGGGAGTTTCCTCTAGAGTATGCCTTCACACCATTTCAGATAATCCTGCTAGTTTTAAACAAAATTCGGAAGGAAAAAGCCTTGGTGATTCTAATCGCCCTGTTTTGGCCAAAGAGAGCTTGGTTTTCAACAGTTCTTCATCTATTAATCAAGCCATTCTAGCACCTTCCTCTCGGGCTGTACTTGCTACTTCAGGGATCCATTAAACTTCCTGAATTTAGCCAAAATTGCTGTCTGGTATCTGAGGAGCAGCTTTTAAGGAATAAAGGTTTTTCTGAAACCCTTGATAAACCCCTTAATTTCAAGTAGAAAGAAGGTTACTAGGGCTATTTACGCCAAAAATTGGAAAATCTACAATTCCTGGTGCCATTTTGGAAGGCAGACCCCTGAGATTCCACATCAATTTTGCAGTTCCTACAAGTTAAGGGTCTAGCAATTATTACCCTTAAGGTACAGGTAGTGTCCTAAGAAGTTTGTCAAGAAATATCTATTTCCTCAGAGCCTTTAGTTTTTTTTTTTTTTTTTTTTAGTTAAAGCCCTGGCTTGGTCCAGGCCAGTCCCAATAATGATCTTTCCAAAATAGGATGTATCCGTGCTCCTGCAGGCATTGACAAAAAAAAACGTTTTAGCGTGTTGTGCTTGTGTGTTCCAGCCTAAGCCTAAGCTAAAGGTACTTTACTACGATGTGGAGAGAAGCCTCCTTTTGAAGTTTGGTGGAAGAAGTGGTCTGGTTCGGGGAGCCATGATCTCAGTTGCTGTCCTAAAAGACTCCCGGGAAAACAAGTTAACGTTAGGTCTAACTTGGCTTTTCATGAAAATGTTTGTACGAATAATCGTACGAACATTTGTGTCAAAATTCATAGCATATTTCTTGGCTTGATGAATGTTGTTCAAAAGTACTTCAAAATTTATTGTGTTTTTAACATTCGATTTTGGATTGAAAGGACTTTATTGAACAAAAAACACAAACTATTAGAAATTCATTAATTCAAGAAAACAAAAGAATTTCATCCTGTTTACTTCGTTTTTCATCCCTTCAGGTAACGATTTGACCCCACTAATAATTGGAAAAGCAAATTAACATTCCTAACCATTTTCTGCCCGCACTATAGCCAAAAGACTATAGCACGGCTCTCCAGTTCTAGGACATCCACATCAGATCGGGGTAAAGGGCCAAAAACAGTGGCCCTTTACCTTGTGACCAGCTGTGTCCAGTCACCACTGGTCACGTGTAAATAGACCTGCCGGTTATTGGTTCTCCTTTCCTCACATAGAGACAACGTGTGAGGAAAAGAGAGCCAATCTGACAGAGCACAGTGAGTACATTGTATACAATGATAATCGGAGCACTGATCATTGGTGCCCTGGTTATCGGTGCAGTTTATCAGTGCAGCCTCATCAGGGCACACCAGTAAAGAAAAAATGCCTATTTGCAAAATGATATAACCAAAACTAAGAAAAAAACTTTCTTCCCAACATTTTATCTTTTTCCGTTTACCAAAAAATAAACCCAGCGGTTACTAAATACCACTAAAAGAAAGCTCTATCTGTCTCAAAAGAAAATAAAAATTTGAATTTGGGCACATTGTTGTATGGCCTCGCAATTGTCATTCAAAATGTGACAGCTATGAAAGTTGTCCTGGGCAGGAAGGAGGTTAAAGTGTCCAGTATTGAAGAGGTTAAAACAAAATTCAATTCTACTTGTGTATAACCAGCTTTAAGGCTGGCCATACACAGTTGTGTTTTTTTTTTTTTTGTTTGTTTTTTGCTTTTGTTTTTTGCCAGTGAGGTAGGTGCAGGAATCCCCTTGCTGGGAAACTGTGTAGAATACACTGATCACTGGCTTTAGCTGTTGAGCATCAGAATTTTTCTTTCAACATGTCCGACTAAGTTTCAATCAGTGTATGCCCAACATTAAAAAGTTCCTAGGCTTTTTTCTTATGCTGACCATACATTGAATGAATCTCGGCTAGTTCAGCAGGGGCCAGCCAAGATTCGATTCATGTATGGGCAGACTGATTGTACTGATAACGAACCATTGATAGACTTCAGTGATACCAGCCTGTCAGACTTTTTGACTGAGATTATTGCCTGCAGCTGTAGCTGCTAGTAGTAATACTTGTGTTCTGCTGTCCATAAACGCTCCTCGCTGACAGAAAACAACGCTTTGGGACGCGATGGCCTTATCAACACTGATTGTGTTCATGGGGAAATCTAGCGGGTTTTTTTTTTTTTCTTTCCTGCAACCACAGTTCCTGGCCAAGAATGCTGCTCGCTGGAAGAACACAATAACGCTGTGGGGAGGATTCCCTTATCAATGCTGATTGTGTCAATAGGGGAATCAAATGTGTTTTTCTTTCCTGCAACCACCATCCCCTTTTGCTTTCATCTGTTAATTGCACACCAATCGTTAAGCTCGGGCCCAAAGCCATATTCTGGTTGGTTGTAAATTGTCTTTTTATTATTTTGTCTACATCTGCTACCCTTTTGACCTGTATCTTGTTCAGGACTGTAGTGTGCTAAATTGTGAAAACAAAAATCATTGAACAGAGAAAGTTCCTACGCTTTTTATAGCATTTACGCAGCAAAACAATCATGCATCTTTTTCTGTTTTGTCTGCTTTATGCTATCCTCACTGATGCTGCACATTTTGAAAGCAAGGTTATGTTGACACAGCTGCATTATTCAGCATGCTGGTGTGAACTCATTTCTCAGTGACAGTCTGACAAGTATTTCAAAAATTCAGTGGCATCAATGCAAAAATATGATGACAGTGCTATGAATAACTTTATAACCAGACTGATGTTAAGTGACAAGTGGTATATGTACCTTACTCCAGCATTGTCATGTCAACTCTTAAGTACATCCTCACAGTGCTAGCTGCTTGATGACTCAGATGTGAACTTTTCTTGTGGAAACTTTTACAATTTATGGTTTACAGTAAGTAATAGTATCCCATTATGTAACTAATTTAGCTGGGAACTTTTTAATATCCTAGTAATTTCTTGCGTTTAATATACACATTAACATTAATCACGCAGACTGATGCGACCCTTATGTGACGTCTGTGACTATAGAACTATAATGAGTGCATATTAACTGTCTTGACTGAAGCTGTTCTATTTTAATCTTAACTCTACTCGCTGGATTCATTTTTTTTATAGGTCTTTTTCAGGATTTAGCCTTTTCCCTGTTTTTATTGAATAACCTGAATTGCATTGCTTCAGCTGTAATTGATGAGGGCATGGCTACATAGAGTAACTAACTCAACGGTCACCTAGTTATTGAATTGGAGCACCCTGATCATGCATGTTATGCTATAAGTATATTCATAGTAGTGTGGAGCACTGGACCACTTATTCTAAATATTGATTAAAGCATAACTCAATGAAAAAAAAAAACGTTCTTCCATGTAGTAGGGCTGCACAGCATGGGTTAACTGCTCATTTTGTCTCAGGATAACCGCACCTCCCCATCTCCAGCGGTGGACCATTCCTGCTGTCCCCACCAGAGACAGTCTATGGAGGAAAACTAGGCACAAGGGCTGTGTAGATCCAGAATAAATATTAGTTGAAGATGCATACTGTAAAAATGGCCAACTCCTTTTAGTATTCCTACTTGTATAAATTGCAAATTCCAGTTAAAAGATGAAAGCAACATAGTTAAAGGGTAAGTTCGTGAACCCCCACCAACCTTCTCACCCAGACAAATAGATTGAGCTGGCAACACTGTAGTCCATATAATAATTTTATTGGTGACTGGTTACAAAGGAATGACAATAAAACACAAAAACTGTCACATTTCAGCGAGAGCCTTAGTCGTAGCAACTACAGTGTTGCTGGCTCAATCCTTCCATTTCTCTTGTTCTGATGTGTACAGTCGTGCTGAGCCCAGGCATCTGTGTGTGCATCTTGCAATCAGATTGGGTGTTCCTTATTGTGTGCGTTTCTCCTCTCAGACTTCAAACTCCCCGCCTAGTTTTTGCTGTACAGGGGGACATTATTGAGTTGATTACTTTGACTACCGTTATAAATCTGGAAATGCTGATGTATGCTTTTTAAAGGAATAGGATTTGCAAGACTTTAAAACTATATAACACTTCTTTTTATATTCATTAAAGTCATTTTGTTTATAAAATTGGTGTAGTGTAGAAAACAGATGATTGTTATGCATTATAAATACTTCCTGACAAGTCCTTTCAGTGTATCCTGTGCATTTTTAGTGCTGGAAAAGGAGCGATTTCTTCTCCTGAAGCTGTTTTATTTGAATGTGCCATTTCTTATTCTGGTAAAATCTAAGGCTGGCCATGGATGTGCAGACCTCTCTCCAGGAAAAATTGTATAAAAAATGCTGCCTGGAACAGTGACAAATAGAACCTATATGTGCGGTGGCAGGTTTGTTCCCTTTTTGCCCTGGGAATAATTGACGTCGGTCACCAAGCTATTTTCAGAAGCAATGAACCTTTTGGTGCTCATTTCTAGGGATGCACCGAATGGGTTATTTGGTGCCGAAACCGATACCGAAAATAAATCTTCCTTGATCCTTAAAACCGATACCGAAACCACACATTTACCGAAAGTGACTGTTTTTAAAAATATTTTTATACAGGAGATGGTCAGCAACTGGGGACATGGTACAGGAGATGGTCAGAGACTGCAGAGATGGTACAGGAGATGGTCAGAGACTGCAGAGATGGTACAGGAGATGGTCAGAGACTGCAGAGATGGTACAGGAGATGGTCAGAGACTGCAGAGATGGTACAGGAGATGGTCAGAGACTGCAGAGATGGTACAGGAGATGGTCAGAGACTGCAGAGATGGTACAGGAGATGGTCAGAGACTGCAGAGATGGTACAGGAGATGGTCAGAGACTGGGGACATGGTACAGGAGATGGTCAGAGACTGGGGGCATGGTACAAGAGATCAATGCAGCCTCACCAGTGCCCGTCAGATGCAGCCAGCCTGTGTCCCCAGTAGTGCAGCCAGTGTCCCCATTGCAGCCAGTGAAGGGAGAGGAGAGCCGCCGCAGCCTGTTTCATTATAGTGCCAGGAACATCACCGCTTTAATTTTAATAGCTGTGTGTTCCCCACTGCAAGCTGTCGCATACAGCCCCTCCCCCTTGTCCGGGCACTTTGATAGACAGATCACCCGTCCAGCGGCGGCTCACCTCTTTTCTATGATCTAGGAAGCCCCCCTGATAGGCGGCACCAGGGGCGGGGGGTGGAGCCCCACCCAGGCCCAGCCCAATTTTCTGCGCCAGTATCGGCAGGAATTATTTCGGCTTTTTGCCGAAAGGGCCATTTTTGGACGATATGTTTCGGCTGCCGAAATTTCAGTGCATCCCTTCTCATTTATGTTTTATTGGGAGAATAAGGATTGCTTCTCTCTCCATATGTATGCAGCATCCATACCTTGGTGGTCTGAGTAGATCTATTGCTGCCCTCTCTTGTTCCTGGAGAGATGTCTGCTTACGCTGGTCAACTCAAGGTTTAACACCAGGGGGAGATTTACTAAAGCTGGTGCACCCAGAATATTGTGCAGCTGTGCATGGTAGCCAATCGGCTTCTTATTTCAGCTTGATCAAAAAAGCTTTGGCAATAAAAACTGGAAGCTGATTGTTTTCTATGCAGAGTTGCACTCGATTTTTCACTCTCCAGTTTTACTAAATCGACCCCTATGTAAGGTATGCATTGACAAAACTGTTCACTATGGCTGTTGGCCTCATTCACAGGCCCAACTGTGGCCTCGTTTTCTAGTGAACACGCTAGCAAACACTGCATTTTAAAATGAATTTATAATGGAATAATTTAAACTTTGCAGGTATATCACAAAGAGATTATACACAATATTATGATCACATCTGTAAGCAAAAAGAAGACATCCAAAGATCAATACAGAAATTTTTTCAAAAAGACGTCCAGTACAACTTCTTTGATGAGGACTGTAAGTATTTAATGTAACATTTTTAGCATTTCTGATCATGTGGTGTTCATCCAAACTCTTTTTGTTCGTTTGGTGTAGTGCAAATGTTAGCTCTGTGGAAAATAATTGCTGGAGCTTGACAGTTTTGGAGACAAATAATATGTAATAATCCAACAATACTGATCAAAGAACTGTTTAAAGCAAGGTTGCACACCTATTTCTTTAGGTTTTCAGTCACTATATATCAAACACTGGCAGTTTACAAAAGAAATGGTAAATGTTGTAAAAAAAAAACTAAGTTGACATGTTTTTTACACTTTAGACTGAGATGCTTTAAGATTTTGCATACTTTTAACCACCTCGCGCCCGCCCTATAGCCGAATGACGGCCGTAGAGCAGGCGCGTTCGTCCGGGAGGCCGTCCCTGGACGTCCTAATGTTTACTTCCGCAATGCACGCGGGCGCGCATCGCGGAAGTTCTGTGTTCGCCGTGTCCCCCGGGGACAGGCAAACACAGATCGCTGTAAACGGCCAATCACAGCGGCCGTTTACAGCGCGATCGGCGTGTCCAATGGGAGATGATCTCATATGTAAACATATGAGATCATCTCTCAGCGCCGCTCTCCCTCCTCACACAGACGGCGTGTGAGAGGGGAGAGATGAACGGCTGCAGTGCCATCCATCCTCCCCCAGCAGTGACATCCTGCCCCCAGTGCCACCTGCCCCCAGTGCCACGTATAAGTGCCATCTGTCATCAGTGCCACCTAGTGCCATCTGTCATCAGTGCCACGTATCAGTGTCACGTGCCCTCTGTTGTCAGTGTCACGTGTCATCAATGCCACTTATCAGTGCCATCTGTCATCAGTGTCACGCGTCATCGGTCCCACGTATTAGTGCCATCTGTCATCAGTGCCACGTGTCATCAGTGCCACATATTAGTGCCATCTGTCATCAGTGCCACGTATAAGTGTCATCATTGCCACGTATCAGTGCCATCTGTCATCAGTGTCACGTGTCATTGTCCTGGTGCTTTAAAAGTGTAATAAATAGTCAACAAGTTAGATGTGTAATTTATGTTCCTAGAACACATGATGGCGCTACCTGCATGTTGGGCCTCTCTATGTGGCCAGGCTGTGAAAAAGTCCCACACATGTGGTATTGTAATACGCAGGAGGAGTAGCAGAATTTTTTGGGGGTTGTCATTTGTGGTATACACATGCCATGTGAGAGAAATAACCTATTACAATGACAATTTTGTGGAGAAAAAAAAATGAAAAATCTTAATTTTGCAAAGAATTGTGGGAAAAAATAACATCAAAAAGCTCACCATGCCTCTTACTAAATACCTTGGAATGTCTACTTTCCAAAAAGGGGTCATTTGGGGGGTATTTGTACTTTCCTGACTTGTTCGGGTCACAAGAAGCGAGATAGGCCACCAGTACATCAGATGTGATCAATTTTGTGCGAATCGCACCACAGCTTGTAGACTCTCTAACTTTCACAAAGACCAAATAATATCCACTAATTTGGGTTATTTTTTACCAAAGATATGTAGCAGTATAAATTGTGGCCAAAATTTATGAAGAAAAATTAATAATTTGCATAATTCTGTCACAGAAACAAAGAAATATGCATTTTTTTTTTTTTCGAAATTTTCGGTCTTTTTTCATTTATAGCGCAAAAAATAAAAACCCCAGAGGTGATCAAATACCACCAAAAGAAAGCTCTATTTGTGGGAAAAAAGGTCAAAAAATTCATTTGGGTACAGTGTTGCATGACTGAGTAATTGTCATTCAAAGTGTGAGAGCACCGAAAGCTGAAAATTGGTCTGGGCAGTAAGGGTGTTTAAGTGCCCAGTAAGCAAGTGGTTAAAGGGTGCCACAACTGAAAAAAGTTTAAGTGCTAGTCCAGCACTCCACTATCACTTCAAAATATGTTCAAGAATAATTTTAACCTTTTCACACAAAAAAAAAAAAGGTGAACTACGTAGCTCCAAATTTCCTTGCCAACCTCCAGATCCTGCTGCACTTGGGAGCCATGATGCCATGTGCTGCCTAATGTCTCAGATACTTTTTGCATTGGGCAGTGTGTGTGTATGGAGAAATCAAGTATGTTTTTTTTTTTTTTTCATTGAACCCACTGGTTAAAAAAATAAAAATAATAATTTGTCTATGGGCTGCCTTTCAGAATGTTCTGCTTTTTTTGTTGCAGGATGTTGAAGAATGGTTGTATCTAGATTATTTTTCTAATTGTTGTCCACATTGCCCTCATGCTTTCATTACTTATACTGAAAATCCAATAGTTCGGAACGTGATTATGTTTGTTCGCTACGACGGGACTACGTTCAGGCTAGTAGCCACTAGCTTTGGTCTCGTAATTTGATCTGAGCACTTTGTCCGATCGGAATTCTCTACAAACAATCGGATATTGACGGAAAAGTCCGGTAGAGCCCACACACGATCGGATTTTCCGACAATCTAATCCGATCGGACCTTTTCCATCGGAATTTCCGACCGTGTGTATAGGGCATAAAGCTTCCTTTTAGTGTTGTCTGTGTAACATAATGGTAAGGTAGCGGTACTTAGTCAACATAAGTGTAACGTGTTGGATCTTGGGCCCCTTTCACACTGGGGCGGTGCGGGCGTCGGTGGTAAAGCCGTGCTATGTTTAGCGGGGCAGTTTTAACCCACGCTAGCAGCCGAAAAAGGGTTAAAACTGCCCACAAAGTGCAGCTGCAGTGGCGCTTTGCCGCAGTATACCCGCGCTGCCCCATTGATTTCAATGGGTAGGAGCGGTGAATACACCGCTCCAAAGATGTGGCAAGCAGGACTTTTTTCGCCATCCTGCCAGCGCACCGCTCCAGTGTGAAAGCTCTCCGCTGTTGCGCCTAAAAATCGCCTCGGCGTGAAAGGGGGCTTACACTACAAAGTACAGAAATCGTATCAACACACCACACTTCACCCCATATCTTGCAGAAAAAATCATTTAAGTCTAGAAATTATAGTCTATTGTTTTGAAACATTAAACTGTTTGTAAATACCTAGTGAAGTGACTAGCCTCAGGTGATACACAGAGATGAATCCAATCCTCCTACATAGGTTGTACCTTTTTATCTGCAGCCTTCTCTTATTTACAGTCTTACAAAACGCACATCTTACAATGCATCTCTTAGCAGCAAAAAGCGAGGGGGGTCAGGGATCTGACCTCATCTGATAGCATCAGGGGTATCGGCTTAATCTATTAGGAGTTGTGTTGTACAGATGGCAGAGAGAGCAGAGATCAGAAAGGAACCAGACTCTGTGCTTTGGATTCAGATTAGCACACACTATAATAGGCCGTGCCTTGTTCATTTTTGATGTCTGAGGTTTACAGAGTATAAAAGAAGGAAATGAAAATTGCAAGGGCAAAATAAAAATAACAAAGATCCAACATTACTCCATACAAGTGTTAGCCCTTGTACACACGGTCGGACATTCCGACGGAAATTGTCCGATCGGACCGCATTGTCGGATAATCCGACCGTGTGTGGGCTTCATCAGACTTTTTCCGTCGGAATGTCCGACCAACAAAGTTTGAGAGCTGGATATAAAATTTTCCAACAACATGATCCGATTGGACTTTGTCCGATCGTTTGTACTGAATTCCGATCGAACAAAGTGCAACGCATGCTCAGATCAAGTTCCTAGACCAAAGCTATTGGCTACTAGCCTGAACATAGTCCCGTTGTAACTAAATAACGTCATCGCGTTGCAAACTATCGGATTTTTCGACAACTTTGTCCGACCGTGTGTATGCAACACCAGTTTCGGACAAAATCCGTCGGAAAAAATCCATCGGATTTTGTTGTCGGAATGTCTGACCGTGTGTACAAGGGCTTAAAGTAATATAATAGATAAAATGCAACACATCGAGAGGACTTTATTAAACTGGAACAGCCAGAATCTGGAGCAGATCGTGCATAGCAACCAGTAGTCTGCTTTTATCTTTCATTTTCAAAGCTTGACTGAAGAACTTTGAGATGGAAGATGATTGGTTACCATGCGCAGCTGTTCTAGATTCTTTATGCTCCAGTTTTGAGAAACGCCCCCATTGTATGGCAAAAGCTACAAGTACCACATGTGCAAGAAGCATGTTTATTAATACATCATTGTTCAAGACTTGGTTTAGAATATTAACCACTTCAGCCCCGGACCATTTGGTTGGGAAAAGAACAGAGCACGTTTTGCGATTCGGCACTGCATCACTTTAACTGACAATTGCGCGGTCGTGCGTTGTGGCTCCCAAACAAAATTGACGTCCTTTTTTTCCCACAAATAGTGCTTTCTTTTGATTTTTGTGCTATAAACAAAAAAAATGTGAAAATTTTGGGGAAAAAAGCGTTATTTTTTACTTTTTTTGTTATAATAAATATCCCCAAAAATATATATAAAAAAACATTTTTTTTTTTTCCTCAGTCTAGGCTGATACGTATTCTTATATGTATTTTTGGTTAAAAAAATCACAATAAGCGCTTGATTGGTTTGCGCAAAAGTTATAGTGTTTACAAAATTGGGGATAGATTTATGGCATTAAGATTTTTTTTTTTTTTTTTTTTTTTACTAGCAATGGCGGCGATCAGTGTTGTGTGTGTGTTTTTTTTTTTTTTTTTTTATTGTGAATGCGCCATTCTGGCGGACAGATCGGACAGTTTTGATGCTATTTTGTAACCATTCACATTTATACAGCAATCAGTGTGATTAAAAATGCATTTGTTTACTGTGTAAATGTGTCTGGCAGTGAATGGGTTAACCAATAGGGAGCACTCTAGGGCTTAAGTGTGTCCTAGGCAGTGATTCTAACTGTGATGGGGGGGAGTGGCTATGTGCGACACAACACTGATCACCGCTCCTGATTACAGGGAGTGGTGATCGGTGTCAGTGTCACTAGGCAGAATGGGGAAATGCTTGTTTTACATCAGCATTTCTCCATTCTTCCTCTCTGTGCGATGATCGCGGGTATCCCTGTGGACAGCAAGTAAAATCCTTAAAAGGCAACGTACAGGTATGTTAATATGCCTGTATGTGCCCTTCTGCCGATGTATATCGGTGTGAGCCAGTCGGCAAGCGGTTAAAGCAGTTCCGTAATCTATGATGTTGGCTTTGTAATCCATCTCTCTGGATTAACCAATACAGATCAAGAGTGACTACTGAAGCCAAAAAGGCAATAATATAATCGATGCAAAAATAGTTTTATGTCTGATTTTTACTGTATCCAAATGGATTTCTAATTTGTAGGAAATAGATAAGTGTGCACAAGAGTTTATGGGCTTTAAAAACTGTTTTATATTTTAGATTATTGATTCTAGATTATCCAATTCTACATTTGACCTTTTTCTTACCTGATCTAAACCATTTATTCTTCAAATTCTAGAGATTTAAAGTAGAACTACAGGCACAACTTTGTTTTTCATTTTGGATATGGCAAAGGAAGGTATAACCCCCCCCCCCTTTTTTTGCCATCTTTGTCCCATTGTAGAGCTTTACCTTCACTTCCTGTCCCATAACCAAAACAGGAAGTGAGAGGAAATACTTGCAATTTAAGGGAATCCCTTGGGACCCCCAAGGTCACCAATAGTACTAGTGTTCCTCAGTCGATGATTTCACCTCCTATTACTTTTCGGGGGAGGGGGGACAATCCAACATTTTTGGATTTTTTATTTTTATTTTCACTTTCAGCGGTAACAGTAAACAGGACAAATCGAGAGGGTGAGTCTTGTTTATGGGGGCATAGACAGCAATAAAAACATTACTGGTATTCTAATCAATGTCCACTTCATCCAAAACAAAAGAAAATAATATTTTTTTGCCTTTTAGTTCTACTTTAAGTATGCTTCCAGCAAATTCAACATTTTCTAAAATAACTTCTATGTGTATCACTGAAATTGTACATTTTAACAACTTCTTTTTTTTTTTTTTTTGTCTTTATAGTTGTTTTTGACATATACAGAGACAGTGAGGTAAGTGAAATATTTTGTCCTTGAGCTTGATGTATGAGAAAACTCAAAAGTTGGATAAATGTTTGGTTGTACTGAGAATCTTTAATTATTATTGTTAGTGTTTTTGTGCTTGTATATTTAAAACGTGACATAGCACTGATAATAATACTTTGTACGGCAACGATATTGGCAGAAGATACGGCAAGGGATATATATGTTAATATCACAATTTTGAGGTAATGCACACTTTAAAAAAAAAAAGTTTATTTGTTACCATTTACTTGTAAGTGGAGTAAAGCCATTCTGATACTAGCAGAAACCCATTAAAAATGGCCTTAACAATTGGCACATTAGACTCTCTTTAATGAGTAAGGTTGATAGGGCCTCATTTATCAACCCATTACAGCACTTTAATGCTGGTCACACATTTAATAAGAAATAGCCTAAATGAGGGGCCCCTAAACTCTTCAGCTCCTCAACCACGTAAAGACGTTTCAGATTGTTTCTCAATGTCCACACATTTATTATATAAAATAATTGAATAAATTCTACTACAAAAAATACTACAAATAGTAATATTCTTGTGAATGATTTTGAGCGTTCCTCTTATCAGCTGTTAATGATAAGTATATGGTTGTTCCAATGCTGAATTTTAAGTAAATGGACAGTAATCAGTCATTTGGCAGCACTATTGCTATAGGACTTCTCACTGGTTTTCCAACAGAGCTTGAGATGGGGGGGGGGGGGGGGTGTATGCTCAGTAGGTGAAGTAAACATGTATGTATGTATGTATGTATGTTTCCTTTTTTAAAGGGGAGAGTAGAAGGTCACAAACACACAATGCAAAGCATGCTGGTAAATAGGGGCTATTAACAACCCAGAGCTGATATGGACATCTCAAAATTTTTCTCGTGGGTGGCTGACTATGCAACCATGGATAACACAGTCTCACTGCTATCCGCCTCATCTTTAGGACTAAGGACTGTCAAAGAGCTCCACAGAAACCTCAAAAGATTACTTGACCCCAATCCATCTTCCATCATTTGATAACCACCCATTTACCTCAGACGTTTCCTGACCGCAACCTTTAAAACTTTATTTTGAAGAATCGGCATGACAATTTGGGATTCAACATACATATTACAACTTAGAATACCGTAGGTGTGACACTTCCTATATGCATAAATAAGTCAAAGGTCCATGGACCTAAAGAATGCAAACACAAGTTAAGTGGCCATATAGTGTATCCCGCCTACCCATAAGGTCATACTGATCCTCCCTTTTTTCTTTACTTCTTGTATGGGGGCTAGTAAATATTGAACCCCAAGTCAAAGTAATAAGGTAAGGGAAGGGGGGGATGAAGGGAAAGATGGGGAAGGGGGTAAGGAAATGAAAGTTATAGGGCCCTTCCCCATCCCCAGCCCACATTCCCAGACCATTGTGTTTGCCAGAACCAAATGAACCAACCTATTGCCCTTGAGAAGCCAAAGGTATTTTGTCTTTATAGAAAAAGTATGGTGTCCATATTTTGCAATATTTCTCTTCCTGTCATTTCAGTGCTATAGTTAGATTCGCCGTTCATTTGCTTTCTGAAATCTGGGTGAGCCATTGCTCTGCTGAATCCCTTGTGACTACCCCACTTATATAGACATTAAATGTAAGGCTGCACACAAGTTAACAAGTGGCAGAGACATATCCCCTGAATAAGTAGAATAAGTTAAACCAAAAAACAGTGCTCTAATCCTAAATGATAAAAACTGTAGTTTACACATGTACCGTAATGTTATCAAATAAACTTTGTGCCCATGTTCTTGTGAAATAATAAAGCAATCTGCAGTATATTCCCAAACAAAAAAGTCAAAGAATTATAGATTTTTTATTAGTTATTGAGAACATGGACACAGTTTTTTATTTGATAGCTTTGTGGGACATGTGTAAACTGTACAGTATTTGCCATTTAGGTTTAGAGCACTGTTTTTTGGTTGAATAATACCCCCCATTTGGTTACTTTTCTGTGCCTACAATGGCTTGCCATTTACTGAATGTTAGCACACAATGATCGAGGCTTCTAAAAACTGGGTGTTTTTTTTTTGTTTTGTTTTTTCTTAGTTGCAGTGACAATTTTCAGCAAGAATAAATTTTACATTTGTGTTCTCACGCACAGTAATAAAAATTGCTTATTTAACCTTAATCATCCTAACATGACTCCTAACTGCAAACTTTTTTTCCCTCAGCCTACTTTTACATTTACATGTTTGATGTATTTTTTTTTCCCCCTTATTTTACTACACTCTTACCATTTGTGCAATTTCAGTAATCTCAACCTTGACAGAGTTAAAGGTTATATAATACAATTTATTGGATAGCATGATAAAAATCACATTAGGAGACTGACATTAGACATGATATGACCCTTGCTTAAAAGTGCCTATTATATTTTTCTTTAACATAGAAAAGGACTGTTGATGAATCAACTATTGTCTTATTTTGTCTGATTCACTGCAATGCTAGACTTACTTTTTCAAGTACCTTGTTCTGCGTTTGCTCACTATAAAGTCTTTCTTATTCTACTGCAGCACTTGTGTTGCTGTATTCTGTGTATGCACTGTTTAACAAACTATTTTCATAATCTAAAGGGATCCATGTTTTCAGGGGAAGGTCTGGATAATTGACTTTAACCCATTTGGAGAAGTAACAGACTCCTTGCTGTTTAGTTGGGAGGAACTAACTACAGGAGCAAATCCAGGAGATGAAGAAAATGTTGATCAAGTAAGCAAATAGGCTGTTTTTTGGACACCAAAGAATATATTGTGACCGAAATGGCTATTTTTCTTGCTAAATATGCTGTATTTAAGCCTTCTGTAAAAAAAAAAAAAAAAAACTCCAGCCAATACTTTCCTTAGTTTTAGGTACAACCTCTGTCTGTTTTTAATGCTGTTTGCATCCTTTTGAGGGAGATTATCTCCAACTTTCTGTCCAGGAAACAGATGTCGGACAGAATAGATTAGGAATAAATCACTTCTGTGGCCAGGGTGCACAACCCATAGGTTGCAACTCCAAATGGAAGCTTAATAATATTCAAAGTAGTGACGGTAGTGTAAAAGGCTCTTCCACCACATGCCAATTCAACATGGACATACTCAGTAGACAAGCAGAGCCATGCATTCCCGTGATATAATTTAGTGCAGCTTTGGAACTGGAACTGCCTTTATAAATAGTGTAGTATCCTTATCTTCATGTGTTGGTTTTCTGAATTGAGTCTATGGGTTCCTGTAAAATTTACAGCTGAATTTTGGGTCTTGTCCTTGAAAAAGATGAGTGCCATTGCTCTGGGGGAATATAAACTATATTCAAAATGACCTTTTGTGGGGAAACATACAAGTTCTAACTTCTTGAAAATTGGTTATTGAGTGGTTTCCCATTAAAGTGTTAGGAAACCGCTGTGGTGGTTTTTTTTTGTTTTGTTTTTCGGGAACCTGCAAGGTAAAGCCATAATGTGGTAGTATGCATTGCATACTAGCACATTATCTGAAACTTACCTTAGAGCATAGCCCTTCCAGCTGCAAGCTGTCAACACTGACAAGGCTTCCATCTTCACCCGAATTCCTTCCAGGTTTGCGGACTGTGTGACTAGCCCAAGCTGCGAGGACATCATTGCTCACTTGCGGGCGAGCTGCCGTTTACAGCACAGGGCTCTGAAGCAATGGCCCGGGTGCCCGTTACTTCACCGGAGCACGCGCCCTATGATGTAAGCAGCAGCATGTACAGTAAGTATCCCCTAGCGAAGCGAGTAAACCCTGCAAAAAAAGTTTCCCCCTTCCCTGCAAATAAAGGCATAATGTGCTAGTATGCATTATCTGACACCTGCAAATGAAAATTTTATTAGTGGATTTTCAGACCTTTTAACACAGCCAAAAATAGAGGAAAGCCATAAAAATATAGACTGAAATTAATGTATGATTATTAAAATTGTTGATCGTCACAAAGATGGAGAGTTTAATGTCTTGCTAATCGTATCATTACCACTGCTCTATATAGGCTTGTGACTCCGTTTTGGCTTTTACGATGAATATACCTCAGATGCCTTTTTACCATTTTACACACACACACACACACACACACACTCTCCAGTAAAGACGGTGCCTTTTACACAAAAGCACTATATATTTTATAAAACATGCATATTTGTAATTTCCACTAAAACTGTGATTGCATTGTGCATCCCTTTACTGAGGTATGCATAGCATACTGTAATGTTGTACATACTCGAGAACTGAAGCTATTACCGTCAAAATTTATTAAACACATTTTAGGAAATCACCAACCCTGCACCCAAGCTCTATTTTTTTCTTTATATTTAAATGACTGTGGGTAGCACAGCAGAACAGAATGACATTAAATGATGGCATGTTTTCCAGGATCTTCCTATATTCCGCTATACAACAAGTGAAGTCACAGTGCAGCCTAGTCCTTACTTGAGTTATCGCTTGCCAAAGGATTTTGTTGATCTTTCTACGGGAGAGGATGCTCACAAACTCATTGATTTTCTTAAACTGGTGAGTAATGTATTTGGATTACTATTCCTTCTCTAGTGGGATAGTACTATGCCTCATGTTTCTTAATTTTTTTTAACTGCTGTGGGTTTTTATGGATTTTCTTTTGCAACATCGTGTTTTCATATTTAAATTTTATGCTTGATATGGAAAAAAGAACTGTAATAGCCTAGCAAAGGGTTCTGCTATCATTGCCTCACATAGTGAATATCTGTATATGGGCTGGGGTTGATGGATGTGGTTTCAAACATCAGCGCTATATGAGTGGCAAGAGGTTAAAAGCTGCTGTTTATAAACAGTACTGTTAGACAAGTGGTTAAGTGCCTTTTCACACGGGCTGAAAACTGACAGGCAGACCTGATCAGAAACTCCATGCGGCACTATAGACAGGCGGATGTAAGCAGACTTGTGTCCGTTTACACCCATCTACTTTCGAGTCTGTCCAGGTCTGGAAAGTAAAACAGAAAGTACTGTGTTGTTTTCCTTTTTCTTTTTTTTTTTTGACCTAAACCTGCTGGATCAGGGGTAGCCTGTAAACAGACAACTGAGTCTGTTTACATCTGGCTGCCCATAGAGCTATCATTTACATCTGGCTGCCCATAGAGCTATCACTGGTCTGCCAGAGACAAACTGAATGGGTACAGACGTCGAAAAAAACCTGACACCTGCCCTTGTCAGATTTGATTTAGCAGGGGATCTGTTTCCAGATCCGCTGCTGATTGGCACAGACACTACGCAGTGAAAGAGCCCTAAAGCCACTATAAGTACTGAAAGGTAAGTGTTGATGTATGAGAAATTAACTTACCGTATTTATCGGCGTATAACACACACTTTTTTTCACCTTAAAAGCAGGGGAAAATCGTGGGTGCGTGTTATACGCCGATCCCCCGAAATTCTGAGCCTCTGGGCGGCTTTCAGCCGCCTTCGGCTCTTCAAGGCGACTTTCGGCCGCCTTCGGCCATTATCGCCGGCTTTCGGCCATCTTTGGCTGTTCTCGGCAACTTTCGATCCGCCTTCGCCCGTTCTCTGAAGCTTTCAGCCGCCTTCGGCTCTTCTCGGCCGCCTTTGGCCGTTCTCTGAAGTTTTCGGCTCTTCTCGGCGGCCGAAAGCTGCCGAGAATGGCTGAAGGCGGCCGAAAGCTGGCGAGAAGAACCGAAGGCCCGCCGAGAACTACCACACGTCGCCGAGATACACATCTGACTCTGTATCTCGGCGGCGGCATTTAAAAAAAATAATAGCAAAATAAATAGACAAGGCTGCAATGGGGGACAAGACTGCATAAGGCTGCAATGGGGGACAAGACTGCAGATGACACTGATGGGCATATAAATGTAAGTTTTTTTTTGTAAGTTTTTTTTTTTTCCCCCTTAAACTTCTCTCCTAAAAGTTTTTTTTCCTTAAAATTCCCTCCTAAACTTGGGGTGCGCGTTATACGCCGGCGCGTGCTATACGCCGATAAATACGGTAATTTCTCATTTTTGTTGTGGGTCGGATAACCCCCACAGCGTTTTATAGACTAGTTGGCTTTTTCTTCTCAAGCCCCCAACTGATCTGTTCAAAAACATAAACAACATAAACAACATAAAATGATCTGTAGTCCCAAGATAAGAACTAGGAGTGCTAATTAGGCTCTTTGAGACCAATGACACAAGTACACATAGCAGCTCTGAATTTTTTGTACAATTAACAGGTATATTTTGCACTTATGGAGAGAGAAAAGTGGTAACTCAGGATGGCTTCAATATAAAATCCACGCCTTTTTTTTTAATTCACACAAGATGCAAAGGGAATCCATAGCACAGCAAAATGTATGTGTTTCAGCCACACATGGCCTTATTTTGCACTTAAAATAACTAAAGGCAAAACTGTTTTAGTTTTGAGTAAGAGTGAAGAGGAATTGGAACACCTGAGTTTTTTTTTTTTATTGCTACCTCTGCCCCCATTAGGGAGATTCATCCTCTCTTTTTCTTGTTAGTTAAAATAAAATAAAAAATCCCACTTTTTGGGTAGTCCCCAGAAATGTAATAATGGGTACATTTTCAAATAGGGACGCTAGTTCTGGTGACCTTGGGGACCCTAAGGTATTCCATTTATTTTCTCACTTCCTGTTTTGGCTATGGGACAGGAAGTGAAGGTAAGTATCCCCAGTGGTACACAAATGTAAAAAAATAAAAATAAAACTGACATGGATTATACTCTTCCCTTATTCCAGTGATTCTCAACCAGGGTTCCGTGGACCCCTAGGGTTCCTCCAGAGCTTGTTAGGGGTTCCTTCAGCATTGGGCAATTTCTGCTTCTCAGATACGTTCCCACTGACACCATTGATATTTTTAGCTATCTGTAAGGAGGTAATTCTTCATAAGGACCATTCCTCTCACTGACCATCACACTAATGTATCATGAGTTGTAGAGTTCTCATTTTTAGCAGGGGTTCCTTAAGTCCGGAGAACTATTTCAATGGTTCCTCTGTGTTGAAAAGGTTGAGAAAGGCTGCCTTACTCTATCCAAAATGCAAAGGAAGTTTTGCCTATAGTTCTTTTTTGAACAGTTATAAGAAAAACCTTTTTCACTTTCAGGTTTCATATATAATAGTTTCTAACATCTTTATTGATTTTCTTATAAACGTATATTTTACCAGTTTGATTTATATTTGGGAAGCTTATGCAAATAGAAATGCACATAGTGGATTGAAACCGCTAATATAGCATGATGTGAAGCTTAAAGTGGAGGGCCACCCTGAAAAAAAAAAATATTAAAAATTACAAAAAAATCTAAAAAAAAAAAAATGAAAAACGTTTTTTTTTTTTTTACTTACCAGAAGTGCCTGTTGCTAGGCACATAATCCTAATCTTCCTCTTCCTCCTCCGCGGAGATCTTTCTTCTCTCCTCCGTGCGGCGTCTTCTGGGTAATGGGTCGCGCTGTTATCTGGGAACTGTGTGTTCCAGAACACAGCGCGTCCCATTCACAAAGCGCTGCGTGACTCGCGCATGCGCAGTAGGAAACGGGCAGTGAAGCCGTAAGGCTCCACTGCCTGTTTCCCTTACAAGGAATGGCGGCGCTGGGACCCGAGAGCCGAGGGACAGGTCGGCCTCGGGCGGCCGACATCGCGGGCTCCCTGGACAGGTAAGTGGGCTGATTAAGTCAGCAGCTGCTGACTTTTTTTTTTTTTTTTTTTTTTTTTAAACGGCCCTCCGCTTTAAATGAACTGGCCCCATATTGTGGAATAATATAGTTTAATTTTCATAAAAGTGGAGGTAAAGTGAACACATTTTTAATACCGTGAGGGATTGTTGTTCGATGAGTAAGTACCTACATATGGATAATTGGATAGTTCTATAACAGATATTGTAATTATATAAAGGGAAGTAAAATAAAAGTAGGCTCGGTGAATACTGATTTTGCAGGCACTAAATATAAAGCTTCCATATCTACAAGATTTATACCCTATGTATAGCTAGCCATTCAATAATATATATATATATATATATATATATATATATATATATATATATATATATATATATAATATGACTTCATCTGCACTTTGATGCCTTGGGTATTACTCCATATGAATGGAGGCCGCATTGACATTTATACTGCTAGCCCTGTTATGTTTATGAGGCCATTGTAAAAATATATGGCTCTCATGTCAGTGATTTATGAATGGCTAAGTCCCTCAAAGGTAGAAGTGTTTTTAATGTGGATTTTTCTGTTTCCCTTTTCAAAATGCTAGTGACTTATTTATGTTGCAGCCTTAGGAACAAAATGCACTTCTCTTAAAGTGCCCTTGTGCCTAACTATAGGACTATAAAATGGGAATGGCTGTGTACAGTGGAATAAAACAATTTACCAACACTCCCCCTTTTTGTTCTTCTAAATATTACCGCTGTCTGTATATTCATGCAGTGTATTTTCATCTAGTAGTCAACTGGATGCCTTTACTGCCAGTTGTTGTGCTAGCACCAGCGCTGCTAGACACTTGCTGTTATGATTTCACCTGTGATGTATTTCAGTTATCTTGCAAACCTGGCCTGTTAGTGGGCCCTGAGGACAGGGTTGATGACCACAGCTCTAGCAGACAGAGTGAACAATTTAGTGCATTTCTCCGAACTTTCTGATGGACTGTACAGCACAAATCAAAGTAAAATCAAGTAAAAAAATCAAGTAAAATAAGAAAAAAATGCCCTGTTCCGACTAGCTCACGTGCAGAAGCGAACGCATACTTGAGTAGCGCCCGCATATGAAAACGGTGGTCAAACCACACGTGAGGTATCACCGCGATCGTTGATGCGAGAGCAATAATTCTAGCCCTAGACCTCCTCTGTAACTGAAAACATGCAACCTGTAGAATTGTTTTAACGTTGCCTATGGAAAGTTTTGAGGGTAAAAGTTTGACGCCATTCCGAGTGGGCGCAATTTTGAAGCGTGACATGTTGGGTATCAATTTACTGGGCGTAACATCTGTCACAATATAAAAAAAATCAAGCTAATTTTACGGTCTTATTTTTTTATTCCAAAAATTATTTTTTTCCCCCAAAAAAAAGTGCTCTTGTAAGACCACTTCGTAAATACGGTGTGAAAAAAATATTGCAATGCTCGCCATTTTATTCTCTAGGGTGTTAGAAAAAAAAAACTATCTAATGTTTGGGGGTTCTAAGTAATTTCCTAGCAAAAAACACTAAAACCTCAAAACAACGCTGGTCTTTAAGTGGTTGAGTGTGACAGAGAGCTGTCCTACTCCATTACCGCCAACTTGTGTATGAAAACTGATTTGCAGCAAAAGTCTGCACTGTATGTCTCATAGTCAGTCGGGGCAGTACAACCTATTACCACCACCACCAGCAGATAAAATCATCCAGGAGGGAGATAGCACTGCAAATGGTCTGCAATGGCGGCTTTATCTGCATAGAACAGTAGGCAGACTAACGGACATAGTTCCAGATAACAGCAAAGAGTCTTGCCGTTCTGCCATAAGTAACAGGTCCTATTCAGGGACAATGTGGCAATGGCCCAAAATTTGCTAGGTGTTAAAATAGGTGTTAAAATCAATCAAGAGCAGGATAAATCACCCATTTACTGCCTAGCAGGTAGAGTCTCCATCCAAGCCTCAGCGTCACTGGGTGAAGTGAAAAAAAGTACAGACTCGCCATCCTGGACCCAGGGCCTAGCAGTAAACCGCACACTGTAGCGTATAGCCCGGGCTCTAAGTGCAGCCTTCACTTGATCAAACGATTGGCGTAGTTTCTGTATTTCCACAGAATATTCGGGCAAGAACCTCAATTTAACATTTTGGAATTTCAGATCCCCGATCCCTCTGGCAACGCTGAGCACCTCACCCCCCAGTCACGTAAATTGAGCAGTTGAAATATTAGGTTTCTAGGCCGGGAACCAATTGGGTTAGGAGCGGGCGGTATCCTGTGAGCCCTCTCCACAGCATAGTGAGCAGAGAACTGTGGGGCCGGCAGAAGCGAGCGGAGTAAGTCTTCCACAAAGCTTGTAGGGTTTTCCCATACCGGTAACCCCACAAGCCGCAAGTTGTTCCTCCGATTTCTGTTTTCTGCATCATCCATTTTAAATTCCAGCAAGCGGACCTTGGAGCTCAGGGTTTGTAGAGATGCAGCATGCTCCACCAGTGTGTCCTCGGTCTGCCCGACCCTCTGCTCCACCTCTGATATGCGCAGGCGGATCTTGTCAAAATCCTGTTGGATCAAGCCCACGTCAAGCTGCACAGCCTCAATCGTGTTGGTTAGCGATGCTTGACAAGTGGCAATAGCCGCCATGACCTCCTGGAAGCCGATCTGTGAGGAGGAAGCGGACTCCTCCATCTCGGTTTTGTGAGGCCATGTTAGAGGTAGTCCGGGGGCAAGAGATGTGGGAGCCCAGGTCCAGGGAAACTGCGGGGGGAATGGAGTTTCTTCCCCATGCCCCGTGCATCCATTAGATCACACTACATCTAGGGACAGCTAGGGCAATCCAGCAGCTAAATTGGCAAGCCAAACAGAGGATAATCAAAGCAGGCCAGCAGAGCTCTTGACCGTGCGGTCTCGTCGGCCACCTTTTCCAGGTGGATTAGACAGATTGTTGTACAGGCCTATGCCTTGAAGGGGCAGGTGCCCCCTTTCCGGTGACGGGCCACGCTACAAGGACAATCGGAACGTCTTCCGACATCAAGCGCCTGTCGCTCAAGTGTGTAAAGTGGCAACTTGGTCGTCTGTTCACACTTTTACAAAATTCTACTAGGTAGATGTCAGTGCATCGGCCGATGCCTGTTTTGGCCGCAAAGTTTTGCAGGCTGCTGTATAATGCCAGTTGCACATACAAATATTTTTCCCCTTTTTTTGGGGGTAAAAACGCAGTAACTTTAAGATGATGCAGATTTGCATTTGTTGCCGTAGTTTTGGTGCGGTTTGAGGGTAGTGCTTCTCTGTTGAGGAGCACCCTGTTTTTTTGTGGTGGTTATTCCACACACTAGTTTTTTTGTGGGTAAAGCTTGTACTAGCTCCCACATGCCATGATGGATGATGTTTTTTTTTTGCTGTTTTCCGACCCCTCGTTTTGGCACTGCTTGGGGACGTCCCAGTGGTCTAAAGAGAGAAGCTGTGTCAGTCGGTGAATATAAGAGAAAATAGGATTTTTTGTGCTCACCGTAAAATCCTTTTCTCTGTAATTCACCGACTGACACAGCACCCACCCCTCATATTTCTCTTTACGTTCTACTGCTTGTTGACGTACTGAAGCTGCAGTAGCATGCTGAGGGGTTGTTGCCTAAGGGACCGCCCCTTGGGCGGAACTAGAAAGTTCTAGTTTTATTATCACATGATAACATGTAATGCCTAGTCCTCTCCTGAAGGTGGCATAACAACCCAATGGTCTAAAGAGAGAAGCTGTGTCAGTCGGTGAATTACAGAGAAAAGGATTTTACGGTGAGTACAAAAAATCCTATTTTTTCATAAGTTTCTGTATGAATTTGATTTGCCGGGTGTTGGGGGCGTAAATGTTTACTATGGTACATTTAGTGTTGTCCAGTGTGCAGTCTAGGGCCAGGTATCTCCCGTCAGTGTCCACAAGACTATTGTGGAGGGTAAAGGATGCAGTATTTTTGACCGCTATAAATATGTGGGGAAAATTCTTGTTCGAGCATCAGGGTTCCTCATTAATCTTGAAGTGCGTCTCTTGTATGCTTATCTCTTCACAGTAAGATTAATGCGCCGTGTGCCATAGAGAAGCCCTTTTAGCTGGGTGGTTCAGCCCTTTGGTGTTGAGTGACTTTTGAGTGATGAATTTTGGCATTTTTGGCCGGGTGTCTTTTTGGTAGTCATTCATTTTTTAGGGAATCCCCATTGGTAGGAAATTTTATAGTTAAGAGGTTTGGTTATTGTACTTGGCGTCTGAGTTATCGGGTGTAATGCGACAGGTCAGTGTACATTTGCAGGTTTGAGTACAGTGCTGGGAGTTGACCCAGTTGTCGTGCTTTATACAAAAGCTGGTCTTTCATGTGGTAGAAATGTATTCTTAGTAAAACATCACAAGGAACTTCTTCAGGGATGTGAGGGGTTTTAGGTAGGCGATGGATCCTGTCAATAATGGTTGCCATGGGAGACAGCTCAGGAAGCATGGTGGATATTAGTCGTCTGGTGTATGCATTAAGGTCAGGTGGCAGGACCCTCTCGGGTATGCCACGTATTTTCACATTATTGCGACGGGGCCTGTCTTCCAGGTCCGCCATTTTGACTCTCATCCATTGGTTTTAATTGCATGTATGTTCCTGTGCATCAACCAAATCGTTCACTGCTTCTGTGATTTCCCCCATTTGGATGTATATTTGGCACAATTTATTCCCCATGCTGTGCATCTCTGAGGAGAATTTCATGAACATGGATGATATAGTGACATGTAGGGAGTTTTGGAAAAAGATGAGCATCTCTTTCATTGTGGTGTCTAGCACCGGTTGGTTGGACGTAGGAAATGCAGCAATAGGGGATGGCAGAGGTAATGGAGCAGGAGGGTCAGATACTAGAGGACTCACCGCGGGGTTGTGATGGTCAGAATCCAACCTTATCTGCGATTTCACCGGGCTATTGCGCGTAGAGGAAGCCATGGAGGAAGGATCACCTGCTGTTCCATCCCTGGGAAGGGATATTTCTGATGGATCGGCATCTGGAAGATCTGTGTAGGAGCCGTCATCTCCGCATCGCAGAATGCGGGCACCATCTTGGAATCGGAGGCTTGGCGGCTGTGTGAAGTAAGATGTTGGTTTTCTGGGCTGTCTGTACTCTTCATTTTCAGGACATGGCTAGGTGATTCCCTGGTCTATGCTGTCTGGGGTGAAATTTTTTTTCCGTACTGGGGTGCTTCTCCGCCGGTTTTCTCCAATCAGCATTGGAGCTGTGGAATCAGACATCCATTAGGCTCGGCAGCTGGCCACCAACAAAATGGTTTTTTGTCTTGCATGTTAAATCTTTTGTGGAGGAAGACACTACTCTATTGTGTTGATGGACTAAGGGATATTGTATGCCATGGAGAAATCACAATGGGTATCCTTTCTGCACATGTGCAAAGAGCTCTTTGATTGAAATGTTTGCGCATTAGTGAAAGAAACACCTCTTGCATTATGCCGTTTGATGAGGAACACCTCTTTGGTGAACTTTATTAAGGAAGTCACTGAGGAGGAAGTATACCCGTTTTTGCCACAGAAAAAGAAGGAACATTCTTCATCTGGGAAACCCTTTACTCCTGAGGTAAACAAAATCAATTTAATTTTTCTAAGGCCTCCAGGTCCTCCACAGTTCTGAGGTACAGGGGCTCACCAGATTATTTATCATTAATCTCTTGAAAGCTAAGAAATGTACTTCTAACATAGTCTACAATGACGTAAGCGTAATTCTCGGTGTATGGGATAAGGTAATTGCATTCCAGGAAATTCTTTATTGAACAAATTCTGTCTTTTCTCCAGTCTGAAAAATTTCATAATTTGGCTTTGCGTACCATCAAGGGTCGAATCTCATTCTTAGCAGTTCTTTTTCAGAAGCCACTTGCTTCTCACTGCTTAGTGAAGGCCTTAGTACAGGGTGTCACATTATTCCTCCTGTTCATTATCCAATAAATCTATGGGATCTTAATTTAGTTCTGCTGGCTCTTCAGAAACTGCAGTTTGATCAGACTAGAGGTCTTCCTATATTTATCCTTACAAAGTTTCCTTCTTTGTCGCCATCATCACTACTGCGGGTGGAGTTTTTCAGTTGGCAGTCCTAACCTGTAAAGAACCCTTTCAAAGGCCAGGTTGTTTGAGACCCCCAGGGCCTTTTTACTTCACATGGTTTCATCCTTTTAGCTTACATAGGACATTGTTTTGCCACCCCATTGTCTTGCTCCTAAACAGATTTCCCTTGTGTCTGTTGTCTGGATGTAGTATGTGCTGTTTGAAATGATGGCCCCTTTCACAGGGGCGCCTTCCCTTTTGATCAGCAGGGGATCTGTCCGCTGACGCCCTGCTGATCCGAGCAGAATGTGATAGACGGCAGGTCCATGTCCGCTCAGTTTATGCAGAGTGGTCACAGACAGAGCCCGCTGTACTCTATAGGATGTTGCGTGTAAACAGACTCCACTGTCCTTTTTACACCCGACTACCGCCAATCTAAACTGCCTTCACGGATGAGAACAGATCCCCTTCCATTTGTTTTTAGGGAACCAGATCGGATTGGAGGTAGGTGGATGTAAAGGGACTTGTGTCTCTTTTAAACCCACCGCTCCATCAGGGAATGAATGAACTGACCAATCGGGTCCGCCTGAAAAATTGACAAATGGACCTGACTGGAGCGGTCCTGTAAAAGGGGCCTTGCTCTCAGCTACAGCTCTCTTTTGACAGTCCAACCCCCTGTTGTTCCTGGAGGTTCCGTAGAGGACAACCTGCTTCTCGTTCCACTGCCGCAAAGTGGACTTGTCAGCTCATCCTTCAAGCTTGCGGTTTCAAGGTCAGATTTCCCTTTTCCCAATTAAAGAACACTCCACAAGATCCGTTGGTGTTTCAAGGAATGGGAAGTCACCTCATTTCCTAGAAATTTCCTATTACTTACTGTTGTGTCTCCTGGGACCCCAGTAGTATACATAAAACACCTGATAATGGTTTATCCCTTTACTAATCTAATATAAAGAAAAAAAAATCAGGTTAAACATATACTTTTAAGTCTTACAGGCAGCAGCCAATCCCAGGAGAAGTTCAGCTTGTTTAGTGTCATACCTCCTGTAGATATTTATTTAGAAATATTTAGATAATAAATATTTAGATATTACCTTCAGGCATCCACCAGTTAATTTTAAGGTGAATACAAATAACTTTTCCTTTTTACCAAACATTGGAAATTATGCAGTTTCTGGAGTACGTTTACACTTTTAACAATTCGTTTGTCGTAGTGTAATACATCCACAGTCCGAAAATCACCCATCCATACTAAAGTATGAAAGGAACAAGTATAAGTACAGAGCTTCCCAACTTCATGTAAATGGAAGTACAGCACCCCTTACCCCTTTGCTGCAAAACTTTAATACTTTATAGTGTCCCACTGAGATTACAAGTTAACCTTCACCTTGGATTTCAGACATTTCCTTCCTGCATATGTATTTACTGCGATATCTAGCCCATATGGTTGTACTAGAAAAGACATTACCTACAATCTCATTAACATGATTGGACAAGACTTCTTTTTTTTGTAATTTAATGCTGTAGCCTAATCTTTAGACCTTAGCGAAAGAGAACCATGACTTCAGGGGAAACTGAAGACTACATTTAGATATACTGTAAATATATTTAAAGCCTAACTCCAGGAACAGTAATGGTCTTCC
Organism: Lithobates pipiens; assembly: GCF_037356315.1. Classification (NCBI taxonomy): domain Eukaryota; kingdom Metazoa; phylum Chordata; class Amphibia; order Anura; family Ranidae; genus Lithobates; species Lithobates pipiens. Next base: position 156,857,005 of record NW_027507903.1, read on the forward strand.
ACTGCAAGTGAGGGCTTTTATTTTTACATTTAATGTTCTAGCGGAGTTCCCACGCTGTGCATGTATAGTGTGACATGGGATGATTAGACTTGGTGGTATTTGTATTTTAGAGACATGTCAGTCTGAACTTCAGTTTAAGGGCATGGCAGCTCACGTTTATTGGGCAAAAGCAAAGTTCCAACACAATGTTTATTTTTACTTGGTTGCCTATGCAGGGGTTCTTCTCCAACAAACATCAGCAAAAGAAAATGCTAGCCCACCTTGCAGCACTGCAGCTATTAAAACTAGTCCCTCAGGCCACCGGCTATTCAGTGCATACAGCGATGCAGCTCCCACCTGTCTTCTAGGGTGAACCCTTTTGTCAGCACACAGCGATACTTGTCTCCAAAAATGGGAGCTCAACTTACACAGGTTGCACGAGATTAAAGGTTCCATCCCACCCATTAAACATTGAAACCTTCAAACTCTAGGCCCCCATCCGTGTCTACAAAACTCAGAGAAAACTTAAAACACAGCATTCTCTGCTCTTAATATACTAACATTTTGAGAACCTTGTGTCATCTTTACATTCCTTTTCTAATCGCACACTGTGGCAGGGTCCTGCACTGTCATAATAGGGAGTGTGTTTGTGAGTTTACAGGGCCATGCATCCAATGCTCAGTTTGTTCTTCCATCTGCAGGACTTAGCGTAGTGGTCACTAGAATAAGATTATTAAAAAGGAAGCATTCTTTTACAAAACGGAGCACTGCATATTACTGTACGGCGGGTAGTTGTAATGCATGGGGATGTTTTTGGCAAAAGTCCTTAAAGTTGAGCTAACCCTTTAAATATGTTGTTTACTACAGCTGTAATTTATGCAATTTTGCAATTATTATGCAATTTTATGCAATTTTGTTTTTTATCTTCAAGTATTTTTAATGTGTTCTAATCCAAATAGAAAAAGAATCAGCAAGAAGAGGACTCTGATGATTAGGTCAGTCCTATCTGCGGTCCGTGAGTGACAGCTTCCTCTGGTGTTATTATGTAATCAGGTTCAAGTGAAAGCAAGAATGGAAGGAATGGAGTTCCTACTAGATCCTGAAAAATCACATAAACTTTTAATCTTCAAACAGTTTGTTCTTTTTGCTTTTTCCAGCTGCTCTGTATGTTGACTGAAGTGAGTGGGAGCAAGCTGGCTGTGTTTGTACTCAGTTCAGTGTAAAATCACTTCTTCACGTTATCAAGCTTCAGTCTTGACAGCCTCATACTTTATACATACTGAGGTGTTGTAAATGCTTATTGCCAGCTGATTTTCTTCACTTTAACTCACTGTAAATCAATAGTTTGTACATGCCAGAGTTATTGAGTGATTACGTCATTATGTACATTTTACAGTTTTTCCCTATAACTGTGCATAATAAATATATATTTTATGCTAATATTTTTCCTTGTTTTATTTTTCATTTAAATTAACTTACTATTTTTATGATTTCTAGAAAGTGGGGTTGAATATTACCAATTGGTGATCACACCCTGTCATACAGTACTAAGCTTCTGAAATTGCATAGATGGTGTGTGAGGTCTAGAATAGTCCTATCACTGACCATGCACCACCCTGCAGCAGTCTCAGCTATGTTAGCCACAAGTTGTGTAACATCTAGTCACATGAACATTGCTAGCTTTTTTTTTTTTCTGCTGAAATACCTTTTTAAAGACACATGGATGTTAGGGAAGGTAAATTAAAGCCACTTCCTTCCAGAGTACATTAGGTGTGAACCACACTTCTTCAGCCAGTGTCTAAAGTACAGAAAAACCAGTGCTGCTTTGAGATGGACTGTATGTGCAGTGGTTTGATAAGTTGTTGTTTTTTGTTTTTTTTTTAACAAATGCTGTACAGGTAAATAAAATAGTGCTATAACATTCAGATGACTGAAATTATTTATTGTTTTGTTTGTGCTTAACTAGCAAGAAATGTAATTGCTAACAGAAAAATGCTTAATCACAATTTTTATCATTTGATTTTGATGGTACCAATTGTGGGAGATAATAAAAGGTGCCCATAAAGTAGACCCAAACTTTCCAAATCTGAATGATCTGGGTATTTGAAGCAGAAGATCCAGATTAAGGGGGTGATATTACAAGAGCCACGGTGGAAAATGTATTTATTAAAGGAAAATACAACATAGCACAACCTGAAATTTAAGTGAGGTAAAGCTCCTTCTATTGAGACTTTAGTAATAGTCCATCCAATACTTAAGATTACACCACCATTAACCTAAACGTAAATAAACAGGAAGAACTGTGCCTACAGTAAGAATTTCAATTTACATGAAAGACAGAATTAAATATTTAGGAACAAGATTAACATCATCCCCAAGGAAATTATATCAGGTAAATTATATCCCACTACTAAATGATATAAAAACAGAAATGAGAAAAATGGCAACAAGGTCCCTCTCATGGATTGGATGAATAAATACTATAAAGATGGTAATAGTACTGAAAGTTATGTACAAATTTCAAATGTTGCCTATTCCCCTACCTCAGACATATTTGAAAACATTTAAAAATATAATGACAAAGTTCATTTGGCAGAATAGGAAACCAAGAATCTCATTCTCTGTATTAAGGAGAGATAAAAACAAGGTGGGCTAAAGGGACCAGACTTTAAAAAATATTATAATGCAGTGTTAATATCATTAGTAATGGAGTGGACAAGGGATCAAAATTAAAAAAGACTGGTACAAATTGAGAACATAATGAGTGATACATAATGAGCGGGTAGAATCATTTGGATCCCACCTCAATATAGAGCATTGGGTGAGAATTCACATGCAATGACATGAACTGTACTCAAACTGATCGAATACATAAACAAGGTAAATGAGAATATAATTCTCCACTAATATCACTGAAAGAAACAAATCACTTTACACTAGGAAAAGGGAAATCATTTTGAGATTGGATAAAAAATGAAAATGCACAATTAAAGGATATAACAGAAAAGGGGGAAATATTCTCTCTTAAAACACAAGACAGATTTTATGGTGATTAATGAATGGTCATATCTCCAGTTGAAACACTTTGTCAGAACCTTGCCACAACCAATGAGATCAGCAGAAGATCTAAGGCCGCTAAAGTGGCTGAGTATGGCATCAAATACAAAAAATGGTATATCATGAATTTATAAAATTCTAATGGCAGAGGAAGGACTGGAGGCCCCACCATACATTAAAAACAAATGGGAAAAAGAATTGGGAACAGGAGGGAATAAACAAAAAATAGGAAAAATTTTGAGATTGGTACTTAGCTCCACAGTTGACTGTAACACAGCAGAGATGAACTATAAATGACTCGCAAGGTGGTATATAACCCCAGACAAGGTAAGTAAATATCAAACAAGTAAATCGCCATATTGTTGGCAGGGATGTCAAGTATTTGGAACGATGGCACATTTATGGTGGGATTGGTCAAAAATGAAGAGATTGGAAAAAGATCTTACAGTTAATAAAATAAATTACTAACAGAGAAATGTTAGAAGAACCTTGGACGTGCTTGTTCCATGGGATAGAAAGTTTTAAAAAATCTGTGATACCTCACCTGATCAATACAGCTAAAAGTCAGATACCAAGATACTGTCAAATAGCCCCACAAAAAAGATTTGATTGGAAAGGTAGAAGAGATATATAACGTGGAATATCTGAGATACTGCAGAGAGGAGGGAAGAGAGGGATTGATAAACAGATGGAAAGAGTGGAAGATGTTTAATTACTTCAATACAGGGCACTTACACCCCCTTCCTGCCCTAGCCAATTTTCAGCTTTCAGCGCTGTCGCTGTTTAAATAACAATTGCACGGTCATGCTACACTGTACCCAAACAGAATTTTTATCATTTTGTTCCCACAAATAGAGCTTTCTTTTGGTGGTATTTGATCACCTCTGTTTTTCATCTTTTGCTAAACATATAAAAAAAATGTTTTTCCTTTTGTTTCTGTTATAAAATTTTGTAAATAAGTATGTTTTCGCCTTCACTGATGGGCACTGACAAGTTGGTACCAATGAGGAGGCACTGATGGACACTGACGATCACTGGTAGGCGGCACTGATATGCAGCACTGATGGCCGCTCATGGGTGGCACTGGGGGCGCTGATGGGCTGCATTGATGCAGCACTGATTGATGGCATCGATAGGCATCACTGATGGCACTGGCGGGCATTGGGGGTGGGCACTGATTGGCAGCTGCCTGGGCCCTAGCATTTCCCTGGTGGTCTAGGGTGGCATACCTGGTGGTCCAGTGTGGTGGCATCCCTGGGGGTCCTGGGAGGGCATCCGAGGGGGGGCTGTGCTGATAAACAATCAGCAAGACCCCCCACCCGTCAGGAGAGCAGCCGATCGGCTCTCTACTCGCGTCTGTCAAATGCAAGTGAGGAAAAGCCGATCAACGGCTCTTCCTGTTTAGATCGTGATCAGCAGTGATTGGACACGGCTGATCACGTGGTAAAGAGCCTCTGTCAGGCTCTTTACCGGGATTGGTGTGTCAGACTGATGTCAAGCCAGATCGAGAGCTGCACTGCCCAGCTATCATTTGTGGGCGGGCGGAAAGAAGTTAAGAAGACCATGAGTTTTTTGGAGGCTGTAGGAAGATAAGCAGGGTAAATCGGGAGAAAGGGAGAAAATTCTGAATTTCGATAAGAGATGGACAGGGACAGTTGGCGAGGGGGGGGGAGCGGGGAGGATTTACGGGTGGGATGTAAAATGTATCATCAAATGTAATCATTTTGGAATTTACAGAATCTGTTTTTGTATGTGGATATAATAATAAAAAAAAAATGAATAAAAGATTACACCACCAAAAGAATGCCTGTGATATTGCTGACATCTCAGTAGAAGAGCGTTGTACCACATTTCAATTGGTTGTCCACCATATTGTTTCACATTAATCCTCTGTAGGTCAGTTAATCATTGTGGAACTTGTGCGCACTCTTTTTACTTATTTAGCCATATTTCTGAGTTGAACCTTATTTTGGATTTTTTGTGTGCACATCTGTATTTAAACCATTTTGACTATTTCTAGTTAAAAACTACTAGTTTCAAGCCCTATTCCAATCTCTGTACTCCCAACCTCCTTTCCCCTCCACTGCTCCCCCCATTCCTCTTGGATGCATTTGATAACTTCAGTGCTGCTCCCCTCACTATTGCATAGTATATGCTAAGGGGTATCTAGGGGGTAGACCATGAACACCCTGTACTCTCGCAGTATGTTCTCAGTTTTCGTCACTGAATGATGCTGAATGCCTGAGAATGTCTTCTGGTGTGAAGAAAGTACAGCTGGTAAAAGCTCCAGACTGAAGGTAAGTGTTTTTTTTTTTTTTTTTTTTTTTTGCAGAGTCACTTAAATTAAAATTAGCCTAAAGTTGGGCTTCAGATTTAAACAAAGATATGTAAATATTTCAGCGTTTTTCAAATATAATTTCTCTTTCATTCACTGACTGACACAGCTCCATTAATCTTGACCATAGGGTTGTTACGCCACCTTCAGCAGAGGACTAAGCAGAACATGTTATACATGTGAAAAACAGAACTTTACAGTTCCGCCCAGGGCGCGGTCCCTCCAGTAACATCCCCTCAGCCTGCTTTCTGCAGTATCAGTTTTTTTCTGCCTAGTGAAGGAGATGGATCTAGGAACCCTGCGGGCCCATCGGTCCAGGGATTTATTTTGCAGAAGTTTCTTTTGCGCAAGATTAAGATCCTGTGATCTATCAACAGCCGACTAGGTGACAGGCTGGATACCCTTATCCTTGTAGTCTCCCCAGCCTGGCCAGCGAGCGTGTGCAGACCATAGCTACGTGCTGGACTGGCCACGATATGCCCTTCAGGCTCCAGGGGCAGCCGGTGAGCGCAATGTTCCAGGGCACACATCTGACCTGGCTACTGATGTATGAGTCAGTGTGCCGTGGCCAGCAACCACCCCGTACTGATCGGAGAGTGGGTCTGCGATGGGATGTCCCCAGCTCATTCGGATGGTAAGTACAGCTCTCCCTGCCTCAGTGGGGCTGAGCAGCTTGGCATTCCCTGGGAGGTCGATTCTCCTCCCTCTCTTCTCCCTGTCCCCATCTCTCCCCCCCGTGGGGGATGCATGGGCTGTTGAGCGGTGTGTGTACCATATAGATGGGGGTCCCCTGGGGGGCTCTCACCTTGAGTGGGGGGCTGCGCTGGGTGGCTGTGCCCATGGGTGTCTGTTGTCTCCCCACTGGAGGTCTGCACATGCTGATCGCCATAGTGCTGGTCTGCCGCTATTTTCTCTGTCTCTTTTCACTGTCCCTCTCTGTGTACAGTTGTTTGGCGGCCAGATGAGTGGGCGCCAAGGTGGTAGAAAGCGGCCCCTGCCCCTCTTCCTCCGGGGAGAGCTCTGACGCATACTCGGGCCCCACAATGACTGGTGGCCCTTGCTCTCTCGTTTCAGAGGACGCTGACCAGGACCGATCGGAAAGTGAGGATGAGTCCCCGTCCGGGTCCGCGCAAGAAAAACGCTAGTTGGTGCATTTATCACAGCTGTGCGTAATACCCTGAAGAGCAGGATACAGCAGGTCCTTCTGCTGCAGTAGCAGTCCCTTTTGCGTCCCGTAAGCCAGCCTGTACACCTAAGGTGTTTCCGTATCTGACTTATTTCCATAAGTTCTTGTACAGGAATGGGGGCGACCACAATGGACCTTTTTCGATCTCAAAACGCATGGCGGTGCATTACCCCCTTGAGGAGAGCCTTCCTAAATAATGGTCGGCTCCTCCGGTCGTGGACCCCCCAGTATCCAGGTTAAATAAAAGTAACCATGATCTCGGTAGAAGGGGCTCCTGTGTTTAAGGCCCCCACGGGCAGCAACCGAGGCAGTGGCCCGTTCCTTATTTACGGTTGGGGGGGGTCAGCAATACGACCAATACTGACCATAGCACTTGTGTCACAGACTTACTGAATGGGCAAAACTTTTGCACCACAAATTGGAGAAGCAGCAGGCTGCTCCCATCTGCGTGGAACTAGCAGACCAGTTAGTGCGCGGTCTTAAGTACTTTGGAACGTGGCTCTGGATATGCTTCCACTGTTATCCAGGGTTTCAGTGTCAGTGGTGCTGAGGCACCTGATTTGGCTGAAATGCTGGTCGGCGGACTAGGCATTTTAAAAAAGCCTTGACGGATCTACCCTTCCTTGGTGGGCGGTTCTTTGGAGCCTCGTTGGATGACATTATTAAGAATGTCACAGGTGGGTAGAGTACCTTGCTTCCACGGGCCAGGAAGACTAAGGAGCCACGCCGCAGGCAAGGCCCTCATTTTCTGCTCAAGAGGTTTTTCCGTCCGTCCGGGACTTCGGCCAACAGGACGACCCTTAGGGACGAAAGCATCCCTGGAACCGCAAAGTGCTACTGCATGAAGGTTTCCCTTCGCCTGTCATAAAGGTGGGGGGGGTCGCCTTCGGGAGTTTGCAGCTCGGTGGGCCTCTCGGCTATCTGATCAATGGGTCTGCAAACTGATTTCCTTGCCTACAAGATGGAGTTCCTCTCTTGGCTGCCAAACAGATTCTTCCCCTCCAGCATACCCTTACTCCTGGCTCGCTGGGAGGCCCCATGGGGGCAGTATGGGACCCGCTAAGCCACAGGGTGATAGTGCCTGTTCCGGTGTTGGAAAGGTTCCAGGGGTTCTACGCCAATCTGTTTGTAGTCCCCAAAGAAGGAAGGGGTATGTCCAATCTTGGACCTAAAAGCCTCAGTTGCTTTGTTTAAGTAGAGAGGCTAAGTGTGGAATCAGCTCGCTCAGTAGTCGCTGCACTCCATCAAGGGGACTCCCTGGTGTCTTTGGACATCCAGGATGCGTACCTGCCTCAGGCATCAGGGTTCTGCGAATTGCAGTTGGGAAAGCCCACTGCCAATTTGTGGCGCTCCCTTTTTGACTTGGCTTCAGCACCTTGAGTCCTTACCAAAGTATTGACTCCAATTTTGGTTAACGCGACAACCTCCTTCTGAGAGCAGCTTCCGACTCACTGAATGGACAAAATTATTGCACCGCGAATTGAAGAAGCTGTGTTTTCTGCTTGTGAGTTCTGGGCCTCATGGTGACCTCTCTCGAGGCAGTACCGTACGCCCACTTTCACAGCAAAGTCTTGCAGGAGATATTGACACAATGGGACATATCTCTGTTATCCCTGGATCGGCAGATTCAGGTGAGCCAGTCAGGGACTCCCTGCTTTGGTGGCTGAGGTCCCCGGAACGTCGGTCCGGGAAGTCGTTCCTACCTCTGCATTGGACTGTGATCACAACAGACACCAGCCTGACAGGCTGGGGTGGAATACTGGGAGTACAGTAGACCCAGGGTCTCTGGTCGGGTGAGGAACCCAAGTTGCCGATCAATGTGCTCGAACTTTGAGCGTTCAGGCTTTGCCTCTCCACATGGTCGATGGGACTACGAGAGCGTCCATTCAGGATCCAGTCAGACAACACCACAGCAGTGGCATATGTCAACCATCAAGGAGGAACAAGAACTTCAGCTGCAGCACGGGAGGTTTCTCACATCCTTCAGTGGACAGAGAGATAGGTACCAGCCTTGTCCGCTATTTACATCCCGGGAGTAGAAAACTGGCAGGCGAACTACCTAAGTCGCCAGATGCTGGGCCCCAGAGAATGGGTCTTGCATCCAGAAATGTTCAGGCTACTGTGCTTGTGGTGGGGCACACCAGACGTGGATCTTCTGGCCTCCTGTCTCAATCGGAGGAGGCCGAGATCGTATCCAGGATAAGAGATCCTTGGGCAGGCGCGTCAATCGTGCTGGTGGCTCCATGGCATCGGTACCGACCGATCTATGACTTTCCACACTAAAGCTACTACCACGTCTGCTCCGCAGAGTGGAGGCCGAGGGGGTTCCAGTAGTACTGATTGACCGGTTTGGCCTCAGCTGTTACCATCGCTGGTTTAAATGGCATGGCTGTTGAGAGCCAGGTGCTAAGGTACCGAGGCCCATCAGACTCGGTGATCTCTCTATGTTGAGAGCACAGAAATCTGCTTCTTGGAAGATATACTGTCGTCCCTGGAAGGCATACACCTCTATGTGTGAGGAAAAAGGATGGCATCTGCGCACCTATTCCGTTTCCAGGACCCTGCTGTTTCTACAGCGAGGAGTAGACCAGAAAATGGCTTTAAGCAGCATTAAAGGACAAATATCAGCCTTGGCTGTCCTTTTTCAGCAACCCCTAGACACTCTCTAGTGAGCACTTTTTTTCAGGGAGTCCGACATGTAATTCCTCCGGTGCGTCCACAGTTACCTCCGCGGGATCTGAACCTGGTGTTATCGGCGCTTCAGAAACCGCCGTTTGAGAACATCAGAGAAGTTCCCTTGCAGACTCTTTCTCAGAAAGTGGTCTTTCTAGGGGCCATTACATCAGCCAGGAGGGTCTTGGAACTGGCGACCTTGCCTCGCAAGTCGTCCTGTCTGGGTATCCATAAGGATAAGGTGGTGTTGCGTCCGCGACCTTCTCTTCTGCCGAAGGTGGTTTCGCTGCTCCACATCAATGAAGATATTGTGTTACCATCTCTGTGTCCTAAACCAACACATCCTAAAGAGGTGGCCCCTTATTCCCTAGATGTGGTCAGGGCTATAAGAATATATTTGTCTGCCACGGCTCCCCTTCGGGAGTTAGATTCTCTTTCGTTTCGGTAGCTGATCCGAAAAAGAGGTATGGCGGTCTTGTTGACCACCATTTAAGGGTGGATCAGACAGATGCGGTACAGGCCTACGCCTTTGAAGAGGCAGGTGCCCCCCTTTCCTGCCATGGCCCATTCCACCGGGGCAATCGGGGCCTTCTGCAGAGTAGATGTATGCGCATTGTCTGATGCCTGTTGTGGCCAAAAAGTTTTTTCTACAGAGTGGATGTAAGCGCATCGTTTGATGCCTTCTTTGGCCGCAAAGGTTTGCAGGCAGCCGTGTTATGTTGCAATTCTGCATTCTTTTTTCTGTTTTAAAGGAAATACAATTACTTTAGTATAATGCACGGTTGCATTGTTGACCGCATGTCCTGATGCGGCTAGTCAAGGGGGTGACTCCCTTGTTAGGGAGCACTTCTGGTTGTGGGTGACAGTGTTTTTATGCCTTTCCCACCCCTCGTTATGACACTGCTTGGGATGTCCCTATGGTCAAGATTAATGGAGCTGTGTCAGTCAGTGAACAAAAGAGAACATAGTATTTTTGTACTCACTGTAAACTCCTTTTCTCTGAAGTTCACTGAGGCCGCGTACACACGCGGGGACTGTTCGCCCAACTTTGTCCGCTGAACAGTGTTTCGGCGGACAGTCCGCCCGTGTGTGGGCTTTCAGCGGACAGTTTCAGCGAACAGTTTGCTGAACAAGGTTTTTCGGAATTTCCGAAAAACTGTCCGCTGAAACTTGGTTTCAGCGAACAGTCCCCTCGTGTGTAGGCTTGTTCGTCAAACTAAGTTCCGCGCATGCTCAGAAAGGATTTACACGCCGAAAGTTGTAATGCAGTGTATAGGACGTTGTATTTTCCGTCCCGTCGTACGTGCCGTTCACGTCATCGCGCACGGTTTCAGCAAACTGTTCGTTCGTCGTGTGTGGGCAAGTCCGTCCATGCTAATTTTGAGCGGACTGTTTGCTGAAACTGTTTGACGGACAAAGTTGAGCGAACAGTCCCCGCGTGTGTACGCGGCCTGACTGACACAGCACCCTCCCCTCCTATTGATTTACGTTATACTGCTTGTTGACATACTGAAGCTGCAGGAAGCAGGCTGAGGGGATGTTACTGGAGGGACCGCCCCCTGGGCGTTAACTGTAAAGTTCTGTTTTTTCACATGTATAACATGCTCTACCTAGTCCTCTCCTGAAGGTGGTGTAACAACCCTATGGTCAAGATTAATGGAGCTGTGTCAGTCGGTGAACTTCAGAGAAAAGGATTTTACGGTGAGTACAAAAATACTATTTTTGTTCCCTGAAGTTGATAACTCTACAGAAACAGTTTAGAATATCATTCTCAAAGCTAATCTGTTCCCTTAAACCAATGCAAAAAAAAAAAAAAAGGAGCGTGTTGCGTAGTTGCAGCAGACACTTTAGAATTCAAGTAAAAAAAGCAAAAATTAAAAAAAAGTTTTTAAGAGGAATGTTTATTGCTTGTTTAAGGCTTTTACCATTTTACAGAGAACATGATTATGAAATTCTGAAATGCATATTTAGAGCTCATGCCCTGACTATTAAAACAAAACAAGTGGATTGCTGTGTAATTGCTCATTCAAAACCCATTAAAGTGTAAAATTGCATAAATGTGTTTGGGTGTGATTGCAGTAATTTTTTCCCTTTTTATTATAAGCATTGTTGCCACTATGACTAAATATCTAATCTAAATCTTGTTCCATCTGTAACAACACTTGAACTTGATTTTCTGTAAATTGTATGTTGTCCAAAGCATATACATGTTTATATTATGCACATAAACATTACATATATACAGTTAAAGGCCACCATACTTTAAAATTGTTATTAAAACTCGAATTACCAAAAATGACTGTGAGATGGGGATGATGTTGGAGCTCGACTTAAAATCATGGCCTTTAAGATCTGAAAAGGGATAGGTGTGATATTGGGCCTAGGTATTAGAACTATGCAAGTGATAGACGACATAGTGCACTTAATACAGTTTTAAACTGCTGTTGCAAGGTAAAGACTGCCATAGGCAGTGCAATTTTCTTTCCTGCAACCATGGGGGAAGCAGGAGAACACAGTGATTATTGCTATCCTACAGGCTGGTTGTACCCAAGTTGATTAATTGATCAATTTTGGTACAAGCAGCCCTGCCCATACATGGTCATCTATGGCCATCTTAAAAAAGCCAGACAGTTCCTATTAAGGACTTTCTATCTTTTATTATGTTCATAGGCATCCAGAAGCTCTTTTAAAGGCCCTCTGTGCCCTTGCAGTCAGGTATTGCTAACTGGAGAAGACCCATGAATAGAGACTGGATCCTGTGGTTGATAACACTGCTCTCTCAGAACAATTACGGCTGATGCCCCCAGCATCATTATTTTGTGCTGATGAGAGAATGTAATTGATCTCTAGCATGTGTTTTTTCCTTGTACATCTGTGCAGAATTTTGTTGTTAAAATCTTGGTTTGTTAAACTGCTTGTAAAAAGTGTCTTCTACACATGCCTTTTGATGGAGAATGCCAAAGGAAAGCACTTTTATTGATTGCATTGCACAAACTTCCAATTGTACCAGTTCCTTCAGAAGAATGTTTTCAATTCTATTCAGTTTTCAATCCTATTCACAATCCAAACCCCTCTGTCAACGTTCTGGAACTGTGACCCATCAGCTAATCTCTACAACTATGGACCTCCCTTATGCAAGGTCATCCAGTCAGGGTACAGTTGCTCAATGCCACTGCAGTGGCTCATATAAACCATCAATGGGGCACCAGAAGTGAAGCTGCCCTAAGGCTATGTTCACACCTGCATCCTTGATACAATTTTATTAAAATGCTTATTATATACAATATATACTATAATTCAATGTTAACACAACAAAAACATAGGTATAATGTACCTGAAAAGCAACTCTCCTAAAATATACTGCACAGATGTGAACCAACCTTTACAGAAGCAAGTCTGACATTCTCCTGGGTGGAAATTCACATTCCAGCTGTCTTGGTTGCCTACATTCCTGGAGTAGATAATTGCCAGGCAGACTTGCTAAGCCGTCAACATCTAGACCTTGGATAGTGGTCTGTGCACCTAAAGATCTTTCAAAATCCCTATCAAAGATGGGAAAAAACAGATATCAATATCTGGGCCCCCAGGTTAAACAATCTCAACAAATTCGTATTTAAGACCTGGGATCTTCTTACCTTCATAGTAGATGCCCTTTGACTCAATCCAAGATGGTTTATGCTTTCCCTCCAATGAAGATACTCCCTCAACTGCTGCACAAGGTAAAGGAAACCATAACTCATGTAGCCTATGAAGTATAGAAAAGCATTTTAAATAAACTATAACATAGATACTAAGGCTGGAAAGCTAACCTCAAATCGTCTAAAATAGACCAATTAATTTTCGTCATGTAACACAACAAATAAATGTGTCTTAGTGGCCATATAACAACTGGGACTGCAGACAATTGTAAATGTGTGGATAGGTACTTCTAGACTCTATCAAAATGCCCAAGGAGTGGTCGACTAGGGGAAAAAACAAAAGAGAGGGTAAGATGTGGTGGGCAGAGTAATCCACAAAACAGAACTTTCCAAATGGGTATAAATAGTACTTATCTCAGGTCAGTATAGCATTACCCAAAAATAAGTACCCCATAAAATATAATTTGGGCATATAACTTATATGAAGGGTCCTTGCAGTCTTGAGTTACCAGCAATTATGTCTTTTACAAATGTTTAGCAGAAGCCAAGAGGGTATAATATGCAGCTAAAATCCTTTCTTATAGATATAGCTCAAAGCGTGGTCCATCCATTAATTAGATTCACAGGTGCTGTCTCACACTGGCCAACCTGGGTGCAATGCTCGCCCAACAGCCTGACAAGATGGCACCATCTCTGTGGTTCTCCCAGCTTCTCTGTAATGGAGCAAATTCCACCAGAACACCAGGCAGGCACATGTGCTGTAGATGGTGGCACGTATGCGTGATGATGTCACTTGCATGGGCGATCCCCTCAGAAGTCTTCAGACTTAAAGGAGGGTGGAAGTGTAAGCCAACACTACCCAAAACAAATGACCAATATGTGGGAGGGGACTATGTACTTTAAGGGGGAACACCGTCTGGCATCCTCCAAAGAAGTAGCAGGAAGGGAGCCTATTCCACCAGGGCTACATCGAGCATCTGCTTACTAGATTTGCAAGGCCACCACCTGGTCCTCTGTTTACATGTTCTCCAAGTTCTATCAGGTGAATGTTCAGGCCTCGGCTACTTTGAGCTTTGACACATGGTGCATCACATATACATTTTTTACATTTTATGTCATATACTACCTGCCACAGAATTTAGCAACATGTACAACTACTTAAAATCAAAACCACATGGAAGAGAGAGCTCCATGGACTGGTGGACTCAGGAGTAAATGCTTTAATCCACAGAGAAAAGAGGAGGGAACCCCACAGCAATGACAATATGCCAATAGATAGCTAGTGGTGCACTGTAATAGCATATAGTGTAAATAAAGTTTTGGTACATTATGGACCTATGCCTATCCAAATTAGTTATTAATTATGGGCTATCAGTAGTATTATCATAGCTGCCATGTTTTATAAGACCACAGGCATAGTAGCCTTTAGTCAGATTGTGACTACACCAAATTATAGTGCATACCAATATAAACATATAATGTTTATTATGTGCCATTACCTATCCTCACTAGTTAGAGATATTGCTAGGTCAAATATATCAGTATAAATAACTAAATAACTAAATTATACATGCAGCTGTCCCAACTTCTCCCCTACTCCCCAGTAAGCCATGTGTCCTGTACTGTACTCCAAGACAAGGCATTTATACCCAAGTCGAAATGCCCATTAGTCATTTTGGGCTAGTTTTTTTGGCTATCAATAGATATAACCCCTTCACTAGATTTACATGCCTGAGAATTAATTTAAGGGTCTATTTTTTCAAAGTTTTCACCCATGAGTCACATTTCCTAATGTAAATTGTGTGATTCTTGAGTGAAAAAAAATATAAATATATCCCTTAACATCTGTGTTTTTTTTTTTTCTATGAGAGACATTCATAAATAAGTAGTGTTCTGAAATGTGTTTGCATATATTCTCCTATATTTGGAGTGTTCACCAACCAATGCTGTCATAATCATAAAGTGATCAGCTAACTGATGAGTTAGGAAAATGGTGATTACCTTCAAAAGTTAAAGTGGTTGTAAACTCCTCATTTAGATTTTTACTAAGAGTTACTGCAGGCTTATAATAAAGCTTACCTGTAGGTGAATTAATATCCCCCAAACATGCACCATCTAGGAGCTATTCACCTCTTTGTCAGCTGTTGACCGGCACATGCGCTTTGAAGGAACAGCATACCTGTGCTGTTCCTTCAGAACTCTGTGCTGTGGCTCAGTCATTCCAACGGCTGCAGCCCAGAAGGAAGACTGGGTAAAGATGGAAGCTTCTGCAGCTCTGACAGTGCCACTGGAGGGCTTTATTTAAAGGTAAGTCTCTTATAATGAGCTAGTATGCAATGCATTAGCACATTATGCCTTTACCTTGCAGGAAGAACATTTTTCTTTTTTTTTTCTTTTTTTTGTTCAAACTTTACTACCGCTTTAAACGCATAGGTGCTGCATTTCTAGATGCACTGCCAATCACAGGATTTTGTTCACCACTATTACAGCACCAGACTAGTGATGCAGGTATTATTTTTGTCCAGATTCATGATTCTTTGAGTCAGACTTGTTGACCATCATTAGTGCAGTAATTTAAACTCTGAGGGGCTTTGAGGTTCTGAGGCTCATTAAACGCAGGGGTCACTCTGGCCTGTAACATGGCCAAAGCAGAGTTGTGTGTGTGTGTGTTCTTTAAGTGATTGGAGACTGGCAAACCAGATAGGAAGTCCCCTCCTATATAACTCCTCCCATATAGGAGGGTACTTTTTTTACCAGTGTCTGAAGACGATGGTCACTTCTGTGCCATTCTCTGCACAATACTACTAGGTTCCCAACATTTCGTACCAGGATCAGGAGACTGGTTCTCTCTGAATCAATTTCTGCATCATCTCTGAGTAGAATGATAAAGCTTCGATAGAGGTTTTCTGGTCCCTTAGTAGAGTGTATCATATTGCTAAGGGGAAGAACAGGATGGACTTGCTTTTTATAAATAATCCACATAGGAAGATTAATGAAATAGGTCCCTCTTTAGTCTTGTCCTACAGTCTAGAATTTGGACCGATTCGGAACATTGTAAACAAACATTTATCTCTTCTATATAATGATTCTGTTTGTGCAGAAACATGTTATTATTCCTCCAGTCAGATCACCTTTAACCCCCTGGGATCCCAGTTTTTTTTTTTTGTTCTACAGAGACCTCCAGATGCCAATACGCTCCAGATGACATCAGAGTGACGAAACGCGCAGGGTAGAGTCGGCATACGTTCTTGCATCACTTCCGGTCGTCGCTGTTAGTGTCAGTAATACATGTTTTACATGCTTTGTTGTGTATGGCAAAATGTGAGTACATTTTCACATTTCTTTTAATTGTAATAAAAGTTTTAAATAGTATTACACTATTGGGACCCTTCTCTCCTTTTATATGGTAAACAAGTGGAACACCAATTAAAGTACCCCGGATCGGCTAAGCTTAAGGGTGCTACACAGTGGCAGATGCTGTGAATGCCTCATACCCCTGGAAGGGGTGAAATTTATAGTGAGTGCAGTCACAATAAGAGCACATAAAAGTCACGTATGCTTTGATCACTTTCGGAAGAGGATTTCAATCCAGCTTTTGAATTTATTATTTCTTCACCAGCACAAAGCACTTTATCAGCACAAATATTGAACTAAAGGGAAATCATCCCTAATTTGGATTTTCATTTATTTATTTGTACTATTTTTTATTCAAATTGCATCATGTATTTTTTCACTCTATTACCTAATTTTTAGTTTTCAGTTTTATATATTTTTATTCACATTCAGGATTGATGTCCACCAATATGATGTTTTTTTGCACATAACTGTATTTAATATACTAAGCAATTAAGGTTTTAGGTGTAGGGGAGCATTTTGTGTAAACTATTGACAGCACATATTTTAGCTCTTAGGTGGATGAGCATTCACTTTACAGAGACTACATTATTGATTTTAATTTATATATTTAGATTAGAATGCATTGTATGAATCGCATGAGCAGCGCCACATCTACCTTTATTTTATTTCACTACAGAGATCTCAGTTTGCGTCAGGAGGACTCATTTCCCTTGAGCATGTCAGGTGACCTGTGATGCAACGCGTGGGGAGGAGGAGCCAAGTGGCGTGGAGCCTTTGGTCTGCAAGGAGGCTGTGAGGAGGAGTACAAACCTGACTCTCTATCAGAGGCTTGTGTATACTATTGGTTTTGTGAGTAGGATCACTTAACACAGTGTAGCAACACTCCGTGTTTTCATACACATATTGCATAAGGATTAATGTGGATTACACACACTCATGCACACAAGCACTTTATTAAGCATTTAGTATTTTGCTTGCATAATTAAATTAGAAGAATTAGGTTCTTTCGGGGTATTTAATATACCATCTTTGTAGCAATTATAGCACGTTATATATGAAAATTTGGGATAGTTATTCCGTTTAGAGCACTTTATTTTGAAGTTTACATAATTTAGCACAAACGAGGATTGCACTCCATATGCACATTGGGCACTTTATTGATGAATTGTTTTGCACGCATATATGCACTGGAGCACTTTATATGGATATCGTTGTATGATAGATCACTGTGAGTCCATGTGAAGTATAGATACAGTGTCATTTTGTTATGTATCTCTTTGACCACATTATTGATTTCAGTGCACTAACATCTAATAATCTATATTGTGTTCCTGGTTGCCATTACTTCGTTGTGGAGGGTATCCAAGCTTGAGATATTTCTGGTACTTCACCATGGTGGTTCTTCCTCCTCAGCCATCTTATTTGCATAAGGTGGTTACAGCCTTCCATTTCAACCAGGACATTGCTATGCCTTCTTTTTGTCCTAAGCCTCAGTTGCTGGGGGAGCTTATCTCAAGCTTATGGTTTGAAAGGAAAGGCTTCACCTTTTCATGTAATGAGTCATTCTACCAGGAGTATAGATGCCTCTTGGGTTATTTGCCATCAAGCTTCAGTTGCTCGGGTCTGCAAGGTCACAACCTGGTTCACATTTTTACAAGATTTTATCCGGTGGATATTAGAGCAGCTGAAGCTGCGACTTTTAGTCGCAGTCTTTGCAGGCTTGTACAATGGTTTATAGTTGGATCCTAGCAAATGTATTCATTTGGGTACTCTTGTTTTTTTTTTTTTTTTTTTTTAAACATCAACAAGTTTATTCATAATAAAATACAAAAAGCATACAGGCTCAGTCTATGTGTTACATAACATCTCCTGGGTATCTGGTAATATCGGCCATAATTGACATATACAAGTCTAGGTTCCCTAAGTCATGTCGTGTGGCTCGCCATATTTCGGCCGCATACATTTCCACTATGTTCATTCCAGCCAGATCATACACTGTTGTTACCGACTATATCCACATATACCGGAGAGTATATCAATCGATTCCGTACAGGTGTCTAGCCACTTATCCCAGATCTTGTGATACTTCACATCCCCTGTGTTGGTATATAACCTTCTTGTATTGTAATGTTGAATTGATTTCCCTAATCCATGTTTGGACCGTTTGGGGGGGGGGGGGGGGGCATTGTGCATCCAGAGCCGGAATATCATTTTCCTGGTGCAAAATAGGGATTGATATAAGAAGATGACTTGAAAATTGTCAATTGATGCGTCAGGGAGTAGGCCCAACAGACAGGTATTGGGGTCCAACTGTAGGGGTGAACCCATGCAGTCATGTAAAAAACTGATTGCTTGTGTTCAATAGGTCTGAATGTCCGGGCATGTACACATTAGATGGTAAAATGTGCCAGACCGATCAGAACATCTTGGGCACCACGGATCCCGATTGGCCTGGTATTTGGCAATTCTTACAGGGGTGAGATAGGATTTGTGTACAATGTACAGTTGGGTTAGTCTGTCGGATAGTCTAGGGGAAACTTTTTTGGTGTTTTCAAGGATCTCCTCCCAGTCCTCATCCCCTATGGGGCCTACCTCCTCCTCCCATCTATGCTTAGCCACATCTATAGATCGAGACACTGAGTGGTTTCTTAACACGTTGTATAGCGTGGAGATCAGTTTAGAGGGATCTGCACCTGTTATCACTTCCGTCATGGGTAGGGGTTGGGGAAACCGTCCCTAAATTGAACCAGAAGAGCATGGCACAATTGTGCATACCCAAATGCCACGTGTGAGGGCAGTCCGAACTCATCCTGTAAAATTTGAAAGTTGCGTACTCCCAGCCAGGTAATCACCTGGTATAGGTAGACCATGCCCCTAGATGCCCACAGATTGGCGCAGGGGAGTGCCCTCAGTTCCCTCAGTTGAAGGTTATTCCACAGAGTGCACAAAGTCGGCACCAGTCATTTTGAGTGCAGCCTTCCATACGCATCTATGGTGTGCGAGTAATAAATTACAACCCTCTCCTCCCCTCCCATCCTCCCCTCCTCTGAACAACACCTGTAAAGGGGAGTATATACAACTATTCACTTTTTTGCATGTCAGGGCATTGGTATCTAGGTCCATCCATCTTATGTAGATGATAGAAGTGGGATAGTTGAGCCGCGATATAGTACGCTCAAATATTCGGGAGAGCAACACCCCCCAAGGAAGTCGGGTTCTTGAGGACGTTCCACGCCAGTTTGTCTGCTGGGGCCCCATATAAAAGTGTTTAGGATGGTGTCAAACGCTTTCAAGATTTTTGTGGGGATCAGGGTCGGCGACTGCCAGAGCTAATATAGAAGTTTAGGCAATAGGATCATTTTTACTAGGTTGATTCTGCCCATTACCCCTAGCGGGAGTCTGGCCCAGGAGTGTGTTCTTGCTTTGATGTAGAACAGGGGCTCTAAATTATTTGCTGTGTATTCTAATGGGTCCCTAGTGATATGAATTCCTAGATATTGTATAGAGAAAACCCTGTGTAATGCAAGGGACGCAGCGTCCTGTGTCAGCGGCAACACGGCGAGGGGCAAAATCTGTGATTTGGACCAATTTATTTGCAGACCCGAGTGCTGACCAAAGTCTTCAATGACCTGGAGAGCAGCCCGGAGGAATGGGCCCATGTCTTCAAGGTACAGGAGCATGTGATCAGCGTACATGCTTACTGTCTCTACAACAGAACCCACTCGAAGCCCTCGGATGGTTGGGTTACTCCTGATGGAAATGGCAAGTGGTTCTGCAGCCAGGACGTACAGTAACGGGGATAAGGGGCATAAAAATCTAGTGGTAGGCCAACTTATCTGGGGGCCTTGGCTGCCGCCAGGGACGATAGTGCCAAGGCAACCCCATCACTGGTAATGGGCACCTCCAAGCCCTCCACTTGGGTTTTGGACAGTTGGGGGAATTGTATATGCTGTAAAAAAGTTTGTGTTTCCTGTATCGGGGCCTCCACTTGAGATGCGTACAGTTCTGCATAGTAGGAGCGGAACATTTCCGCCACCAGTGTCGGGTCCGTAACAATACACTCTGTGTATCCAGTAAGGACACCACCACTGGTGGCCTAGCGTCCTGGTGGGCCAGGTAGGCAAGCAGTCTGCCCGCCCTTTCTCCCTGTTCGAACACCCGTTGTCTGGAGAAAAAATGTTTACGTTTGGCTTGCTCGTAGTGTAAGTGGTTTACTATTTGTGTGTGGAGCTTGAGAGTTGATGCATTTTGCGGTGTGGGGTCTGATGTGAATACGTTAGTGGTGGACTCCAGTTGTTCAGAGGCCTGTTTAAGCTGAATGGTGGAGGAGGCTTTCAACCTATTTATGTGTCGGGACAGAACAGATTGTGCATGCAACTTAAAGCGGAGGTCCACCCTAAAATGGACCTTCCGCTCATCGGATTCCTCCCCCCCTCCGGCGCCACAATTGGCACCTTTCAGGGGGGAGGGGGGTGCAGTTACCTGGATAATCCAGGTAACTGCACCCACTTCCGGGCTAGCTCTCTGCGGAAAGGGGCGTACATTACGCCCCTTTCCGCAAGTGCCCGCCCCCTTCCGCAAGTGCCCCGCTGCCTGCTGGGAAACACACAGATCCCAGAGGCAGCGGGACCGTCCTCATTGCGCAGCGCGGCTCGCGCATGCGCAGTAGGGAACCGGGAAATGAAGCCGACAGGCTCCATTTTCTGATTCCCATACCCAAGATGGCGGCGGCATCACTCGAGTGTCGATCTAGAGATCGGCTTCGGGTGCCGACATCGCGGGCGCGCTGGACAGGTAAGTGTCACTATTTTAAAAGTCAGCAGCTGCAGTATTTGTAGCTGCTGACTTAAAAAAAAAAAAAACGCAGAGTCCCGGCGGACTCCCGCTTTAAATGTCTCCCAAACCGCACCCACCGGCGCCGTTAGTATTAAAGTAAACTTGCCACTCCTCAGCTATGTCCTCCTGTCCCTCTAGGGCCGTCAGCCAGAAGGTGTGGAGACGCCACACGCTCTGGCCTGTCTGGGGGGCGAGACGAATAGTGGCCCAGCATGGGGCATTGTCTGGCGTGGTATCCCGCATCTTCTACCTGGGGGACCAATATGTTCGATACCATAATATAGTCTATTCGGGACATGGTAGAGTATGATTCCAAGAAGCATGAAAATGTCAGGGTATTTATTTCGCCAGAAATCAGTCAGGGAAAAGTCTGTTAAGGTGCAGCCTAGTAGGGAAGTACTCTGAGGTATTGTGGTAGGCTGCGGGTGTAGCCTATCTATGGTTGGAGAAAAGAGAAAAAATAGGGTTGGGACTTTATAAACATTAACAGGAAATGGGGGGATTAGGGGGAAAAATAAAAAATATGGATGAAAGAACCTACACATAAAAGACCTCAAGAGAAAAAAAATGTGGGTTCAGTTGGACTTTTTAGGCATAAAAGAAGTTGTAAACACAACCGATATATTCAAGAGAACTTATCTCTATTTATTATCAAAACAGAAAATATAAACAACCAAAAATAAAAATTTTTACAAACACAAAGAAGTTTTTTCATCCTTATACATACACATTTAAGACCTAATTGACATCCTATCAGAGGTAATATAGTCCACTCAAAATTTCCAAAAAGGAAAAACAAAATACATATTTATATAAATATAAAATAGAGGATATCAAACATACAGTCGGAAATTACATATGTGAGCACCAGATCATATGTAATTTCCGACGGTATGTTTGATATCCTCTATTTTATATTTATATAAATATGTATTTTGTTTTTCCTTTTTGGAAATTTTGAGTGGACTATATTACCTCTGATAGGATGTCAATTAGGTCTTAAATGTGTATGTATAAGGAGGAAAAAACTTCTTTGTGTTTGTAAAAATTTTTATTTTTGGTTGTTTATATTTTCTGTTTTGATAATAAATAGAGATAAGTTCTCTTGAATATATCGGTTGTGTTTACAACTTCTTTTATGCCTAAAAAGTCCAACTGAACCCACATTTTTTTTTTCTCTTGAGGTCTTTTATGTGAAGGTTCTTTCATCCATATTTTTTATTTTTCTCCCTAATCCCCCCATTTCCTGTTAATGTTTATATTTACAAAGTGATAACCAGGACGTGGCATTTTGTTTAATTTTTTTAGTGTATCCACAGACACCACCCTGTGATGGATACACATCCTTATTCATTTAAATACTAAGGGTTGGGACTTTAATTGAGGCATGTGGGTGAAAAATATATATGGAATGTAAAGAAATTGAATGTCACAGTCCCCTAGGGGCAGTACATGATCGAAGAATTAGTAAGCATAATCCAATAATATAATAAGGCATTTATGATGTAAATCTACAATCATAAAAAAATCAACATAAGTTGATATAATAATTAATTTATTCATACAGGATAGATTACTCAGCATAATTTGTGACAGACGTTACATTTCATAACATAAAAAACAAATAGATAATGATAAAAATTTATATAAACAGTATAAACATGATTTACATGATGAATACAAATAGAGGTCATGATTAGTTACAATTGTTACAGCAAGCATAGCTTGGCATTTCTAGATGAACACTCAACGCGTTTCATGGAATGGATTTAATAGCTGGCTATGCATTGTATCCTAGAGATGGAAAATTAGAAAGGGTCTATTGCTACTTACAAAGTAGCCCATAGATTAAGAACAGCTCCAAGAGTGGGGATATACAGCGGTCTGGTGTGAGTAATCTTCCCCGGGACTGAGGCAGGGAGCAGCCAAATGGAGACCCAGATTGAAAAACGGCCATGGGGTTGGGTCGACAGTCCCCGTGCAAAGATATGATACATGTTGTACACTTGGTTGGCGTCTGCTGGGTATTATATAATAAAAAAGAAAAAAAATGTAAATATAAATAAATAAAGAAGAGGTGGCATAAATGTCTGAGCCATGTAGATAAGCATATTGGGAGATGGAAGAGGTGAACAGCTTAGCTGTGTAAATATAAGATAAACAAAAAAAGGAAGTAACGGACAAGTAAACAAAAGTTATATGCAGCCTGAAAGCAGGTGCAGTTAATACAAATACAAAAAAAAAAAAATATATATATATATATATATATATATATATATATATATAAAAAATGTATTGAATGTGAAGTGGATGAATGTAAAAGAGGTGCGTGTGTGTATGTGTGAATACCAGTGCATCGGAAAGGAGGAAATTAAGGAAAAGAAAAGTGGAACAATCCTGAGTTACTGTACCTGGATTGAAGTGAGGTTAGGCAGGAGAGATCGCGTCTCCATAAAGAAAATAGAAAAAAGTGAGGTGATATGTCGGTTCGCTCCAGGCTGATGAGTCTTCATGATTTGGCTGCATACCCCCGCCAGCATCATATATACTGTGCGGTGGTGGGGGGAGGGGCAGCGGGCCTCCACAGGTGATGATCACACCACCGGGGGACACCCGCTTATCTCCACCAAGGCATGGGATGTACAAAGCGCGCTGCCGTCCCAAAGCGTCCTGAAATGCCGGGGGCAGGACCTGCACACATGACGCTGAGGTCAAGCTACACCCACCCACCAAATGTTGGGCGGGGGCAGGAAGAGCTGAGCACATCACAGCCCTGGGAGAGTGACACCACAGTTCACCAGATCCACCTCCCACAAGCTGGATGGATAGCGGTATGACAAAGAATGGATACACTAATTGAATGCAAGGATTGTTATAAAGGAAAATTGAATAATAGCAATTGTTTAGAATAATAAAGGGTGTAACTACATGAAGATAGTAAAAATCTCTGATTTGATATATATAAATAATAAATTAATTTGTGGATTATAGAGGACACTCTGATAAGAAATAATGATTGGATGCACGGTGGGGCAGGTCAAAAAGGGGAAGGAAAAAGCGGGTGTCTTCCACCCATATGCAAAATGCTAGCAAAAGGGATGTGACCTGTCTCAACCTGAAATTCAATACCAACATGCAGGGATGTAGGCATGTTAGTATTGAATTTCCTTCCTTCAGCTCAGTAATAGAAAGCTCGTACCTTGGTACTGACATGGAGCTGGAGGAAAAGTTTGCAGTGGCCTGTGCGTTGCTTCCTTGATCCACTGATCATGATTACAATGATTTGCATGCTCATATGAAGAAATAACAAATGTGTTTTTTTTTTCTGGATGCATTTAGTTTGCAAAAGGTGGACTTATCTTTTAAAATAAAAGCATATACAGTGGTGTGAAAAAGTGTTTGCCCCCTTCCTCATTTCCTGTTCCTTTGCATGTTTGTCACACTTAAGTGTTTCGGAACATCAAACCAATTTAAACAATAGTCAAGGACAACACAAGTAAACACAAAATGCAATTTGTAAATGAAGGTGTTTATTATTAAAGGTGAAAAAAAATCCAAACCATCATGGCCCTGTGTGAAAAAGTGATTGCCCCCCTTGTTAAAACATACTATAACTGTGGTTGTCCACACCTGAGTTCAATTTCTCTAGCCACACCCAGGCCTGATTATTGCCACACCTGTTCACAATCAAGGCATCACTTAAATAGGAGCTGCTTGACACAGTAAGGTCCACCAGAAGATCCTTAAAAGCTACACATCATGCCGAGACCCAAAGAAATTCAGGAACAATTGAGAAAGAAAGTAATTGAGATCTATCAGTCTGGAAAGGGTTATAAAGCCATTTCCAAAGCTTTGGGAATCCAGCGAACCACAGTGAGAGCCATTATCCACAAATGGCGAAGACATGGAACAGTGGTGAACCTTCCCAGGAGTGGCCGGCCGCCCAAAATTACCCCAAGAGCGCAGCGACTACTCATCCAAGAGGTCACAAAAGACCCCCCAACAACGTCCAAGGAACTGCAGGCCTCACTTGCCTCAGTTAAGGTCAGCGTTCATGCCTCCACCATCAGGAAAAGACTGGGCAAAAATGGCCTGCATGGCAGAGTTCCAAGGAGAAAACCACTGCTGAGCAAAAAGAACATCAAAACTCGTCTCAATTTCTCCACAACACATCTTGATGATCCCCAAGACTTTTGGGACAACATTCTGTGGACCGATGAGACAAAAGTGGAACTCTTTGGAAGGTGTGTGTCCAAGTATATCTGGCGTAGAAGGAACACTGCATTTCATAAAAAGAACATTATACCAACAGTAAAATATGGTGGTGGCAGTGTGATGGTCTGGGGCTGTTTTGCTGCTTCAGGACCTGGAAGACTTGCCGTGATAAAAGGAACTATGAATTCTGCTGTCTACCAAGAGATCCTGAAGGAGAATGTCCGACCATCTGTCCGTGTACTCAAGCTGAAACGAACTTGGGTTCTGCAGCAGGACAATGATCCTAAACACACCAGCAAGTCCACCACCGAATGGCTGAAGAAAAACAAAATGAAGACTTTGGAGTGGCCTGGCCAAAGTCCTGACCTGAATCCTATTGAGATGTTGTGGTATGACCTTAAAAAGGTCGTTCATGCTCGAAAACCCTCTAATGTAACTGAATTAGGACAATTCTGCAAAGATGAGTGGGCCAAAATTCCTCCAGGACGCTGTAAAAGCCTCATTGCACGTTATCGCAAACGCTTGGTTGCAGTTGTTGCTGCTAAGGGTGGCCCAACCAGTTATTAGGTTTAGGGGGCAATCACTTTTTCACACAGGGCCATGATGGTTTGGATTTTTTTCACCTTTAATAATAAACACCTTCATTTACAAATTGCATTTTGTGTTTACTTGTGTTGTCCTTGACTATTGTTTAAATTGGTTTGATGTTCCGAAACACTTAAGTGTGACAAACATGCAAAGGAACAGGAAATGAGGAAGGGGGCAAACACTTTTTCACACCACTGTATTTGTGGGCACGTATCTCAGTGCACGATTAATCAATTATGACAAACACATGCTAATGATCAATGGCATGTGTAGATTAAACCAAAGTGATTAACTAAAGAATAAACAGCTTTGTAAACAAAATGTAAGTAGGTAAAGGTCAACCATATAAAAAAAATAGGTTGTAAAATATGTGATAAATTCTGCACCATTGCATAAGTGACGAGATACAGGGTGACCATCCCACATTATCCAAGTCTCTCCTGAGCCAAAAGGACAACAGTTTCCTAATATGCTGTCTCCACTCATTTGATAGTTTCATAGTAAGGTTGAATAAAGACACCAGTCCATCCAGTTCAACCTGAGTGAGTGTCTACAATTGTCCCTGTACATCGCACACTCACATCGGTCCCTACCCTCAAGGAGCCCACAATCCAAGGTCCCCATTCATATACTAGGGTCAATTTTGGACAGAAGCCAATTAACCTACCTGCATGTCTTTGGAATGTGGGAGGAAACCAGAGTACCCGGAGGAAACCCACGCAGGCACAAGGAGAACATGCAAACTCCAGGCAGGTAGTATCGTGGTTGGGATTCGAACCAGCGACACTTCTTACTGCTAGGTGAGAGTGCTAACCACTACACCACTGTGTCGCCCATCATTTGCATAAGTACAAACCGGATACGATGGAAGGTTGACAAAACAGTGGTCATAAACAAAGTGAAACAAAATAGAAAAACATAAAAAGTGGATGTAAACCCACCACTGATAAATATCAACTCTTGCCATGATAATAAAGTATATATCTATTTAAACTTCACTAGACTCCTGCCCACCTCTACACTCCCCTTGGGCAGGCAACAGAGCGAGGACGAACCTCGCTCTTGTTATACGAGAAGTGCATGCCCAGGGGACACAGTGTGTTATGGGCAAAAACAGAGCGCACTGACGGCGCCCCTGTGACTCCTGCACCTCTGCCACAGAGGCTGTAGTGAGGAGGAGATTTGGGCATAGCTCTGTCGCTCTAAGATGCTAGTGCATGAGATAAGGAAATTCCCGGTCACTCACAGCATGGGGAAGAAAACGGCACATATTTATCCGTGTGATGTTTTTTTTTTTCGAACTGAAAAAAATAGGAGGATTGCTCAGAGCTGGATTAACTTTGTGGCAAGACAAATGACATGACATCCTCTATTGTACAAGGTAGATGTCTTAATTAAAAAAAAAATTTTCGGGTTTACATCCACTTTAAACTTTCCGTCAAAATCAGAAGATGCTCAGCATTATTCTCGACTTAGAATTGGCAGAAACCACTGGGACCCGTTACACCCATCTAGAGTACAGCAAAGTCTTATCAGAAGTGGTGTTTGAGATAAAGTTGTGAGCAAAAAGCCATACCTCTGATGTGAAAATTAAATTAGACTCTTCCACATACAAAATCATGACTAAGATGCAGAAAAAGTACAGCAGGTGCTTTGTGTGTTAAATTTTAAATGTTTTGGCTACATAAAGTAATTTTGTCTCTCACATCTCCTTAGATCTCAGCAAGGACGCCAGGTCATGGGTAGAAAGAAAAGATCTAAGTGCTCACCGCTTAAGTATAATATTAAATTTTTGTGTTCAAACACAAACTACTCCCATAAAGATGATAAAAACACAGCATGTAAAGCCGACAATCATGTTCTGTAGGGCAGCAGCGGGTGACATCATGCAAAGCTCCTTCCCCGTACGCGTTACGCTCAATCAACTTCAACGTCACTGGACTCCTCCCCTTCCCTTCGTTAGACAGACACTTGGGGAAGGGGGAGGAGTCCAGTGACGTCGATGTCTGTGACGTCACTGGATCTCCGCCGGAACTCCCTGAAACCCAGAAGCTGACGTAGAGGTGAGTACCGATCAAAATAATTTTGATCGATCAAAAAAATGTATTGATTAATCGAGGAATTAATCTTTAATTTCCACAGCCCTAATAGTTAGAAATGACCTAACTAAGTACATTTTACATATACAACAGTTGTAATCATTTCCAATCTTTTTTCCTGTTTACTGTACGAAAAAGATGTTTTTTTACTATTAGCTCATCCGTAACATGAAAAAAAAAAAAAACGTGACAGCTAAGAAGCCTTAAATACTTTCAAAACAATTATAATGAAAGATACAAACTTTAGTGCATTTATAATTTGTCAGACAGATCTGGTAATTATGCCCCTGGCATCTCCCAAATGGTTTCATGGCCTTGTTCCAGAACAGCAGCATACCGTGTTCAAACTTGCTGATATATCTCGTTCACAGCTACTGTATTAGACAAACACAATGAGCTGGGCATGACATACAGGCTGAGGATACGTCATGCATGTTATATGAGCACACAGCAATGCAATTTATGTCTGTGGATAAAACAAGGTTTTTTTAAGGTTTCGATTAATCTAAAACAACTTTATTTCAGGTGAATATGCATTAAATAAGCTGTAGGGTATTTAACTAAAAGACATGTTCTGATGCTACTGATATCTTAAGTTATCCTACCTCATCTGTATGTGCTCATTTAACTTTCAAAGTGATATGCATGCAGTTGGCTATTTCCTTCAGCCAAGTTACTCAAAGGCTGAGACAAGTTGCTCAAAGGTTTTCCAACACGTTGGAAAACCTTTTGGACCCAAATTGGAAGTGATTTTTTTCATCCCAATGAATGATGATAGAACTGGATTGTTCCTAGTAAGACAAATGCTCATAAATTCAGATACCTATTTTTAAATCCCAACATTTTACAACAGCTAATTTCACATGTATGTCAAGAAGATACAATTTATAGCTGTTTGGTTAAATGAAACCTAACATGTTTTGAAAGCTTGCATTTTAAGTTGTGAGGCAACCAAGAAATGGCATTAAATAAGATGTCACAAATGTCATTTGGGAAGCCATTACTAATTACACTTTAACAGAGATGGATTATGAACAGAGATAGAGAGAGATAAACATGCATAATGGGGCCAATGGGAGTAGCTGTCTTCTCCCCCCATACCTTCCATTGCATTACACTAGGCTCAGAGAAGTAAATGTGTGCATATTTAATTTAATTTTGAATTGTAGTTATCCGCCTATGGTTATCCAATTATACACTGGGCCTTGGGATCTTGCCCCAGGTTGCCATTCATTAGATCCAGCTCTGCACTAAAATGCGAAGTTTCAAATTCTTAATTTTACTAAAAAAAATATTTTAATACCGAGTATAAACTTGATACTGATGATGAAATGCACTATAGATATTGTAGACTAGAGAGGGGATAAGGGGAAGAGGGAAATCCTGTGACTCATTCCGCAATTTATTTCAGCATAGAATAAACAATTGGAGGTAGAAAATAATCTAGGGAATCATATTGTTTAACTGTAGCGGATGACATTTGGGATCAAATGTCATACGCATGTAAATTTAGTTTTTAGCCTCAGAACAATAAAGGTTCTGAGGGTTAATTGTGTAGGTAGGCCTTAACACCAGTCTGGTCAGGCTGTGTTTGGAAGTTCTGCCTGGTCATGTGAACGGTGAGGTGCACATGACAGGCCAGAACAAGGTCTAGTTGGATGTTTAGGTATCGGCCATTCTCGGAGCCAATCAGTGGGAGTGCCGGGGCCCGCTGAGGAGTCTGGGAAGGGGTACTTAAAGGGTTGTGGGTCACGTGTTCGGGGTTCTGGAGTTGTTCATGAGACCCGTGTGGTTTGGTCTGGTTCCAGGACCGGGGTAGCCCCATGAGGGGTCACGGGGTGTTCGACACCCCACAACATGTTCCTGTCAGTGTCCCCTGATAGACCTGCTTGGTCTGGGGTAGGGATCCGTCCGTTCCTGAGTCTTGGAACCTGCTGGTCCGAGGAGCAGTAACTGAGGGAGGATTCAAAGTGTCCGGGTGTGCTCTCGGCTTGGAGGGACATCGCAGCTCGTGGAAGTGACCGGGGGAGGACTCTTTGGAGGAGGGCCGGCAAGTGGCATCCTGAGAAGTGCCTGGTTACTGAGTTGAGAAGGACATTGACAAATTCACACTTTTCCAGTACCATTGAGGAGACGGGAAACATGCCAGGTACAGAGGAAAAAGGTTCTTGTTCACCCTTAGTTGATTGTTCTAGTTTGAGTCAACGTGCTGACTGCCATGATCTCTGGCTAGAGATCTTTTCAGCTTTAAAGTACCCGCTGCGAGTGGCTACTCTCTGGGCGGAAAAAGAGACTTTGCGAGACCTGCAGTTCAAGGTGCCTGAGTTCTTCACCTGTGCCCTCTGTTCCCTAAGAGACTGTTTATTGAGGGTTCTTACTGCAAAATAAAACCTTTTAAAAAGGACTTTATCCATGTCAGTGTTCAAGTCGTTGGGTATCAACCCTGGGAACCCCTAGAAGTGGAAGAGCAGGCCAAGAGAAGGTAACTGGTAATCCCATAAAGTCAAGGTCGCCTTGCAATGGGTTATGGCCACTACATAACAAATTATATTATTTTTTGACTCCCCAAATAGCCTGTTTTGCCAATGAACATTCTTGTTGCATTCTTTCTACAAAGAAAAATCTAATCAAATGGAAAATTCCTCCTTGCACTGTTGTAAAAACTGCCACAAATGTGTTGCAGTTTTCGATAGCTTTGCTTTTGTCCAGTTTATCACAAACCAGTCAAATAGAGTTTATCTCTGTGCTAGCCATTCCATGACTTAAAGTTTACCATCTATTTATTTAATTATCAGTAACATAACCTAGAAATATGTTTTGGGTTATTATTTGATTACCTTATATTAAATTCTGAGTAGTCCACTAGCTGTGTTTCTTGGTCAAATAAGCCTCTTTTACTTGTTTTACCAACATAGCAATGACTGTCTTACTGGCACTCAACCCGTCAAACCCACATTTGAAGACTTCTCTTCACATTTAAAGTGAGACTTGCTTACTTTGATCACTTATAAGCTGTGCTTGAAACTATTGTTCTGTCAGGTGTCTATCGTAACAGCTTTTGAGTCTCAGAAGTTTGTTTCTGATTTTTTTGTGGCTTGGGTCTGCCATATGTATTCCTATTTGTGTTTATTCAAGTTTTCAAGTGCTTTTTGATGGCATAACTGTAGTCATGAATACAGTGGTGGCTGGTGCTCAAAATTTTTGGGGGGTGCAAACAAACTAAAAAATTCAGAAAAATAACCCATCAATTGCAGTCACTGTGCCATCGATAGCAGCCACTGTGCCGTCAGTTGCAGCCAATGTGCCGTCAGTTGCAGCCAATGTGCCGTCAGTTGCAGCCAATGTGCCGTCAGTTGCAGCCAATGTGCGTCAGTTGCAGCCAATGTGCCGTCAGTTGCAGCCATGGTGCCCATCAGTGGCAGCCACTGTGCCCATCAGTTGCAGCCACTGTGCCCATTGATAGCAGCCACTGTGCCCATCAAACGCAGCCACTGTGCCCATCAAACGCAGCCACTGTGCCCATCAAACGCAGCCACTGTGCCCATAAAACGCAGCCACTGTGCCAATCAAATGCTGGCACTGTGCCCATTGAATGCCACAACTGTGCCCATCGAATGTTGCCACTGTGCCTATCAAAAGCTGCCACTGTGCCCATCAAAAGCCGCCACTGTGCCCATCAAAAGCCGCCACTGTGCCCATCAAATGCCACCACTGTGCCCATCGAATGCCACCACTGTGCACAATGAATGCCGCCACTGTGCCCATTGAATGCTTCCACTGTGCCATCAAATGCTGCCACTTTGACATTGAATGCCACCACTGTGACCCCCCCCCCCGCCCCCTCTCGTCATCTGCCCAGCACTTACCCTGTCTTGGTGGGGCAGCGGGTCACGGCGGCAAGCGGTGTTCTCCATGCGTCTCCTCCCATCCTCTCCGCCTGATAGGCGTCCAATCACAGCCAGCGCCTGTCGTTTCAGCCAATCTGGTAACGGGTAACAGACCCGTGCACCTGATTGGCGGAGAGGCAGTTCAGTGTAAGGCAAGCGAATATTAATTTTGCTTTTCTAACACACCTGAGTGGACTGCGAGCACCAAGCATGACGCTCGCTGTTCACCTATTTTGAAGCCTATTAGAGCCTATGGCACTAATCAGGTGCTTTAAAAACACCCCCGCCATTGTAATTCAGGCGCCCAGTGCACAAAAAGGGGCCGGGCGTCTGAATAGGGGGTGACAGTGGCAGCCATCGATAGATTCATGCTATGCATGAATCTATTCATTGGTCACAGAGGGGGTGGCTGGAGAGAGGGGCTGGTGCCCATGCGCCCTTATGGACGCACCGCCACTGCATGAACACTTGGGTTTAATTTGCAATTTGTCTTAAGAAAGTACCTACAATATTTGGGATTATAAAGGTCTGTCTTTCTTTCATTTTCTTGAAATGATGAGAACAACATATAACCTTCTGTCCAAATAATATTCCAGAGGGTATATTAACACAATTTGTTCCAAAACTGCTTTTAGAAATCAATAAATATTGGGACCCTTAATAAGAATTGTTTGCACTTTTACTGTTTAATTTACTTTAGATACAAAAGAGCTGTAATTTGTTAACACACTACTTGTTTCCTGAAAATGCCTTTTTAAAATCATCATTATTATTCAGTCTTTGAAAACAAAATTTTTTTTTTTTTTTTTGTTTGATCAAATTTTATAGATGCCAAGTAACAAAACCAAAAGACCCCATCCATCAGAATTTGCAGGAAGTATGACACCACAACATAACAGGTATGAGGATATGGTGTTGCAGTGCTTTGAAGTGTTCTAGGAACTTGCATCAGACTACATTCAATAAAATATGTAAAACCAAGCGATAGGAACTGTGAGCAGTCAAAAGACCATGCACCACGTGATGGAAATTCAGACCTTAAACAGTAAAGGGAAAAATGGGACAGTATATGTGCCAAAAAAAGGGGGGAGTTAAAGGAAAGGTGAGGGGAAGGGACGAGGAGAAATGCTCTCCACCTTGCGCCAACATGTTTTCCAACCTTGGACGGCCCAACTCAGGAGGGAAGCATGACTTGGAACTCCTTTGAGTTATGGAATATGGTCCAGGTGGCCCAGGTCATGGTGTGCCTTCCCAACCTATCATGTGGAAACCTAAATTTTTTTGAACCTCTGGTAGTTTACCTTTGT
The DNA here is from genome assembly GCF_037356315.1 of Lithobates pipiens. Classification (NCBI taxonomy): domain Eukaryota; kingdom Metazoa; phylum Chordata; class Amphibia; order Anura; family Ranidae; genus Lithobates; species Lithobates pipiens. The sequence continues at coordinate 156,890,162 of NW_027507903.1, forward strand.
CCTAATTTAGGTTCACTGAACTTGAACTACTTAAATTTCACAAAAAGCTGGGAAAATATTGATGTTCTAAGATTATTATCCACTAGTGCGTGTCATGGCGCTAGATTAGCTATTGGATAACTGCCCTTTATTACATAGTTAGTCAGGTTGTAAAAAGACACAAGTCCATCCAGTTCAACCACAAAAAAATAAAAAAAATATCATACAATCCCATATAGCCAATTCTATACCCACAGTTGATCCAGAGGAAGGCAAAAAAACTGAGCATGATCCAATTTGCTAAAGCAGGGGAAAAAATTCCTTCCTGATCCCCCGAGAGGCAATCAGATTTTCCCCTGATCAACTTTACCTATAAATATTAGTACCCAGTTATATTATGTACATTTAGGAAATAATCCAGGCCTTTCTTAAAGCAATCTACTGAGCTGGCCAGAACCACCTCTGCAGGGAGTCTATTCCACATTTTCACAGCTCTTACTGTGAAGAAACCTTTCCGTATTTGGAGATGAAATCTCTTTTCCTTTAGACGTAAAGAGTGCCCCCTTGTCCTCTTTGTTGACTGTAAAGTGAATAACTCCAAGTTCACTATATGGACCCCTATATAGACGCTTTATTGTAAATGTAAGTACGCTCACACTCATATGATGGAATGCATATGCAGGTGCAAAAAAATGTAAATATGGATGTGCCCCTTCATGTTCAATGTACACTTCCTATGACCCCATGACAAGGCTGTTACTATCAACCACTGTCACATTAAAGTGGCCAATAGCCAAACATAGCTGCCAGTTGGTGTTCAATATTTTTTGGGTCACAGCCCTAAAACATACATAGTAGAGCTCTGACTTTAACCCTACATAGTTACATAATACACACCTGATTCAGGGCTTCTTAGAAAACATTCTAAAATAGTTTAATCAGTTCAGCTTTAAGATTTCCAGTCCTCCGCCTATTTAGCAAAAATTTTATTCTTTAATAGTGATTTATTTAATCTGTTATTGTCATTGTATTATATACATACAGATAGCTAATAGGTGTAGATGGGGACAAAATAATATTAATAAATCAAATCATGAACAATATGTTACAAAGATTATATATTACATATTTCAATATTTTATTTAAAAAAAGATTTTATATTTTATCTTACAACCAGGTGACTAGATTCTCTACATGGTATCATGCAATCCAGAGGAATAAAGAGGGTCCCGGTGTACACCTTATGCATACGACCCCAATAGCAGAAGGGTGTATGTGTTCCTAGTGCAGGGGTACCCCTCGAGGTGTTAGAAAGTACTTGGCGCCTAGTAAGGAACAGTCTCTACTTAGGCTAAAAGTGTGCGGCGGGCGTTTAGGAAGTGTAGTTCAGCTCACCACTTCCTGGCAGGTAGCTAGTCTGGTCCCAATGGTTTGCAATCAGCAGGTTCCAGATGCCTGGTCCTGGCTGTCACCCCCTCAGCAGAATTTACACCATTGACTGCAGAATGTACTGCCCTCTCACCAATAGTAGCATGTGCCTAACCCAGCACATATTCATTATTCAAACAGCTATTTCCAGAGTTGCAAGGTCCCTTTCTCAGACTGATTGGTTACCCTTTCAGAAGGATGTAAGGTGCAGTCCTCTAGTGGACTGGGACCAGAGCACTGTGGAGTAGTGGTAGTTCATGAGGATGCACTGAAGGATATGGCAGTCACACTCTGGGCTTGACACTGAAAGAGAACAGATAGTACAGGCCGGAAAGGGCAGACTTTGTGGCCTCTGACTTCCAGTGGTTGTGGGCTCAGGGCTGGTATTCATATTTGCTTATAAATAAAGTGGCTTTGGAGGTCACCAACCTACCTATGCTGTCTATCAGGGGTGGCTGGATCACAAGACTGACTGTAAAAGAATTACGGATCTTTTGGCTGGTAAGAGTAAATACTGTATCAACATTTTAGCTGTGAGTTTAGCGATTTCCTTTGAGTTCAGTAACACAATTTATGATGTAAATATGTATGTTCCAATAAAGAAATACAGTTTATATAGAGAATGTATATTTAGGGAAGGACACATTGTCAGTATGTGTAGAGTATCTGATAGTATTGTGTGTGTCTTGTTGCGTCATGCTGTGAAATAATGCACATTTATTAGGCAAGGCATGTCTTGTCCTTCATAAAAATACTTGTCACATTGCTCCTTTACAGTCATTTTATCTGTGAGCTGGTTACACTAATGACCAGAGATGAGGAGCGCTCCACCCTAGGTGTGTGCACATAAAAAGCTGGGCTCTTTTATTGACATTTCTTGACAATTTAATGATATAATTTATGTGAGGTAACAAAGCAAACTGTTCACTTCACCAGAAAATAATTTAAAACCGACCTATTGTCTGAGGTATGTACCTTCTGACAAATAAGTCAGAAGTGACCTAGTAAAATACCAGACTTTTACACATAAGATTGTTTCTACATAAAATCTTGAAAATGTCAACAGTGTGGGAATAAGGGAACAAAATATGGTGGCATTTCATTACACAACATATGTAATGACTAATGATGCCTACAGTATATACACAAGGATACATTCAAACAGCCGCACAGGTGTGTCCACTTGCGGTAATCTAGATTTTTTCTGGTGGTTCTAAATGCGGCCTGCACACACTGTGAGTGAACAGAAGCAGCTGTCACACTTGTACAACATTCAAATGAATGGCCAGCACCACTGCTCTTCCCAGGTAGCCGCCAATCTGAGCACTTGATGTCTCGGCCTTTTGGCTAAGATCAAGTGTAGTATCTGTTCTTATCAGTTGCCAATAGGTGGCGCTTGTTTACCGTCCCTGCTCTACGGCGAGGTGGAGCAGGGGTGGCGGTTGCTATGCAAAGCCTGTTGGTGTAAAGGTGACCCGGACTGGTTTGTAGCCGGTCCGGGAAGCCTCCTGATGGGGACGGAGAACCACTGATCGAAGCCAGGGGAGGGGACCCTGGCCTTTTGGCCTGGATTGTGGCAGCTTTAGCTCCGGTCAGTTTTTCGGGACTGGAACGCTTGTTCCCCTTTTGGAGTGTGGGGGGAGCGGCCAGTACGTCCTGGATGTAATTAGGTGGGAGTGATGGGAGTGAGGGTGGACCTGATGGTAAAGGGTCTCACTAAGCTCCTGGATCTCCATACCTTCCTGACTAGGGTGGGGGCTGTTGTGGTCTGGGCTGGGGGGCCAGGGATGCTTTTGTTGGAAAGCCCATGGTGATGTGCCCCTGGAGTGGCAGTCCAGGGGTGCCTTCTTTCACTGTGCGTCAGCACTTTGATTTAGGCACCTAGGTCACGTCACCATTACACGTTTTTTTTACACCTGCCTCTAGGGCCCGGCCTTTTGGCTAGGACCAGAGGAATTTTTGATTCCTGGCCGGAGGGCCGGCCATTGTATTACACGATGGTCACTTTTCACTCTCCTCTTCACTATCCCTTCCTCACTTTTTATTTATTTTATTTGTGTGTGTTTGTCACTGTTTGTCACTTCACGTTTGATTAGTAGGGTGTCGGTCCTCGGACCAATCCTGAACGTCTTGTGGGAGAGCGGACATAGGCCTTCTGGCTTGGTCCAATCTCCATGAGGGGGGGCCTACCTTCGGGGAAGCCCCCACAGTACCAAGTACCTAGGAGGTTCTGTTTCGGCAGTCCTCCCGGGGAAAGGAGGGCTTCCGGTTTCGTCCGGGGGCCCACACGTTGAGTCTGGTACCTCAGTCCCTGTCTGGAGCCTAACGCCCCGGGGGATCAGGGTATGGTCCTTCTTTTGGAGGACATCAGGCACCCGTCTGCACTTTTTAGTGTGTCACTCTTTATGTGTGTGCACTTTTTTTATGCACCGGGTGGAAGTTTTTTGGGTGTGTTTGCACGCCATGGGCTTTTTCAATAGAAAACTTGATGTCAATAGAGCCTCCGACCGACCCTAAATGCAAACAGTTTGTGTCTAGGGTTGGCGCAGAATGCACAGCCTGTTGCTGTGTCCAGAGGCAGAGTTTACCCACCTCTGAACACAGCAAACTATCCACACCTAGCTATTTATTTATTACAGGCAGTGCAGCACTTAGTATATTGTACATTCACATCAGTCCCTGCCCTTGGGCTTACAATCTAAGATCCCTGCCTCATATGCATACAAACACATACTAGAGCTAGCTTAGCCAGGAGCTATTTAATCTACCATTTCTTTGTGGGAGGAAACTCAAGTAAGCACATGGAGAACATGGAAACTCTATACAGGTACTGTTTGGAATTCAAATTAGAACCCCAGTGCTACAAGGCAGAAGGACTAACTCGGTCTTTCTCAACCTTTTTACCCCAGAGTAACCCTTAAAATAATTTTCACGTTTCAGGGAGCCCCTGCTAAAATAAATTAACTGGGGGTTATTAGTGTTAAAGTATAACTAAATGCAAAACTTTTTTCTTTTTTAGTTTTGGATAGAGTGGAGAGGGATTAGAGCCCCTGTCAATTTATATTGCGGTCTGTGTCCCCATTAAGGAGATTCACCCTCTCTATTTGTCCTGTTATCCATTAGCATTGAAAGTGATAGTAAAAAGACAACCCCAAATTTTGGGTTGTACCCATAAAAGTAATAAATGGGAAATCTTCCAATGGGGATACCAGTTCTGGTGAGCTGAGGGTCCCCAAAAAATGCCTTTAATTTGCAGAGATATCCTCTCACTTCCTGCTTGGCTATGGGACAGGAAGTGAAGCGAAATATCTGCAATGGGCAGAGATGGCGAAAAAAATCTGATAGGCGTTAAAGCCCTCCCCTGCTCTATCCAAAATGAAAAAAAAAAAAGTTTTGTCCATAGTTTTACTTTAATAATTCGTGAAAAACAGACATTTTTTCATAATCGGCCCTGGACAGTAGAAAAGCACTTCTAAAAAGATCTGCTTGTTGCCAGCTCTGAACTGTACATGGGCAGTTCTGGAGGTAGACGATTTGTGAACTGCTGGGTTCAACCTCAGATTAAGCTATGGGGCAGATCTGGATGGCATCATGGTGCACATCAGATGTGACTTTTATTCACACACCCCACCACACAAGCTAAAGCCGTTCAGAGCCAGTGACACGGGGATCTTTTTTTACAGCCTTTTCGTGCCAACCACCAGGTTTGAGGTGGCACTCTGGGAAAACTAATCTGGGGTGGCACCCTGTAGACACTGATGTAAGGCGGCAATCTGAGGTTTCTTATATAGGATGGCACTCTTATGGCTATGATGTAAGGTAGGCCTTTGGGGGCTCTGGTGTAAGGTGGAACTCCAGGGACACTAATGTAAAGTGGGAGTCTGAGGACACTTATGTAAGGTGGCACTATTAATGTATTCATTGTTATAAAAAATTTGCAGCGCTAAACATAAAGTGCAAACAAAATACAATGATATTCAAAATAACACATATCCTGTGTGAATATCTACTTCATAAAGATTACATGAATGCTCTCGTATTTGTCAAATAAAGTGCAAGTGCATAAAGTGTAGCAGTGAGATAAAAGTTCATATAATGTGATAACAACGTATAAGTGCACGTGTGGGAACATCAGTGGTCTCATCCTTGATATGGAAGGTAATCTCGGCTTCAGATAAATCATCGGTCCAACCTCCAGCTCACATTCACCAGATTACATGCGGTATATTTAGTTGGAGTGCCAGAATTTAATAATAAATATAAAGGGGTACCTACATCCTATCAAAGTGGGAAGATTGCACATTGGCAGTCCTCTTCTTCTAATCTATCTGATGAACAACTTATGGCTCTTAGACAGCTGAAAACACAGACCCAGGTAGTCATTAAGCCCTCCGAAAAAGGGGGCAACATTGTTCTGATTTCATATGCACAATACCAATTGATGTGTCACAATGTGATTAACAACAAATAATGCTGGTACCGTGCGATTAACATAAACATGGTCTCAACATTTGAAAGAGAATTCTGTGTACTATGTACACAGGCCTACCAGGAAGGATTGGTAGTAAAAGAAACATTGGACTATTTAAGGAATCCTTTTCCCCTTACACCGACATTTTATACCCTTCCTAAAGTCCGTAAAAATGTCTTTGTATTCTAGTATCCCGCACGAGTGGGTCGCTGGGTAACGGCGTCCTTTCTCATGTAGCAGGATAGAAACACCTGGCCCACTCAATTATTTTGTTTTTGATCTACATAGTTTTATCCTGACAAAGAATTACTTTGTTTTCATGAATCAATTGTATCTTCAGATACAAGAAGTAGCCATGGGCACCTGATGTGCACCATTTTACGCAAACGTATATCTGGGTGGATGGGAGAGAGAGATATTGTCCAGTGAAACCTTTTCATCATGGCTCTCCATGATTCAATACTGATTCAGATATATAGATGACCTATTGGTTATCTGGACTGGCACCGTTAAAGAGCTCTGTTAATTTTTGGAACAACTCAATATCAATCGATACAATAAGAAATTCACGCATACCACTAGTGAAACACAGGTGTCTTTTCTAGACCTCAATATATCAATAGGTATAAATGGTTACATCTATACAGATCTATACAGGAAACCTAGTGCAGGGAATACATTACTCCATGCTCAGAGCCTTTACCCACCATTACTAGTCAGAAGCATCCCTTATGCCCAATATATATGATTGTGAAGAAACTGCACATCAGACCAAGACTTCCAGAAACAAGCTGATCTTCTACAAGAAAGGCTTTTAGCAAGGGGTTACACCAGAACTCAATTGAGGCACTCTTTTAATAGAGCCAAGGCTAGATCTAGAACTTCCTTAGTGTATGGGACACTATCAGACCACAGGACATGGTTCCAATAATCCATGTCCTTAGTCTGCTTGTCTTCAGCAAACTGTTTGCAGGCTTTTTTATGCAACATCTTTAGAAGAGGCTTCCTTCTGGGATGACAGCCATGCAGACCAATTTGATGCAGTGTGTGGCGTATGGTCCGAACACCTACAGGCTGAACCTCCCACCCTTCAACCTCTGCAGCAATGCTGGCACCAATCATACATCTATTTCCCAAAGACAACCTCTGGATATGACGCTGGGCACATGCACACAACTTCAATGGGCGACCATGGCGAGGCCTGTTCTGAGTGGAACCTGTCCTGTTAAACCGCTGTAGGGTCTTGGCCACAGTGATGCAGCTCAGTTTGAGGAAATCTTCTTATAGCCTAGGCCATCTTTATGTAGAGCAACAATTCTTTTTTTCAGATCCTCAGAGAGTTATTTGCCATGAGGTGCCATGTTGAACTTCCAGTGACCAGTATGAGAAAGGGAGAGCAATAACACCAAATTTAACACACCTGCTCCCCATTTACACCTGCGACCTTGTAACACTAATGAGCCATATGACACCGGAGAGGGAAAATGGCTAATTGGGCACAATTTGAATATTTTCACTTAGGGGTGTACTCACTTTTGTTGCCAGTGGTTTAGACATTAATGGCTGTGTGTTGAGTTATTTTGAGGGGACAGCAAATTTACACGTGTATACACGTTATACAAGCTGCACACTCACTACTTTACCTTTTAGCAAAGTGTAATTTCTTCGGTGTTGTCACATGAAAAGATATAATAAAATATTTACAAAAATGTGAGGGGTGTATTCACTTTTGTGAGATACTGTATAAATCCTTAGAGGCTAGCACTGTTACCCATATGGATTGGGACATATTTGTATTCCCTCTCCTTTTTTCTATAGCATATGCCGGCTATGTCATCAGAGCAATCTCTGGCCATCTACTGAAGCTATACATTTGGTTCCAGTTTAACCCCTGATGTAAACAAGCATTTCCCCATTCTTCCTAGTGACAGGACACTGAACACAGCTCGCGGGAGCTGTGATCAGTGTTGTGTCACACGTAGCCCACCAACCCCCAAAGTTAGAATCAATCCCTAGGACACACTTAACCCCTGCAGCGCCCCCTAATGGTTAACCCCTTCACTACCAGTCACATTTCCACAGGAATCAGTGCATTTTTAATCGCACTGATTGCTGTATAAATGTGGATGGTCCCAAAATAGCGCCAAAAGTGTCCGATCTGTCCACCATAATGTTGCAGTCATGATAAAAATTGCAGATCGCTGCCATTACTAGTAAAAAAAAAAATATTAATAAAAATGCCATAGAACTATCCCCTATAACTTTTGCGCAAATCAATCAATAAATGCTTATGACGATTTTTTTTTTTTTTTTTACCAAAAATATGTAGAAGAATACGTATCGGCCTAAACATATTTATTACGTTTTTTTCAAAATTGTCGCTCTTTTTTTGTTCCTAGCGCAAAAAATAAAAACTGCAGAGGTGATCAAATACCACCAAAAGAAAGATCTATGAGTGTTGAAAAAAGGACATCAATTTTGTTTGGGAGCCACGGCGCACGACCGCAAAAAACTTTCTGGTCTTTGGCCAGCCAAATGGTCCAGGGCTGAAGTGGTTAAATGCTCCAGAGTTATTTTTGGCTGTCTACTGAAGCTGCTCACTCGGTATGACGACTCCTTACTATGTGTTTTTGGTTATTGTTATACTATATATTGGCAAATAGACCTAGATTAGACTTATAATACCATCTATTGCACTTTTAATAGATTCCCGGCTGCTTCCATTCCTGGCTTGTGGGGGGCTCCCGCGCCTGCCGGGGCAGGCCCACTTATTTTGGACTGCGGCTGGTGCTGCAGCCCTTGGTAAGGGTCATGGCCATCTTTTGGGAGGGATACCATACTTGCCACTGCTATGCTGTTATTATCTGGTCATGTTATGTGATGTTTTATCATGTACATTATGATTAACTTGATACTCTTTTCTCTTATCTTTGTAGTATTATATATTGTCTCTGTTCTTATAACATCTTAGTATGCAAACAAAAGCTCCTGAGGAAGCGGTGAACATCCGTGAAACATGTCGAGCATGGCAATTTAACTGACACAGGGTGAACTGGTACTGCCATTTTTTTCAGTTGTACCCCCTTGATTGAATAGACAGAGATATATATTTAAAAAAAAAAATGTATGTTTTAACACATCCTGTCAGGGGAGAAGAGACAGATCGTGTGTTCCTAGTATATAGAAACACCAATCGCTCCTTCAGTCAGTCCCATCCCCCAACAATTAGAACACACACTGAGGAACACATTTAACCCCTTGATCGCCCCCTAGAGGTTAACCCCTTCCCTGCCAGTGACATTTATACAGTAATCAGTGGCTATTTATAGCACTGATCGCTGTATAAATGTCAATGGTTTAAAAAAAGTGTCAAAAGTGTCTGATCTGTCCATCGCAATGTCACAGTCCCAATAAAAATCGCAGATTACCGCCATTACTAGTAAAAAAAATTATAATGCCATAAATATATTCCCTATTTTGTAGATGCTATAACTTTTGTGCAAACCAATCAATAAAAACCCTTTTGCGATTTCAGCCTAAACTGAGGAAATATTTTTTTTTTTTTTTGTAAAAAATATATTTGCAGAAAGATAGTAGTAATTATAAAATTTGTATGTAAACCATGAAGGAAATACCAGTCTCCACTTCCTAGTACGTCACTTCTGGTCCGGTCTGCTCAGCCCTACGCATTATGTCACGGTCACATGACTTCCTCAAGGGCTAAACACAATATTCCCCATGAACACGTTCAAGAAATGGGCGGTGCTGTAATGACCATAGGCTGGAAACCGTGAACAATCAATGTGAAAGGTCATCAGAACTCCAAGGATTCCACAAAAGGATCCAAATATTTCTCGTGGTCACAAGGTGAACATATGGCAATGTTTCGGGACCACACAGAGCCCTTCCATCAGCCAAGTTCTTCACTTTCCTCATTTAGAGCTGTGTCAGGCTCTACCCACTGCAGGTTCTTTGCAGAAAGCTATAGAAGAGGTGGAGACAAGACCAGTCACTCTGCACAAGGAGAATAAGCAGCAGTGACTGGACTTTATTACAGGAAGCTGCTGCACAAAGGCAAAGTCTCACACTGGATTTACTGCACAGATCTGGAAGAAATACAGAAAGCACATCTAGATTCCATAAAGAAAAGACATGACAAATGCATTTAGACAATATTTACTTATCTTGGAGCTCAGCTTTATTTATTTTTTATAGTTTGCTGATATAGAACTGAGAGCAATACCATGATTCAAGCATGTCTATGACTGCAGAAAGGAGGGCTGATTAATTTTGAAGCCGGCAACATCATTATACTTTATTTCCTGAATTAACTTTCTGCTCATCATCTTCCATTCTTCTCCTTGCTGTCCTGTTGATTTAATTATTCAATGCAATTCTCATTCCACCTATTTACATAATTTTATCACAGTCACATTATTCTTTTTTATAGTTTTCTCCAGAAGAAGCAGGAAATGAATGTTAGTGTGGCATAAGAAATGTCTTCCTGAGATTGCTGTGATAATTCTTCTTCCATTGTAATTATCTTAGCATATTCTCTTGTTACTGTGATTGTGCATTATACAGAACTGTTTATATATTGGGGCACAAGTGAACATAGCACTGACAATAATAATAACACTAATTATGATGATACCAATAGTTGTAAATTCAGTCCAATAGCAAGACATTTACATTAGAGTAGAGGCCTTGAAGGAAAAAATTGGCCATACAGGGTGCAATACAATAGGACTGTTGTGAAATATGCCTTCTCGCTGACACTACCATGGTTTAGACTGTTTCCTATGAGGGTTTATAATTTAAAACTGGTAAACAAATGAAGCTGTGAGCAGCAGATTAATACTGTTAAAAGCAGACGGAAAAGCTCCAAAACTGTCATCAAAATAGCCAAGTGAACGGCTAACATTAGCCATAAATTAAAAGGGCAATTTTCATTAAGTGGGGTTGTGGGACTGAAAATTGATAGCAGATTACTATGATTAATGATGTCAATTTACTTCATGATCAATAAAACATAATTGTGGCTATTTTCAATTACAATTGTGGCCTTATGGCTACTGATCCTTCTTCAACTAGAATTTACCATGGCGTGGAAGTGGTAGCTAAGGGATTCCAAAAGTGAAAAAAAAGTCAAGTATTCTAGTTAAGTGTAAAAAGTTAGAATTTAAAGTGACTCAGAGTTGCAAAGCCTAAATCCTAATTGATATCCAAACTGATAGCCTGGCTAGCCTCTACTACAAGGAATTCTGCTAGCAAAATGCCCAATTGGTGTCATCTATATCTTTTTAATTACTCTGAACCCAAGCAGGTGAAAATGTTGGCCAACATTTTACCATGACTTTAGCAGCACCTATTTTAAGGCAGAATAGAATTATGGGACTAAAATTTGTAGTTCCAACCAAAAGTTGGAAAGAGGTTTAAAGGGGTTGTAAAAAATTTTTTTTTTAAATAACAAACATGTTATACTTGCCTCCACTGTGCAGCTTGTTTTGCACAGAGTGGCCCCGAGCCTGCTCTTCTGGGGTCCCTCTGCGGCTGTCTCTGCTTCTCCTCGCAAGTACTTCTCATGTTCATGCAAGCTCCCTCGCATGGTGAGAAGCACTTGCGAGCGTGCTCCCGTGATACAGCCGGCAGCTATAGCTCACTGTATTACTCAGCCCCGCCCCCCGACGTGCCACGTCATTGGATGTGTTTGACAGCAGCACGAGCCAATAGCTGCGCTGCTTTCAATCCATCCACTCCAGCCAATCAACGGCCAGGCTGAGTGGCGAAGAGGACGTCAGGGGCGAGCGCGGGACTTTCGAGGGGTCAGGTAAGTAAAACGGAGGGCTGGGGGGGCCAGCACTGTCAGATGCATTAAGGTGAAAAAACTTTTACCTTTACAACCCCTTTAAGGGTTGATTTTGTTCTCAGTAATTATATTTTTGTCTTTTACAAAGGATGTATTGAAGGTTTTTCTTTTTGTACAGAGAAATACAAATAGACTGCATACAAAAGGCAGTAACTGTATGAAATTACACAAATAACAACAGAGTGAAACAGTCACTAAACAACTGTTACTGTTTAGTAGCGAAGGCATAAACAACCAAAATGAGATGTAGCGAGGTGGCCAAGATAGGGCTGTGAAGAGTCCCGAAGTGCTATGCCAAATACGGAAGAGTTTGCTCTTCAGCAACTAAAAGGAAAGCAGATATGCTATTAAAGGCAAGAGGGCAAAAAGGGAAGGGGGGCCTAGGGGGGCCTAGGAACAAAACCACTTGCTTGGGAAAAAGAATTTAAGAAGAGGGGAGGGAGAAAAGGAAAAAAGGAAGAAACCCGAGTGGTACAACCAGTAGGCCTCAGCAAACTCTACTGAGGTAGGCTATAAAGAGGGCAGAGTACAGTTAATGTTTGCCTAAGCATTATAGTCTATCCAGGAGCCCCACACCTTAAAGCGTAACTCCACTTTTGTTGAGAAAATAACATTCCCCTCTGAGTGATTGATGTACATTACAAAGAATTTAACAAACTTTGTTGCAGCTTCCTACCTTTTGTTATTCTGAAGAAATCCCTGTGTGTTTGTCTGTGTCCATGTGGGAAAGTACCGTATATACTCGAGTATAGGCCGACCCGAATATAAGCCGAGGCCCCCAATTTACCCCCAAAAAAACTGGCAAACTTATTGACTCGTGTATAAGCCGAGGGTGAGACATGCCTGTCCATCCCTGTGTGTGTGTCCGTCCATCCCTGTGTGTCCGTCCATCCCTGTGTGTCCGTCCATCCCTGTGTGTCCGTCCATCCCTGTGTGTCCGTCCATCCATCCCTGTGTGTGTGTGTGTCCATCCATCCATCCATCCCTGTGTGTGTGTGTCTCCATCCATCCATCCATCCATCCCTGTGTGTGTGTGTCTCCATCCATCCATCCATCCATCCCTGTGTGTGTGTGTCTCCATCCATCCATCCATCCATCCCTGTGTGTGTCTCCATCCATCCGTGTGTGTGTGTGTGTGTGTGTGTGTGTGTGTGTGTGTGTGTGTGTGTGTCCAGCCTACCTTTGTCCCGAGCCTCCGTCCCGTGCCTTGCCTCCTTGCCTCCGTCCCGTGCCGTGCCTTGCCTTGCATCCGTCCCGTGTCGTGCCTTGCCTTGCCCCCGTCCCGTCCCGTCCCGTGCCGTGCCGTGCCTTGCCTTGCCTCCGTCCCGTGCCCTCTTCGTCGGCGGCCATTGTAAAATTCAAAAGCTGCGCCGCCGCCTTCGCCTGTGATAGGCGGAACACTGAATTTCCCAGCAGCCTGTGTTCCGCCTATCACAGACGTCGTATCATCCTCGTCCGTAGTACGAGGATGATACGATGTCCGTGATAGGCGGAACACAGGCTGCTGGGAAATTCAGTGTTCCGCCTATCACAGGCGAAGGCGGAGCCGGAGGCGCGGCTTTTGAATAGAATGGCCGCTGTCTGTCTGCTCGACACGCTGATCGAGCGGGCAGACAGCGATGACTCGAGTATAAGCCGAGGGGGGCACTTTCAGCCTCAAAAAAGAGGCTGAAAATCTCGGCTTATACTCGAGTATATACGGTAAGTCTGATGGGAGTGGTTTCATAATTATCAATCAGCTGTGCACCTGCAGGGCTCTAATGAGAAAAGCTGCTGGGCTTTAGACGTGATATACATTCCCTCTATGTTTACAGAAAGTTAGAAGTATGTCATGTTGAAAAAAGAGGACTTTAAGAGTAGAGAAAATAATGCTTACAAGGAATCTTTATTTATTTTATCCGTTTCACCAAATTCTGTAATGAGAAGAGAGGTTTTCTAATGAGTTCCTCTATTGTTTTTTTATGATAGAGTTGGGCTCAGTCTTCAGACACCATTCTTTCAAGCCAAAATGCTTCTTTGACTTGCATTAAGGGAAATTACTGCTTATGCTGTATTTATGAGAAACAGATGTATGGTTCAAATTAAGTAGAGTTAGATGTGGGAAGGGGGAGTTTTTAAATTAATATTACTAATAATTGTGCTCCAAATAAAGTTGTTTGTGAAGCAATAGAACTGCATCTAATTGCATTCCTATATCAAGTGTCTCCATCTCCAGCAAATAAGATTTGGATTGCATGTAAATATAGAATCATCTGGGACCATGTGCCATCTAGATGCATTTGTACAACAGCCATTGATTTTTAATTTTTGACTAAGGTAATTGGGTAATGCTATTCCTTTAGCTTTGACATTTGTTTCTATTTAAATAGGAACAATGATTAGACTGGGTTATTTTATTTTTTCAGTATATTCAATTTATTTTGACATTTAATTTATGTTACACAATATAAACCATAACAATATCTCCATAATTTAAATATTTCATGTCATTCTACTTGTGACATGGTGGATTTATGCATGATGTTATTCTACTTTTGACATTGTGGATTTATGCACTGTTTATTTAGTATGTAATCTATAATGCAAATTAGAGCTGCACAACTCTGGATAAAATGAGAATCACGTTTTTTTTCTCAGAATAAAGATCACAATTCTCTACGTAACATCAACTTTAACATTATACAAGAAACTGGGCTAACTTTATGGTGTCATTTTTTTTATTTTTATTAATTGAAGTGTATTTTTTCCCAAAAAATTGCTTTTGAAAGGCCGTTGCACAAATACAGTGTGACATAAAATATTGCAACAACTGCCATTTTATTCTCTAGGGTCTCTGCTAATATATAAATATATAATGTTTAGGAGTTCTAAGTAATTTTCTAGCAAAAATCACAGATTTTAACTTGTAAGCAACAAATGACAGAAAAAGGTTTAGTCTTTAAAGAGGAAGTAAACCCTGATGGGTTTACTTCCTCTTTCATTCCCTGAAAAGGTAAAGCATAATGGACTACTATGCATTGCATAGTAGTCCATTATGTGTCACTTACCTGACACAGGAGCCAGCAAAGTCACCGCTGTCCCCTGTAGTTCCGACCGTCCATCTTCTTGGCGGGTCTCCGTGGGTCTCGCTGTTCCGGTGCTGTGATTCGCCAGAGCAGCGATGACATCACTCCCGCGCATGCGCACGGGAGCCGACACTCGCTGCATATCGCCGCGATCTGCGGCTTACCTAGTGCGCCTGCATGCGCCGTAGACAGTGGTGGCTGTCTTCAGGTAAATATCTCCTAAACCGTATAGGTTTGGGAGATATTTCTTGGACCTACAGGTAAGCCTTAATCTAGGCTTACCTGTAGGTCAAAGTGGTTTGTAAGGGTTTACAACCACTTTTAGTGATTAAACTGCCTTCATTTACAGACTGAAGTTCACTCCTTTGATCTAACCAAAAGATACAGCGTTTCTTTTTATCTCAGCGCTGAGCAATATTGTAATAAACTTTGCGGCTGTCTTTTTTTTTTTTTTGACAGTTGTCAGCTGTGAGCAGAGAACGGCTCTGCACTAAATCGTGGAAATGCCAGATTAAGATTGTAAGTGGGGTTGAATCGAAATAGCGATTTTTTTTTATTAAAGATTAATCGTACTGCTCTACTGCAAATATGAGAAAAATGCACACAAACACCATTACAAATGCATAGAAACGTACACACAGAACTGCACACTGACTGCTGGGATTGCGATGTAAGTGAGCCCTGTGGAGGACATTTTTAAATGCATATAAAAAAAAAATTTGTATGGTACCATTCACACTGTACATTTACCTGCATTTAGATGCAATCAGTTCAGCTGTGTTTAGAAACTCAAGGTGGCTAAATGTGTGCAAATGTATATAAACATACATAAATGCAGCTAAAGCAAGAACATCTAAATGCAGAAATAAAGGTTATCTGTGAAGCATAAAGTTGTGTAATTTGTAGTAATGTTTTAACAGATACATTCTTGATGAAAGCTATTTTTTTCTTTATTTGCCTGGAATAATAAATAATACTTAATAGGCTGGTGTAATAAAGCCATAATCAGTGGAAATAAAAAGTCTTGGGCATGTTTGGAAGTGAGAAAGGAATGAGAATGGTTGTGTGAGTGGAATTAATAGTGTTATACCCTAAATGCTAAAGATGGAATTAGTTCAGAGATTCAGAGACTGTGACTCATGTGGGTTACTCAGAACTAAATAAAGCTCTCTCACACTTCTGAGCTGAGGCTACATCGATAGAAACAGCAGAGTAGAAACTAACTCCTTCGTTGCTCCTGTCAGTACTTCAAGTACACTGAGAAAAGCAAGCTGTGATTAGCAGGAATCTAAAAAAAAAATGGACCCTTTTATTACACTACCTAATGTGCGACCTGATACCTGCTTCTCCCAGTAAATATGTGCATTGCACGTCACTTCTCTTTTAAATACCAGAAAGGTTTTTCTTTAATCGTCATTCACTTATTTTTGCTTTTCCTCATTTTGACCATAGCTAATGTAGTAACTTAGCTTTTTAGTAGCCCGATAAATGTATAATGTGTAAGCATCTTATTGAAGTGGTTGTTAAAGCAGTGCACACAGCCACTGCCAGCCCCTCTGCTAGGATTATATGATGTATATACCATATGCATTTTCTAAGATTCTTCTTATAAATACAGTTTTTCTTATCATCGGTCATGTGACCGCCCAGCGCTATCTTTCTCCTCTGTATGAGCCCTCCCTCTGATGTCTGCTAGGAGGTCACGTAACCTCCCTCTTTAATACAAACATCGGAATAAGACAGCGCCGGGCGTTCACGTGACCGCCCGGCAGACGTCAGAGGGAGAGCTTAGCCCTTCCCTCTGGAATCCATGCAGCAGAGAAAGACAGCACCAGGCTGTCACATGACCTGATAGGGGATAAGAAAAACTGTATTTATAAGAAGAATTTTAGAAAATGGCATATAGTATATACTTCATATAATCCTAGCAGAGGGACTGGCAGTGATTGGGAGCAGTAATGTTACTCAGAACGTGATAGAAGGGCAGGGGTGGGATGGCTCACACACAAGCAGAGAGGGGAGGAGGGGAAGAGGACACAGAAGCAGATAAGAGAGCTGCAGATAGCAGGCTTTGGATGACGAAGGCATGTAAACTGACCACGGTGTCAGGGCTCAGCAGCCATGATACATCGTGGTCAGTTTACATAGGGAAGGGCAGAAACTGGCAGGATCAACCAGGTATTACAGATGTTACAGGGGGCCAAATTACACAGCACAAGCACTGTGCTGTTTAAAATGCTTTAAATAAACAGGATCAATATATATTTTTTTGGGGGTTAACAAACGCTTTTAACGTTAGTATTGTCTCAATATTTACATCATTACTTTTTCTTATATGACGTTTTATCTTTATGTATTCATCTTTTTAGAAATGAGAAAGTCATTAAAACTCAAACATTTTATCTAAATATATATATATATACCATGTGTGTCTCTCTCTCTCTCCCCCCTCTCTCCCCTCTCCTCTCTCCTCTCTCTCCCCTCTCTCTCTCTCCCCTCTCTCTCCCCTCTCTCTCCCCTCTCTCTCCCCTCTCTCTCTCCCCTCTCTCTCTCCTCTCTCTCTCCTCTCTCCTCTCTCCTCTCTCCTCTCTCTCTCTCCTCTATATATATATATATATATATATATATATATATATTTATGGTCGAAGCCCTATGGCCGATACGGATATGAACAAATAGACTTTACCATAAGATTAACAACATGAAATGGACCTGAAGTGTGCCCTGGTCTGATGGTCGGTATACCAAAATAAGGGGGCATACCCTAGATTAGAAATTAATATTTTGTGAAGAGAAATGAATTTGAGAAATGCCCTGAAAAAGGGGATGGGAGGGTGGGTGCCACGCACCGGAAACTGACAAAGACCACAGGCGAGCGGGCTGGTTAAATACCCTCCGGGCTCCTCCCATAAATTCAGGCCACCATACTGGCCTTCCTACTTATGGTCGAAGCCCTATGGCCGATACGGATATGAGCAAATAGACTTTACCATAAGATTAACAACATGAAATGGACCTGAAGTGTGCCCTGATGGTCGGTATACCAAAATAAGGGGGCAAAAACATTCAGGTAGGGGTGTAGTTTTATTAGTTTTAGCTTAATTAGTTGAGCAAGTTTGGTGAATGCTTGTGCTAATTCCACCCGAGGATTGGGGATGTACCAGGCGAGGTAGGCAGGGTTCCAACTGCTTAGTCTCTTAATGACGTGACTTGGGACCCATGCCAACATGCTGCCAAGGGTGCTCAAATGCCAAAGAGTGACCACGGTATGGACCGAGGTCGAGGTGTAGGCTGCGTAGAAGAACCCCATGTGTTTGGGAAACTGGCAGGTACACAAGTGTTAGCACGAAAAGGCAATAGGGAACTAGAGTTTACGCGTTCCGGTAGGAGTGACAGTAGGTAGTCGAGTATGGTTACTCGACACCAAGCACTGCTTGTTCTATAGAAATGGACGTCTATCCTGGAGCCAGAATGCTGGGTTTTTAGACACTGCAAGGTGGAGGATGAAATGGTGTTGGTAGAGAGCCAAGTGACGACTATGCAGAACTTGGCCTGCGGGATTGCTGAAGGCCTGGAATGAACATACAATGGACATTAAACTGGTGCCGCCAAGATAACTGCAGCAGTCTGCGCAGGAAGGACACAACCGAGAGCGGTCCAGACCTGGCTTCATCAACAAGATGAGCCTCGGCCCAGTTGTCGGTGGTGAAAGCCACAGCCTGTCCTGTCCTGACATGACCCCAGATTTGAGAGGCTGTCATGACCGGGTATAGCTTGAAGAGGGAGGAAGTCCAGGTAAACCCGGGGTTTAGGAGTATCCCTGATGCCATGGTTCTGTAAACCAGTGGTGGCCAAAAATTGCAGCGAAGCCTGTGAAGGCTGCGACATCTGTCACTACCAGGGGTGACAGGGGCATCGTAGATGGTCTAAACATCGCTACACCAATCCATGCAGTAAGGAACCTTCCGACATTGATAGGTCTGCTATAGCCATGGCATCTAAATTAAGGATCTGAGAGGGGTCCTGTGTCCGTGAGAGGAGGACCAGGAGGCGTGACATAAAGATCGACCCTGGGGAATGGCCCGTATTGCAGATTTGAACATTCGTCAGGTAGTGTCTGTGTAGAACCTGGCTGCCAGTGCTACCAACAATAAATTGGCTAGGCCATGGAAAACCACAAAGGGCCAGGTAGATGGCCGCTTGGATGACTAGACTGGGGAATATGCGAGGATTTTATATGTCCCTAAAGATGACAGTTGTGATGGGCGAGCGTTCGCCGTTGGCTATGGGCCGATGCCTCTGGATGCCTTGTAGTGGGGATCTTGCTGTATGGCCGTAAAGACAGATGGCTTTCCGGGCCCTGTAAGGATAAGAAATGCTGAACGCTGGCTAGGTATAGCCTGAGCGTGTTACAGGAAGAAGCCAGTTGCGTGTGTCAACACGATCCTGGTGCAGGATGGAAGTTGAACTCAACTGTCCTAAGGGAGAGACAGACAGACAGGAAACGGTGAGTGGTTTGTAAGAAAAGCCACAGGAGACAAGTGGCCAATTAAGTGCTGCTGAAAACGACGTGTAGCCAGTTTGTGTGCCACTGAGAATGTGCTTGCAAAAGAATGATTGCAAGAAATTATGCTAAGTCGCGAGCCTTGGCATGATTGCAAAAGTAGTGTTTAAACGTGTACTTGCGACAATTGCACGGGAGTTTATCACTGCAGATGTGTTCATAGTGACTGTGAGAAATTCGTGTTACCGCATGTGCTTTGCGAAGACTGCAGGAGATGTACTTGAACATGTGTTTGGATGCGTGCTTGCAACGATTGCAAGATGTTATGCCAAGATGCGTGCTTGCAACGATTGCAAGATGTTATGCTAGGATGCGTGCCTGCAAAGATTGCAAGGAGCTACACCAGGATGCGTGCTTGCCATGATTGCAAGATGTTATGCTAGGATGCGTGCCTGCAATGATTGCAAGAAGTTATGCCAGGATGCGTGCCTGCAACGATTGCAAGGAGTTATGCCAGGATGCGTGCCTGCAACGATTGCAAGGAGTTTATGGTAGGATACATGGGTAGCCAGGTCGGAAAAGACAGAAGTCCATCCAGTCCTAACCACAAATCAAACAAATAAAATATCGCACAACCCGACACACCCAATTCTACACCCACAGCTGATCCAGAGGAAGGCAAAAAACCCCAGCAGAGCATAGCCCAATTTGCTACAGCAGGGGAAAAAATTCCTTCCTGATCCCTCGAGAGGCAGTCGGATTTTCCCTGGATCAACTTTACGTATAAATATAAGTACCCCGTTATATAATGTACATTTAGGAAAGTATCCAGGCTTTTCCCAAAGCAATCTATTGAGCCAGCCAGAACTGCCTGCTAGCAATGATTGCAATAAGTTTGTGCCTGGACATCTGCTTGCAATGATTGCAAGAGGTCTTAAGCTCGAATGCGTGCTTGCAATGATTGCAAGAGGTCTATGCCTGAATGTGTGCTTGCAACGATTGCAAGAAGTTTATGTTTGGATGCGTGCTTGCAACGATTGCAAGAAGTCTACGCTTGGATGCGTGCTTGCAACGACTGCAAGAAGTCTACGCTTGGATGCGTGTTTTGCAACGATTGCAAGAAGTCTATGCTTGTATGCGTACTTGCAACGACTGCAAGACGTCCATGCTTGAATGCGTGCTTGCAACGATTGGAAGAAGTCTATGCTTAATGCGTGCTTGCAACGATTTGCAAGAAGTCTATGCTTGGATTCGTGCTTGCAACGATTGCAAGAAGTCTGCACTTGGATGCGTGTTTGCAATGATTGCAAGAAGTCTGCACTTGGATGTGTGTTTGCAATGATTGCAAGAAGTCTACGCTTGTATACGTACTTGCAACGACTGCAAGACGTCCATGCTTGAATGCGTGCTTGCAACGATTGCAAGAAGTCTATGTTTGGACGCGTGCTTGCAATGATTGCAAGAAGTCTACGCTTGGATGCGTGCTTGCAATGACTGCAAGAAGTCTACGCTTGGATGCGTGTTTGCAATGATTGCAAGAAGTCTACGCTTGTATACGTACTTGCAACGACTGCAAGACGTCCATGCTTGAATGCGTGCTTGCAACAATTGCAAGAAGTCTACACTTGAATGCGTGCTTGCAACGATTGCAAGAAGTCTATGTTTGGACGCGTGCTTGCAATGATTGCAAGAAGTCTACGCTTGGATGCGTGCTTGCAATGACTGCAAGAAGTCTACTCTTAGATGCGTGTTTGCAACGATTGCAAGAAGTCTACGCTTGTATGCGTACTTGCAACGACTGCAAGGCGTCCATGCTTAAAATGCGTGCTTGCAACCGTTGCAAGAAGTCTACACTTGAATGCGTACTTGCAACGACTGCAAGACGTCCATGCTTGAATGCGTGCTTGCAACGATTTGCAAGAAGTCTATGCTTGGATGCGTGCTTGCAACGATTGCAAGAAGTCTATGCTTGGATGCGTGTTTACAAAGATTGCAAGAAGTCTACGCTTGAATGCGTGCTTGTAACAACTGCAAGACGTCCATGCTTGAATGCGTGCTTGCAACGATTGCCAGAAGTCTGTGCCTGGGAATGTGTTTGCAATGATTGCAGGGAGTGTATGCTTAGGTGCGTGCTAGCAGCGATTTGCAAGAAGTTGTTTCTTGGATGTGTATGGAATGAATCCGATATGAATCGGTCGTACGAATGAAAACAACTGGAGCACGCCGGAACGAATCGGTGCATGTCAGATGCGACCGACTCGAATCGGGGCACGGTATATGACGGTCAATTTAATGAAAAACCCTGTTATGACAGAGGCATAAGCCGGTCATGCCGTGACTGTGACTGATGATGAACCGGACTCTGGAGCATGCACTGAAATAAGGCTAAAGCACTGGGGCACACCGTAACGAATCGGTGCATGTATGCAACTGGATTCGAAACGGAGCGCGGTACGTGGCAGTGAAATTATTTTGATTGCCATGACAGAGGCACGAATCGATCATGCCGCTGTTGCGACTGTCCGTTAATCGTGCATGCTCTGAAGCATGTACTGAAATGTGGCTGAAATACCTGGGGCGCGGCGAGACGAATTAGCGCACGATGCGACTGGATTCGTATCGGAGCGTAATACGTGACAGTGAAATGATTTCCCATGACAGAGACATGAATCAGAGAACCGAAACCTGCAACCGATAATGAATCCTGACTCTGGAGCATGTACTGAAATGAGGCCGTAACCAACTGGGGCACATCAAAACGAATCGGTGCATCACGGATGCGACTAGATTCAAATCGGAGCGCGGTAAGTGACAGTGAAATGAGTGACAAAAGTTTGCCATGACAGAGGCCCGAATTGGTCGTGCCGCGATTGCGACTGACAACGAACGGGACTCTGGAGCATGTACTGAAATGAGGCCGAAAAATACCTGGGGCACGCCGGGACGAATTGGTGCATCGTAGATGCGACTGGATTCGTATCGGAACGTGATACGTGACAGTGAAATGATTTCCCATGACAGAGGCACGTAACGGTGCGCTGCAACCTGCGACTGACAACGAACGGGACTCTGGAGCATGTACTGAAATGAGGCCGAAAAATACCTGGGGCACGCCGGACGAATTGGTGCATCATAGATGCGACTGGATTCGTATCGGAACGTGATACGTGACAGTGAAATGATTTACCATGACAGAGGCATGAGTCGGTGAAATGAGGCCGAAAAAGCAACTGGGGCACACCGGGACGAATCGGTGCATTGTGGATGCGACTGGATTCGAATCGGAGTGCGGTAGGTGAGAGTGAAATGATTTGAAATGGTTGAAATGGTTCGACCTTGATATGGCACTGACCGGTGTCCATCAAATCCACGAGAAACATCGATTAGTCTGTGGAGCAAAAAACAGGGAGACACGCCTAAACGAAGCTGTGTCTTTGCGTCGGTGTGAGGTACACAAACACAAAAGAAATGTTTTAGTATGATAACGTTACGAGTAGTAGACAGACATCGCGGCTGTGTGTAGGGTTCTACGAATAACTCGTAAGTTTGATATCGAGGTTTAGTGACGAGACATTTACAATGTATGAAATGACAAGTCAACCGAAAAAACCCTACCTGCGACAGCCGAATCGACGCGTTGTATGTGAATTGCAAACGGGAACGAGGACCTCGAACAACTACGAAACGGTAACTCACGGACGCTAACGAGTTTCGAAGAATCGGCCTAGTGACGTCATGCCGCGCACCGGAAACCGACAAAGACCACAGGCGAGCGGGCTGGTTAAATACCCTCCGGGCTCCTCCCATAAATTCAGGCCACCATACTGGCCTTCCTACATATATATATATATATATATATATATATATATATATATATATATATATATATATATATATATATAGTACAGACCAAAAGTTTGGACACACCTTCTCATTCAAAGAGTTTTCTTTATTTTCATGACTATGAAAATTGTAGATTCACACTGAAGGCATCAGAACTATGAATTAACACATGTGGAATTATATAGTGAACAAAAAAGTGTGAAACAACTGAAAATATGTCTTATATTCTAGGTTCTTCAAAGTAGCCACCCTTTTCTTTGATTACTGCTCTGCACACTCTTGGCATTCTATTGATGAGCTTCAAGAGGTAGTCACCTCAAATGGCTTTCCAACAGTCTTGAAAGAGTTCCCAGGGATGCTTAGCACTTGTTGGCCCTTTTGCCTTCACTTTGCGGTCCAGCTCACCCCAAACCATCTTGATTGGGTTCAGGTCCGGTGACTGTAGAGGCCAGGTCATCTGGCACAGCACCCCATCACTCTCCTTCTTGGTCAAATAGCCCTTACACAGCCTGGATGTGTGTTTGGGGCCATTGTCCTGTTGAAAAATAAATGATGGTCCAATTAAACGCAAACCGGATGGAATAGCATGCCGCTGCAAGATGCTGTGGTAGCCATGCTGGTTCAGTATGCCTTAAATTTTGAATAAATCCCCAACAGTGTCACCAGCAAAGCACCCCCACACCATCACACCTCCTCCTCCATGCTTCACGGTGGGAACCAGGCAAGTAGAGTCCATCCGTTCACCTCTTCTGCGTCACACAAAGACACTGTGGTTGGAACCAAAGATCTCAAACTTGGACTCATCAGACCAAAGCACAGATTTCCACTGGTCTAATGTCCATTCCTTGTGTTCTTTATCCCAAACAAGTCTCTTCTGCTTGTTGCCTGTCCTCAGCAGTGGTTTCCTAGCAGCTATTTTACCATGAAGGCCTGATTCACACAGTCTCCTCTTAACAGTTGTTCTAGAGATGTGTCTGCTGCTAGAACTCTGTGTGGCATTGACCTATTCTCTAATCTGAGCTGCTGTTATCCTGCAATTTCTGAGGCTGGTGACTCAGATGAACTTATCGTCCGCAGCAGAGGTGACTCTTGGTCTTCCTTTCCTGGGGCGGTCCTCATGTGAGCCAGTTTCTTTGTAGCGCTTGATGGTTTTTGCCACTGCACTTGAGGACACTTTCAAAGTTTTCCCAATTGTTCGGACTGACTGACCTTCATTTCTTAAAGTAATGATGGCCACTCGTTTTTCTTTACTGTTTTTTTTCTTGCCATAATACAAATTCTAACAGTCTATTCAGTAGGACTATCAGCTGTGTACTGTATCCACCTCCTGCACAACACAACTGATGGTCCCAACCCCATTTATAAGGCTTGAAATCCCACTTATTAAACCTGACAGGGCACACCTGTGAAGTGAAAACCATTTCAGATGACTACCTCTCGACAAGCTCATCAACAGAATGCCAAGAGTGTGCGTAGCAGTAATCAAGGCAAAAGGTGGCTACTTTGAAGACCCTAGAATATAAGGCATATTTTCAGTTGTTTCACACTTTTTTGTTCAGTATATAATTCCACATGTGTTAATTCATAGTTTTGATGCCTTCAGTGTGAATCTACAATTTTCATAGTCATGAAAATAAAGAAAACTCTTTGAATGAGAAGGTGTGTCCAAACTTTTGGTCTGTACTGTATATATATATCTGTGATAGTAGCTACTATAGGCTGGTTACTTACTTCATTCAGGCTAAGTCTTCAGATCACACCTTTGTTGACGATTAGTAAAAACAGCATTAAATTAAAGGATTACTTATCTGTATCTCAGCACCACAAACTGAGAATGCTGTTCAAAGCAAACTCACCCATCCATCCATGTCTCCATGCTTTATTTTGTTGAAAAATCACCTGGAATCCAACTGTACTTAGCTCAAGCATTCAGGCGGAAAGGTGTGCTTCGTTGAGAAAGCCCTTCCATCCATTCTCCAGATAAAAGGAAAAAAAATGAAGACTGCTGAGGTGTATGACATCATCTTAGCCTAGGCCAGAAACCAGGAAGCAACTGAAGAAATATATAAAAAAAAATCCTAATGGATTAAGCCAACACCTCAGCCGCCTGGGACATGGCCTGTCCCCCCTCCAGCACACTGCAGATTACTCATACCCTCAGCTCCTGGTTTCTCTGAGCCCGTGAACAGAGGGGTGTGTCATTGTCATTTCAGATTATACTTGGCTCTGTGCTCTAGTTCTGCAGTGTATGTGATATCGCATCCCTTCCCTCTGCTTTCTGCTGCTGAAAAAAATACTTTTATCTGTGTGTTGTAGAAGGCTGTACAGGACAGATGGCTGCAGATAAACAAATACAACTTATGTAGGAGGATTTGTATCACCTGAGACTAGTCACTTCACTGGGTATGTGTAAGGGTTTATAACCACTTTAATGTTGATTGAGATAGTAAAGTTATGCTTTAAATGATGAGTACTCTTTAAGTTCACTCTCTTTACAGCTCCATCCCTCCTTTCATTGTAGCCTGTGTACAGCCTTCTGCATAATCTTACATTACTGTACAATGCATCCCTGGAACATACCTGGCCAGATATCACTGGCTTCAAAGGATATCCTATGAACTGGCCTCCCATGACATTGTGGGGTGTATGATTATGTATGCACTAGGAGCTTAGTGAAGGATTGGGAACATTTGGAAGAAGGGTTGTGTGAAGCCAAGCTGTCTGCAATGCAAAGCTCTTCGAAGAAATCTATATTACAAACACAAGGGAGGTAGGATGGTGCAGTTGTGGTCTGCACTAGACATTATGGGGTTGATTTCCTAAAGGCAAATAGGCTGTTCACTTTGCAAGGGAATTTTCTCTTAGTTTGGTGAATTTGGTGGAAATTCAGTTTGAAAAGAATATCCAATCATGTGCAAGGGGGAAAAATATATAATATACAGTGCCTTGAAAAAGTATTCATACCCCCTGACATTTTCCACATTTTGTCATGTTACAACCAAAAATATAAATGTGTTTTATTGGGACTTTATATGATAGGCCAACAGAAATTGGCACATTATTGTAAAGTGGAAGGAAAATGATAAATGGTTTTCAACATTTTTTACAAATAAATATCTGAAAAGTGTGGCATGTATTTGTATTAAGCCCCCTTTAGCCTGATACCCCTAACTAAAATCTAGTGGAACCAATTGCCTTTAGAAGTCACCTTATTAGTGAATAGAGTGCGTAATTTTATCTTAGTATAAATACAACTGTTCCGTGAAGCCCTCAGAGGTTTGTTTGAGAACCTTAGTGAACTAACAGCATCATGAAGACCAAGGAACACACTAGACAGGTCAGGGATAAAGTTGTGGAGAAGTTTAAAGCAGGGTTAGGTTCCAGAAAAAAATCCCAAGCTTTGAACATCTCATGGAGCACTGTTCAATCCATCATCCAAAAGTGGAAAGAGTATGGCACAACTGCAAACCTATTAAGACATAATCGTCCAAATAAACTGACAGGCCGGGCAAGGAGACCATTAATCAGAGAAGCAGCCAAGAGGCCCATGGTAACTCTGGAGGAGCTGCAGAGATCCACAGCTCAGGTGGGAGAATCTGTCCACAGGACAACTATTAGTCGTGCACTCAACAAACCTGGCCTTTATGGAAAAGTGGCAAGAAGAAAACCATTGTTGAAAGAAAGCCATAAGAAGTCCCGTTTGCAGTTTGTGAGAAGTCATGTGGAGGCAAACATGTGGAAGAATGTGCTCTGGTCAAATGAGACTGAAATTAAACTTTTTTGCCTAAAAGCAAAATGCTATGTGTTGCAGAAAACTAACACTGCACATCACCCTGAGCACACCATCCCCACTTTAAAACAAGGTGGTGGCAATATCATGTTGTGGGGATGCTTTTCTTCAGCAGGGACAAGGAAGCTGGTTAGAGTTGATGGGAAGATGGATGTAGCCAAATTCAGGATAATCTTAGAAGAAAACCTGTTAAAAAAAACTTGAGGCTGGGGTGGAGGTTCACCTTTCAGCAGAACAACATCCCTAAACATACAGCCAGAGCTACAATGGAATGGTTTAGATCAGGGATCTCCAAACTATGGCCCCCCAGCTGTTGTGCAACTACACGTCCCATGATGCATTGTAAAACTCCGACATTCACAGACATGACTAGGCATGATGGGAATTGTAGTTCCTGAAGAACTGGAGGGCCATAGTTTGGAGACCCCTGGTTTAGATCAAAGCATATTCATGTGTTAGAATGGCCCAGTCCAGACCTAAATTTAATTGAGCATTTGTGGCAAGACTTGAAAATTGCTGTTCACAGACACTCTCCATCCAATCTGACAGAGCTTGAGCTATTTTGCAAAGAAGACTCGGAAAAAATGTCACTCTCTAGCTATGCAGAGCTGGTAGAGACATAACGAAAAGACTTGCAGCTGTAATTGCAGCAAAAGGTGGTTCTACAAAGTATTGACTCAGGGGAGCTGAATACAAATGCACCCCACACTTTTCAGATATTTATTTGTAGAAAATTTTTAAAAAACATTTATCATTTTCCTTCCACTTCACAATGATGTAATTATGTGCCACTTCGTGTTAGTCAATCACATAAAATACATTTCGTTTTTGGTTGTAACACGACAAAATGTGGAAAATTTCAAATGGTATGATTACTTTTTCAAGGCACTGTGTATATATATATATATGTACAACACTATATTACCAAGAGTATTGGGACGCCTACCTTTACACACACATGAACTGTTTGACCGTTCTTTCAGAAACGCATTTGTAAGGTCAGGTACTGATGTTAGACAAAAAGCCCTGGCTCGCATTCTACACACTAACTCATCCCAAAGGTGTTCTATCCTGTTGAGGTCAGGAATCTGTGTAGGCCAGTCAAGTTTGCCCAACTTCAGTTCGCTCATCCATATCTTTATGGGCCTTGCTTTATGGAGTCCTGACCTCAACCCAATATCATATCTAGCAGTGCACAGACAATTTGCCTTTAGTAAATCAACCCTTTTGTCTATTTTCAGGGGTTTATGTGGAAGGCTAAATACTCCATTCAGTATGCCTCACAGGAGTTCACAGCACCCACAATTGGCAATGAGGATCCACGCTATCTGAGATATAATCTTTCACTGGTAAGTGCACCTATCACTGATTTTTACAGTAATGCCCCGTACACATGGTTGGATTTTCCGATGGAAAATGTTCGATGGGAGCTTTTTGTCGGAAATTCCGATCGTGTGTAGGCTCCATCTGACATTTTCCATCGGAATCTCCGACACACAAAATTTGAGATCTGGATCTCAATTTTTCCGACAACAAAATCCGTTGTTGGAAATTCCGATCATGTGTACACAATTCCGACGCACAAAGTTCCATGCATGCTCGGAATCAAGCAGAAGAGCCACACTGGCTATTGTATTTTTCTCGGCTCATCGCCAAGAACGTCACCACGTATGTATACTGTAAGTAATCTAAAAAGCATATTAATATGTTAATAAAATATTTTCCTGCAATATGTTATAAGCTATGACCTATTTGCTTCTTTGCTCCTTCTAGATCTTCTCCTGAGAACTGATGAGAATTAAAGGAATAATATATAAAGAGCAATGAACTCACTTTGCACAAAGTAGCTCTGGGCTCTCTGCCCAACCCTTCATCCCAGAGATGAGGCAATTGTCCTGCGAATGTAAAGAATGCCCTCTAGATATGCTAAAGAGCTCAAGATTTAATACCATACACTTAGTGACTAAGTGATGAATACCTTGAACACATCTTAATTAATTTTACTTTTGCTTATAATGCTATATAACTGGAGGAAAAAATTTAAAGAACTGAAATAATATATACTTCAACTATGTGAAATGTTTTATCTTGGGTAAACAAAGATTTATGCCATGCACACTACTGGAAGGCAATTTTCATATTAGACAATGTTTAAAATTATTATTTTCACAGCTTGCTTCTAAAAACTTGGGTCAGGCACAACATAATCATTTAACATGTGCCATGTGTAGTTGTATTCACAGGAGAAAATACAACATCACAAATTATTAACCTGCTGAAGGATGAATCAATTTGTCAAAGTAATTGTGCTTAAAACCATGGGCGTAGCATAAGGGGTTGCAGGGGTCACAATCGCAACCCCGCCCCTAGGTCCAGAGAGCCCCTGCAGCCTCCCTGTCATATTATCATATCCTCCACAAAATCCAGCTCTGATCTGTCCTTGGGCCCCACAGCCACGCTCCTTTACTGGGCTTCTACTTTGCATTCCACCATCCACACCCCCTCTCCATTGGCTGGGGAGAAGCTGTGAGCCATTTCCTGAATGGAGAGGAGAACAAGGTGAGAACAGCCCGGAATGGGGAAGTGTCTGTGCTGTGTGCTGGCAACATGGAATGGAAACCAAACTCAACGAGGCAAGAGGAGGAGAGTGCCGTCCTGTAACCATGATGGGACCGATGTCACTGGTGAGGTATGACACTGCTCAGTCTCTCCTAGTCACCAGCTGGGATTCTCTGTAGCCCTCCACATGGGGAGGTCTACTTAACCGACTTACCTGTCAACTGGGGAAAAGGCACAAACCTCCGGGAGGTGACATTCTCCCAACACTGACAGAGAAACCTTCAGAAATTGCTAAAACAAATCCCTTAATACCTCCTTGGGGGGCCCCTGAAGGGCTGCAGGCTCTAAATTTTGTGTCACATGGCTTTGCCCTCCCAGACCTAAGTTCCCCCCCCCCCAAAGCCCCCTGACCACCCCTTCCACCCTGCATGCTATGCCCGGCTGCTGAGCTCCTTTCCCATTACAGCACTCTATACTGTTCCTCCTCCGCAGGGCTGAAATCACATTCCTTTACAACACAGCCAGTTAGCCATGATCTGCACAGGGTGTATCTGCCTACTGCAACTACACTGCCATTCCGACCAGAGATTTTCACAGGTCAGAAGAGCAAAATAAAAGCCAGATACACCCTGTGAAGTCTGACAGATTGTGTGTAAAGGAATGTGATTTCAGCCCTGTGTAGTGTTTGTGTGTGTGTGTATAGGGGGGGGGGGGGCTGTATACAGTGCTAGGATGGGAAAGGAGCTCTGCCAAGGGACCTGCCAAGGGACCTGGAAAAAATGGTACCGGGATGATGACCGCACCTGCAGGCATCATCCCGGTACCATTTTTTCCAGCGGGCGATTGGCTATCCAGCGATAACAACCGATGCGGCTAAAAGCCGCTCGGCTGGTATGCCGGAGGAGCGGGAGGGGACGTCCCCCCTCCCGCCGCCTCCCGCGGCTGTTACCGGTGCTCCCGCTCGATCGGGAGCACCGATTCCACATCCGCTGCCTCCGCTTCTGGGGAGGAACTGGAACGAAGCGGTAATCGGCTTTGTTCCAGTATCCAAATAGTAAACATGGAAGCGACATCATGACGGTATACCCCCCGGAAGCCGAGTACGCAGATCTGCATACGCTCTGCGGGAAGGGGTTAATAGAGACTTATTTGGAACTAGGACTTTTGGAGGTCCATAGTGATATTTGGGTGAGAAAAGGACCTCCAGTCCTGACTACTGAGACTCCAGTCCATGCAGGGTTAAGCAACCTCCAGGAAGCAGCACATAGAACAGGAAGCTCTTATGCCTTGTACAAACGGTCGGACATTCCGACCACAAAATCCGTTGGATTTTGTCCAAAACTTGTTGCATACACACGGTCGGACAAAGCTGTCGGAAAATCTGATCGTTCAGAACGAGGTGACGTTCGTTGCGTACGATGGGACTACGTAGAGGCTAGTAGCCAATAACTTTGGTCCCGTAATTTGATCTGAGCATGCGTGGCACTTTGTCCAATCGGAATGCTGTACAAACGAACGGAAAAAGTCAGATCGGATTTTTTTGTCAGAGAATTTTAGATCCTGCTCTCTAAAATTTTCCGTCGGAAGAGCCCACACACGATGGTATTTTCCGACAATATAATCCTTTTCCGCCGAAATTTCCGACCGTGTGTACAGGGCGTTAGTAGTAGGTGTGATGGAGAGTGGGTGTTTGAGAGAGATACCTGCTGTACATGTGGCGGGAGCTGCCAAACAGCTAGAGTTGGACTGTGCTAACCTTGGGGTAAATCCTGTATATGAACTTTGTTTCTTTTTGTTTATTTTATGCTGTTTGTGCTGAAGATAAGCAGACTTTTCTGCAGGGACGTGCAGTGAGGCCAGTGGCTGATGAGGCACTGGCTAGTATCATATAACCACTTAGAGAATAAACCACCACATTATTTAGTGAGTAAACCCCACATCACCATTTCGTGACTAAATCCCCACAGCGTAGCCGAGCGCTGTGAGATGAACAATTTAATCTTTATCTTCATCCAATTGGCTTACGCTTAAAAACCAGCGCGTCAGGATGCAGACAATCAATCAGATTTCCCAAGACAAATAAGCGTCTGGTGAAAGGAATCTGTTGGACAGCTGATTTTTATTTTTTTAGATTTCACTGGTCAAGTACAGGGCTGTTACAAAATGCAGAAATAAAAAAAACGGAAAATTGTATACTCACCTTCCGTTTCCTTTCCTGAGGCATCTTCATGGCAGTACACACTGGGTTGTGACTCCGCCCCCCACAACCTGACAGGATTAGATTAGCTATAAATTTGAAGGGGAGACCCCCCCCCCCGCTGCATTCTCTGTATATATCATCACAAAGAGACAGGGAGGGAACCGTGTGCTGCCATGAAGATGCGTCAGGAAAGGAAAATTACGGAAGGTGAGTATACAATTTTCCGTTTTCCTGATGCTTTCATGGCAGCACACACTGGGAAATAACTCGGCAGTCGGGTGGGTGCAAGTAAAAAATAAACTTTAATTCCTTATAATGCGGAAGAATTTGCTCTAATGATGGATCTGCCGAAGTCAGTCATGGACATGTGAGCTGAATCCACCTTGTAATGGGAAATAAAGGTATGCCTGGAGGACCAAGACGCTGCTCTGCATATTGTCTCTGGAGACACTCTGCAATACTTTGCCCAGGAGGTAGCTACTGCCCTTGTAGAATGAGCCCTGATGCCTTCAGAAATTGCCAGTTGCTGGGAGGAATATGCTTTCTTAATGATTCTGACCAGCCAGGATGCGATGGTACCTGAAGAAGCTGCTTGTCCACGTTTGGATCCGTGAGGGATGACCAAGAGAGAATCTGTCCTTCTAAACGAGGTAGTAGCAGTTAGATAATTGATGATGGTTGACCTCACATCCAGAGGGTGTGGATCCCCCTGATCCTTAGAGAAGGATGGAAGAATGATATCCTGGTTGTAGTGGAATGAAGTGGCCACTTTGGGTATAAACTGCTCCGAGGGTCTTAGAACCACTCTGTCAGGAAAAAGAACTAAATGAGGTTCCGAGATCATTAATGCTTGGATTTCTGATACCCTTTTTGCTGATGTAATTGCAATCAGGAAAGTCAGCTTTAAAGTCAAGTCCCATAGAGAGATTTTTTCAGATGTATTAAACGGAGGTGAAGACAATGCGTGGAGAACTACTGACAAATCCCATGACAGAAAAACTGGTTTCCTGGTGGGGTTTGATTTTCAGATAGGCCCTTAAGAACTGGATAACTAGAGGATGAAAAGCCCACTTCGTATCCGTTTTGGTTGATAGGACAGACACCTGAACTTTGAGGGTACTTAGACTCAGGCCCTTGCTGACCCCTGATTGGAGAAATTCCAGAATGTGAGCAGGTTCTGGAGAAACGCATTTCCATCCCTTCTGTTGAGCCATGGAGCAGAATCTTTCCCAAATTCTAGAATAAATGGAATTGGTCGTAACTTTTCTGGCTTGCATTAGAGTCGATATGACCTCTTGAGAGCATCCCTGGGCTCTCAGCCTAGCCCTCTCAATCTCCAGGCCATCAGCTGCAACCTCTCCGGAGCTGAATGCAGGAACTGACCTTGGGACAAAAGATCCGGAGTTACTCGAAGGGGAATAGGAGGTTGAAGGCTGAGTTGCAGAAGTGTCGTGAACCACGGCCTCCTCGGCCATAGTGGAATAATTGCGATTACCGTCGCTGAGGATCTCCGGAGTCTGGACAGAAACCTTGCGATTAATGGAGTTGGAGGAAAAATGTATCCCAGCCTGAAGTTCCATGGGTGACTCAGACAGTCCACCCCTTCTGCCGATGGGAACGACCCTCTTGATAGGAACCTGAGGCATTTGGTATTCGCTGGGGTAGCTGCTAGGTCTATCTCTGGCATCCCCCAGACCTCCGTCAGAAGAGAGAAGGTTAGAGGGTTCAGGGACCACTCGTTGGATAAAGTCTCTCGACTTAGGTAGTTGGCTAATATGTTTTGCGTTGCTGGAACATACACTGCTTTTAGACTCGAAAGATGAATCTGAGCCCATTCTAAAATGGGCCGAACCTCCTCCATCAAAGTGACACTCCTGGTACCTCCTTGCTTCTGAATATAGGACACTGCCACTTTGTTGT
Organism: Lithobates pipiens; assembly: GCF_037356315.1. NCBI lineage: Eukaryota > Metazoa > Chordata > Amphibia > Anura > Ranidae > Lithobates > Lithobates pipiens. The sequence continues at coordinate 156,923,790 of NW_027507903.1, forward strand.
CCATGCGGATAACCACATTCTTGCCTCTCAGGAGTGGCGCAAAAGCTCTCAAGGCATGGAAAGCCGCTCTGAGCTCCAGAATGTTCGAGACTAGGCCTAACGCCTGAAAATGCCACTGTCCCTGTGCTACCTGGTCCTGAAAATGGGCTCCCCAACCCGTCTCGCAGGCGTCTGAAGTGACTATTTCTGGATCCGGAGGGACTATTGGTCTGTATCTCCCGAGATTGCTGCGGTGTGTCCACCACCATATCGACTGCTTCACTGATCTGGAGACAAAGATGATTTGATGCATCGATACTCCATCCCACTGCCTGAGAAATTATTTCTGGAGAGTTCTCATGTGCCACTGTGACCACTGTATCATAGGTATGGTTGCCGACATGGACCCCATTACACTTAGGCAGGCTCTGGCTGGCAACTGATTTGTCGACAATAGTCTCTGCATTTTTCGCACCCTTCTCCTGCGGAAGCTGTATCCTGTTCAATCTGGTGTCTAGGTCTGCCCCCAGAAAGACCATTCTCTGTGTAGGTTGTAAACTGCTCTTCCTCCAGTTGACTATCCACCCAAACTTCTGAAGTGTCGCAAGGAGAATCTCCCGGTGGAGAATCAGAGATTCCTGATCTTCTGCTAACAGCAGGATGTCGTCCAGATAGTGGTGAACTCGCAATCCTTTTTCCATGAGAAAAGCTACTAGCGGCAACAGAATTTTGTCCTGGGAGCCGAGGAGATGCCGAACGGAAGACACCGAAACTGGAAGTGGTGCTGTTTTATGGCGAATCGCAGAAACTTTTGAAAACCCGGGTGAACTGGCACATGAAGATATGCGTCTGACAAATCTATAGAAAGCATCCAGTCGTTTAGGTTTATCGCTAGGAGAATGGACTGTAAACTTTCCATTTTGAAGGATTCCACTTTGATGCCTCTGTTGAGTCTCTTGAGGTCCAGCACGGGTCGCAAGTCGCCCGTCTTCTTTTTCACCAAAAACAGAAGGGAATAGAACCCCTTCCCTCTTTGGTGTGATGGCACTTCTAGGATTGCTCCCTTTTGTCTCAGCTCTTTTATTTACTTTACTAACAGGCTCCTCTTGGATAATGAAGATGGAAGTCTGGTTGAGTGGAAGTAGTTTGGTGGAAAACTGTTCTTAAATTTCCATCTGTGACCAAATCTGATTGTGGAAAGTGTCCATAAGTCTTTTATGTGGTTCGCCCAAATTTTGAAAAAGCTTTTTTAGCCTGGCGCCCACCTGGGCCGGATGGGCGGGCGAATTTTCAAAATGATTTTGCTGATCCCCAGCCGGGGTGGCCTTGGACTTCTGCAATTTTAGAAAGGAGGGTTTTGTGCTCCTCCAGTCCCTTCTAAATTCCCTACCCGGACGGTAGGATCTGGATTCCCGGTATTTGTCTGGCAAATTACGCTTGAAAGCTGGACCTCTCTGTGCCCTGGGTCTTCTGTCGGAAGGGATCAGACCTGAAACCTTGGAGATGGCCGAATCTAGTTTGGCACCGAACAGGTTCAAACCATCATATGGAATCCTGCACCAATTAGTTTTAGAGGCCGCATCTGCTATCCATGGTTTTAGCCATAGAGCTCTTCTTGCCGTTACCGAAGCCAGCATTGACCTAGCAGAAGATCCTATAACATCTATCGAGGCCTCTGCCACAAAATCTCCTGCTAGTCTGATCTCCTGCAGGGAAGATATTATTTTCTCCATCTCGACACCATCCTGAAGGTCTTTCTCCACTCTGGATGCCCATCCTGAGATGGCTCTGGCCACTGCCACCGTGGTAATCGCTGGCCTACAGGCCCCTCCAGCCGTGGAATAAGATTTTTTTTAATTCTAGATCTATCTTTCGATTAAGAACATCCCGGAAAAAGACTGCATCCTCGATCGGTAAGGTTACGTGACGGGCAAGACGCATTAATGAAGAGTCGACGATGGGAGCATTTATTAGGGATCTCACTTTCGCTTCCTTTAAAGGATACATTTTTGCCAGTCTATTGGAAAGGCTAGCTCTCTTATCTGATCTCTCCCACTCGTCCTTGATTGAGATCCTCGAGTTCTTCAATGAAAGGAAAAGTCTCCGGATCCCTTTTCAAATTCGGAAAATACTTCCGCACCATATGGGGATTTGTTGCGTCCTCCTGCCAGCCAATTGCCTCCTTAACGGATTTTGCAAAAGGTTCCACAAGGGAAAAGTCAAAGCCGGCTGACATATCCTGACTCTCATCCTCAGAGGATGACTCTGATGCTTGGGTGAGACGAGGTTCCGCAGAGGATGTGCTGGGAACTGCTCTATCCAAAGCTGGCGTTGCTGACTCCAGTAATGTTTCCCATACAGACTCCCTAATAAGGTCCGTAGCCATTCTTGCATCTGCTTCTTTCTCTCTAGTGGCCTCATTGAAGTAGGAGCGACAAGCAAGCTTATCTGGCAAAGCCAGAGCACTGCATACCCAGCAAGCGTTTGCTGCAGGACGGGCATGGCAGCTCTGATGGTGCGAAGGAGGATACTTCCTGCGTCCTGACTGGCTATGGTGTGAGTGGCTATGCCGTGAATGGCTATGCCTTCGGTGGCGTGAAGGGGATCTTGGGCGGCTTCTGCGAGATTTTCTACTTGAGGTATGGCTGGATCTTCTCCCCTGTCTAGAACTTGTGGTTCTTGACTCAGCCGGGCTGCCGAAAGAGAAAAAGGCAGCACTAAGCATCTGGCACTCTTTTTTCCATCTCCCCTTCAATACCTACCTAACCGGTATAGCCTCTTACCTAACTTGCTGATGGTGGTCTGCGTGGGCATAAGAAAAAAGGTACAGGACAGTCTAAAATGTAAGAAGGAACGCATAAGTAGGAAGAAACTACTATGTCTCCTACCGAAACTTTTTTTTTTTTTTTTTAAACATGTAATTGCCCGCAATACACAAAAAAATATGGACATATAATATAAATTAAATATTTATTTTATAATTATTTTAATAATATTTTAATAATATTTAAATTCATTAAATATTAATAATAAAGCAGACTAAGCAGAAAAAAATGTATAAAAGAAACCCCACAGGGACTTACCTTTGGTAGAATATTGGAATTAGGGATGCAGAGCAGTCTTCTTCAGCTGTAGCCAGCAATACATCATACATTGGACTTGCACAGAGACGCTGTGTTTTGAAAAAATGGCACCATACCGCCGCTGAATGACGCTCCGCGGAAGTGACACGAGCACCACCACGCCATCTTGAAAGAGGGAAGCTCAATCAAAAACATAGGAAAGAAAATCCTATGTCTGCACATGCGCAGAGCTGCGAAACGAACGGCGGTCATGAGGGATAACAGGTACCAGCAAGTCCTGCTCCCTCTGCTGGAAAAAAACAAGGTATTTAAAATTACCCAAAGATAATAAACACAAGAGATGCCAGGTTGCATATACATAAAGAAGAGAGTGGGAAAGCAAGGAAGGGAAATCCACTGCAGATAAAAGCTTCTTTAAAGCTTGTCATATGCCAATAAGATGCCCCTTGAGACCACCAGAGCGGGGGCTCCCTCCATAGAAGCTCCTTTAGAGACTGTACAGGAGGGACTTCCAAACAGGAGAGGCTTGAACCTGCTGGGGCGAAGGCGGTAAGAGGCTTATTCATCTGTAACAAGGAAACGCGTCCGATCAACCTGTCAGGTGAGGATTAAAAAGAGAATGCAGCGGGGGGTCTCCCCTTCAAATTTATAGCTAATCCAATCCCGTCAGGTTGTGAGGGCGGAGTCACAACCCAGTGTGTGCTGCCATGAAGGCGTCAGGAAAAATAATTACATGGAAAAAAGGTAATTTTTTTATAAATTGCTATAATAACATTATTGGCAGAAATTCACCATTAATAAATGTTAATTTTATAAATTAAGTGCTATAATAACATAATTGTCAGAGAGTCACTACACCTGTACTTGTGTATTGGATTAATAAAGCAAATGTTGCCATTTGCAAGGGGAATAATTGTGGGATCCCTAAGAGGTAAATTGCAATTAAACTTCTTGGCATTTAGCTGTCTTCTAGAGCTTATATTGACTTTTTCCTTCTTATGAAAAAGCTCTTGTCTTCTGATTTTGCTGAAGTAATTGAACATCACTCACAAAGTAGTTGACATAAAAGGCCAATGGTCATAAAACAAATATCAGCAAATGTTCCAGGAGATTAGATAGCCATTCTGTTGAGCTATTTTGCTTGCTAGAACTGCAGTGAAAATATGCTCTGCCAAAAACATAGGCAAGAGACCAAAATATTAGCTTCTAAAATAGCAAAAAAAGAACAATTAGTAAGATTCAGAACTTCTTTTTGAATTATTGGATTACTATGCAGAAAGGATTTTATGGTAATGATTTTACCTTTCTGAACCAACTACTTCGGTAATTCTATTAAATGTATACCCATTGCAAACCAATAAAATTCAAGCTAGGCCAATGATTACAAAAAGACTAAGCAAAGATTACCATTATTGATAACCATAAATCAAGTCATCCAACAGTGTCAGAGGTATAAACAGTTGGAGTCATATGCAAGTCTTGAATTTTCTGTAAAAGTCTAGCCCTCATTAAGCCTCCCTATTGGTCCTTAGGTGGCTAATAAGTGGACTTAGGAGAGAAGGTCAAGTATAAAAACATTTTTAGAGAATTCCTAAAGTACTTTAGCCACTTCAATACCAGCACTTTTGCCCCTTCCTGCCCAGGACAATTATCAGCTTTCAGCGCTGTCATACTTTGAATCATAATTGCGTGGTCATGTAACACTGTACCCAAACAAAATTTTTATAATTTTCTTCCCACAAATAGAGCTTTTTTTTGGTGGTATTTGATCACCTCTTGGGTTTTTATTTTTTGATAAACAAACTAAAAAAGACCAACATATTATCAGCACAGACCCCCCGCCAATCGGCTCTCAGCACGAACCAAGGAATGCCGTTTACTGGCACTTCCTGGTTCACGCTGTAATCAGCTGTGATTGGTCACAGGTGATCACGTGGTAATAAGCCTTTGACAGAGGCTTCTTATCACGATCGGAGATGTGGGGTGTCAGACTGACTCGCCGCACTCACAATTGCCACGATGCGCGCACCCATGGGCGCACGCTGCCATGCTATCCTGTTGGACGTCATATGACACCCAGTCAGGATAACAGAACCACTTCCCGGCCGTCATTCTGCATACGATGGGCGGGAATTGGATAAGTATAGGCTGATGGCAAAACACGACATGCATTTATACTTGGAAAGAAAAAGAATCCAGGAAAATTATTGCTCATACAACTTAAAGTGGATGTAAACCCCATTCATGAAATGTAACCTGGGCACATATATCTGTAGTGTTTACTTATCTCTCTCTAAAGCCCTAAGTGTCGTGTCTTTCTGCTGCTTCATTTCTCTGTTATCAGCATAACTTCTGACAAGCTCCCTGACACAGGAGATAAAATCAGCTGAAAATTTGTGTAGGGGAGGGAGCTTAGAGACAGATAAGCAGAGAGCTTGTCTATTCACAGCACAGCTCTGCAAGTTTCTTCATTCCTCTACCTATGTGGAAGGGGGGGGGGGGCGGGTGTGCCTCTCCTCCAATCAGCTCACACACAGTATATGTCCAGACTCCCCTCCAACTGCTGAAACAGGAAGAAACATTTCTAACACAATGTGCACTTTCTAAAAAATATAGAAAGGGACGGACAGCAGATACCCTGTTTCCCCTAAAATAAGACCTAGCATGAGTGTCGGTGATGGCTGCAATATAAGCCCTACCCCCCAAATAAACCCCACCCTCTTTACCCAAAAATAAGCCCTACCATGAGAATAAGACATAGAAGGACTTTAACTAGGGCTTATTTGGGGGGTAGGGCTTATATTGCAGCCAACGTCGACAATCACGCTAGGTCTTATTTTAGGGGAAACAGGGTATACGTGTGAAACTTATGTGGAAAGATTTGTTTCATCTCTGTATATCATCTGAGGCTGTTCACTTCACTGGGTATATGTGAGGGTTTACATCCACTTTAAGGAGAGCACATACAGTTGTGCTCATAAGTTTACATACCCTGACAACATTTATGATTTCTTGCCCATTTTTCAGAGAATATGAATTATAACACAAAAACTTTTCTTTCACTCATGGTTAGTGATTGGCGGAAGCCAATTATTATCAATCAACTGTGTTTACACTTTTTAAATCATAATCACAACAGAAACTACCCAAATGACCCTGATCAAAAGTTTACATACCCCAATACCATGTATTTGCCCCCTTTGACATCAATGACAGCTTGAAGTCTTTTGTGGTATTTGTGGATGAGGCTCTTTATCTTCTCAGATGGTAAAGCTACCGATTCCTTTTGGCAAAAAGCCTCCAGTTCCTGTAAATTCTTGAGCTGTCTTGCATGAACTGCCCATTTGATATCTCCCCAGAGTGATATTGAGGTCAGGAGACTGAGATGGCCACTCCAGAATCTTCACTTTACCCTGCTGTAACCAATGTAGCCAGTCGACTTGGCCTTGTGTTTTAGTTTATTGTCATGTTGGAATGTCCAAGTACGTCATATGTGCAGCTTCCTGGCTGATGAATGCAAATGTTCCTCCAGTATTTTTTGATAACATACTGCATTCATCTTGCCATCAATTTTGACCAAATTTCCTGTGCCTTTGTAGCTCACACATCCCCAAAACATCAGCGATCCACCTCCGTGTTTCACAGTAGGAATGGTGTACCTTTCATCCTAGGCCTTGTTGACTCCTCTCCAAATGTAGCATGTATGGTTGTGGCCAAAAAGCTCAATTTTGGTCTCATCAATCCAAATGACTTTGTGCCAGAGGGTTTGAGGCTTGTTTCTGTGCTGTTTGGCGTATTGTAAGTGGGATACTTTGTGGCATTTGCATAGTAATGGCTTTCTTCTGGTGACTTGACAATGTAGCCCATCTTTTTTCAAGTGCCTCCTTATTGTGCATCTTAAAACAGCCACACCACATGTTTTCAGAGAGTCCCGTATTTCGGCTGAAGTTATTTGTGTGTTTTTTTTTTTTGCATTCCCAACAATTTTCCTGGCAGTTGTGGCTGAAATTTCAGTTGGTCTACCTGACCGTGGTTTGGTTTCAACAGAACCCCTCATTTTCCACTTCTTGATTAGAGTTTGAACACTGCTGATTGGCATTCTCAATTCCTTGGATATCTTTTTATATCCCTTTACTGTTTTATACAGTTCAACTACCTTTTCCTGCAGATCCTTTGACAATTCTTTTGCTTTCCCTATGACTCAGAATCCAGAAACGTCAGTGCAGCACTGGATAAAAGATGCAAGAGTCTGTCAGGAGTCCAGAAACTCAATGACCTTTTATACACAAACACTAATTACAAGCAAACAGATCACAAGTGAGGATGGTTGCCTTTAATAGCCATTCAAACCCCTTTGTGACATGCACTTGTGTGCATGTTATCAGGCCAAAATCACCAGGGTATGTAAACTTTTGATCAGGGCCATTTAGGTGGTTTCTGTTGTCATTAAAAAAAGTAAACATAGATGATTGATAATAAATGGCTTCAGCCAAACACTAACTATGAGTAAAAGAAATGTTGTGTTATTCATATTCTCTGAAAAATGGCCAAGAAATCATAAATTCTGCCAGCGTATGTAAACTTATGAGCACAACTGTAAGTGAGTAGAAAGCAAATCAATCCAAAGATTTTTAAATGAACCTAGCATTAGATATATTTCTTCACGTTAGGTTCATAAATGCTAAGTAATGTGTAAATCCTTCCAAATATTTAGTATTTAGTATCATCCAGGGTCATTATCTACTTCCTGGGCTCAGATGGTGGGCCAAAGATGACATGGTCGTGTGGGCAAGTGCAGTCTACTGTTTCCACTGAAGGTGACGTTCAACCACAGCATCACTTCAGAGGGAGAGGAAGTCACGAGGAACTGGTTCCTCTATGGTTTCTTGAGTCCCTGGGGCAGCGATACAATTGGATGCTGGCTGCCCATGTGACTCTGGTGGCTATCTTATGTATGGCATAAACTATTTAAGAGTTCCTGGCTCCTGAATTTGGCACTTCATGTGAGTGTGTGGTGTAGGGAAAAATACCTCGTCTGTTAGGTACAGTACTCGTGGTAAGGAAAGGTCCCTGATGAGGAGGGAAGACTTGGGGTCACATCTCCCCTGGATACCTTCCTGATTGGGCACAAGGCGGCCAGGCTGCATTTTGTTCCGTCTCAACAGACGCTGTCGGTTCGGCTGGAATCAATTTTTTCACATTATTGGAAACTGTGAGTGTGCTTGGCTTGGAAGTTGCCCCGTCTGGGATGTTGTGAGCTGTTGCTACCTTACTCCAATATTTTTTAAACTTTTCTATTGTAACTGACTATGTGAATTATTGCCGCCACACAGCACTGCATCCCACCACACTCATGTCATCTTTGCAGCCTGTGCAGTCTTTAGCTTTGTTCACAAATGTCTAGAACTGTCTCTGCTGCAGACCCTCACATTGTGATTTGTTGAAAATGAATGATGTTGCAGCCTGACCACTGGGAAAAAAAAGAGACTGAAAACTTACTGAGAGGTCTATTTACATGGGACATCAGTTTTTTTTATTTTTTATTCATTTGAGTAAAGTTAATACGGACAAACGTGTGAAAAAAAACAGTAATCAGAAGTGACTGAAAGATGAAACTCATAGTACACACCCAGCCTGAGAAAATACATCAGAAAAAAAGTCAGAATCTATGTCGTTAAACATTGCATATGGATAACTATTGTGTCCATACCGCTCTGCCTGGAATTCATTTTTCAAAACAACCAAACAATAGAAGACCCCAAAAAACAGAAAATAAATCTTTTTTTTTTTTTTTTTAGATAGCTTTATTGAAGGCATATTAATATAATATACCATTGAAAGACAGAGTTTACAAAGGGCTCCTGTCCAATACTGATATCTAGCATGTAATTTGATCAACACTCATACTCACTTTAAGGAGTATAACAGGTAAGAAAAACATCAGGATGCTCCCAATATTGCTAGGGATCAGTAACTATGGTGTACATACTGTATTTATCATCTTTACTAAATCTTACAAAATAAAAACATCTAAACATTTCTACAAAACGTACTGCACTGTTTGTCTACATAAGGGGTATATTATCACAGTATCAGTAGCAGTATGAAAAACCTCAGGCCATCCATCCATTAAAATCCAGTTTTGATTGCATTGGTTGTTTCATGGAGATCCCATCTATAATTGCTGACATATGCAAATCTCCAATGGGTCAATTTCAGCAATATGTCAAGATTCCCTAAATATTGCTTTTGAGATGGTCTAGGCGAGCGACATTTAAATGGGATTGATTTTTGCCCAACTAGTGAAAGTTTGCCCATTTACTGAATAGGATGAGCAAGTATAGAAAATAATGATAAATGTGTTCATGCTATAGTAAACATGGTAGAGAAGATTTAGATGAATGTGTTTCGAATTCATTATGCTAATAAATTGCTAACTAAACTATAAAAGCACACAAGTAACAAGTTCTGATTAGTGATCTGTGATGTAACAATTGATTGCTGGTAAGGAATGGCTGTACCTATGAAATATGGGACCAACTATACTCATCCTAATTTACGAGATTTGCGTCGTCTATCTATATCTTTCTAATCATCATAGTGGGTTACAGAGCTCTCCAAATTGTTCCAGATTAATTGATTATTCATTTGCAGTTACTATTAGAAAGACTTTATAATTAATGGCTCCAGATAGGACAGGTTAGGATGAAGTAATTTACTAATCATTGGATTAATGGTTTCTGATAATCCAAGTACTAGAAAGGTACAGCAGTGGCCTTGGTGATGGAACGGGTGAACATTCCCTCAGCAGGCTTATCAATAATGGGTAGAACAGTAATATAAAGTGCTTCATACTAATGAGTTCCCATCACTGACACTATGGGCATGCTAATCTAATTGTATGAGTAAATCATGCCCATTTTCATCTCTGTACACAAGAAAAAGCAAAATATTAAATATCAATCAGCTTCTAAAACTGTGCTACCAGCCTAATTGAAACCACAATGCAAATTAGTATAATGGCAACACATTCTGTACCAACAATATTCATATGAGAAATTATAATAACAATGGCACAAAACTGCGTTTGCGAATCCTACCCTGGAATAAAATATACCTTTGTTAGTTTTTTGTTACTTTTTTCTGTATTAAAAATGTGTGTTTAAAGTGGAACTACAAAGTCTTTCAATTTATGATGCAGTGGGGAAGGCTTAGATCTGCTAGCATAGGGGTGCACGACCTTTTGACGACCGAGGGCCACTTAAGCTTAAGGGATTTGGTAACTGGTCGTGGGCCACAATGAAATTAAATAGTTTGAATTTCAAATTTTTTATTTTGAACATCGTAATCAACATTTTCTTCCTGCACCTGCTGAATGCCGGTGGGAGGGAGAGGAGGAGAAGCCGGATTTCAGTGGTTGCAGGAGGAAAATGGAGAGGATCCGTTCCTGTATATGCCACCCCGACTCCCCTCCTGTCGAAGTGTAAAAAAGGATGTGATGGAGAGGCCACTGGGGCTCCATGGAGCATGGGTCGAGGTCACCATTGGGATACATAATTACATATTCATTCATTAGTCCATAAAGTTCAATCAATTGAAAAAATAAATAAATGTGTAAGCCTCTTCTCAGGGAAGATCACATTTAGTTAACCACTTCAGCTCCAGAAGGTTTACCCCCTTCATGACCAGGCCATTTTTTGAGATATGGCACTGCGTTACATTAACTGACAATTATGCATACACCTATGCCAAGGCCAGTGCCTGGTTTCCATTTTTGATGATCATAATCAGTGCCATGAATGCTGATCAAAGCCAATTCTAAGTGTTCCAATTTGCTCGTTTCATCTAGTGCCAGTGTTTCCAGTTTCCAGTTTGCATATCACAAGTGGCATTGTTTCCAGATTGTTGATCATGGCCAGCACCAGTGTTTCCAGTTTGCTGATCATAGCCAGTGCTTCCAGTTTGTTGATCACAGCCAGAGCCAATGTTTCTAGTTTGCTGATAACAACCAGTGCCAGTGTTTCCAGTTTGCTGATCACAGTCAGTGTTTCCCATTTATTAAGCATCACACTGCAAAACATATTCCCATGGGTATTAACTTTAAAAATCTAAAAGTAAGGCATAAGTAGCCCACTTCAAAAGTACTTTAAAGTGGTTTTAAAGGCTCAAGGTTTTTCAAAGGGGCTGGGGGGACTGCTGCACACAGAGGGTTTTTACCTTCATGCATAAAATGCATGAAGGTAAAAAACTCTGTGTGGAGCGCTCCCCCCAGCCCCTTTAATACCCATCTGAGCTTCCTCGCAATCCGCCATTGTGAATGGGAGCTGAGCTTCTCCTGGGTCTCTCATTCCTCATTGACTGAGACATTAGCTTGAGCCATTGGCTACTGTCACTCACAGCCAGTGAGCCAATGAGGAGAGAGTGGGGGCGGGGCTAAGCCACGGCTCTGTGTGTCTTGTGGACTTATAGAGCAGAGCTTGGCAGTGAGCACGCACCTATCGGTGGCATTGGCTGAAGAAGAGGAGCCAGGAGTGCCAACAGAGGACCAGAAAAGAAGAGGACAAAACCACTGCACAGAGCAGGTAGGTATTTTAAAAAATGAACGTTTAATGTCACTTTAATTGTATTAATCGACAAAAGATCATGTGTGAGCGTGTAGGTCCTTTATAAGATAACTCTTGTAAGTTGGTAACTGGGGAGGAAGAGAAAGCTAATCTGTTACCTATCTTCTTTAGCTCTGTGTATACAAAAGAAAATGACAGAGCTCAAGTTCATAATGGGGATAGTGGAAACACAACCTCAAATAAACCACATTGGGTCAAATATGATATGGACCAGAAACATTTGGAGAAAATTAAGGATCAATAAACCTGGACCAAGATGGCTTGGTTGAGGACTGTTATTTTAAAGCTGTTGTTTCTAATTTTTAGAGATTCTTTAACTACTTGCCGACCAGCCACCGTCATTATACTGCGGCAGGTTGGCCCTCCTGGGCGAATCGCCGTAGGTGTACGCTGGCTGCTTTAAGAGCTCTATATTCCCTACATTGTAGACGTTGTAACTTTTGCGCAAACCAATCAATATACACTTATTGTGTTTTTTTTAAACACATGTAGAAGAATATATATTGGCTTAAACTGATGAAGAAATGTGTTTTTTAAAATATTTTTTTAGATATTTATTATAGCAAGAAGTTAAAAATATATATATTTTTTCAAAATCGCCGCTCTTTTTTTGTTTATAGCACAAAAAATAAAAATTTCAGAGGTGATCAAATACCACCAAAAGAAAGCTCTATTTGTGGGGAAAAAATACATAAATTTTGTTTGGGTACAACGTCGCACAACCGCGCTATTGTAATTAAATCGACACAGTGCCGTATCGCAAAAAAAATGGCCTGGTCAGGAAGGGGGCAAATCCTTCCGGGTCCTAAGTGGCTAAAGTTATTGTAAACTTATTTTTTTAAATAACATGTTAATGGCTCCAACTGCTGCCTCTCTGTCCAATGAGCAGAGAAAGAGCCACTGCTCTCAGGCACAGCGCTGGATTAAAATCAGGCTCGGGTAAGTACAGGTAGAGGTTGGAGGGGGGGAGATGCATACAGAAGGTTTTTCTACTTTAATGTAGAGAATGCATTAAAGTATATAACCTTCTGCCGTAATGACTGATTTGGTACTAATGGTTTTGCGGAAGGCCAATGTGGTTTCTAAAATTTAAAATAAATCAAAGTCTTTATCAAGTAAATACAGACTTGTAAGCTTAACTTCTAATATCATGAATATACTCAAGAGCTATTGCTAGAATATAATATTATATGCAATAGCATAGACTCACAAAAGACAAAGTCAAACAAATCTACTTTTCATTTATGAGGATCGTACTATAGTGAGTATAGTAAAGTTGGATTTTGCAAATTATTGTGACACAGTTTCCCACAGATGGCTAATGTATAAGTTAAAGTGGATGTGAACCTTTTACATTGTAAATATGCCATACAGTTTAAGAAAGTAGTCTAAATAAACATAAAAAACGGTAAATACCTTCTTGGAACTGTTTGTAAGCAGTCACATTATTGCTATTCTCTTCTGTATCTCAGGCTTATAAAGGTGGCAGTGGTGCCTCCTTATGACAACCAGCAAATGTCGCATATCGCAACCACTATCTCCCAAACAGTGCAGGGCTGGGGAATAGGAGGGGTGTGACAGCAGCTGTCTTACCAGAGTACAGGCATGCTGTGCCTGTGTAAAAGGCAGATATTTGCATACTGGATCCTTCCTTGTGACAAGTTGCATGGTGGTGTGGCAGCAGCAGTCCAACTGAAGTATAAGCTATGGCAGCCTGTAATGCAGGGTGCAGGGGCTCTGCCCGTCTAATTTATATGCGGGGCGCCGGTCACATGTATTGCAATGTTTTTTTTTAGAAGCATGTGATTAGAGCCATAGGCTCTAATAGGCTTCAAAAAAGGGTGGGCTCGGGACACAGAACACTGCGCCCCGAGCCCACCCAGTTGTGTAACACTATAAAATAATATTTACTATTGTCTTCCTGATTCTCCTCCTGGCCAATCAGGGTTCTCTGGGTCCTGAGAACCGTCACCTGATTGGCCGAGAGGAGAACCGATCCTATTGGCCGCCGAGGAGAAGAAGGGAAAAGACACAGGGGAACCCACCATGAAGCACCAGGAGGAGGAGACGCAGCCTGGAGGAAGCGCTGCCTGCAACCCAGATGAGGTAAGTGACGGAGCTGGTGGCCAATCTGGGGGGGTGCGTCTGTGACCCAACCAACCGGGGTGGTGTGGTGGCGGATGGACTTTTTGCCGCCGCCCCCAAAAAATATACCACCAGCCGACACTGAGTATAAGCACACTGTGCCTTTGTAAAAGGCAGATACTTCACAATCTTCTGCACTGTGGTCCTTTCTTGTGACAAGCTATATGGGGTCGGGGACGTGACAGCAGAAGTCTGACCACGGAAGTACGGCATGCCTTGTGTATGTACAGCAGGTTGTAGCTCCCAAGTAGAAGGCAGAGGTTAAAACTGACTACACTAGGATGTATTTGCTTCTGTGCGTGGTGTGGTCAGTTTGAAACAAGAAAGCAGGGAGACTGACAGGATCACAAGGTATTTCACAGCCAGCCAAGTAAGCAATACAAAGAGAACAGCCTACTTTTTTAATACAATTATATACATTATAACGCACATATCTAAAATATTACATTTTGGGATAACATACACTTTAACTACTACAGGGGCAGAAAAATTGGGCTTTAGGCACTAGTGCTGGTGCCACAACACTGCAACCCCTCACAAATACTCTAGTTGAACGCAGGAACAAGCCATGCTGCAAAATATTACAGCAAAACTTGTAATTACATGCCCCTGTTGAACGGAGGCAGAAAAATTGGGCTTTAGGCGTTGGTGCCACAACACTGCAACACCTCACAGATACTCTAGTTGAGCACAGGAACAAGCCCTGCTGCAAAATATTACAGAAAAAATTGTAATTACACGCCCCTGTTAAACAGGGGCAGAAGAATTTTGTCTTAGCCACTGGTGGTGGTACCCAGAACCAAAAATGTTCTTACAAGCTATCAACATGAACACTGAGGAGGAATGGGATAGTCACTCATCATAACAGGATAGTCACTCAGCATCATCATAGACAGTCTTGAAGGGATCTCATATTCATAAAAAATTATTCGATTACATCAGCATCAGGTGCTTGGTTGCTGGTGATCCAAGACTGATTAATTTTTATGAAGGTGAGCTTATCAACCGAGTTGGTGGACAGGTGCACTCTGTGATCGGTTACAAAGCCTCCAGCAGCACTGAATGTGCATTCCGAATGAATGCTGGATGCAGGACAGGCCAGTAGCTCAATTGCATACTGTGCAAGCTCTGGCCAGTGATCCATCCTCAAGACCCAGTAACCCAGAGGATTTTTGGTTGGAAAGGTCTCCAAGTCTGATCTTGCCCCTAGGTATTCCTGCACCATGTAAATCAGATGCTGACGATGGTTGCTGGAACTGATCAGACCTTGGGGCTGTGACTAAAAAAAATTTCTGAATGCATCGTTCAGATGGCCACCTTTTCCACTGCTCCTTCTGTGACTGATCGAAGCCTCAGCAACACGTTGTCCAGGACCGGGAATTTGTAACCAGTACAAGTCCATGGGTTTCTGGGGACTGTAAACGATCCCTTGAAGACTGCTGCTGATGCTGAGTGCTAGGCTCCACCTCCATGCTGACAGAATCCTCCTCCTCTTCCTGTGTGATCGGAGGGCCCGCAGGAACACTGTCTGGATAAAGGGCGCCTTGAGAGGTAAGGAAGTCCTCCTCTTCCTCACTCTGTTCTGCCTTAAGTGCCCTGTCCATTATTCCATGCAGCGTGTGCTCCAACAGGTAGACAAGAGGGACAGTATCACTGATGCATGCACTGTCACTGCTCTCCATCCTTGTGGCCTCCTCAAATGGTGACAGAGCAGTGCATGCATTCTTGATAATGAGCCACTGGCATGGAGAAAAAAAGCCAAGCTCCCTTGGCCCTGTCCTGGTGCCATAGTCGCACAGGTACTCATTGATGGCCCTCTCCTGCGTGTGCAGCCATTGCAGCATGGCCAACGTTGAGTTTCATCTGGTGGGCATGTCACAGATTAGGCTGTTCTTGGGCAGGTTGTATTCCTTTTGGAGGTCAGCCAGCCGAGCACTCGCATTATATGACCGGCGGAAATGCACACAGACTTTCCTGGCCTGCCTCAGGAGATCCTGTAAGCCCGGGTACCTGCACAAGAACCGCCGCACCACCAAATTAAGGATGTGAGCCAAACAGGGAACATGGGTGAAGTGTCCCTGTCGGAGGGCAGAGAGGAGATTGGTGCCATTGTTGCAAACCACCATTCCTGGCTCGAGCTGGTGTGGTGTCAACCACCTCTGAGCCTGTAGCTTCAGAGCTGACAGAATCTCTGCCCCAGTGTGGCTCCTGTCCCCTAAGCACACCAGCTCAATCACCGCATGGCATCTTTTTGCCTAAGTGCTTGTGTAGCCCCTTGAACACTTACGGCGCACCGCTGGTTCAGAGGACAATTCTGTAGAGGAAGCGGCCATGGAGGAAGAAGAAGAGGAGGGGGTGGAGGAGAGAGGTGTGTCAGAATCCCCACTAGTAACATTTTGGAGGCATGGTGGTGGAGCAAGCTTCAACAATACTGCACCCTGTCCTGCATCCTTCCCAGCTGCCAACAGGGTCACCCAGTGCGCCATGAAAGATAGGTAACATCCCTGTCCATGCCTGCTGGCAGGGGAGGGCTGGCAGCCTTAGGCCTGGGGGGCAAGTCCAGTCAAGTGGCCCATTGAACCACCTAATCAGCTCACCATCCATCTACACCACATTCCCCGTACAGAGAGAGAGGGAGACTTCTCCACATTGCCCCAAAGAGAGAGAGAGACAGCTTGACACTGCCTGCACAGAGAGAGACCGCTTCACACTGCCTCCACAGAGAGAGACCGCTTCACACTGCCTGCACAGAGAGAGACCCTGCTTAACACCGCCTCCACAGAGAGAGACCCCGCTTCACACTGCCTCCACAGAGAGAGACCGCTTCACACTGCCTCCACAGAGAGAGACCCCGCTTCACACTGCCTCCACAGAGAGAGACCGCTTCACACTGCCTCCACAGAGAGAGACCCCGCTTCACACTGCCTCCACAGAGAGAGACCCCGCTTCACACTGCCTCCACAGAGAGAGACCGCTTCACACTGCCTCCACAGAGAGAGACCGCTTCACACCGCCTCCACAGAGAGAGACCGCTTCACACTGCCTGCACAGATAGAGACCCTGCTTAACACCGCCTCCACAGAGAGACCCCGCTTCACACTGCCTGCACAGAGAGAGACCCCGCTTAACACCGCCTCCACAGAGAGACCCCGCTTCACACTGCCTCCACAGAGAGAGACCGCTTCACACTGCCTGCACAGACCCCGCTTCACACTGCCTCCACAGAGAGAGACCCCGCTTCACACTGCCTCCACAGAGAGAGACCGCTTCACACTGCCTCCACAGAGAGAGACCGCTTCACACTGCCTCCACAGAGAGAGACCCCGCTTCACACTGTCTCCACAGAGAGAGACCGCTTCACACTGCCTGCACAGAGAGAGACCCCGCTTAACACCGCCTCCACAGAGAGAGACCCCGCTTCACACTGCCTGCACAGAGAGAGACCCTGCTTCACACTGCCTGCACAGAGAGACCAGTCAGTTTCTGTGCAGGCACTGTGAAGCAGTCAGTCTCTGTACAGGCAGTGTGAAGTGGAGCAGTCTCTCAGAGAATGGAACAGTCTCTCAGAAAGAGACTGCATGATTGCCCCCAGAGAGACTGAGAAAAAGAGCTGGCCCCTTCCCCACACCCAGTTCACAGACCAATGAGACTGCAGGAAGATGAAGACTAAAGACTGTGCTGTCACTGCCACCACATTAAGCACTACCTATGGAGCTTCTCTGGTGAGTGAGCACCACACCACTGGGCAAGCCAAGCAAGCAGAGTAGCTGAGAGTCACAGTGAGCGCAGCAGGCTAAACACGCAAGTCCTGCTGTCTCCCCGGCATGAACACCAGATTCACCAGGGTGCAGGTTCCTCCTGTCTCAATTACGGATAGTAAGAAATGCACATGCAGGTGCACGCCGGAGCACCGGCCAGATTAAGGGCATTGTGGGCCTGGTGTTGCAGTGGACCAGGTTTAGGAGTGGCAGGGATATGAGGTAAGTAATGTCATATCCCAGCTCTTGCCCAGACTTGGTCACAGCCCCACAGGGCTGTAATGTTAGGGAAGCCCAGAACTTGAATTACCAAGCTTCCGTAAGAGCCATGTGTCGGTGTGTATTCTGAGGTGAAAGTTTCCAAGCCATCAGAATACAGTGATCACTGCCAGCAGCTATAGCAGCCAGCACTGATCGCTAAAAAACAAAGACACGCTGGTTGTAGTGTCAGTTGATGGAGTCAAATTCTGTACAACCAGTCTGCACAGAGATAGATTGAAATGTCTGCTGAACCAGCAGAATTTCAATCTGTTTATTGTGGCCTAAGTCCACCAGTCTCTGGGTTTAATAATATCCTCAAATCTTCTGAAAGGGGGGGCTCCACTTAGGTGTAGAAATTCACTTTGAACTCCACCTTATTTCCAGAACTCTCTTTAGGGTCCTTTAACACTGAAGGCGCTGTACATGCATTTTAGTGCTAAAAAATAGCACCTGTAAAGCGCTTCTTATGCCACCCCAGGTTTCCCACTGGGGCGGTGCGCTTGAAGGACATTCTGAAAAGTCCAGCAAGCAGCATTATTGGGGCAGTTTGGGAGAGGTGCCCAGCCCATTGAAATGAATGCAACACGGCCGTTTTTAACACTTTCTTTGGCCACTAGTGGGGGTTAAAAGTGCCCCGCTAGCGCCACTAAAACAATGATAAAGTGCCACTAAAAAGAGCAGCGCTGTACCACTACCGCCCACATCGCCCCAGTGTGAAAGTACCCTTTGGTATTAGATGTGCAAACAAAAAGGTGAGACCACATCTAATACCTACAGAGAGTAATGGAAATAAGGTGGAGTTCAAAGTGAACTGTGTCATTACCTGCAGGGATTGGCATTTAGGGGATGAAATGTGATATCAACTATTCACTGCCTGTCAAATGCCTCTGAAAAGTGACCTGAGCATGGATCACTTTTCAGAGGAGTGGCAGTGGCTGCTGCAAGTGAATACAAGCATTTAGGCTCACACTGGTGTGCTGCGGTTTGGCTGCAGTGCGGGTGTACTGGCGAGTGTCACACCCCCTCAGACTTCTTTTAGGTTACTCGTTGTTGCTGCATGTTCTGAAAGTGCACCAAACATGTAGCATGCAGGACGTTTTGTGCACTTTCAGAACATGCAGTAAAAATGTGCATCCTCTATGTCCCAGGGGCAACATGCAGGATGACTGCCAGTACACCAGCACTGCAGCCAAACTGCAGCATGTCAGTGAGAGCCCTCATCATACCACCTAGCCCTAGGAGGGCAAGGTACTGGCACAGGCTGCTAGAAAAAAAACTCTTTGGCTGCAGAGAGGAGGAGCTCACTTACTTGGATGGTCCCAGCCTCCCAGGAGCCTCACTGGATTCCAGCCGACTTCTCAGATTGAGCAGAGAGCAGGTCCAGCCTCTGCCAGCCAATGGTGTGGAGTAGGGAAGGGCTGGGCGGGGCTGTGCTGTGTAACACAGACTGTCAGCCCTGACATGAAGACATCGCTGGCTCACAGTACTGGACTCGGCCAGCTCAAGAACTGTGCATGTTGCGGTTTTGAGCTGACGACACAGCAGCCTTTGCCACCACATATCAGAGCAGCCCAGGGGGCAATTACATCCCTGCCCCCTGGCCCAGCCCTCCCCTGCCTGCTGGGCCATGAGTCAGCGGTAATATGCACCTTACCTCTGACCGCCCTGTCCAGCGAGGCCAAGACATTGCTTTCCACATGCCGGTAGACAGCCAGAATTGACTTCCATGAAAAAAATGGCGTTTGGGAACCTGCCACTGAGGTACCGCACATTCCAAAAATTCACGAAAGGGGGCAGAGTCTGCCAGCTGAAAAGGCAGCATTTAGAGTGCTAGAAATATAGCCAAGCTAGCATTCGGCCACTGGGCAAGTGGATGACTGGGACTGAATTTCTTTTGCGGGTTTAGCAACTGGGGTAGGGAAAATTTGCCTGCTACAATCGGACATAGGTGTAGCGATAGCAGATTGCCCGCAAGTAATTGGCACACCTAATTCTACACCTTCATTGCTCTCAGTGCGGATTTCTACTATACCTGAAGGTATAGTGGAGTTGGAGATCCCAGCTGATGAGGAGCAAGGAGAGGTCCGCCTTGTTTTTTGGTGTGGGTCTTTTAAATACGCTTGCCAACGGACTGCATGGGAGTTCGACATATGTTTGGTCAAGCATGTGGTGCCCAAGTGGCTGCTGTTTTGGCCACGCTTGATACGCTTTATGTTGCAAACAGCAATGGTGCAATCTGCTGCACACATCTCAAAAAAGGCCCACCCCAAAGAACTTTCGGAAAAACAAGCGGCGTCAGCAGCGCCCTGCACATGTGGAGCTCTGCGGTGTGATGCAGTCGGTTGTCTGCCCTTAAGCTGGCCCCTGGAGGGCATCCTGCCTTGTTGGAGATGTGCCTCCTCCTCCTCCTCTCTCCTATCAGGCACCCACGTAGAGTCAGTGACCTCATCATCCCCTCCCGCCTCGTCACTGGAGCAAACCTGGCAGTATCCTGCAACTGGGGGAACATGATTGCCAGTTTGTTGCCCTTCTTGGGCACCCCCTCTCTCTGGGCTCACGTTACTGCCTTCCTCAATCTGGGTACCATCATCTGATCCTTCAAAACGCTGCGCATCCTCCTGCAGCATGTAACCAACACTGTGGTCGAACAGTTCAGCAGACTTCTCAGGGCATGATGGTGGGACTAGGGAAGGAGTAACGGATGACATTGAGCTGAACAGAACAACAGGAACGGTCTGCAGCGAGATCTAGCTGCACAGGATATAGTACTGAATATACTGCAGCTAACTGAATGAACTGCCTGTCTGTAGTATATTAAGAACAGAACAGGAACGGTCTGCAGTGAGATCTAGCTAAACTGGATCAACTGCCTGCGTGAAGTAGATTATAAATAGTACAACAGGAATGGTCTGCAGTGAGATCTAGCTAAACTGGATCAACTACCTGCCTGAAGTAGATTAGAAACAGTACAGCAGGAATGGTCTGCAGTGAGATCTACCTAACTGAATAAACTGCCTGCTCAAAGTAAATGAAATGACACTCTCTCTCTCTCTCTCTCTCTCTCTCTCTCTCTCTCTCTCTCTATCTCTCTATCTCTCTATAATGCCAGCAACACACTACACAGGGCCGACGTGCAGGCGGCCTTATATAGTGTGGGGCATGTACTTAACCCCCTGAGCCATAATTGGCCAAAGGCAGCCTGCCTTTGGCCAATTATAGCTCTGTTTGCTTACGGCACTGTGATTGGCCAAAGCATGTGGGTCATAATGCATGCTTGGCCAATCATCAGCCAACAAACCACTGTGATGACGCAGTGCATTATGGGCCGTGACTCGAATTTGGCGCAAACGGCCCATAATGTTCGATCTTCGACGAACGATCAAACAGCCGATGTTCGAGTTGAACTCACGTTCGACTCGAACTCGAAGCTCATCCCTATCTGACAGTTGTTACCGTATGCTCATGTTAGCCATTTTCTATGTCTTTTCGACCCTTAAATATATTTTTATGGAATTAAGGTAGTTCTATGGTCACAGTAAACACTTTCATATTATAACATCAGCATCATAATAGCAATACAAATGACAAACAAATATAAGCTTGCGTACTAAAAAAATCTCTTGTCATGTTGTGAGTGCTGCCTGTCTGCTGGCCATCTCCCTGCATGCTTTGCAGTTTCTCCTCTGTTGTTCCAGTAATTGCCCCCCCCCCCCCCCGCTGCACAGATCACACACCCTGTACACCATATTTTCCCCCTCACCCCAGGCCCCATATCCCAGCAGTGTGCTGACTTCCCTCTTCTCCTTTCCATGGGCAGCTGCAAGCTTACAATAGGATCCTTCAGGATGCAGAGTGGGAGAAGGGTCGAGTAAATATGTCATAATTATCAGCTCCTTCCTTTCCTGAATGAACACAGTGAATGATTGATCAATGAATGATCTCTCACTGTGTTAATTCGTAACTAAAGCATAGTAAACTGTGTTTATTGGGGGGCCTGTTAGGTTGGCCCTATGGGGCCCTGTGGTTTCTAACAGCAACCCTGGGAGTTGGCTAGAAATAATTTAAATACAGTGAGGAAATGGCTATATGATTTTACATTTTTACCATAGATGCACTTTAATTGTTCTTGAAAAAAACTGGATACATCCCTAAATACACCAAATATAAAAGGGTATTAGCATTTATACATAATAACCCAGAGAGATTTTTCATCCAGAGACTATCCAATTGCTTTAGGGGATCTCTTGGTACACATTCGTCCATGCTTTGTAAGGTTTTTACTTTCCTCTGGAGTAACTATGAGTAAAAGGTCTTGTTTATGGAGGTTTTCTATTTATTTATTAATTTGTTCTTAAAAACTTAAATTAATTATTTTCAACCTGATTAACCACTTCCCGACCAGCGCACGACGATGTACGTCGACAGAATGGCACGGGCAGGCATATTGGCGTACATGTACGTCCAATATTCGTTGCCGCCGCGCCATCGGGAGCGCGACGCCGGCGGCGCGCTCCCGCGCTGGTCGGGACCCCCGTGAGTCCGGTCGCGGGACCCGCGGACTCGATCGCCGCGGGCATCCCCGCGATCGTCTCACGGAGCGGCCGAATGGAGGAAATGCTGTATAAACAACATTTTTCCATTCTGCCTAGCAACTAGTGACGCTGATCTCTGCTCCATGTGATTGGAGCAGAGATCAGTGTACACTAAATGAAAGCCCAACCCCCCCACAGTTAGTAACACACCCCTAGGAACACTTAACCCCTACACTGCCACCCACTGGTTAACCCTTTCACTGCCAGTGTCATTTACACAGGAATCACTGCATTTATATAGCAGTGATTACTGTATAAATGACAATGGTCCCAAAAATGTGTCAAAAATGTCCGATGGGTCCCCCACAATGTCGCAGTCACAATAAAAATCGCAGATCGCCGCCATTACTAGTAAAAAAAAAATAATAAAAAATTATTAATAAAAATGCTATAAAACTATCCCTATTTTGTAAACGCTATAACTTTTGCGCAAACCAATCAATAATCGCTTATTGCGATTTTTTTTACCAAAAATATGTAGAAGAATACGTATCGGCCTAAACTGAGGGAAAAAAATGTTTTTTTATATATTTTTGGGGGATATTTATTATTACAAAAAGTAAAAAATAATGCGTTTTTTTCAAAATTATCGCTCTATTTTTGTTTATAGTGCAAAAAATAAAAACCGCAGGGGTGATCAAATACCACCAAAAGAAAGCTTTATTTGTGGGAAAAAAAGGACGTTAATTTTGTTTGTGAGCCACGTCGCACGACCGCGCAATTGTCAGTTAAAGCGACGCAGTGCCGAATCGCAAAAAGTGGTCTGGTCTTTGACCAGCAAATTGGTCCGGTCTGAAAGTGGTTAACAATGTAACCGTGTAATTATCACGTCATATCTGGATGGCAAAGAGCAATCTCATCAATTGCGAAGGATCTTGTGTTGTTAAGGTCCTCCACAGTGTAGAAGCTTGGATGCATGTTGCTCTCAAACCACCACCTCTTCAATCCTCATCCCCACCCAATAGTAACTTGCACCAATGCCATGCCAAATTTTGAATCATTGGGGTTGATTTATCAAAGTTAACTAAACTTTTAATTTTGAAAGTGATATTGCACTCTGCAGGTGGATTTTACCCAGAGCTTCGTAAATGTGGTGAAACTTCACTGCAAAGAAAATGCAATCACATTCAAGAAAAATGTAAAAAAATTTTTGCTTGCACGTGATTGGCTAATGGACATCAGCAGAGCTTCACCTCATTCACAAAGCTCTGTGGAAAATTCCCTAGTAAAGTGTCACTGCACTTGAAAAGTGAATATTCTATTTCCTTTAGTAAATCAACCCCAATGTCAAATTTGCCCTTAGAATATACAATTCTAGCTGAAAAGCAGGCTGTTTTGACCATCCTTAGAGTGTGAAAATGTAAGAGCCCTTCATACCTGCAATCATTTTATACTACAGCCCTTTCTAAAAATGATGCATATCTGACAGTATTGGAGAGTTTTCGATTGATTTCCACACCGAAATGTTGTAGCAATCATTAGCTCAGTGAGGGCCCTTTTCTTTCTTATTTTCAATTGAAAAATCAGTCAGAAAGTAATTTTGCTCTCTGCCAAGGTCTTACTTTAGTCTATACAAAGCCGCGCCAACCCTCCACTACATATAATATAAATAAAAATAAAGACTAATACAATTATGCAAAAAGACCTCAAATAATGTGTAGATAACCAAAAAAACCAAACATGGCATAAAGTGAAAAAAAGTCCAATTTAAGGAAAGTTCATAGGTGAATCCAAATAACGGACGTAAGTGTTCTTAGATAACAGCACCGCAGTGATTCAACACTTTCCAAGGCGCGTGAGATACCCGTCACCATATGTTGAATGCGCTTACCAGAAAATATATGGAATGAAGCATATACAAATGATAAGTAGATGACATCCAGGTTAACCTTCCTCAGCTGGGTCAGCACTCCATCTCTTAGCGGTGTTTCCAAGATAATAGTCTGTTCAGTGGTCTCGATATGAAGCACTCAGAGGCCCACAGAAAAGAAAGGGACTGACATAGCGTAATAACGTAGGAACAGTTTAATGAATAAAAGTAATGCACTTACAAGTATGTAGATAAAACACAGCATATAGGAGCAATGTAAAAAGCCGGCCGGCAAACAGGAGCCCGTCCTCCTCTCCTACAACGTGGTGGCGTCACTGCGTGCCTTCCCAGACGCGTTTCGTCATACCTGACGTTGTCAATGGGGAACGGGCAGCGCAGTGACGCTCCGCCTAATAAAGCTAACGAAGGGAACCAAGCCTCGTATTGAAATACGAGGCTCAGTAACGCTCCGCCTAATAGAACTAACGAAGGGAACCAGGCCTCGTTTTGAGATGCAAGACTTAGTCAACATACACCATTACGGAAAATGGCAAATAACCCCAATACGAGCGCTGTCTATCCAGAATTGAAATATTATAGCAACCCGTAACGAACACACTTAACGTCTGTTAAATAGAACATCATAAACGAAAATCACATCCAACAGATATATTATGTGTTTAAAAAAAGAAAGAAACATTAAAGTAATAAATAAATGTGCTCGTGTAACACAAATAGAAAGTTGGCAATATATAAATCGCATAACCCTTCATAATCGCTTATCCCTCCGTGAAACACGAACGAAAAATCTGTTAAATCGTGAAACGAAGGAATTACATCCCGTCCTTCTGGTGGGATTGGCACGAAAAAGACGTCTGCATAAATGGTGTCATATGTCTAATAGTATGCTGACAGTATAAAAATCGCATACCCTTCGCAATACACGAAAGAGATAGAAAATTAAAGGGGAATAAGTAAATAAAAAAGGATTATTGGAGAAAATTATTTCACACGAATCCATAGGTATAGTATTTGTCTAGATGGAAGAGACAAATAAAATAGATGTTAACAAATAAAATAGATGTTAAAAAATATATATACCATGGAGTAGTCAATGTGCATAGATCCAACCATAAATAATACGAGTTGGATCCCCGCACATGAGCCAAACCCCATAACGACATAAAAATAAAATTAAAAATAGCCTAATCTGTACGATCAATAGATCGTCCATAATAAAAGAATTCATATCTAAAAAATAAAAATAATACATATACCTAAAATGTATATCCAGAAATGGCGCACATATCTAGAATACATGGACCAGTCTAGCATCTCACAACAGGCAAGGCCAAAAGGGTAATGTATATATAAAACGAGTATAACATTCGAAGTGCAAAAAATACATAAATTAAATGTATAAAAAATATATGAATAAAGAATCAAAACCAAACAGATAAAAAGAGAGGTTTAACTAAGAATTGTCAATGAAGGCGTTGACATCGGTGTCAATATTGAGCCCAAAAGGGGTATAAGTTTTGAGATGGTGGACCCAAGACATTTCCAGTTTAGAAATTTCTCTTACTAAAGAGCTGCCCCGCCAGTGAGGCTTATATTTGTCAATCCCCAAGAAAAGGGTCTTAGAGGGGTCTTTACTGTGAAATTTCAAATAGTGTTTAGACACAGAGTGGTTGGGGAAACCAATGATAATGTTGCTTATATGTTCATTGAGTCTCACCTGTAGGGGGCGCTTTGTGCGTCCCACATATTGCAGCCCACAAGGGCACTGCAACATGTACACCACTCCCACGGTGGCACATGTGATACATGGTTTAATGGTATGGTTTAATTCAGTAGCTGTACTGCGAAAAGTGGTGGTCCGTCTCTGCAGGCAAGAATTCAAGGAACAGACCCTACACTTACCACATTTGTAAAATCCTGTGAGCTGGTCAAAAAAAACCCTACCTCTAGCTGGAGGGTCTATGACATTTGGTGCCAAGCGATGACGGACTGACGATGCTCCTCTAAACACTATTTGGGGCCTCTCACTAACCACATTTTTCAAGGTAGCATCGCTGCTAACAATGTGCCAGTGTTTGTTTATCAGTTTCTTTATGCTTTTCTGTTGGAAAGAGTAAGTGGTAATAAAGGGGACTTTTCCTTGAGTGTCATTTACACGTGGGCCCCTTTCGACCAACAAATCGGCACGGTGAATATTGGTCACTTCATTAAGAGTCTTAATTAAGAAATCTTGTTGATATCCTTTTTCAAAAAATCTGGAGGTGAGAACTTCGGCCTGTGCCAAAAATTCCTCAACTTCAGAGCAGTTACGCCTCAATCGGATGTATTGACTTTTGGGAACTGATCGAAGCCAGGGGACATGATGGCAACTATCAGTCGGGATGAAAGAGTTCCGATCAGTGTCTTTAAAGAACGTTGAGGTGACAAAACGATCTTTTTTTATAATGATATTGAGATCTAAAAAGTTTATTCTCACCTGGCTTATCTCATAACTGAGATGTATGCCCCTTTCATTATCATTCAAGGAATCCATAAAATGTCTCAAATCTCGCTCATGGCCATCCCAGAGGAGGAGGATGTCATCTATATACCTAGCCCACAAAACAATCTGAGGTATATCGTGGGCATAGATGACATCCTCCTCCCATCTGGCCATAAAGAGATTAGCCAGACTGGGGGCATACTTTGCCCCCATAGCAACTCCCATTGTCTGTCTGTAGTATTGGCCCCCAGACCAAAAATAGTTGTGGGAAGCCGCAAACCGCAGAAGAGACATCAGGAAGGACACCTGTTGAATGGAAAGCCTAGGGTCTCTATCAAGATAAGAATGAACCGCCTCAAAGCCCAGGCTATGAGGAATACTCGTATACAGGGAGGTCACATCTGCCGTGACCATCCATGTATCGGGCCCTGCAGACAAATCATCCAAGAGATTAATGACATGTCTAGAGTCTTTAACATAGGAGGGGGTCTTCTGGACCAAAGGCTGTAGAAATGAATCTAAATATCTGCCCACCCGGGAAGTGATGGAATCAATACCACTAATGATGGGTCTTCCCGGGGGGCAGACAGGATTCTTATGTATTTTTGGTAAATAGTACAAGATCGGTGTACGTGGGGCCCTAGGAATCAAAAAAAGGGATTCTTTCTGGCCCAGAAGACCCGCTCCCTGTCCCGTCTTTACCAGCTTTTCCAATTCCCTGGTATAAGTAAGTTTTGGATCAGAGGGTAATTGGATGTAAGTATTGGTGTCACTCAAGATTCTGCTGATCTCAGTCTCATAATCAGCCCGATCCAATACCACAATTGCACCCCCCTTGTCGGCTGGTCTAATAACCAGCTCTTTATTCATACAGAGGGAATCTAAACCTTCCTGTAAAACTTTTTTCATTCTGCATTTTTTCACTTCCATTGTGTCTAAATCCCTTAAGACAACATCCCTAAATACACGTAGTGCAGCGGGAAGGGTGCCAGGGGGGTTAAAGAGTGAGGCGTTAGCCAAGCCTGAATGCACCACCTGCGGGACTTGATTGTTGACTATATTAGAATTGTACGTATTGGATGAACCCATCATATATCTTCTAATATTGATTTTTCTCACAAATTTATGTACATCCATATAAGTTTTAAATTTATTTAATTTAGCTGGAGGTACAAATTTCAAACCTTTGTCTAGAATCAGTAATTCTGACTCTGACAAGGCCTTTGAGCTTAAATTAAAAACACCTTTACCGGTTACATTCTGGGTCTTTTTAATTGTTCGGACTCTCCTCCCCCCTCTGGTTCCTCTCCTCTTTCTCCTAATCTTTTGACACCTTGTGTGGGTTTGGGAAAACCCAAGCTGACACTAGTAGGTGCATTTAAGCCCAAAAGACCCTCAATAGGCTGTTCAGCAGTAGAAATCCGATATGGTCTGGTTCTCAGAGGTTCTTGAACTGGGGCAAAGGAAGTTTGTGGGTAGCCAGAGGAGGCCTGTGAGTGGCTATCCTCCACGGGAGCATTAAGATCACTTAATGGAAAGAAAGAGTTACCTGTGGGTATGCCATAGTCCCACTCAGAATATCCTCCCATGTTGTCATATGGGAAAGGATTATAGTCCCAATTGCTACTACCATGTGAATTCCATCCTTCATGGTGATTGATTGGGGGGCCTCTTCCTCTTGGGTTGGAATATTGTACCCACCCCCTACCCCGCGGTGGATAGTTATTATTGTAGGGGAGTGTATAATTAACATTCCCATTACTATGGCCATTAAATGGTCGCGTGGTGCCAGAAGGTTTAAATTGGCCCCTAGAGGGAGTTGTACCCCTGTTGTTACCACGTCCTCTCCGAGGGGAAGGGTATATGTGATTTGTTGTATTGGTCTGAACCTTATTCGTAGGTTGGAGACGCTTCTGGTTAGGAGGTTGTACAGAAGGCCCTGGTTGTGAAGTTAACCCAACCGTAGGGCCTGCTGTCTGTGTAGAACTTACTTCCATACCATCTTGTGTAGAAGCTGCTTCCAACAATTTCTTTTGCCACTCAAAGACAATATGGTTATTATAATCAGCTAAATCTCTATTGTATTTTTTCTTCTTTTTTACCCTTTGATCTCTATCCTCTTTTTCAAGAATTTTCAAAAGGTTCTGCGATTTTTCTAGATAATCTATACTTCCTCTCACAGAAGACAGCTTATTTTGAATTTCTTTTATTTCATCATCCAGTTTGGATAGCTTGGAGTTTTTCCTATTGGCCAAAAATCTCAAGAAAGAGACACCTGCCTCATTAAAATATTTGAACCACTCCTCTAAGTTAGTGTCCCCTTTCTGGGGTGCTACCTCCCACCTTAGGCTTCTCGGAACCATACCATGTTTAATGTAGGTTTCAAGATAGGCTATATCCCATTTGGTGTGATTTTCGGTAATCATGAGATTTTTTAGTCTCATGAAACTACCTCCCAGATCATCCTCATCATCTCTATAAAGTTCGAACACTCCATCGATGTTAACCACTTTAGTGGCTCTAAAGTCAAAAATATCCATAGTGAATATGTGAAAATACCCAGTAAAGGTTAATTGGACCCAGCAGCGGTAAAAAATATCAGAGCAACACAAAATAGGAAAAAATGTAAACCGCGCTAGGAAAAATAGTGTAAAATTAACAAACTAACAAAATAGGCGGCAGCAATAAATGTGATATGGCACCCAACAGTAATAAAGTATATACAAAGCCGCGCCAACCCTCCACTACATATAATATAAATAAAAATAAAGACTAATACAATTATGCAAAAAGACCTCAAATAATGTGTAGATAACCAAAAAAACCAAACATGGCATAAAGTGAAAAAAAGTCCAATTTAAGGAAAGTTCATAGGTGAATCCAAATAACGGACGTAAGTGTTCTTAGATAACAGCACCGCAGTGATTCAACACTTTCCAAGGCGCGTGAGATACCCGTCACCATATGTTGAATGCGCTTACCAGAAAATATATGGAATGAAGCATATACAAATGATAAGTAGATGACATCCAGGTTAACCTTCCTCAGCTGGGTCAGCACTCCATCTCTTAGCGGTGTTTCCAAGATAATAGTCTGTTCAGTGGTCTCGATATGAAGCACTCAGAGGCCCACAGAAAAGAAAGGGACTGACATAGCGTAATAACGTAGGAACAGTTTAATGAATAAAAGTAATGCACTTACAAGTATGTAGAGCCCGTCCTCCTCTCCTACAACGTGGTGCCTTCCCAGACGCGTTTCGTCATACCTGACGTTGTCAATGGGGAACGGGCAGCGCAGTGACGCTCCGCCTAATAAAGCTAACGAAGGGAACCAAGCCTCGTATTGAAATACGAGGCTCAGTAACGCTCCGCCTAATAGAACTAACGAAGGGAACCAGGCCTCGTTTTGAGATGCAAGACTTAGTCAACATACGCCATTACGGAAAATGGCAAATAACCCCAATACGAGCGCTGTCTATCCAGAATTGAAATATTATAGCAACCCGTAACGAACACACTTAACGTCTGTTAAATAGAACATCATAAACGAAAATCACATCCAACAGATATATTATGTGTTTAAAAAAAGAAAGAAACATTAAAGTAATAAATAAATGTGCTCGTGTAACACAAATAGAAAGTTGGCAATATATAAATCGCATAACCCTTCATAATCGCTTATCCCTCCGTGAAACACGAACGAAAAATCTGTTAAATCGTGAAACAAAGGAATTACATCCAGTCCTTCTGGCGGGATTGGCGCGAAAAAGACGTCTGCATAAATGGTGTCATATGTCTAATAGTATGCTGACAGTATAAAAATCGCATACCCTTCGCAATACACGAAAGAGATAGAAAATTAAAGGGGAATAAGTAAATAAAAAAGGATTATTGGAGAAAATTATTTAAAATGAATCCATAGGTATAGTATTTGTCTAGATGTTAACAAATAAAATAGATGTTAAAAAATATATATACCATGGAGTAGTCAATGTGCATAGATCCAACCATAAATAATACGAGTTGGATCCCCGCATGAGCCAAACCCCATAACGACATAAAAATAAAATTAAAAATAGCCTAATCTGTACGATCAATAGATCGTCCATAATAAAATAATTCATATATAAAAAATAAAAATAATACATATACCTAAAATGTATATCCAGAAATGGCGCACATATCTAGAATACATGGACCAGTCTAGCATGTCACAACAGGCAAGGCCAAAAGGGTAATGTATATATAAAACGAGTATAACATTCGAAGTGCAAAAAATACATAAATTAAATGTATAAAAAATATATGAATAAAGAATCAAAACCAAACAGATAAAAAGAGAGGTTTAACTAAGAATTGTCAATGAAGGCGTTGACATCGGTGTCAATATTGAGCCCAAAAGGGGTATAAGTTTTGAGACGGTGGACCCAAGACATTTCCAGTTTAGAAATTTCTCTT
Source organism: Lithobates pipiens (assembly GCF_037356315.1). Lineage (NCBI taxonomy): Eukaryota > Metazoa > Chordata > Amphibia > Anura > Ranidae > Lithobates > Lithobates pipiens. Next base: position 156,955,002 of record NW_027507903.1, read on the forward strand.
ACTAAAGAGCTGCCCCGCCAGTGAGGCTTATATTTGTCAATCCCCAAGAAAAGGGTCTTAGAGGGGTCTTTACTGTGAAATTTCAAATAGTGTTTAGACACAGAGTGGTTGGGGAAACCAATGATAATGTTGCTTATATGTTCATTGAGTCTTTTTATATTCATTGAGTCTTTTTATAGTCGTATTATTTATGGTTGGATCTATGCACATTGACTAGTCCATGGTATATATATTTTTTAACATCTATTTTATTTGTTAACATCTATTTTATTTGTCTCTTCCATCTAGACAAATACTATACCTATGGATTCGTGTGAAATAATTTTCTCCAATAATCCTTTTTTATTTACTTATTCCCCTTTAATTTTCTATCTCTTTCGTGTATTGCGAAGGGTATGCGATTTTTATACTGTCAGCATACTATTAGACATATGACACCATTTATGCAGACGTCTTTTTCGCGCCAATCCCGCCAGAAGGACTGGATGTAATTCCTTTGTTTCACGATTTAACAGATTTTTCGTTCGTGTTTCACGGAGGGATAAGCGATTATGAAGGGTTATGCGATTTATATATTGCCAACTTTCTATTTGTGTTACACGAGCACATTTATTTATTACTTTAATGTTTCTTTCTTTTTTTAAACACATAATATATCTGTTGGATGTGATTTTCGTTTATGATGTTCTATTTAACAGACGTTAAGTGTGTTCGTTACGGGTTGCTATAATATTTCAATTCTGGATAGACAGCGCTCGTATTGGGGTTATTTGCCATTTTCCGTAATGGCGTATGTTGACTAAGTCTTGCATCTCAAAACGAGGCCTGGTTCCCTTCGTTAGTTCTATTAGGCGGAGCGTTACTGAGCCTCGTATTTCAATACGAGGCTTGGTTCCCTTCGTTAGCTTTATTAGGCGGAGCGTCACTGCGCTGCCCGTTCCCCATTGACAACGTCAGGTATGACGAAACGCGTCTGGGAAGGCACGCAGTGACGCCACCACGTTGTAGGAGAGGAGGACGGGCTCCTGTTTGCCGGCCGGCTTTTTACATTGCTCCTATATGCTGTGTTTTATCTACATACATGTAAGTGCATTACTTTTATTCATTAAACTGTTCCTACGTTATTACGCTATGTCAGTCCCTTTCTTTTCTGTGGGCCTCTGAGTGCTTCATATCGAGACCACTGAACAGACTATTATCTTGGAAACACCGCTAAGGCCGCGTACACACGCGCGGACTGTTCGCCCAACTTTGTCCGTCAAACAGTTTCGGCAAACAGTCCGCTCAAACTTAGCATGGACGGACATGGCCACACACGACGGACGAACAGTTTGCTGAAACCGTGCGCGATGACGTGAACGGCACGTACGACGGGACGAAAAATACAACGTCCTATACACTGTATTATAGCTTTCGGCGTGAAAATCCTTTCTGAGCATGCGCGCAACTTTGTTTGACGAACAAGCCTACACACGAGCGGACTGTTCGCTGAAACAAGGTTTCAGCGGACAGTTTTTCGGAAATTCCAAAAAACCTTGTCCGTCAAACTGTCCGCTGAAACTGTCCGCTGAAAGCCCACACACGAGTGGACTGTCCGCCCAAACACTGTTCAGCGGACAAAGTTGGGCGAACAGTCCGCCCGTGTGTACGCGGCCTAAGAGATGGAGTGCTGACCCAGCTGAGGAAGGTTAACCTGGATGTCATCTACTTATCATTTGTATATGCTTCATTCCATATATTTTCTGGTAAGCGCATTCAACATATGGTGACGGGTATCTCACGCGCCTTGGAAAGTGTTGAATCACTGCGGTGCTGTTATCTAAGAACACTTACGTCCGTTATTTGGATTCACCTATGAACTTTCCTTAAATTGGACTTTTTTTCACTTTATGCCATGTTTGGTTTTTTTGGTTATCTACACATTATTTGAGGTCTTTTTGCATAATTGTATTAGTCTTTATTTTTATTTATATTATATGTAGTGGAGGGTTGGCGCGGCTTTGTATATACTTTATTACTGTTGGGTGCCATATCACATTTATTGCTGCCGCCTATTTTGTTAGTTTGTTAATTTTACACTATTTTTCCTAGCGCGGTTTACATTTTTTCCTATTTCTTACTTTAGTCTAACCCTCGGCCTACATCATACTATACAAATACAACTGAATGCAAGGGCCTCAATGTCATATTCCACCAGCAGCTAAGATGTAAAAAATGGTTATCTGTCACAGATGTAGGAATACTTTAAATCTTTTAAACAGGGGTCTCCAAACGTTCTAAATAAAGGGCTAGTTTACTGTCCTTCAGACTTTAGGAGGGTCAGACTGTGGCCAGTGGGGGTAGAAAAAATTCCGGCATCAGTGGGAGTAAACAAGGCCTCAGGCTTGGTCGTTAATGGGAGTAAACAAAATGACATAACTCCTGTGGTAAGTTGGATGAGGAATAGTGCCCCATCATTGGTATCAGTGTAAGGAAAAGTGCCCCATCACTGGTAAAAGTGGGAAGAATAGTGCCCCATCACTGGTATCCGTGTGAGAAATAGTGTCCCATTATTGGCATCAGTGTGAGGAAAAGTTCCCCGTCATTGGCATCAGTGTGAGAAAATGTGCTCCATCATTAGTAGTAGTCTGAGGAAAAATTCCCCATCATTGGTATCAGTGTGAGGGAAAATGCCCCATTAGTGGGATCAGTCTAAGGAAAAGTGCTCCATCACTGGTTTCAGTGTGAGGAAAAGTGCCCCATCATTGATATCGCTGTGAGGAAAAGTGTACCATCATTGGTAAGAGTGTGTGGAAAAATGACCATCATTGGTATCAGTGGGAGGAATAGTGCCCCATCACAGGTATCAGTGTGAGGAAAAGTGCCCCATCACTGGTATCAGTGTGAGAAAAAGTGCCCCATCATTGGTATCACTGTGAGGAAAAGTGTACGATCATTGGTATGAGTGTGAGGAAAGGTGCCCCGTCATTATTATCAGTGTGGGGCAAAGTACCCCATCATTGGTATGATTGTGAGGTAAAGGGCCCATCATTGGAATCAGTGGGTTGAATAGTGCCCCATCATTGGTATCAGTGTGAGAAAAAGTGCCCATTGTTGGTATCAGTGTGAGGTAAAGTGCCCCATCGTTGGTATCAGTGTGTGAAATAGTGCCCTATGGTTGGTGTCATTGGGAGGAATTATGTCCCATTGTTCGGGTCAATGGGAGGAATAATCACCCACTGTTAGTGTCAGTGACAGGAATTGTGGCTTATTGTTGATGTCAGTGAGGTGAATAGTGCCCTAAGGGCAAGATAAAGTAAAGTAAAGGCCTGCAGACTGCAGTTTGGAGTCTACTCCTTTAAAGTTACCAATATTCGACCCAGTATAGATCATCTGGAGCCAATAGAATACTTTTGTTTTTCCAATAACATCCATATATAAATATATGCTATTAGAGATGATTCTTTTTATACTAAATTCCCATCATAACTCGTAGACCATGTCAAATTTCAAATCATGCACAGTGGCAGTGACTGCATTGACTTCTGACTAAAGCCGCGTACACACGGGCGGACTGTATGGCCAACTTAGTCCGTCAGACAATCCGACGGACAGTCCGTCCTACTTTCGAATGAACGGACTTGACCACACACGATGAACAAACAGTCCGTCGAAAGCTTGCGCGATGACGTGTACAGCACGTACGACGGGACTAGAAATAGGACGTCCAATACACAGCAATGCGACCTTTCGCCGTGTAAATCCTTTCTGAGCATGCGCCATACTTAGTCCGTCGAACTAGCCTACTCACGAGCGGACTGTCCGCTGAAACCAAAGTTGGATGGACAATATTACGGAAATTCCGAAATACTTAGTCCGCCAGACTGCACGCTGAAAAAGTCCGCTGAAGCCCACACACGAGCGGACTGTCCGCTGAAATGTGTTTCGACGGACTAAGTTGGCCATACAATCCGCCCGTGTGTACGCGGCTTAAGATAGTAAATGGACAGTTGTAGTCAATAACAACTTATTGGGTACTTGGGTATTTTCAAATCTACATTTTTTTGTGTACCATTTAGGCTAGGGCTGCCTTACAACAAAGGATAAGCAACAATATACAAATATTTTGTTAAACATTATTTTATTATGCACATTATTGCCTATCACAGTACAAAGCATCACTGCTCCTATACAAAGTAAAGTAGCAAACAAAAAAACACAAAAATTTGCTGTAGGCAAAGGTAATTTTAACTGCTTTAATTGCAGATTCATTTTTTTTTCATTTATTATAAGTATATATAAAAAAAATAATAATAATAATACCAGGGTGGTATAGTAGACAAAGGTGAGAGCAGACAAAGGAGAGAGCAGGGTAACAGAGAAATGAACTTATCAGTTTGCTGCTTCTCCTTCTACTCTCCAATTACACGCTGTGGGTGGCAATGAGACCTGTAGGTGCTACTCATAGGTGTGCACAACCTATTGCATTAGGATGTGCACCCCAAAGCTCAAACACACACACCTCTCTTTGCAGCCTCTGATGCACTGGACATTAAATGAATTGGAAGTGCTGCGTGGCTTCCTGCTCAGTCACAAACTGAAGCGTAGTAAACACCATTCATTATGCTTCAGTGATAACTGAATACAGTGAGTGAGTGTGTTCATTTAGAAAAGGAAGAGGCTGGTAAAGGACATATTAATTCCCCCTCTCTCCATCCAGAAACATATCACACAGCAGCCGGGGGTGGGGAGGAGGGGAGAGAAGCCAGTTGCACGGTGGGATGGGGGGATGCAACATGGGGGGACGCCCTGGCAGTAGCAGGAATTGGCACTGCACAGAGTGTTTAGTGTGTGCCCAGGCACACCTAGCACACCCCCTGGGCACTCCCATGGTGTCACTTCACTTGAGCTTGGAAAAAAATCAGGTCTTTTGCCCTGCCAGATAGGGCTGTGCTGTGCAGCAGAGCAATGTAAGTCTGAGAAATAGAAATTCCTTGGCAGATCATATACATATATTTCATCTTTGTATTTAGCTGCTTGTTTGAAGTTCAGCTTTAATTGCGTGTTGGCGATGATAGCATTTGCATTTTAAATAAAATGAGAGGATGAAACTCAACAAGTGGTTAAATCTTTGACTGGCATGGCATTAAAACTGTCCGAATAGCTTAGCTTTAAAAGTAAATAACAGAAATAATTTTAGTTTATAGGAAACCTAATATGTTTTCTGACAAATGTTGCTGAATTTAATAGAGCTAATGTTATTTAACTGCATTGTAAGCGCGCTGAAATATTAAACAAACTGGAAATGTTTCCTTCTGCTGCTGTGTTGGGATAAAGTGAGATTTAATGAACACATTAATCATCCTCGGGGCAGTTTTTACGATTGATTTAGGATTGAAACAATAAACTGGGTGCATGATGCCTATGGCAGCATCCATGTCTCTGAAACTAGAGACACAAATATATTATATTATAAGGGTGTGGCATAACAAAAGAACATTCATCTGCCTATGGAACGCTTAACATCATGCCCAAAACTCTTCCCTGCTAGGATGTAAGTGTATTAAGATTTATTTTGGGTGCAGGAAAGCAGTCCTTCATCCAAGAAACAAACCATAAAAGTCAGCAGCTAAATACTGCAACTGCTGACTTTTAATAATAGGACACATACCTGTCCACGTATTCAGAGTGGTCCCTGGTATACGGGACCCTGGTATACGTGTCCTGGCGGCAGCATGTTTACTTTGGGAAGCTGGCTGTGACTCCTTGAAACTTCACAGCCTGCTTCCCACTGCGCTTTGTGAATGGTCCCGCAGCCTTCTGGGACATGTTGTGTCCCAAAATGTTGCAGGGGAAGGGGGGAGAGGGAACTTCCACTGGAAATGGGATCAGGTAACTGTCAAAACCACCCCCCCCCAAAAAAAAATAAAGTGGCAAAACTACAAGTGATAGTAAACTGCTGGTTGTTATATTTTTTTTTTGGAAACCTGAAAAGCCAATGTCCTAATGTGCTAGTATGCATCACATACTAGCACAATATGTAAAAATGTACCTGAAAACAAAGCCTTCCAGCAGCATGCTGCCACTGCTGAAGGCACTTCCATCTTCACCCGGTCTTCCTCCTGGGTTCGCGGACTCCAGCTTTGTGAGTGACCAGAGTTGCGATGATGTCACTCCCATGCATTCACACAGAAGCCGCCGTTTACAGCATAGGACTCTGAAGGACCGGCATGGGTGGCCGTTTTATTTGAGCACATGTGCCGTCACTGGCTGCATGTACAGTAAATATCTCCTAAACGGTGCACGTTTAGGAGATATTTACAGTATATATAGGTAAGTCTTATTATAGCTTACCTATAGGTACAATTCATGTATGGGAGTTGACTCCCACTTTAAAGAGGAGGGGAGGGAGACAGACAAGTGGAACTTCCCCTTTTGGATGAAGTTCCGCTTTAAAGCAGATCTCCATGTTGTCTACCATGTTTAAAATCAAATGAAAACAGCTTTAGCTTCAATACTGCCCTTTATTAACCCAGAGGTGTCCCTTGTAGTATTTTTCTATCCAACAATAGATGCCACCAGTTTTATGCACTGAATGACAGCCTCATCATTGACCTTAGCTACTGCTAGCACAGACTGCCATAGACTCATCCCCTGGGACGACCCCGCCATGCCGCCTGGTAATATTCTTGAACTCAGCAGCACTTACAGCCCATCGCTGCTAAAGTAGAACAGGAAAGACCCATGACATCACTGGACCTACATGAAGATCTCAGGAGAAAAGTATGTATAGCATTGTTTTTAAATACTGCCTGGAGTATTACATTATTAAAGTGGAGCTATACTCACCTCTTCTCCCGCACTGCAATGTGTCAGAGCTCCCCACTGGCTGCTGACATCTTCAGCCCTGTGGCTTCTAGGTATCAATTCCTGACCATTTGCATGGAGTTTAGTTGTCTTGGCATGCACAGCTCAGTCTACAGTGCAGACAGACTTGCACCCAAACTATGGATATCAGACAATTTACTTATTCATAACAAGCAGTTAGGGCTCATTCACATGGCTTGTTCTCTTTAGTTAAAGTGGTTTTAAACCCTCTCATATAGGCAGTGAAGTGATTAGCCACAAGATTAAACAAATCCTCCTACATATGTTTTACTTGTTTATCTGCAGTCTTCTCTTTTCTATATCCCATCAAAGTGCTGATTTTAGATAAAATCCTTCTGCATCTGTCAGCACAGAGGAGGGGGTGGGTGGCTGCGTTAGAGCTCTTGTACAGCGTGTGAGAGCTGATTGGAGGGAAGCTGTATAGTGAATAGACAAGCAATGTGTGCTGAGCTCTCCTCCCCGTCACCATTTCATTTCATGACTGATGTTTACAACCATTTTAAAGAGAAAATATGGTTGTCACAGATCTGCAGCATTGCTGCTAAACCTGTCCCTCTTCTCAAAGATCAGCAGGTATGTTGGAACAATTAGTTTCATAGCTTTAACTTGGAAGGTCCTGCTGTTACATGTTATCCTTCATGCATTCAAGACTTAACCACTTACTGTTGATTCAATTAGCTCCCAGCCGGGCTACACTCAGCCCGGCTAGGCCATCTTCCTAGTGGAGGTGTTCCCCAGTGTCCCCTGTGTTTCCTAGTGGCGAAAGTTTCCAATGTCCTCTGTGTTTCCTAGTGGAGAAGGTTCCCAGGGTCCCCTGTGTTTCCTAGTGGAGAATGTTCCCAGTGAACCCTAGTGGAGAAGTTTCCTAGTGTCCCTGGCTTCTTGGGAATATTACTCGAGACCCCAAGACTCCTAATGTCCTTGGCTTTCTGAGAAGTTTCCAAGTGAGTCCTATACTCCTAGTGTTCTATGTTCTGGGAGGCCCATAGTGACCTCGTTATTCCTAATGATCCCGTAGCTGTATTTCCCTTGTTCTTAGTGTTTACAAGCATCTCCCAGTTCTTTGCAGTGTGATCCCCATATCCCTGGTGTCTTTTAGCCTGTCTCCAGAGACTCTTATGCCACGTACACGCGACCGGACTTTCCGGCAGAAAAGGTCTGAGGGAATAATTTCATCGGATATTCCGATCGTGTGTGGGCTTCATCTGACTTTTTTACAAAAATTCTGATGGACCTAGAAATAGAACATGTTTTAAATCTTACCGGTGGAATCAATTCCTATCGGAAAAAACGTTCATCTGTATGCTATTCTGACGGACCAAAAATGGCTCAAGGGCAGCTACTGGCTATTGAACTTCCTTTTTCTAGTCCCATCGTGCGTCATTGCGTTCTAAACGAATGGACTTTGGTGTGATCGTGTGTAGGCAAGTCTGTTTCAGCGGAAATCCGTCAGAAAGACCATAAGAGTTTATTCTGACAGAAAAAACGGTCGTGTATATGCAGCATTAGTGTACTCCTGCTTGAATTTTGTAACCTTGTACCTGTTGTGTCCTTTGAGCATTCCAGTGTACTTGTGTACCTTTGCCAGCTTTCAGCCTTCCAGCCCTCAGTGATTCCCTGTGAAATCCTACCTGCTATTTGTTAGGATCATCAGTGTCTGCAGTCTGCTTTGATGTCTCCCAGTGGATTTCTTGTCTGTTTTCTGCTCTGTGTCCTTGTCCTGCTCATTCCTAGTTGTCCTGTGCGTCTCTTGGCACCTGTTCCCAGTGTCTATGTGTTTCCATGCACATCCGCCAGTTTGAGCTATACTCCCTGCTGCCCTGTGAACCCAGCGCCTCAGTGCTGCATGGGACTCTCACCTGTTTTTGAGGCCTTAGTTCTCAGTAGCTTCCTGCTTGGGCGAGTCAGAGAAATGTGCCTGCAGCACAACCCATCTCCACCTTCAGGAGATCTGAAGAAGACCAAGCATTTCCTTGGACTCTGCACTCTCCAAGGGACCCCACCTTTGCTGTATGTGCAGGCAGGCTGAGTTGAATAAATGAGTGACTTGTATAGTGCTACCTATGCGAACTGAATCGCCTCAGGGTGCTTTCTTACCACCAGTGTCCATCTGCAGCTTATTTTTTTATTTTTTTTATGTGGTCCTTTAACCTGTAGGGTCCCAAAACACTTACAACATTGACATACACATATTATGGCCAATTTTTTTGGCCAGGGTCTAATTAACCTACCAGCATGTCTTTGGAGTGTGGGAGGAAACCCACGCAGGCACAAGGAGAACATGCAAACTCCAGGCAGATAGTGTCCTGGTCGGGATTTGAACCAACAACCCTATTGCTGCTAGGTGAGAGTGCTAACCACTAGACCACTGTGCTGCCCCACCAATGCCAATAGGTATATTTGCTGTCTGATGCCGCGTACACACGGTCGGAGAATCCGTCGGAATGCGTCTTATCGGACCGTGTCGTCAGATAATCCGACTGTGTGTGGTATGCATCGGACTGATTCAGTCCGAATCTCCGTCGGACCCAATTTTCCAACATGTTGGAAATATTTCCCGACCAACTGGGCTGGTCGGACGTAATCCGATCATGTGTAGAGAATTTTGATCGGACCAAGTGCCACGCATGCTCAGATCAAATTCCTACATCAAAGCTATTGGCTACTAGCCTGAATCTAGTCCCATCGTAACGAAATTATGTCATCACGTTGTGAAAGATCGGATTTTTCGACAACTTAGTCCGACCGTGTGTATGCAACAGTTTCGGACACAATCCGTCAGACTAAATCTGATGAACAAAATCCGACGGATTTGGTTGTGGAAATCTCTGACCGTGTGTACAGGGGCATAGACAACTTGTGTACCATAGCTGTATGCTTTGAACACATATTCCCTGGTGCCCCCTGTGCACTTCACCCCATACATATTACCCCTGCATTCCTGTAGGCTCAGCATCCTGCTGTTGGAAGACCCTTCAGTCTCCCTGTGAGCCCTGCACCCCAGTGCTGTGAAAGTCTCTTACTAGTATTCCATGCTCTGCCTGCCTGTAAGAACAGCTCCCCAGTGCTATATCTGCCATTGCTGTGAGTTGTGTATTCCCTGCTTGCTCAGATCCTTGTTTCTGTGCTTCCTTGTACCAGGTCAGCTGCAGCCTGCATGGGTATACTGTACTTTCCAAGCTCTCTGCCATCCATCATGCATGATTCTATTCTGTTATTAAAACAGAACAGCAACATGATTTGATCCCCCATCTGTCTGTTTTTAGCAGATAGGATCGGACCAGATGTCGGCGGGTGTCATCAAACACACCTGAACAATGTAGACTGAGAGAACCATGGACTTTTTAGGCACCAAAACACAAAAAAGTTATATAGAATTAACACATTTTATTTCATAGAGTATAAAATCTGGAAATATATCAAAAATCACATGAATATAATTAAATACTCAAGTTAAGCTACTATTGGGGTCAAAAGACCCAAACCAACCCTGTAGAAATATTGATATATGAGCAAAAGAATTTGAGGCTGTCAACGTCCAAAAGGGATTGGCAGGATTGGTTTGGTTGTTCTGACCCCAATAGTAGCTTACCTTGACTATTTAAGTTTATTCATGAGATTTTAGATATATTTCCATGTTTTATATTCTATTAAATAAAATGTGTTAATTTTATATAACTTTCTTTGTGTTTTGGTGTCTAAAAAGTCCATGGTTCTCTCACTCTGTCTCTCACACTGTGATGATGTAACAATCCCATCAACGAACATCCGCAGTTCCATAGAGAGCAATGAATGATCGGGTCTGCCTAAAAAACTTTTTTTTGTACTAAATGTAGTTATTTGCAATTTAGCTAGTAAAGGCACAGTATATTAGCAATGTCACCTAGAGCCTGTGTACACAAGTTTTTGTTCTTTTTGGGAACTGCCTTTCTCTCCATAGAAGCCAATAGAAATGCAAACACAACTTGAAGCAGCTTGCTGTAGCTTAGAAGATGATCAACAAGCAACAAGGGTGCTAGGCACAAGTCAAATGCACCTGTCAATGAACTCTGACTTTTAACTGCTGTTAAAGTCATTTATTAGCCACACAGGGAGGGTATCAATTCTGTGAGTCACCCAACTCATAGACTTTGTGAGAGGGCATGGTAAAGCACAACCATTGTACAGCACTATAAAGCAGAACTTGAGCATGTAATGAGCATTGACTGCCCCTGCGTAGGGTTGCCACCCTTTCTTCAAGCCAAACTCAAACACTTTAGTGGCAGCATTTTTTTGGGGGAGTATACGCTATAAAATTGTAAAAGACCTGAGACCCTTTTGGTGGAGAGAGAGTGGTGATGTGGTGCATAGCTCGCCGCAGCAAATGTGGCTGAATTGTGAGTTTTCTTCATGGAATGCAAGGGTCAAATATGTCCTGGGGAGAGGGCTAGTGCTAGCAGGGGGGTGGGGAGAGTTAGATATGTGCTGGGGGGCAGTAGCGGCTGTTGCTCAAAATGTTTTTTGGGGGGGAGGCACAAACAAAGTGAAAAATTCTGAAAAAAAACTATCAATTGCAGTCTCACTGTGCCCCATCAAATGCAGCCACTCTGCCCATCAAATGCAGCCACTGTGCCCATAAAATGCAGCCTCTGTGCCCATAAAATGCAACCACTGTGCCCATCATATGCAGTCACTGTGCCCATCATATGCAGCCTCTGTGCCTGCCCATCATATGCAGCCTCTGTGCCCATGATATGCAGCCTATGCCCATCATATGCAGCCTGTGCCCATCATACAGCCACTGTGCCCATCATATGCAGCCTCTGTGCCAATCATACAGCCTCTGTGCTCATCATATGCAGCTTCTGTGCACATCATACAGCCACTGTGCCCATCATATGCAGTCTCTGTGCCCATCATACAGCCACTGTGCCCATCATATGCAGCCTCTGTGCCAATCATACAGGCTCCTTGCACATCATATGCAGCCTCGGTGCCCATCATACAGCCACTGTGCCCATCATATGCAGCCTCTGTGCCATTCATACAGCCTCTGTGCCCATCATATGCAGCCTGTGCTCACATGTGCTGGGGGCACTTGGGGGGGGGGGTCAGATATGTGCTGGGGGCACTTTGTGAGAGAAGAGGGCCAGTGTAAGGTGGAGGGGTGGGGGGTAGGATATGTGCTGGAGGGATCCTTTGAGAAGGAAGAGAATGCAAGGAGAGGTTGCCAGATTTCAAATCCAATCCACAATCCACATATGTTCTACCATATCCTCCTTTCCAGCCACTCTCTCCCCCTCCCTCCTCCATCTACAGAGCATAATAAAAATTTTCTACTGACCTGATATCAGCGGGTCCCTACTCCTCTTCCTCCTCGTGTGTGTACAGAACCGAGGAGGAGGAGGAGGGGAGATGCTTCGATTCACTGTCACTCTGCTCTGCTGAACCAGACTGCTGTCAAGGAGAGGGGAGAAATGTCACTCTTGGTGTAGTCCATGTGAATGAGGTGTCCGAGTCTGGGGCAGAAGTAAACCCGAACACATCATTCAAAAACCGGACTGTCCGGGAGAAAACCGTACAGGTGGCAACCCTACCCCTGTCAACTGTAAACTATGCACATCAATGGTCTTTTTAAAATATTAACACACAGTAATAAGATCATGTACATCAAACATATCTCTATAACATTTATCTGAAATGCTAAAAAAGATTACACAGTACATTGCCCTTCTAGCAGTAATGAGGGTGTCACACAGGTGAGGAGTGACCTGGTAACTGTAGCCTCAGGGCCTTGTGGCAATGAAGTTGTGCTCCTGTCTAGGTTTTCGGTAATACTCCATGGCTATGGAATGTATTTGTACTGAAAACATCCATAGACGGTTTGAGCGATTCTAGTCTATTATTAAAACAGAACACAGACATGATTAAAAAATTAAATTGATTTTCAGCTCATTAATTTTGGAAGCTAAATTATCAGTAGGGAAGCTAATCCTGGAATACAAGATGTAATATCCTTGATGTGAGATGAGAACAGCAAACTGAAAAAAAGGTAATTTTTATATTGGCATACAACCACTGAAGCATTTTGGAAATAGTCATGTACCATTCATTAAAAGATCAGTTTCTATAAGTGACTTATGAGTGACAAATGAAGGAAACTCAATAGATATGAATGTGTCAAGTGCCTCCTGAGATATTTGTTCAACTTTCCCTCTAATGAATGCTCAACAGCAAGATGTTTCCTTTTGATAAGACTCTCGTAGAAGATCCTTGTATTAAAGCTGCCTTGTGAAACCTGGAAACTCTTTTGATAAACAGCAGGATTAACTGTGCAATTGTTTGTACATCAATCTTTCTAATGAGAGAGCTTCATCGCTGTTCAGTTGCAGCATAAACTTCACCTAGCCCTGAGACCAAATTCTCTTAAATAAACCTTGTCTTGAGAAAATATGCAGAATGCCAATGTTGACCTCTGCTTCTGATATTTACTGCCATGCCAAACTAATGGATTTAAAGTCTACTGTATGTGAACCAGTAGCGACTGGTGCTCAAAATTTTTGGGGGGGGGGTGCACACAAACTAAAAAATACTGAAACCCCCCCCATTAATTGCAGCCTCACTGTGTCCATAAATTGCAGCCATTGTGCCCATCAATTGCAGCCACTATGCCCATCATATGCAGCCACGTCTGCCCATCATATGCAGCCAGGTGTGCCCATCATATGCAGCCACTTGTGCCCATCATATGCAGCCACGTGTGCCCATCATATGCAGCCACTTGTGCCCATCAAATGCAGCCACGCAGCCACTGTGCCCATAAAATGCAGCCACTTATGCCTGTCAAATGCAGCCACTTGTGCCCAGTATATGCTGCCACTTGTGCCCATCATATGCAGCCACTTGTGCCCGTTAAATGCAGCCACTTGTGCCCATCATATGCAGCTACTTGTGCCCATCATATGCAGCCGCTGTGCTCATCAAATGCAGCCACTTGTGCCCATCATATGTAGCCACTTGTGCCCATCAAATGCAGCCACTTGTGTCCAGTATATGCAGCTACTGGTGCCCAGTATATGCAGCCACTTTTTCCCATCAAGTGCAGCCACTTGTGCCCACCACCCCCCAGGCACGGCTGTGCATTGTGTCACTTCCTGCCAGGCAGCAGCTCCTCAGTGCACCAGAGCGGTGGCAACCTCTGCTCCAGTGTGTGTCTCCTCCGTTTTTCTTCCTAAGCGCTAGGCATCCAAAATAAGGTAAGGGTCCACTGATGTGAACCCTTACCTTGTAAAAATAAAACCACTCAAAATAGAAATGCAAGTTCTCTTTTTTTTAATTTTATTTAGAGGTATGCAGTATAACATAACAGCATGACATGACAGACTATAGTTGATGATATCCATTAACATAAATGTAAAAACATGAACAAAGAATTTATAGATATCAATAAACAATCAGACAAAATTCAAGTCTGCCTGTCAGTTTTGATGGTGGACCTGAACGGGAGCTCCATACTAGTCTATGGAGCGACGGATGTCAGCGGTGCCATTTCTGCTGACATCCGACCCGGTCTGATACGCTAAAAGCAGACAGATGGCCCTATGTTCGGATCCGTTGCTATCGGATCGGTTGAAATCGGATGAAAATGGACATGCTGTCCGTTTTCATCCAATCTTACCATAGAAACCAGCGGCGCTCAAAAAGCCCCTCCCCAATCAGTGAGCAGAGAGGGACCTGTCATCCGCCGGCTCACCAGAGATCTACGGAGAGATCTCCCGCTGAACTGGCAGACAGAGGCGGACTCCGTGGAAGCGGATCCGCCTCGTGAGAATGAGGCCTAAGGTGTCTATAAACTTCAAGCTGTAGCCTCTACAGAAAGTATATCCTACATTGTGACAGAGAACATATAGAAAAACAAATGACATATCACACTGAAAAAAGAGAAAAAAAAAATCTTTTAAGGCAACAACCAGCATGTATGGAACCCATGTGGGTTGGGGAATGGAACATAAGAGATACATGGCAAGGGTCCCTTGGCCCTTCCCCATATTAATTGTACCCAACTATCAGTGCATACCAAGTAATATTTTTTTGGTTTATGGAAGGAAAGAGTAGACACCCTATATGTCTAGATAAAGGGTAAAAGTAAAAAGGATGAAAAGAACAAAGAGAGGAGGGAGGATGGGGTGCTTTGGCAGAGTCGACAGCACAAGACATCAAGTTCCCCTAGGGGAAAGAGCTTTAATTTAAGAGTAATGCCCCATACACACGATTGGATTTTCCAACAACAAATGTTGGATGTGAGCTTGTTGGCTGAATGTCCGACTGTGTGTATGCTCCATCGAACATTTGTTGTCAGACTTTCCGCCAACAAATGTTGGCTAGCAGGTTCTCAAATTTTCCTGAAGAAGGAGGCCGCGCCTCTGAAACATGTATTCATGGCAACAGTTTGTTTGTGTGCTAGAGGGATAGACTGCACTCATTTTGACTTCCCTTTCCGGCTAAGAGTGATGTCATGCAACGCCGGCTGGACCAAGCGTGTGTCTAGCAATATACACAGTTTGATGAGAGAGAAAGGAAGATTATATCTATACCCCTCACCACCACCACTCGCTCCTAGGATTCCACCCAGTGACACAGACCAGGAAAGGAGGCATCTATTCAGCTGTATATGTGATTTATGTCTTACGTCTATGACTGCAACACCTCTACTTTTATATTTTAATTTTTAACCATTAAAATGGTATTACACTAGGGTAGTCATGCGCTCTCTTTTTCTTTGTATGTCTCAAATTTTCCACCAACAAAACTTTGTTGTCGGAATTTCCGATTGTGTGTACACAAGTCCGACGTACACAAGTTCACGCATGCTCGGAATCAAGCAGAAGGAGCCGCAGTGGTTATTAAACTTCCTTTTTCTCGGCTCGTCATACATCTTGCATGTCACCACGTTCCCACGTTCATAATTGTGACCGTGTGTATGTAAGACAAGTTGGAGCCAACAACCTTCAAACAAAATTCCACAGTTTTGTTGTCCGCAAGTCCGATTGTGTGTACGGGGCATAAATCAAATATTCATCTGAAAAGCGGAACATATCCCAAAGCAGCCAGCGTGTGTTGTATTCCTCCATCTTGCCCTAAGGGCAGACGTCTCATATGTTCCATCTGTTGAATGTCATTCACCCTGGCAAACCATTGTGGCACAGTAAGTGGAGATTGTTGTTTCCGTATGTTGGGGATGCAGGCCATGGTTGCATTCAGAAGATGTTTCAGCAGAGAATTACGGTATCTCTTACTGGACATTGGAGTCAAGTTAACCTCCCTGGTGGTAATCCCGAGTGTGAATTTACATTATCAAAAGCGGTAACCCCGAGCCACACTCGTGGATTGCATCTCAGTATCCTGGAAAGTTACTTAGCTTGTCCCCAGGATCCTGTGATGTCTGCCCGCTGTGTCCGCAGGCTGTGTCCTCTGCCCAATGTACTGTGTACCGGGCTCCATTCCCTGCGAGCGTTGCAACGCACGGGGTCGGAGCCCGGCATCAAATTCTAAAAGTGCAAAAAGCAAAACACATACAGTACACTAAAGATTATTGTATGAAATCATTTCAGATTCTTTTTGTCTCTAGTGCTTTGTCCAGTGGCCTGCATGCAGTTTTATTTTATATATACTGTTCTTTCTGCCTGGAAACTTGAGGTTGTCCATGGCAACCAAAAAGCGTCCCTTTACGTCAAAAAGGTTTTAGACCAGCTGGACAACAGCGATAGTAAATTAGAATCAATTGCAGAATTGAGCGATAGTGATTCGTGGGGAAATTCGTCATCAGATTCTGAAAGTAACGACAGCGACAATTCTGCAACTGAACAAATTTCAGTGTTTTTGATTTGATTGCATTATTGAATACATTTTATTATTATTTTTTATAATTATTTATCGTTATTTATTATATTATTATAATTTATGATTTCGTGTTTAAAACTTTATCATACCCGGGATGTCTACTAGACTCTTGTTTGGACAGATTTAAGTGAGTTATTACTAAAAATTACAGGCCTTCAATATAAAAAGCCAAATTTCCATGCAAAACAATGTACCGCTTTAAGATGCAAAAATCTGACATAATCATACCACAAGGGAGGTTAAGGAGCACTGCCACTGGATCATCCAAAAGGGAAATATCTGTGAATTTGTGTACAATTTGCAAGACCTGTTGCCAAAAAGGATGCAGCTTTGTACAATCCCAAAAGATATGGAGTAGTGTGCCCGCCTAAGTACTGCTTCCTGGGCTGTGTCCAGGGAATATTGACGCTAGTACAGCTGGGGTCTGGTACCAACATGACAAGGTTTTAAATGTGATTTCTTGATATTTGCTGCAAAGAGGAGAATCCAGGTCTTTTCATCCTTCGAGAATGTAGTGTTACGATCTTTTTCCCATTTGCTCAGATATGAAGGGTCATTTTGAGATGTAATCGCCAGTAAAATACCTTAAGAGCAGGAGAGATATTTCTGTAATAGGCCATCTCTCAGACAGAAATCTTAAAATTAAGTGGGTTGTCTACAGAAACTGCCATGATCCAGGAGGGACCAAAGAAAATGGGAAAGTATATTTCACCTACCTAAGTTAGAGGAGTTAAGGGCACGATATAAAGCTGATGGACTGGCCCAACCAGAGGAGCCAAGAGAAGTGGAAGCTCTAACTAGGTTAAGGTCTGGTTGGAGTTGGAAAGCTTTGTCAGAAAAACACGGTGCAAAGTCCAGGTGTCCGATGATAGACGTCTACGGAGAGGGGAAGCTGGACACTCCGGCCATCCTGTAATACCTGCGGAGTTCCAATAAAGTGGGCTCGATCAATGGGTGTTTAGAGGAGAATGGAGAGTAACGAATCCCTGTCCATGAAAGGTCAGCTAAAGAGACCGACACCAATTCCTGTTGCAGGGATACCCATAGTTTTGGGAAAAATGACTACACCAGACTACCACTCTGTTCATGTTAACCGCTGTACAGTATAAGGCTGGTTCCGGGTGATCAACACCCCTCTAAGCTTTGGTCCTTGCCAAAGAGCCCCTTTGAGAGGGGATTTTTTTAGTGTAGCATGGTTTGTCAGCACCGGAGCAAGGCAAATAATTTGCACCCCCTAACCCTAACTTACAGCAGAGCAGCCAGCCAATAACCTCGACATATCTTCAATGACAACTAAAAAGCTGTGCAGTTTTGCTGCGACTGTCATGCAATTTGCTGCACGGCAATGGTGGCAAATTTCATAGCGTAAAGCTTGTCATGCAAAAAGGAACAGGAGCTTCTTTTGGGCTATAAGCTTCTTCCAACATAATGTTATGCATTTGTCGTGTGCTTTACTGCGTGGCAATTCGCATCACATGAAGCTTGTTGCCCAAAAAGGAGCAGTAGTTTCTTTCAAACTCACAGGTTAGCATGACAGATTAGATATTATGTGTTCCTATTGAGGTGGTTCATACAGATTCGATCCACATGTATTGCGCTTTGAGTGCCATTCCGAAAAGGGTCCTGTGCAAGCTTGTAGAGGTGCGTTCCAGACTTGTAAGTAATAAAGTAGGGTGGCATGCAGAAATAAGTGTTCACATAGGATTGCTATTGGCAGAAGTTTTTACATTGAAGTTCCCTTGTTCCCTTGTCACCTCCTCCCATGCTCGCCTCCAGGCCTTCTCCAAGCCTCTCCAATCCTTAGGAATTCCCTATCCCAATCTATCAGACTATCTCCTACTCTATCCACTTTTAAGCAATCCCTGAAAACTTTTTTCTTTAGGAAAGCCTATCCTGCCTCCCCCTAACAGCTGTACCATTATTTTCTCCATCAGCTCATCCCCTATAGTTATATTGTAAGCTCTAATGAGCAGGGCCCTTTGATTTCTCCTGTATTGAATTGTATTGTAACTGTACGGGAAAAATTATGAATCACAACTGGGCACCTAAACCCCCCTCCTGCCCAGACCAATTTTTAGCTTTCAGCGCTGTCACACTTTGAATGGCAATTGCGTGGTCGTGCTACACTGTACCCAAATGAAATTTTTATCATTTTTTCCCCACTAAAAGAGCTTTCTTTTGGTGGTATTTGATCACCTCTGGGGTTTTATTTTTTGTTAAAAAAATAAATGAAAAAATGCTGAAAATTTAGAATAAAAATACAAATCATATTTATATTTTGTGGCACTGGTGGGCACTGATGGGTGGCCCTGAAGGGCACTAATAGGTGGCACTGATGGGCACTGGTAGGTGACACTGATAGGCAGCACTGCTAGGTAGTACTGATGAGGCATTGATTGACACCCCTGGTGGGCATTGATAGGTGGCACTCTTGGGCATTGATAGTTGGCACTGAATGGAGGCACTAATATACACTAGTGGGCACTGCTATGCACTTATTAATCATATTAATATTAGCGCAACTCATAATTTTTCCACTTTTGTTTGTGTTTGTGTTGCACCAAGAATTTCTGCTTTACTTTTTTATTTTTCTTGTATGTATTATTAGAGGTTAATTTTGCACGGTTTTTCCGCCATTTTTTTATTTACATTGTAACTGTACTGTCTGCCCTCATGTTGTAAAGCTCTGCACAAACTGTTGGAGCTTGTATAATAATAATAATGGGAGGAGTTTTTGCATTGAAGCCAATGGGAGGAGTTTTTGCATTGAAGTAAATGGGACGCAGTTGTGGAGAGAGAGAGAGAGAAAATCATAAATTGCACAGAAATCGGAATGACATTGCAATTTCATTACACATAACATAGGTGTGAGCACAGGTGCCAGGATGCAATTTCAAGTTGCCATGGCAACCTGGCACCTGAGATTTGTCGAGTCCTGGACTAGGGAACTCAGAAGATAGGAGGGGTGAATGTCTGTGCATGTCTGTGGAGCCCAGGATGACAAGGGTGGTCTCTTGCACAATTCCCTTCCAAGCTCCTCTGGTAGTGGGAACAGAGACTGGTAGAGCAGTGGAAGAGCACAGGTGCCAGAAAGCTGGATCAGTGAATTTTAGCTTGGAAGAACAGAAATCCGCTGGGCAGAAGTATGGAGTCAGGTCACCAGATGGGTTTGGCATAAAAGGCAAGGAAATCAGAAGAGAAGTGTCAGAAATAGCCAGGTCAGTAACAAGAAGAATACAGAACACAGGGATCAGACCTGAAGACAATCTAGCAATGAGGCTGGGCAGACTTCTGGTTTAAATAGGGTACTGGGAGCCAGGATCTATGGGCGTGCCGATGTGTGCACATGCTCATGCACACATGCATTTCTGTCCTTGCAAGTTATCTTAAAATGGCCATGTGTGCAAAAATTAGCACTTCCTACATGAGGTTCCTGGCAGTGCATCGGAGCTCGAAATGTACAATAGAAGTCAAGATTTTCTCATAACGCCCCCCTACTTACTGTATATCTCTGGACCTTCCTATCAATATGATGTGTGTTCCACGAGAAAGTAACCTCTTTGCATGCATTTTTTAGTTCAGGTTGTCTAGGTTTGTGTCAGATTTTAATATATTAGTAAATTGCTTTCTTGCAAGTGATATTGGTGGCTGAAAGGGGATTTTTTGTGTGATTCTATACTAAGAAGCTAACATTTCTCATAAATAGTATTTCTCATAAAACTGGAGAGTGCAAAATCTGGTGCAACTCTGCAATGTAAACAATCAGCTTCCAGTTTTGTTAAAGCTTAAAGCGGTTTTGTACCTAAAATTGCATCTTCTTCTTATCTAAATCGCATGGTAACATAGTTACAGTGGAATATATGTATCTATGGGCTTCTGCGCTCTATGAGAAATAGAAGAGGGAGGTGAAAAAGAAGCAGCAATCACTGTATGAGTTATCTCTCAATATTGTAGACTTAAGATAAAGTGGGGGTGTGTGCGCTACCTTTAAAAACCAAGTAATATGAGAGAATAATAAATAAATGAAAGATATAGTAAGAAACACCCTAATACTAACAGAGTGTAAATACAAGTGTACTTGTAAACAATAGCAGGTAATTAACCACTTCCCACCCAGCCAATGCACATATACGGCCGGGTGGGAGCCGTCTACTTCTGATAGGACGTTCAGGAACGTCCATCAGAAGGAGCGGGATCGCGCGCGCGCGTGCCCGTGCAGCGGCGCGATCCCGATGCGCCCGTGTCACCCGGACACGGCGCATCTCAGATCGGCAGGAGGGCTCTCTGATTGGCCCTCCTGATCACATGATGGCCGTGTCCAATCACGGCCGTCATGTGATGTAAACAAACAGCCGGTTGCTAGGCAATCGGCTCCTCCTCTCCTCACACAGAAGTCATCGCTGAGGAGAGGAGAGCAGATCGCTGCAGCCGGCTGATGATCAGTGAGTATGAACTGTTTTTTTACAGCTTTTTACTCACTGATCACCAGTCCAGTGTAATACACAACACACCACACAGTGTAAACACAGTCCCCACATATGTCCCCATAACACACATGTCCCCAAAACATACATGTCCCCAAATAATAAATACACATGTCCCTAATAATAAAAACATGTCCCACACATATGTCCCACTAAAATCACATGTTCCAATGATTATCTGCACACATACGTACATGATCACCTGCACACATATGTACATGATCATTTGCGTACATATGTCCGTGATCACACAAACCAATTATTAGACACTTAACGGAATTTTTTTTACCAAAAACATGTAGCAGAATACATTTTGGCTTAAATTTATGACAAAATTTGATTTTATTGGATTTCTTTTAAAATAGAAAAGAGAAAATATAGTTTTTTTTCCAAATTTCCGCTTTTTTGCGCTTATATCGCAAAAAATAAAAAAACGGAGTCGTGAATAAATACCACCAAAATAAAGCTCTATTTGTGCGAACAAAATGATAAAAATTTCATTTGGGTACAGTGTAGCATGACCGCGCAATTGTCACTGAAAGCGCTAGAGCGATGAAAGCTGAAAATTGGGCTGGGAAGGAAGGGGGCGAAAGTGCCCTGTATTGAAGTGGTTAATAATATGGAAAAAAGTGCATCCGTGCATTGATAGATAAAAAAGTGGCTAAGTGTATAATTCAAGTGAAGTTTGCTACATGCAAAAAAACGCATATATCTGTGTAAAGATAAAGTGTCTAAATAGCATAAAAATGTTCCAAACAGGAATCAGGTAGCAGCAGGTAAGTGAATTGTACAAAAATGGCAACAAATATAATAAAATAAAATATGGCAAAAAACATGTAAATAAATCAAAGTGACATCAGTGCATCACACTAAAGTGTCCCATACAAGATACAATCGTGCAACTCAGATGATCGCAATCTAAAATTATAAAGTGCAATGTGCCAAAGAGACAGTCCTCTGGTGATGATCCGTGCCAGTGGTGCTAACGCTAGGTAATTACCTCACCGCTGCAAGGTAAGCAGCGAAAAAACACAGGGCAACCAGATGGCAGGGAATGATCCAGGGAATGGCTGCACAGCAAGTTCTTGGAGATAACACAAATTCCTCCAACTTCCTCGTCAGTGATAGATGGCAAACAAGCTCAAGGGGATAAACCAGAAAGATCCACCATGGTGTAGTATTTCAAACATTGAATTTTATTAAAAATAAATATCTACTCACAGGGGAAATGGGGCAATACACAGTGAACAACAGACCGCCGAGCACCTTGCTCGGATGTAGACGTCACTTCCGGGTTCCTACGCGTTACGTCATCAATAGGACTTCAACTGGGATGTTTCAATGGTAACCGGAAGTGGCTTTTGAGAGTACTGGGCGGATGGGTACCGCCCTCTATTTGCATATTTTCGCTGCATACAAAGATTGTTACACGCGGGAGCGGACCAATCAGGAGGAACAGGCGTGTCACGGGCTTGATCCTCCTCCTACCACAATCGCAGCCTGTAGTGTGATAGAGCGGACAAGGCATATATAAGGGGACTGGAAAACGAATAAAAACATCGAAAAAAATAGTAACATATTAGATGGCCGCTACCAGAACCTTATACTCCACTAAAGGCTATCATTCTGGTATTCCGTCCAATATCTATATACGGGGCCAGTTTTAAACTGAAATGTTCAAGTGGTGGCCATTTTCTTGGAGTCTTTCAGACTCCATAGGTAGTAGTTAGACTGATAAATATTTTTTGGGACTCGCATGGGGGCGGCCATTGATATGGCAGTAAACAAAAATATTCAAGAGAAAACTAAGAGTTAGTGTTGGCAGTAACAAAATAAATAAAGCAAGATGACTATAAAATAACCTACATCTAAGATCTGACTTAGTATTAAGACCATAGGGGGAGGAGACTATCGTTTATATATAAGAAGAGGTATAATTAAAAACCGCATATATATATATATATATATATATATATATATATATATATATATATAAAATATATACCCGTATGTCACCTAAACGCACATAAATAAGCGTGCTTTAGCCGAAAATTCGGGTCTAAAACATATTAGGTGACTAAAAAGTTATTAAATAATTTAAGATGGTATTTTAAAATGGTTTAAACTTTATGTCCCCCTCTCCAGTGTTTGACATAGGGGACAATACCCCAGAATTTCAGATGCTTAGGGTCTCTGTTATGATGGATAGCGAAATGTTTGGAGACGTTATATTTGTCATACCCCTTTTGGATATTTTGTATATGTTCCTTAAGTCTGATTCTCAGAGGTCTTTTTGTATATATGTATATGTATATATGCGGTTTTTAATTATACCTCTTCTTATATATAAACGATAGTCTCCTCCCCCTATGGTCTTAATACTAAGTCAGATCTTAGATGTAGGTTATTTTATAGTCATCTTGCTTTATTTATTTTGTTACTGCCAACACTAACTCTTATTTTTCTCTTGAATATTTTTGTTTACTGCCATATCAATGGCCGCCCCATGCGAGTCCCAAAAAATATTTATCATCAGTCTAACTACTACCTATGGAGTCTGAAAAGACTCCAAGAAAATGGCCACCACTTGAACATTTCAGTTTAAAACTGGCCCCGTATATAGATATTGGACGGAATACCAGAATGATAGCCTTTAGTGGAGTATAAGGTTCTGGTAGCGGCCATCTAATATGTTACTATTTTTTTCGATGTTTTTATTCGTTTTCCAGTCCCCTTATATATGCCTTGTCCGCTCTATCACACTACAGGCTGCGATTGTGGTGGGAGGAGGATCAAGCCCGTGACACGCCTGTTCGTCCCGATTGGTCCGCTCCCGCGTGTAACAATCTTTGTATGCAGCGAAAATATGCAAATAGAGGGCGGTACCCATCCGCCCAGTACTCTCAAAAGCCACTTCCGGTTACCATTGAAACATCCCAGTTGAAGTCCTATTGATGACGTAACGCGTAGGAACCCGGAAGTGACGTCTACATCCGAGCAAGGTGCTCGGCGGTCTGTTGTTCACTGTGTATTGCCCCATTTCCCCTGTGAGTAGATATTTATTTTTAATAAAATTCAATGTTTGAAATACTACACCATGGTGGATCTTTCTGGTTTATCCCCTTGAGCTTGTTTGCCATCTATTACTGACGAGGAAGTTGGAGGAATTTGTGTTATCTCCAAGAACTTGCTGTGCAGCCATTCCCTGGATCATTCCCTGCCATCTGGTTGCCCTGTGTTTTTTCGCTGCTTACCTTGCAGCGGTGAGGTAATTACCTAGCGTTAGCACCACTGGCACGGATCATCACCAGAGGACTGTCTCTTTGGCACATTGCACTTTATAATTTTAGATTGCGATCATCTGAGTTGCACGATTGTATCTTGTATGGGACACTTTAGTGTGATGCACTGATGTCACTTTGATTTATTTACATGTTTTTTGCCATATTTTATTTTATTATATTTGTTGCCATTTTTGTACAATTCACTTACCTGCTGCTACCTGATTCCTGTTTGGAACATTTTTATGCTATTTAGACACTTTATCTTTACACAGATATATGCGTTTTTTTGCATGTAGCAAACTTCACTTGAATTATACACTTAGCCACTTTTTTATCTATCAATGCACGGATGCACTTTTTTCCATATTATTAATTACCTGCTATTGTTTACAAGTACACTTGTATTTACACTCTGTTAGTATTAGGGTGTTTCTTACTATATCTTTCATTTATTTATTATTCTCTCATATTACTTGGTTTTTAAAGGTAGCGCACACACCCCCACTTTATCTTAAACATAGTTACAGTAATGAACATTGAAATAAAATATTATTCAGTACTTACCTTATATTTGTGATGTTTGTGCCGACTTCCAGGCTGTCCTCCCGTGGAAGTAGGCGTGGTTATCGGCCTCGCAATGGTCCCTGGGAAATTTCTTAGCTATTTCCCAAGAATCCATGGGGGACATAGTAAAGCCGATGGAGCGGTGGATGCTGGGAGCTCAGCGTCATCGCATACAGGAAGTAAATGCCTGTGGGTTTCAGACGCCCACAGTAAAAATGGAAACCGCCGGACTGCTTTTTTAAAAGTTTTCCTCTGCAATAAAATCGTCACGCCGGGGGTCAAAAACACGCCGATCGTGACTGCTAAGACACGGTAGGAATCGCCCACCAGTGACACAGTTAAAAAAAAAAACTAAACCGCAGCGGAATCCCGCTTTAATTGAACAAGCTGAAGTTAAAAGCTCATTGGCTCATGCACAGCTCTACCAGGTTCTGAGGGCACCGGTTTTAGTAAATCAACCCCATTGGGTTTTGTTTCATTGTTCCCCATGTTTGTCCATGTACAAAAGGTCACAAGACCTTTTGTAAATGGATAAGTGCAAGAAAAAGAAAATCTGCTACTGAATGACTCTCAATGTTACAAACAAAAAGCAGATCTGTTTATTGATATGCAATCCTAAGGCGATGGTTTTTTTGAAAATGACTAATGTTCTGAAGAACAAATGTCTAGTCTGATGAGAAGGCATTAGAAAGTCAAAGTGAAGTCAACGTCCCTGATCTGCATTCTTCTTCCAGGATATTCTTTGAATATTGAAGCTATTGCATGAAAGCCAAAAAAAGGAACATTTTAAGTGAACATTTTCAGCAACGGTAGTCTCCATATTCTGGCAGTACAGGATGCCTTTAATCTAATTTTGGTAAAATATTATGTCTTTCACTATTCTATACACCTTTGGTGGAGTTACACTTATAATGTACTATCATCAAAATGAAAGGCTGATACATGCGGGCGTAATGTGACTCAGTCCTTTATATAAATGCAGTAATACTGAGAAAAAGGGGAGTACCTAATGGACTTTGTGAGACACAGCAAAGGTAAAAACTTATATTTTATTGGAAATAAACATAATAATAATAATGTTCAAACTAGGTATTTAAACCTCAATAAACATACGCAGATGATTGATATACATATAAATGTGAGTATTTACTTATATTTTCAACATCATAAATGATTCATAGTAGACAAGCTCTTGCAGTAATCTAGGCGCATATTGAGAAACAATGTTCACTTCCTCAGGAGATGTGGGAACTAATAAATGTCTATGGGGAAACCAGGTTTTAAGTGCAAAAAAATTAAACCACATGTAATACTTACATATCCAATAAAAGTAACCAAGAAGGCTGGCCCTTACACAAAAGGTTTGGGGTGGGGATATACCAATTTGCCCAAAACTGACCAAGAGTTAAGAGAGACCAGACCGCCCACGAGAGGCGCCACAAACAGAGCCGAGAGAGGAAGTAGCTGAGCTGCAAAAGCTGGGGGACATGAGAAAAGGCATACACAATTCGTAATGACAAACAGCAAAACAGACGGAAAAAGAAGACAGAAGCATCGAGTAGTGGATTCAAGGGCCAACACTTAGATACCGCTAGATGAATAAAATATAAATAAACTGAGTAAATAAAATTAAGCTAAAATGGAAAGCCAAAGTGTGTAAAGCCAAAAGCCCACATATAAACTAATAGAAGAATGATGCATAAAGTAAAATAATAAATTACATAATATAAATGTGCCTCAAATATGAAGGAGAACAATTTAAGTTCACATAAGTGAAGATGAGGCAAATTCCAACATTTAAAGGTGTACAATGAACAATAGTGACAGACATAGATTGATACTAAGTTACTTTTTTCATCAGGTGGTATCTTAGCAGTGTGGGTCACTGAGTCCACTACTTGGTGCTTATGTCTTTTTTTTCCTTTGGTTTTGCTGTTTGTCATTATGAATTGTGTATGCCTTTTCTCATGTCCCCCAGCTTTGCAGCTCAGCCACTTCCTCTCTCGGCTCTGTTTGTGGTGCCTCTTGGGGGCGGTCTGGTCTCTCTCACAACTGCCGGTCAGGACGTTTTGGGCTAGTTTGTATATCCCCACAATACCTTTTGTGTATGGGCCAGCATCCTGTTGGTTTCTTTTACATATATTGGATATGTGAGTATTACACGTGGTATGATTTTTTATTTTTGCGTGTGTTTGCATTTACGACCTGTTTTCCCTGTAGACATTTATGAGTTCTCACATCTCATGAGGAAGTGAACATTGTTTCACAAAACGTGTCGAGATTCAGCTTGTCCACTATGAATCATTTATGATGTTGAACATATCTGTAATTACTCACAATTATATGCATATCAATGTTCTGTGTATGTTTATTACGGTTTTATACCTAATTTGAGCATTTTTATTATGTTTATTTCAAATTAAATGTAAGTTTTTACCTTCTTTGATGTCTTACAAAGTCCATCGAAGTCCCTTGGGCACTCCCCTTTTTTGCTGTGTTATTATAACATTCTGTCCTCTGCCCTATAAATATACAGAACCAAACTGCATAGCTGACATTATAGTAAAACCACATCCAATCTGATCGACAGGTATCAGCATTTAAATGGAAGCAACTGCCCCCATTTACTCAGACAAAATTATTTTCTTATATTTTGGAACATTGAAGGCTACAGACTATATAGCTTGGTTGATTACTAATACCATAGATTAATTCAATCAAATATAGCAAGTATGGGATAATTGGTTCATGTCATTTATTATGGCTTATATTTAGCAATCTGATTTTGTACTTGAAAATTTTGTTAAGAAATAATTATTGACACCCATATTTGGTTGATGTCATTCATACTTATGTTGTATTTGATAACATTAATAAAATACATTCTAAAAAAAAAAGAAATGTTTTAGATCTGTGTTTATAGTTACATTAACCCATTATTGCCAATATATTAGAGTTAATGAAACCTTTTATGATATCCAGTTAATTTTAATTGGAAGAATTTACAGGGGATCTTTAGTTATTTTGTGCATATTGTCTTTATTATGGTCAGGAATAAAAATTAAAAAAAAAATATATATATATATTTTAGTAAGGCAAATATGAAATCACATATTGATATTTTGTGCTCTATATTTTAGACAGCAGATGTATATATATATACATATATATATTTATTGCTGGTTTCTACTTTATATTTCTCCTGCTGTTTGTTGTTTACAACTGCTGAAACTCTCGACAAAGCCTGGAAACCAGAAAGTAAATGAAGACATGTAGAAAAAAGTTTTGAAACAATTAAATATGATATACTTTCCTATTTACTAATGCTAGCAGCATAAGGATTAGAAATTATCAATGCTTATTGACAGAGTTCCACTTTAAGGTTTACTTTTTTCACTTCTACACATTCTTGCTAGCCAAGGTTCTGTATATTATTTCCTATACATGATAAAGTTCTATCTATTATACACTGGCCCATATATTGGTCTGTATATGGTTTTGGTTTCAGCCATCTATGGTATGACATATACTGCAACGTTGCTTACCTACATGAAATTAGCCACATTGCTTGGCACATTATTATACGAGGCCATTTGACTTACACCAATATGGCTTTGTATATAAAATTTAGCAATAGATCTGTATTTCCAAAACTAAAAGTATTCGGTGTAGAACTGAGTTGTACTTGCTTTAAATTACTGTTACTTAACCCAGAACCTGCATTCACTATATCTGGTCTCCTGCAGTAAACAGAACATGAAATGCAATTATTTTAGTAAATATAAACTGATAAATACCTTTTTTCATCAGCAGTATATAGTAGCAGGCTTGTGACTTCTATCCTTTCCTAGTAAAGCTTGTAGGAGGAGTTTTCATTTTTGTCTGATCCTCTGTCTGGACATGTGTGGACAGTGTTGATTTGCGCTGATCACATGCAAAAAAAAAAAACTCTCTAGCAATACACACCAAACTAAACATTTGCAGCCCATCCCCTGGCTTTGTAAATATCAGGTTATTTTTTGGAGACAGTGGAAGAAGAGGAGGATCAGAGAGAAACAATGAAACAGCCTTTATACACGATGCAAAGGATTAAACCCTTAGGTTCCACAGTGAGTATGTAGAGCCCCCATGGGTCTACTGGGAGCATTAAGGTACCTCCAGGTACAGGGAGCGGGCTTACATTCACCCCAGGCCTGAGTCCATGGCTATAATGAGAAGTTAGAACAAATGTGGGCGACAGTCACTTTAGGTATTTTTCAATGCTTCAATTATAACTTGAGAAAGGTTGTAGGAAAGAGGTTGAGGGTAGGTTTCAGATACCCCTTTTAGCAGATCACTTACAGACTCCTTGAATCAAAGGACCAATGACTTTCTTTTAGCAGACCTTGAATACTTGGGTAGGTCTCTCACACAGACCTAGCAACCAGTAAGATGTCTGGATAAGCCTCTCTCACAGACTTAGCAGCCAGTAGATACCTGGATAAGTCTCTCTCACAAACTTAGCAGCCAGAAGCGTATTACCTTGATTAGATTGTAGAGCAGCTTGACAGTACCAGAACCTTTAAGCCGACCTGGCGGTACTGTAAGGGTAGTCAAATAAAGGTGTGTCCTTCAAGTGAGTTACCAGGCCCTTCTGAGAGACCAGCCTTCATCCTGGCTCTCTCCGGCAAGGGTCCTCCCCTGGATCTACTCAGCTTGGCACGGCTTCTTCCATTCAGGCAAGACAGCCTAAGGACCACCTCAGGAGTAGTAGGCCCCAGACAGACTTCAAGCCTACTTGCAGAGCTTGCAGCAACATAGCCTGAGGCCAGAAGGGCCATGAGGTGAGGACTGACTAGAGGACATGGCCTCTGTCCAATAAATACCCCTTCCCAGATTGCACAGTGGCTAGGAACCTCCTACTGGGCTGTTTCTGGAAAAAGAATATTCATTACAGCTCAACCTAGTTGTTATTCTCACACTGTCCTGTGGTACCAGTGACACCTACTGGCAACAATGGGAAATGCACAACTCAGTCAAGATGAGAACAGAACCAAGTACATCAATCTGAGCTGTTTACAGCTCAGCCAAAAAACTAAATTTACACAATAACCCCAGTTTTAGGAATGAGGCTACGAGTATAACAAGCATTCTTTACTGCATATACAGACTGATTTTACTGTTGTGGGTTTAGTAACACTTTAAGTAATGAAAAACATTGGATAATTCTAATGGAGGTTTGCTCCTCAAGTCCTTAAAAGATTAATGCATGCAGTCCTTACTTAACATGTGTTTTACATGTTAAAATACAATCAGGTGTTAGCTGTGCTGTGATGTGCCTTTTTTTATATTAATTTCTAAATTATGTCAAGTTATCTACTACTGATATGATACCAACTGGTTATATCTATGTAAAGTTATGGTTGCAATTGTGCAAAAATGTTCCTTATAGAGTCTACACATGCTATCTGTTTTAATACCAAACACCTCGAAAGCCCTAGCCTCAAATTGTAAATTTAATTGACAGATTAAAAGATATTTTGGCCAGGCGGCATATAAGGTGCTCCTACGCTTGTATTGTGTCTCTGCTCACATTGCCCATTCTGATCTATCCAACGGTGGCCGCTGTTTCCGGGGTTGTGGCCATCAGGGTGACGTTATACATATATGGTGGAAATGTCCTAGACTAATTGGCTTCTGGTCTCGGTATTTGGACTCCTATTCACGTTGTTTCACCTTCCTGTACCAAAAGAGGCCAAGTTTACCTAATTACACTGCCCAATTCCAGGCCTGTTTTCTTATTAGTGGAAACTTGCCTCCTACCTATTTCTGTCAGCCAAAAGAACAATTGCCCAAGCCTGGAAAAAAGCTATCTGTCCCTGCATGACCGTGTTGATGCTTAATGAGCAGATGCCGAATTCCTCAAAATTTGGGAACCATGTCTGTCATATGCCTTTTCTACTCCCCCCCCCCCCCCCAGCTAGCTTGGGCCACCTGTGACTAATGATCCAGATGTTCCCAAGCCCTTCCATTTTCCCTTCTGGCCTCCCTTTCCTAAAATACACTATCCCTTCTCTAGATCCCTACTCAGGAGGTGAGTGACCTCCCTCTCTTTAGCTTCACCTTTCTGCCTAACTTTCTTCTGTTTTCTGCTTCTCTATTCTTGTTAGTTCAGTTTTGGCTGTACATTGCACCACCTTTTGGGTTTCAATGGGGCTAGGGGGTGCCCCGTAGTTATGGGGAGCCTCTCTGGGACCCCTGGGTCCTGACGATATCAGTCACACTTAAATTTACTACTGTTTTCTTAGCTCTCATTTTTTCTGTTTGGGTAGCTTTATTTTTGCCCTTCTTTTGAGCTAATACTTGTTCCAACTTCAATGCTAGCCCCTGCGTGGGTGGAACTTTTGCATATTAACCACTTGTTAAAACTGAATGAAAAAAAAGATTGAAACAGAAAACATATTTTGGCCATTTTTATTTATTTTTTAATTATTTGTAAAATCTAATGCTAAATTCTATCTAGTTGGTTTATAGCTCTTTTTTTAAAAATATTTGAGCCTCTTCATAGACTTTACACGTGGTCTCATTTTACAAACATAAAATTCTATCTTACATTGACTTTTTTTACCATGAAAACCACAGCTTCCTGATTCTGCCGTGCACAGAGAATTACAGTATCAGAGTAACAATGAAGCAACTTCCCTGATGACTTGTACACATAAATATCAGCAGCAGGAAATAAGACAACTTTTACAGTTACATTTTATAAAATATCCTCTTTATCTAATACACGGTTTTTCTTAGGCCGATGCTCCATTGTGATTGTGCTCTCTTAGTGTGTTCCTAATTCACAGTTTAGAGCTTTGCAAGGGTCAGAGATCTTAATAGGCTGTAATTCCAAAAATATAGAACTACAAAAAGAATATGGATGGGAATTCTTTTATCAAATACTATGCACATCCCTGGGGCCAACCCGCATCCGGTCCTTTTGATGCTTATTGTAGAGCCCTTGGGACTCAGCAGTCTGTAGTTGGAGACCATTGATATGTAAAGAGACTGTAATGGCAGTGACCTCCTAGAAGTCTCATTTGTCCTTAGTTTCACACTTTCGCACTCCGTTGCAGTGCATTAAAGCACACGCAATGAGGTGTTGCGAGGGGATTAATGTGGTTGTAAAGGCAGGACTTTTTTTAATAATACAATTAACACCTGCATCACTGGTGGATCAAACACAGTTAAAATATACATAGGACTTTTTTTTTTTACCTCAAAGGAGAAGTACAGCCAAAGCACCTGTGGATCACAGGAGTGCAGTTCGTTCTGCACTTCTGCGACCTGCTTTCAGTAAACAGCAGGCTGAAGCCCGCTGTCGGGTGATGTCATAGAGCCAGTCCAGGCTTGTGCAAGATCACTACAATGTAGTAGGGATCCGCCCACATGCCTGGACCAGCATGCAGCTCAGCCTCTCAGCGATACGCTGAGAGGCTAAGCTGGCCACTCCTGTCCCCTTCACACCCCAGCGATCCAGTGAGCACGGGGGGCAGAGCAGAGAGCTGCTGACTGACATTCACCAGCTCCCTGCTCAGCTGTGAGAACCCAGCGATCGGTGGTATTAGATCACTCGGTTCTCAGTGTTAGAGGGGCCAGGGGGACAGATGCAGCATCGGACCGATGCTGTATTCAGCTAGGTAAGTATGATTCTTCAGGGGAAAAAAAAAACAACCATACATCTCTTTTAATGCATTCCCTACATTAAGGTCAAAAAATATTCCACCTGTTGTCTCGCCCCCCCTCCCCCCACCCCATTATACTTACCTGAGTGCTATCCAGCACTGTGCCCATCTGCAGTGGCACTCTCCTCGCTTTCTCTTTGCTGCTGTCAATCAAATTCTGTGAGGATGGAGTAGGGGCAGGGCCGAGCTGTGCTGTATTTGTCTATGGATGCATACAGCATGGCTCCGGAGCGAGCGCACAAGTGTGCCACCATAGAAAGCCACTGACTATATAATAGCACAGAAATAAGGAAGTGGAAGGCCCCAGAAGATGAGGTTTTGGGCCTCTCTGTGTAATATCAATATCATACCAGAGCAGGTAAGAATAAGAGTATATATTGTGTATATATATATATATATATATATATATATATATATATATATATATATATATACACAGCATTTCACAAAAGTGAGTACACCCCTCACATTTTTGTAAATATTTTCTTATATCTTTTCATGTGACAACACTGAAGAAATTACACTTTGCTACAATGTAAAGTAGTGAATGTACAGCTTGTATAACAGTGTAAATGTGCTGTCCCCTCAAAATAACTCAAAACACAGCCATTAATGTCTAAACCGCTGGCCACAAAAGTGAGTTCACAACTAAGTGAAAATGTCCAAATTGGTTCAAAAATGTCAATATTTTGTGTAGCCGCCTTTATTTTCCAGCACTGCACTAACCCTCTTGGGCATGGAGTCCCCCAGAGCTTCACAGGTTGCCACTGGAGTCCTCTTCCACTCCTCTATGATGACATCACAGAGCTGGTGGATGTTAGAGACCTTATGCTCCTCCACCTTCCATTTGAGGATGCTCCACAGATGCTCAATAGGGTTTAGGTCTGGAGAAATGCTTGTGATTACGAGTCCATCACCTTTACCCTCAGCTTTTTTAGCAAGGCAGTGGTCATCTTGAAGGTGTGTTTGGGGTCGTTATCATGTTGGAATACTGCCCTGTGGCCCAGTCTCTGAAGGGAGGTGATCATGCTCTGCTTCATGATGTCACAGTACATGTTGGCATTCATGGTTCCCTCAATGAACTGTAGCTCCCCAGTGCCAGCAACACTCATGCAGCTGCAGACCATGACACTCCCACCACCATGCTTGACTGTAGGCAAGACACCCTTGGACCACAGGACATGGTTTCAGTAATCCATGTCCTTAGTCTGCTTGTCTTCAGCAAACTGTTTGCCGGCTTTCTTGTGCATTATCTTTAGAAGAGGCTTCCTTCTGGGATGACAGCCATGCAGACTGACAGGATGACCTCCCACCCCTTCAAGCTCTGCAGCAATGCTGGCAGCACTCATATGTCTATTTCCCAAAGACAACCTCTGGATATGACGCTGAGCACACGCACCTAACTTCTTTGGCCAACCATGGCAAGGCCTGTTCTGAGTGGAACCTGTCCTATTAAACTGATGTATGGTCTTGGCCACTGTGCTGCAGCTCAATTTCAGGGTCTTGGCAATCTTCTTAGAGCCTAGGCCATCTTTATGTAGAGCAACAATAATTTTTTTCAGATACTCAGAGAGTTCTTTGCCATGAGGTGCCATGTTGAACTTCCAGTGACCAGTATGAGAAAGTTAGAGCGATAATACCAAATTTAACACAACTGCTCCCCATTCATTCCTGAGACCTTGTAAAACAAATGAGTCACATGACATCAGGGAGGGAAAATGGCTAATGGGGCCCAATTTGGACATTTTCACTTAGGGGTGTACTCACTTGTTGCCAGCAGTTTAGACATTAATGGCTGGGTGTTGAGTTATTTTGAGGGGACAGCAAATTTATACTGTTATACAAGCTGTATACTCACTACTTTACTTTGTAGCAAAGTGTAATTTCTTCAATGTTGTCACATGAAAAATATAATAAAATATTTACAAAAATTTGAGGGTTGTACTCACTTTTGTGAGATACTGTATATATAGATGTAGCGCCAGCTCCTGAAGAGCACGCGCTATGTTTTTGAAATTTAACGTTACACCTGAACTGCAGTTTGGTTTGGGTATAATTATTCCAAACTTTGACCTCGGCATCAGTCTGACTCGACTATAGGGTGTTCAGCCTGGCCATAGGGGGTGCTGTCTCTTCTGACAGGCATGGTAACACAGTCTGGTTGGTTGCTTTCTCTCAGAGCCAGCCCAGTGGGAGTGTCACTCTTGCTGTGCTTTCTGGGAGAGGGTACTTAAGATGCGGATGTCACGTGGTCCAGAAGTATGTTCTGACTCCATGGTCCTGGTCCTCCTGACCAGCCCCCAGGGTGCCTATGGCCTGGGGTGCGAATCCACCCAACTTTATGTCTCGGGGCTGGCTAGCCTGAGGCAAGGAAACTAAGGAAAGGATTCGGAGGAGGTCCAGTGCCATCTCAGGTTGTGGAGAGGCCCAGCGACTTCGTAGTTATCCAGGGGAGGACTCTTCGGAAGAAGGCCACGCAAGGGTTGGCTTCTTAGCAAGAGCCTGGTAAAGCTGAAGGACCTGAGTGAATCCTATTTCGTGCGTTATCGCCAGATCGACTGAAAGATACTGGTATCACACGAGTGTTCTACAAGTATTCAAGTTTCCTTGTTCATGTTCTACAACAGAGTCTGTGGCAGAGACTTGTTCCTGATTTAAGCACCCTGTTGGCTGCTAGGCCTTGTGAGAGAGGGACTATCCAACTAGAGTGAACATCTGTGAATGGTTATTCTCTGGATTTATTCAAAGTAAGAAAGTTCCTTATTATTGACTTTGACACTCAGCCCTTGTACACACGGTCGGAGATTCCGACAACCAAATCCGTCGGATTTTGTCCGTCGGATTTTGTCCGACGGATCTTGTCCGACGGATCTTGTCCGACAGATCTTGTCCGACAGATCTTGTCCGACGGATCTTGTCCGAAACTGTTGCATACACATGGTCAGATAAAATTGTCGGAAAATCCGATCTTTCAGAACGCGATGACGTTATTTCGTTACGATGGGACTACGTTCAGGCTAGTAGCCAATAGCTTTGATGTAGGAATTTGATCTGAGCATGCGTGGCACTTTGTCCGATCGGAATTCTCTACACATGATCGGAGTTTGTCCGATCGGACCAGTTTGTCAGAAAATATTTCCAGCAAGTTGGAAAATTTGGTCTGACGGATATTCCGATGGAAACAGTCCGATGCATACCACACACAGTCGGATAATCCGTCAAAACGGTCCGATAGGACACATTCCGACAGATTCTCTGACCGTGTGTACAAGGCAGGGGCGGATCCAGAGCCTAATCTCGGGAGGGGCACTGCCAGAAAATATGTTTTTTGGGGGTAAATTTATCAGGGAAATTGCTGGTGTTAGCGATTCAATCATCACGGCGCCATGGTTGTTATGGTGTCAGGATGATTGAAGCACATTACTATTATTACCGTATTTATCGGCGTATAACACGCGCCGGCGTATAACACGCACCACAAGTTTAGGAGGGAATTTTAAGGAAAAAAACTTTTAGGAGGGAAGTTTAAGGGAAAAAAAAAACTTACATTTATATGCCCATCAGTGTCATCTGCAGCCTTGTCCACCATTGCAGCCTTATGCAGCCTTGTCCACCATTGCAGCCTTATGCAGCCTTGTCCACCAGTGCAGTCTTGTCCCCCATTGCAGCCTTATGCAGTCTTGTCCCCCATTGCAGTCTTGTCCCCCATTGCAGCCGTGTCTATTTTATTTTTTAAAAATGCCGCTGCCAAGATACAGAGCCGGATGTGTATCTCGGCGGCGTGCAGTAGTTCTCGGCGGGCCTCCGGCCGCCTTCGGCTCATCGCGGGCAGCTTTTGGCCGCCTTCGGCCATTCTCGGAAGCTTTTGGCCGCGGAGAAGAGCCAAAGGCGGCCGGAAGCTTTCGGCTGCGGAGAAGAGCCGAAGGCGGGCGAAAGCTGCCGAGAACGGCCGAAAGCTGCCGAGAACGGCCGAAGGAGGCCGAAAGCTACCAAGATGAGCCGAAGGCGGGCGAAAGTCGCCTTGAAGAGCCGAAGGCGGCTGAAAGCCGCCCAGAGTCTCAGAATTTCGGGGGATCGGCGTATAACACGCACCCATGATTTTCCCCTGCTTTTAAGGGGAAAAAAGTGCGTGTAATACGCGATAAATACGGTACATTGTTATAAAACGGTGGTTCAACTTACCATAATGCAGAATCAGTGGGAGCCCCGAGCCTGTCACCTGCCGCTGTCACCTACCACACGTTGCGGATTGTCACTTGCCACGTCGCCTATCACCAGATGCAGATTGTCACTTGTCACGTCACCAGATGCAGATTGTCACTTGATACGTCACCAGATGCAGATTGTCACTCACCACGTTCCATGCCACATATTGCAGATTGTCACTTGCCATGTCCCATGCCACATGTTTCAGATTGTCACTTGCCACGTCACTTGTCACCAGATGCAGATTGTCACTCACCACGTCCCATGCCACAAGTTGCAGATTGTCACTTGCCACGTCACCTGTCACCAGATGCAGATTGTCACTTGCCACGTCCCATGCCACACGTTGCAGGTTGTCACTTGCCACGTCACCTGTCACAAGATGCAGATTGTCGCTTTCCACGTCACCTGTCACAAAATGCAGATTGTCACTTGCCACATGTTGCAGATTGTCACTTGCCACGTCACCTGTCACCAGATGCAGATTGTCACTCACCACGTCCCATGCCACACGTTGCAGATTGTCACTTGCCACGTCACCTGTCACCAGATGCAGATTGTCACTTGCCACGTCCCATGCCACACGTTGCAGATTGTCGCTGGCCACGTCACCTTTCACCAGATGCAGATTGTCACTTGCCACGTCCCATGCCACACGATGTGGATTGTCACTTGCCATGTCCCATACCACACGATGTGGATTGTCACTTGCCATGTCCCATGCCACAGAATGCAGATTGTCTCTTGCTCTGTCCCAGGCAGCAGATTACCAGTCAAGCAGCAGAGAGATGAAGTAATCTCTCTGCTGCCGCGGCTGCCTGCACACTGCACAGTGAGGGCGGAACTGCAGGGATGCAGGGCGGGGATGATGTCATCTCTCTTCTCCCCCACCCGCCGGCTCCCTGATAGGCCAGCAGCCGCTCACACACTGTCAGTGAGCCGTGCTGCCCGCTGTCTCTCAACAGAGCCGCCCGTGCTCTCAGCCGCCGAGCCACCCACTGTCTCTCAACAGAGCCGCCCGTGCTCTCAGCCGTGGAGCCGCCCGCCGGCTCTCTCACCCGCGGCGACACCTGCCCGTCCACTCACATTCTCGGAGGGGGCAATTGTCCCGTTGCCCCCCCCCCCCCTGGATCCGCCCCTGGTACAAGGGCTAAGAGTACCTGGACTTTTCACCTAACCCTCTTATCCTATACTAGAGACTGTTGTTAACTACATTTTAGCAAATAAAAATCCCCTTAAGTGGATCTGTCGTCAGTCTCTAAAGTTTCTGGGCCATCTACCACGGGAACCCCTAGACACGAGGAGCGAGGGAGAGAAGGTAACGGTAAGCCCATTAAAACCAGCTGCTCCTTCGGCGGTAAGTGCTACATAGAAAAATTAACATGTTGACATACCACCCTGCAGCACAATACAGTATACATGGTATATGCTTTGTGACCCTTTCCAATGCATGTAAGCAACTGTACAGTGCATTGATGTGCTATTCACAATGAATGGCAGGGCGACAGACATAGAGCCATTCACTGATACATGTTGCAGTAATAAGCGTTTTTGCAACTCATAGGCGTGATTGGTTGCTAATTGTCTCCAGTTGCATGTCTCCAACCAAAACTGTAGAATATTCATAGTCTCTGACCATCTCTCATACTATGTCTACCGGCTCTGACAGTCATCTGTAGCATTACATATATAGAATAATGTGTAAGCAGGATGATCGGGGAAGCAATAGATAAGGAGAAAGCCTTATGCTGACCATACAGCCATACATTTCTCCTTCTGCCTGCGGACTGGATTAGAGACATTTATTGGATTCCTCCATTCATGCTAAGCAGTGTGCATAAAGAAGTCTCTCCTGCTTGCTGAATGGTGACTGTATCTGACTGTAATTTTCCTTCTTATTGTAATTTTCCATCTGATTGTAATTTTCCTTCTGATTGTAATTTTCTACTTTGCGCCTTCAATTTTCGATTTCTAGTTTGTTGAGCTGGCTGGTGCTAATGGGGTCACACACAGCTTGAATTTTGTCAGATTCAGCAGAAACTTGCAGAAATTCAAATTCTGGTTGGACAGCTTCAGTTCAGCAAACTGAGGCAGAAATGATGAGATTGATAGAGTATAGGATAAGAGAAGCAAAAACACAGAGGTCAATGAACAGAAGCAAATATGAGGCAGAGATGGGCGGGCAGATCATACCATGATGGTAGTCTCAGGGTCATGAAAGGGAAGGTGACTAGTGAGGATCTGACGGGTGTATAAAGTAAGAAAACAAGCTGGCAGAGGCTTATAGGATCTGCTACTGACAGCTTGGTGCTAGATATGGTGCCAGATATCACAGCATACCCTCAGAGGTCTATTGGAGTCAACACATGTTACGGTGGGTGGTCGTAGTGTTTTGGCTGATCAGTATATATCTTGCATAGGTCAAAAACAGACGCATTGGTCTCTGAGGGAGGCACCTTCCATATCAAAATAAATATTTTCTGGTTGCAATGCTATGCTGCAAATCACTAAATGCAATAGAGAGACCACCTACATAAGCCAAATAAGTTAAAAATGTTATTTTGTACAAAATTATCTAGTTAAATTGACCGTGCTAATCTCTCATTGTTTAAAACATAGAGTGAACATAATTAAACATTTATCTTGAACATGTTTAGAAGAGCAATTAAAGAGATCTGCAGGAAGGCTGTTGAATGAAGGGTGGCTGGTGGCTTTATTCTGATTATTTTGATATCCCTAACTATTTGGCAATGCAAGCAGAGTACCTTTACATAATCACAGAGTGCTATCAACCAGTCAAATGTTAGTAATCAATTATCCTGGTAATTGTCCCTATGGAAACTACTGGAACCAGTTCAAAACGCTCTGCAAGCTTTTATCCCCACCAATATTAGACCGAATGGCTTGAATTTTTTAGGAAATGATACAAAAGCAGTGTTGCTCATTCTACCACCAGTCAAGACAATAGCAAACCTGTAATAACTCAATTCCTAGGGTGCCTCTAAGGTGTAATCACATATAGTCACTTCCTACATTTCCCAAGTCAGCAGTTATGGAATAAAACTTGTAAACTAAACTTGTGACTGTGTCAGGCCTCTATTGGAGTCTGCAAGAATATTGAATTTTATTTTTTGTAAAATATTTGCTTATCATAAGATCCAGGCACTTTGATGGATTTAATCAGTAGTTTTATTTACCTCCGTATTGGTCCTATTACATCCTGTAGCCAACTGGGAGTTGAGAAGATGCAAAAATAGGGGACTTAATAGAAACTATTAATAGACCTGCTAATTTTTGCTATGGCAGTGCCTGTTTTTATTGGTTATGTGAGAGCATGAGGCACTGAGATCTTGGGGAATGTAGAATTCAGCTTTACTTGCATATGAGAACAGCATACACATGTGAGAACAACAGTCTTATTGGAGAGAACAGAGAAAAAAAAAAACTTTCCTATGCAGAGTATACAAGCTTATGCAAATACATAGATGTTAGTTTATCACTATAGCACCATTACTAATTTGAAGTGCATAGTACATGCTGTTTCACTTCTTAGCCCTTGTACACAAGGTCGGACATTCTGACAACCAGATCCGTTGGATTTTGTCCAATGGATTTTGTCTGACAGATTTTGTCCGACAGATTTTGTCCGAAACTGTTGCATACACACGGTCGGACAAAGTTGTCGGAAAATCTGATCGTTCAGAACATGGTGACGTTATTTCGTTACGATGGGACTACGTTCAGGCTTGTAGCCAATAGCTTTGGTCTAGGAATTTGATCTGAGCATGCGTGGCACTTTGCCCGATCATAATTCTCTACAAACGATCGGACAAAGTCCGATCTGATCATGTTGTCGGAAAATTTTATAGTCCTCCTCTAAAACTTTGTTGGTAGGATATTCCGACGGAAACAGTGCGATGGAGCCCACACACGGTTGGATTATCTGACAACACGGTCCGATCGGACATTTTCCGTCGGAATGTCCGACCGTGTGTACAAGGGCTAACAGTTTTAAGATAAGCAGGGCTCTTTACAATAAATAAATAACTGTGTACATTTTTTTGTAAATTTTGTTGCTCTGGGTGATTACACTATGACACGATATGAAGCTACAATCATTGAATAAAGTCAGGCTATATATTCGTTAATTCTACTCGCTACCTTGTCATGCTGCTCTTCCTGCATCTGCATACAAAATAATAGCTATTGGCTGTACAGTGTTACCCTGCCCATAATTTACTATTGCCTGTATAGCTCAATCACCTACAAAGGGAACCACTTGTTATGCAGGACCCCATGCATCACTCTGAAGGAGAAATAAAAGAGATGTGTGGTGACTCCCACCACCATAAATCAATGGAACCAAAGAAAATCAATAGAGACAAAATGGTGAAAAATCCTCAAAAGCAGCTGATGCCTATTCAAGACTTGCAAAAAAAAAAAAAAACTAGAGCCAAAACTCAGAAGCAAGAAACTTTATTTCTGTAATACCAGAACTTCATTTATAGATACAAATATTACAGACATGTCAAATGACTCTTCTAAATAGTTCTGCTTTAGTAAATATAGAGAGTGGGCGTCTGCTTATCTTCCAGTAAATAGTACAACGTTGTCTTTTTTTCCTTTGACTTTTTATCTTAAAAAGAATATAGGTATCATCAACCAATAGTAAGGGGAAATGCCCCCCAGGCTATATGACTCATATGGGACAGTGTTTAGTTGCCTTTTGAGTATTCAACCAAAATAACCTAACCCAGGATTGATTATCTGTTGGTGCGTGGCATAGACTTAGATGACTAGTACTGCATATAGTATGTGCTTGCTAAAATATATTTCTTGCTCAGCTACTTCTTGGAGTGTATTGATTTACACATTAGTTGCAAAATTCTTATTATTTGGAAAATTGTAGCTTTTGTAATGTTATTAGTGTTACGGTTAAGGTTTTTATGTTAAAGCTGAACTTCAGACTTTATATAGACTTTATATATATTATGATACTGGGGGGTTCTTTATCTTACTTGTATGTACCTATGAGCTGAAACATGCCAAACATGCAGTTTAAGCCCTTGTACACACGGTCGGACATTCTGACAACCAAATCCGTTGGATTTTGTCCGACGGATTTTGTCCGACGGATTTTGTCCGAAACTGTTGCATACACACGGTCGGACAAAGTTGTCGGAAAATCCGATTGTACATAACGTGATGACGTTATTTCTTTACGACGGGACTACGTTCAGGCTAGTAGCCAATAGCTTTGGTCTAGGAATTTGATCTGAGCATGCGTAGGACTTTGTCCGTTGGAGTAGGCTACACATGATCGGAGTATGTCCGATCGGAGCATTTTGTTGGAAAATTTTACCGGCAAGTTGGAAAAGTTGGTCCGTCGGATATTCTGACGGAAACAGTCGGATGGAGACCACACACAGTCGGAAAATATCTGACAAATATCCGATAGGACACATTCCGTCAGAATCTCCGACCGTGTCTACAAGGGCTAAGGGCTTTTTTGGCGCACGTTTATTAAACAAAAAGAAATATGTCCATCCAGGATTTCCCACGCAGGGGTTTCAGCTTCACGGCAAGAATCACAAATGGAAAATACTGAGCCACATGGCTCTTTAGCAACACCGCTGCTCAGGCTTATGCTTCAGCCCTCTTGGCTATATAACAGGGTTACTGTACAGGCACTGTACCTCTTTTCCAACTTCCTTGCTGCTACACACTTCTCCCTTGCTCATCTGGACTCTTTGGGAGGGTGGAGCCCAGAACCCTGGTCCTGACTCTACTATCAGGCCCATGCACACCTGAACAATTAGTGTGCCAACTAGCCCTAAATCCTGGTCCTAGGATTGGAGATTTCCTCCCACCCAGATCGCTGCAAAATCTCCAGGCTCCAGGTACCCAACTGGACTTTACAAACCTCAGAGAAAACTGATATACAGTTTCCTCCAAAACAATGTAATTATCCTGGAGCCCCTCAACCTGCCTGGTTGACAATCCTGGGTGACATACCAGCTCACCACTAATTGCACTGTCACAATATATATACAGTATATCACAAAAGCGAGTAGACCCCTCACATTTTTTAAATATTTTATTGTATATTGTTGTCATGTAACAACACTGAAGAAATGACACTTTGCTACAATGTAAAGTCGTGAGTATACAGCTTGTATAACAGTGTAAATTTGCTGTCCTCTCAAAAAAACACATAGCCATTAATGTATAAACTGCTGGCAACAAAAGTGAGTAC
Source organism: Lithobates pipiens (assembly GCF_037356315.1). Taxonomy (NCBI): domain Eukaryota; kingdom Metazoa; phylum Chordata; class Amphibia; order Anura; family Ranidae; genus Lithobates; species Lithobates pipiens. Next base: position 156,998,254 of record NW_027507903.1, read on the forward strand.
ACCCCTAGGTGAAAATGTTCAAATTGGGCCCAAAGTGTCAATATTTTGTTTCGCCACCATTATTTTCCAGCACTGCCTTATCCCTCCTGGGCATGGAGTTCACCAGAGGTTCACAGGTTGCCACTGGATTCCTCTTCCACTCCTCCATGATGACATCATGAAGCTGGTGGATGTTGGAGACCTTGCGCTCCTCCACCTTCCATTTGAGGATGCTCCACAGATGCTCAACAGGGTTTAGGTCTAGAGACATGCTTGTGATTACCAGTCCATCATCTTTACCCTCAGCTTTTTTAGCAAGGCAGTGGTCTTCTTGGAGATGTGTTTGGGGTCGTTATCATGTTGGAATCCTGCCTTGCGGCCAAGTTTCCAAAGGGAGGGGATCACGCTCTGCTTCAGTATGTCCCTGTATGTGTTGGCGTTTATGGTTCCCTTAATGAACTGTAGTTCCCCAGTGCCGGCAGCATTCATGCAGCCCCAGACCATGACACTCCCACCACCATGCTTGACTGCAGACAAAACACACTTGTCTTTGTACTTCTCACTTAGTTGCCGACACACACGCTTGACACCATCTGAACCAAATACGTTTATCTTGATCTTGTCAGATCACAGGACATGATTCCAGTAATCCATGTCCTTAGTCTGCTTGTCTTCAACAAACTGCTGGCTTTCTTGTGCATTATCTTTAGAAGAGGCTTCCTTCTGGGACGGCAGCCATGCAGACCAATTTGATGCAGTGTGCGGTGTATGGTCTGAGCACCGACAGGCTGACCCCCCCCCCTCAACTCTGCAGCAGTGATGGCAGCACTCATATGTCTATTTCTCAAAGGCGACCTCTGGATATGACGTTGAGCATGTGCGAGCAACTTCTTTGGCTGACCAAATCAGGCCGAGACAGAAGTACATTTAAATCACACTTGTTTAATAATAAAAGTAAAAAGAACAAACGTAGTCAAAACATAGCCAAAGTTCATTAACCGGAATGGATAGTCAGCCAAACCTGCAGTCAGGGATAAATGTAGTGGAATAGCAAGCAGGATCTGGAGCCAGAAGGGATGTCAGCAAAGCAAGTCTTGAACAGGATCGCAGGAGATAGTTTCTGTGATGTTGACAAAGGCGAAAGGCAGAGCTCCTCTGGACTGGATGGCTTAAGTAGGTAGGACTGACGAGCAGGATACCATTAACAGTTGAGTAACTGTGGAGAGCTAGGAGCTGGCAATTAGCAGACAGCTGAGCGGCTAGCTCAGAGAAGGAAGGGCTGAGCCCCTTCCTTCTCTGGTGATAAAGCAGTTGCAGACCAAAGGTTTTAATAAGGATATATGAAATACATACAAAGTATGCATATTAGAAGGAAGTTCTAATGCATAAGCCACTGGGTTAATCCTGCAATGAATACGGAAAGGCCCAATAAACCGAGGTGCGAACAACAGTGAGGGAACACGAAGTCGGAGGTTGCGAGATGACAGCCAGATCCTCTCCCCAACCTAGTGGGAAGGCGCAGGCAGGCATCTGCGGTCAGCATGGTGTCTGTACCTATCATTAGCATGTCGCAAAGCCTCCTGGACTTGTGCCCAGGTGGAACGAAGACCACGGAGATGCTCCTCTAACACAGGAATATTCTGCAGAAAAAACGTGTCAGGCAACATGGAAGGTTGGAAACCATAATTTGACATAAACTGGCACAATCGGAAAGCAGAATTCAGGGCACTATTGTGAGCAAACTCTACCCACAGTAATAGGTCTGACCAGCTGTTATGATGGTCAGAAATATAGCAACGTAGGAATTGGTCCAAGGACTGATTGGCTCGTTCTGCGGCTCCATTAGACTGTGGGTGATACACAGAGGAGAAAGAAAACTGAGTTCCCAACTGTGCACAAAAGGCTTGCCAGAACCGGGACACAAACTGACTACCCCTGTCTGAGACAATCACCTTAGTAGCCCATGTAATCGAAATATCTCCTGGGCAAAAATGGAAGCCAGTTCCTTCCTTGGGTGGCAACTTCTTAAGTGGAATACAATGATACATCTTTGAGAACCAGTCAACCACCATAAGGATAACTGTGTTGCCCTGGGAGTTGGGTAACTCCACAATGAAATCCATAGACAGGTGGGTCCAGGACCTCTCTCCATTGGGCATGGGTTGTAGGAAAGTATTGTGGAGTCTTACTCTGAGCACACATGGAACAGGCAGCTATGAAGGCAGTTACATCAGCACGTAGACAAGGCCACCAGAATTGTTGGGAAATGATCCAAAAGAGTTGATTCTTTCCAGGGTGGCCAGCAGCCTTGGGAGAATGGTAAATCTGGAGCACAGCAGTACGGAGACTCTCTGGGACAAAGCAGCGGTCACAAGGTTTCTCAGGAGGAGCATGGACCTGAGCAGCAAGAATTTTGTCCCCCAAAGGAGATGTAAGACTGGTGCAAACCGTAGCCAGAATACAATCAGGAAGAATCATAGGAACCGGAAACCGACTCCAACTTGGAAGTGGAGGAAAATTGTTGTGACAAGGCATCAGCCCTTATATTCTTAGTACAGGGTAAGAATGAGACAATTTAACTGAAACTATACAAGAAAGGAGCCCATTGCGCTTCTGGGAGAGTGGTGTTTAGCCTCAGAAAAGAATGTGAAATTCTTATCGTCTGCAATAATGAGAACTGGCACAGTGGTACCTTTGAGGAGCTGCCTCCAATATTTCAGGGCTAAAATGATCGCCAACAGCTCTCTGTCACCAATCTCGTAATTGCATTCCGCAGGTGACAATTTCTCGGAAAAGTAGCCACAAGGATGCATAGCACTCTGAGGTAGGACGTTGAGACAGAAAGGTGCCAACACCAGTCTCAGAAGCATCACCCTTAAGGATAAAAGGTAACATAGGATCAGGATGTGCCAACACAGGAGCAGAAACAAAGGCAGCCTTGAGACTCTCAAAGGCCTTAATGGACTCTGGAGACCAACTCTGTGGGTTACCATCCTTTCTGGTCATATCAGTCAGGGGTTTGACCAGAGACTAGAAGTTATGAATAAACTTCCAATAATAGTTGGCAAAACCCAGGAAGCGCTGCAGAGGACGTAAACCCATGGGTTGGGGCCACGGTAGAACTGCCGAACGTTTCTCTAGGCCCATCGAAAAACAGGCAGTGGAAATGACATAACCCAGGAATTTAACCTGTTCAAAATGGAACTTGCACTTCTCCAGTTTACAATAGAGATTGTTTTATCTTAGTTTCTGAAGCACACGACACCTGTGCGGTGGCTCTCCAGGGACTTGGAAAGTATGAGGATATCATCGAGATAAACCACCACACATACAGTAACTGCAACAAATCTTGGAGGACATCGTTAATAAATTCCTGGAAAACTGCCGGGCGTTACAAAGGCCAAAAGCCATTACAAGGCCTGTTCTGGTATTAAATGCAATTTTCCACACGTCGCCCTACTTAATCTTCACAAGATTGTATGCCCCTCTCAAATCAGCTTTGTGAAAACCGTTGCTCCCTTAAGGCGGTCAAATAATTCAGTAATCAACGGAATCGGATAGGTATTCTTAATTGTGAAATGATTGCGATCCCTATAATCAATACAAGGTCTCAATTCATCACTCTTCTTCTTCACAAATAAGAAACCAGCACCAGCAGGAGATGAGGATTTGCAGATGAAACCTCGAGAAAGTGCGTCTGCAACATACTCCTCCATGGCCTTATCCTCCAAGTCCCACAAAAGGAAAACGTGGCCACGAGGGGGTATGACACCAGGTTGAAGGTCAATTGCGAAATCGTACGGCCGGTGTGGAGGCAAACTACCGTCTTGGTGAAATAATAAAAAAGGTGCAGCGCTTAGATTATATATATGACAATATCTATATAATCTTTTACCAGTGTAAAAAATATATAATAAAATACAATCAACTTTAATAGTGATAAAAAACTCTGCATAAATTAACACTATTAATGATTGTATGAATGTTTTAGACAACACTATATCCAAATATACTTAAAAATTTTTTTTAGAGGTATATCCACCAAAGTGAACGTGTTAAGAGTCCATAAGTGAAACAATATGGGGACTAAGTGCACCATATTGAGAGAACGTGACAACTCACATAAATGGTCTATTCTGACTTCATACTCTATTCAACATAGAGATATACAAACAATTTTAAATACACATTGGGGGTGTTAAAGACAGACAAAACCTTATGCTCTATGTTACCAGAACGGGCAAGAGTTACTTTTCGAGGTGTCCCGTCACTTCAAAGTAAAATAGCTCCGAATATAATAAACCCTCCTGTTCGCCTGGTAATTTTCCAGGATTTAAAGGGTTATTACCCATGCAAAAAATGCACAGTGTGTTGTCATAACATAAATGGTAGGTCTAAAACACTTCAGTTTGGTTCAACGGTTACTAACCAAGTGTATCCGATAAAGGGATTCCATACATGTGCCTCTAGATATGTTGCTTATCTAATAACATTTCCTTGTGGGAAACAATGTCGGTCGGACCACTCGTACGTTCTCTATTAGAGTGGGTGAACATGTCTCTAAAACTAAAAGATGTTAAGCATACAGTCCCGAGACATTATAGGGAGTGCCATGACCGCAACCCTATTGGCACTCGTTTCCTGGTAATTGACAGTTATGTCCCACCATGGAGGGGTGGAGCTCTGACTAGAGGAGTTTCCCAACTCGAAAGATATTGGATATATGAGCGCCAATCCTATCAGCCATGGGGTATTAACGTGGAATGGGACATTAATGCATGTTTAAATAAAGCATAAATTCCCACACTATTTTTAACCAGAAGTTCTGTTTATATTTTGATAATATGGTATCGATGTCTGTTTCTTTTTCAGTAAATTTTTTTTTCTCTCTCATTCCTGTTTTTATAGTTTTCATATTTTCGATCTTAAGTCTTAGTCGAATTACCAATTCTAATTTTGATTGTATTTATGTGATATTTATTTATCATATGGGTTCATTTTATTGTTGGAATGGTGTGTATAATTATATATTTACATGTACACTATGGGGTTCACATGGGGGTCAGCCCCCCAAGAATTACTATAGTCAATTATTAGAATGCATTATAAAAATATTTTTTTAATTTTCAATTTTGTGGTCACTCACATTATGAGTGGTTTTTATTAGTTAATCCATGTTGATTTACATGCCGTTTTTATTTAATGATGTGCAAGGCTTTTTGAACTGATTGTGTTTCCATCGTGTTGTATTACGGTAACGAGGCGTGGGTCTCCTCACGGGCTGTGCCGCGAGCATGTTTTTTCTTCCGTATATGCATAATTGACTGTAGTTGTGCGCACTTCCGGTTGGATGTTGATTTTGCGTGGTGCGTCCTAGAGTGTCTCCGGGATCGAAACCGAGGCTTGGAGTGCACACCACTAGTCGGATGTTTTGTCATGCGTCCCGTTCATGTACCGCGACCGGAAGTACATTCATAGTGAAATCGAGGCTTGGAATGTTCCGGCCTCTTTTGGACATTTCTTCATATTGTCATTTGTTCTGTCTGTTGTAGAGCATTATGCTCGATATATTAGATCCAATGTTTTGACAAACTAAGTAATGAATATTTCAATATTAAATTTTTCTAGGCATATAAGACACATACATTTATGGAGACATGATTTTATGCTTGTATGACATTTTGGCCAGGACTGAACTGGGACCGGAAGTATTGATCAGAATGAGGCTTGGATAGCAAGCCACGGACGCCATTTTGCTGACCAGAAGCACTGATCAGAATGAGGCTTGGATAGCAAGCCATGGGTGCCATTTTGCTGACCAGAAGCACTGATCAGAATGAGGCTTGGATAGCAAGCCATGGGTGCCATTTTGCTGATCAGAAGCACTGATCAGAATGAGGCTTGGATAGCAAGCCATGGGTGCCATTTTGCTGACCAGAAGCACTGATCAGAATGAGGCTTGGATAGCAAGCCATGGGTGCCATTTTGATGATACCGGAAACAGTTCATACCTGGACCTAGCTAATAGGGGAGCTGACCTTCTAATGTGAGTACCCCATAGTCTATATAAACGTGGTGGCCGCAGTGAGCTAACATCCCCAGATGATGCCTGTTTAGGAAAAACGCGTCGGGAAGCGCTCATTTATGCCACAGCGTTGCCAGAATTTAATTCCATGCTTGTATTTGCCTGTAATATGTGAGTACCCATTTATGCTTTTAATGTTAACCCTTTCATGACTAAGCCTATTTTTGGCATTTGGTGTTTACAAGTTAAAATCCATATTTTTTGCTAGAAAATTACTTGGAACCCCCAAACATTATATATATTTTTTTAGCAGAGACTCTAGAGAATAAAACGGCGATTGCTGCAATATTTTATGTCACACGGTATTTGCGCATCAGTGTTTTAAACGCAACTTTTTGGGAAAAGGGACAGTAAAATTAGCATAATGTGAAAGATAATGTTACGCCGAGTAAATAGATACCAAACATGTCACACTTTATAATTGCACTCGTGGATTGACGACAAAGTATGGTACCTAAAAAATCTCAATAGGCGACGCTTTCATTTTTTATTTTTTTTCACAGTTATCAGGTTAGTGTTACAGAGGAGGTCTAGTGCTAGAATTATTGCTCTCGCTCTGACGATCGCGGCGATACCTCACATGTGTAATTTGAACACAGTTTACATATGCAGGAGCGACTTCCGTATGCCTTTTCTTTGCTTCGCGAGCTCGCGGGGACGGTGGGCGCTTTAAAAAATATTTTTTTAATTTCTTTTATTTTAAAATGAATAAATTGTTTTAAAAAAAATAAAAAAAAATTTGATCACTCTTATTGCTGTCACAAGAAATGTAAACATCCTGTCATGGTTATGCAGTGATCTTCCTGTGTTTTGCTTACCTTCCCCCATGTCTTCAGACTAAGAAGCTAGCCACTTCCACCTGGTGGTTTTTATAACCTCTCCTCTAAGCATGGCTCCACCCCAGGCCCTATCAGGGAGCCCTATATTAACCTGTGCACTGCAGGCCTCAGTGCTGCTCAACCATTGTGTATTCTTTGTGTGTTAGCTTCTGCTTTCCTGCCGTGTGCGCTGCTACTGGTTTCCGTTACCGACTTTGGCGTGTTTTGACTATCCCTGTTTGCCTGTGATCCTGACCTTTTGGCGTGTACCTGACTATTCTTGTCTGCTTGTGGCCCCGACCTTGGCTTTGTCCCTCACCATCCTTATCCTCCTGTTGCCTACTGTGGGTGTGAGCTGGGGGACCCTGGGGGTCGCGACCTGGAGCCAGTTGCAGCCAAGTCCATCCTCACCACTCGAGGCTCTGGTGAACACCTGCTGGCTCTTAGACTCCACGCCCCAGGGAATCCTACGCTCTAACCCCAGTGGGATTTGTCCCCCGTCTGCAGCAGTCAGCCGTAGGGTCCACAACCTTGCGGTGCAACCCTAACCCTACGGTGTGCATCTGTCACCTGGGCTCTAGGTGACCTGACAGTTTGATCAGCCATGGACCCGGCTGACGTGCCGCTTCCTGCAGATGATCCATTGCAGAGCTTAGTTCGGCGACTTGAGACCCAAGAATCGCATCAGACCCAGGTGATGCAATTCCTTCAGGATTTGGCATCCCGTTTTGAACAGGTTCAGGCCTCATTGGGACCCCCGGTTCAACAACCTCAACCACTATCTGCCGCTGCACCTATCGCATCAGTCGCAGCCACACATTCATTACAACTACCAGCTCCGGCCCGTTTCTCTGGGGACTCCAAGGCTTGCGGGGGGTTCCTTAGCCAGTGCACAATTCATTTTGAACTTCTGCCCCAAAACTTCCTGTCCGATCGGGCAAAAGTCGCATATATCATATCCCTCCTGTCCGGCGAGGCGTTAGCCTGGGCCGCCCCTCTGTGGGAACTGAATGATCCAGTGGTTTCTAGCCTGTCTGATTTCTTGAAACTTTTTCGGAATATCTTCGAGGAACCGGGTCGTGTCTCCTCAGCGGCTAGCGCTCTTTTACGTCTCCGTCAAGAGTCCGCTTCTGTGGGACAGTATGCTCTTCAGTTCCGTATCCTCTCAGCTGAATTGAGCTGGAATAATGAGGCCCTAGTTGCAACCTTTTTACATGGCCTCTCTGATAGAGTGAAGGATGAATTAGCAGGAAGATCCCTTCCTGCTGATCTGGACAGTGTCATCACCTTGTGTAACCAGATCGATATTCGCTTTCAGGAGAGGGCCCTGGAAAAAAGACGCCAGCACTCCCCGTTCTCTAGGCAGCCTGAGTCCCCAGTCCCTTCTCCTCGATCCGAGGAGCACCCCCTGCCTACCGAGGAACCTATGCAGTTGGGCTGGACTAAGTTATCTCCCGAAGAACTTGCTAGGCGCAGAACTCTGGGCCTATGCCTCTATTGTGGGGCCAAAGGTCATTTCCGTGACACTTGTTCTCTTCGTCCGGAAAAACGCTCAGGGCTAATACATCTGGAAGGTGGAGTATTAGACCCTGAAATATCACCTTCACCTTCTCGTCTTCTCCTTTCTGTGTTGCTTCATGTCGGTGCTTCCTCTCGTTCGGTCTCAGCACATCTGGATTCCGGATCCGCTGCCAATTTCATGGATTGGGAAACTGCATCCTCCATGAGACTTACCCTTTTGCCCCTTACAACACCATTGGTGGTCTTGGCGATTGATGGCACGGTTCTCCCAGGGGGCCCTATCCGCTTCCAGACTATTCCTGTTAAGATGTCTGTAGGGACACTCCACCAGGAGTGGATATCCTTCCTTGTCTTACATAAGGCTTCATCTCCTATCATATTAGGCCTTCCTTGGTTTCGGCTCCATTCTCCACACGTTGACTGGTCTGCTGGACAGATCCTGGCTTGGGGTTCCTCCTGTTCCTCTTCCTGCCTACTCAAGGGTACCCCAAAGGAGAGACTTCCTGTTACCACCATCCCAGTATCTTCTGCTTTTCCTGCTGTATATGGTGATCTCTGGGACGCGTCCTGCAATAGTCGGACTGGTGCACTCTCTGGGTCATGTGGTACTCTGGATGAGGAGCCCACCTATGAACCTGAGTCAACCATTCACTCCAGTTCGCATAACCATTTACCTTTGCCTGTCCCTAATCTCCCTTGGACGCACAGCCAGGCTAACTTGTCTGCAAGTTCCAGAGTCGCTATGCCTTGTGATGCGATTGAGATGGTCGCTACATCTGACAATACTATTCAGTCGGCCTCCGCACCACTTATGCCAGTCCAGCCCATGCCCAATGAGCTTCCTGCTTCTTGTTCAGGACCTTCTGTGACCCAGCCTCACCCTACTACTACTATGTCCGTTCAAACCCATTTAAGAGGCTCAATCCATCCTTTGGATAGAATACCTCATTCGGCCAGGAGGGGTTTTCAATCTTTTTCTCAGGGTTCTGTTTGTGTTTCAGCTATCCAGCTTGACTCTTGCGACATGTCACCCTCTAATCAACCTGACCTCAGGGATCCACTGACCTCTGCCCAGTCTGGTGGTCCTGTTATGGATGCCCAACTCAACTTTAAGGGTGTGGGGCTCCTTGCTCAGACTCCTGATCTTCTCATGCCCTTACCCATTCCTAAAAAGCCTTTAGTCCTCAAGTCCTCTCGTCCTCTCCCTACCTCTGCTTTGGTCTCTGAGGATAATCTAAAATACGAGGTTAGTCAAGTTTTGCATTCCCGGCTCCGTAAAGGCATTCTTCAGTACCTCGTACTTTGGAAAGGGTTGGGTCCTGAGGAGAGGTCTTGGATCACTGCATCTGAGGTCTTTGCTCCCTGTCTGTTTAGGAGGTTCCATCTGGAGTTTCCCTTTAAGCCTGGACCCAGGCGGGGGAGGGGGAGGCCTCATAAGAGGGAGGGTACTGTCATGGTTATGCAGTGATCTTCCTGTGTTTGCTTACCTTCCCCCATGTCTTCAGACTAAAGCTAGCCACTTCCACCTGGTGGTTTTTATAGCCTCTCCTCTAAGCATGGCTCCACCCCAGGCCCTATCAGGGAGCCCTATATTAACCTGTGCACTGCAGGCCTCAGTGCTGATCAACCATTGTGTATTCTTTGTGTGTTAGCTTCTGCTTTCCTGCCGTGTGCTCTGCTACTGTTTTCCGTTACTGACTTTGGCGTGTTTTGACTATCCCTGTTTGCCTGTGATCCTGACCTTTTGGCGTGTACCTGACTATTCTTGTCTGCTTGTGGCCCCGACCTTGGCTTTGTCCCTCACGATCTCTATCCTCCTGTTTCCTACTGTAGGTGTGAGTTGGGGGACCCTGGGGGTCGCGACCTGGAGCCAGTTGCAGCCAAATCCATCCTCACCACTCGAGGCTCTGGTGAACACCTGCTGGCTCTTAGACTCCGCGCCCCAGGGAATCCTACGCTCTAACCCCAGTGGGATTTGTCCCCCGTCTGCAGCAGTCAGCCGTAGGGTCCACAACCTTGCGGTGCACCCCTAAACCCTACGGTGTGCATCTGTCACCTGGGCTCTAGCTGACCTGACACATCCCTTGTGACAGTAATAGGTGGTGACAGGTACTCTTTATGGAGGGATCGGGGGTCTAAGACCCCCGATCCCTCCTTTACACTTCAATGTATTCAGATCACTGAAAACGGCGATTCTGAATACTGTATATTTTTTTTAAAACCGGCGCCATTGGCAGCCGAGTAAACGGGAAGGGACGTCATGACGTCGCTTCCGTGTTTACAATTAGGATACTGGAACGAAGCCGATTACGGCTTCGTTCCAGTTCCTCCCCAGCAGCCGGAGGCATCGGAGCTTGAATCGGTGCTCCCGATCGAGCGGGAGCACCGGTAACAGCGGCAGGAGGGAGGACGCTTCGGTTGTTATGGCTGGATAGCCAATCGCCCACTGTAAAAAATGGTACCGGGATGATGCCTGCAGGTGCGGGCATCATCCCGGTATACCCCCCCGGAAGCCAAGTACGCAGATCTGCGTACACTCGGCGGGAAGGGGTTAATAAAAGTTTTAAACGGTATTTCACTATGAGGCTGTATTTTCTTTTTGGCCTATAATATACGTGGAAGAATCTCTGTCCTCAGTCACCCCAAAAGGTGGATAGCCATTTCATCTATTTTTGGGTCATTTCTCTGTCTACTCTGGTACCCATGAGAAGTTACAAGTTTGTCACCATATTGTTTCACTTATGGACTCTTAACACGTTCACTTTGGTGGATATACGTATGACATTTTTTTTCCGTATATTTGGTTATAGTGTTGTCTAAAACATAGAATCATTAATAGTGTTAATTTATGAGGAGTTTTTTTTATCACTATTATAGTTGATTGTATTTTATTATATATTTTTTACACTGGTAAAAGATTATATAGATATTGTCATTTTATATGTGTGTGTGTATATATATATATATATATATATATATATATATAATATGCATGCGCTGCACCTTTTTTTATTATTGCACCACTTTGTTTGTTGCAGTAAGTCTGCAGTGCTGGCAGCTATTATTTATTTGTTTGTGGATAGCGCATTTTTTTTCTCACTTTAAATACAAACTACCTGTAAGGCCGCGTACACACGAGAGGATTGTCCGTCCAACTTAGTCCGCTGAAACGTGTTTCAGCGGACAGTCTGCTCGTGTGTGGGCTTCAGCGGACTTTTTCAGCGGACAGTCTGGCGCACTAAGTCTTTCGGAATTTCCGTAATATTGTCCGTCCAACTTTGGTTTCAGCGGACAGTCCGCTCGTGAGTAGGCTAGTTGGACAGACTAAGTATGGCGCATGCTCAGAAAGGATTTACACGGCCGAAGGTTGCATTGCAGTGTATTGGACGTCGTATTTCTAGTCCCGTTGTACGTGCTGTACACGCCATCGCGCAAGCTTTCAGCGGACTGTCTGTTCATCGTGTGTGGTCAAGTCCGTTCATTCAAAAGTAGGACGGACTGTCTGTCGGATTGTCTGACGGACTTAGTTGGCCAGACAATCCTCTCGTGTGTACGCGGCCTAAGGCTTCAAAAATGAAACAAATCCATCATAGAGATAGCAGCAACATTAGGAGTGGCCAAATCAACAGTTCGGTACATTCTGAGGAAGGAAGAATGCACTGGTGAGCTCAGCAACATAAAAAGGCCTGGACGTCCACGGAAGGCAACAGTGGTGGATGATCGCAGGATCCTCTCTATGGTGAAGAAAAACCAATTTACAACATCCAGACAAGTGAAGGACACTCTCAAGGAGGTGGGCGTATCATTGTCAAAAACTACAATCAGGAGAAGACTGGGAGGAAGTGGGGTATGTCTGTGTGTGTGTATATGTGTGTGTATATATATATATATATATATATATATATATATATATATATATATATATATATATATATATATATATATATATATATATATATATATATATATATATATATATATATATATATACATACATACATACATACATATATATATATATATATATATATATATATATATATATATATATATATATATATATATATATATATATATATATATGTGTGTGTATATATATATATATATATAATCTCTAAACCTGGAAAGTGCAAAATCAGGCTCACTTCTGCATAGAAACCAATGAGCTTCTAACCCCAGCTTGTTCAATTATGCCTGTATATATTCACTTCCTGATTCCCTTAGCGAAGATGGCGGTGCCTCCACTTGAGAGCTGTGGAACAGATCGGCTTCGGGTGCCGACCGACATCATGGGCACCCTGGACAGGTAAGTGTCAATATTTAAAAAAAGTCAGCAGCTGCAGTATTTGTAGCTGCTGACTTAAAAAAAAAAAAAACGGCAGAAGTCCGATTTAACTACTCAAATTTAGGAGGTAAAAACAACCGCTTGTCACACTCTCTGGATCGGAGTAGCCACTGTCACATGGTGATGTAAAAAGTTTAGGGGATCCACTGCTCCACTCACATGAAGAGGAACGCTGCTCACCACTGTGTTCCCGGTACCTAGGAAATCCTCCCAGGGCCGTGAGATGCCGGGTTCGGCTGCTGATCAACAGTCTTTTTTTTTTTTTTATTACTTTTTATTTGCTTAGTTCTCAGTCTTATGCCTCATACACACCATCGGACTTTCTGCTAACAAAACTGTGGAATTTTGTTTGAAGGGCGTTGGCTCAAACTTGTCTTGTATACACACGGCCAAACAAATGTTGGCCAACAATTACGAACGTAGTGACGTACTAGAGGTATTACGTGGTTTTTCATCTGTTTAGCGCCACCCTTTGGGCTCCTTCTGCTAACTTCGTGTTAGTAGAAGTTTGGTGAGTGTTGATTCGTGCTTTTCGATACACGCTTTTCATTCAGCGGTTTTCATTTCGCACTTTTCATTTTGTGCTTTTCAGTTCGTTTCTGAACAGCCGTTCGTCAACCAGACATGTTGCAGAATCGGAGGAGATAACGTGTTATTTATTATTGGCCTTGAAGTTATTTCTTTGACTTTATATTTTTGGTTGAATAATGATTTGATTTGGTATATTTTCTATATTTTTGGATGCATAGAATGCATTTTTTGGTTAACTTCTATTGGCAGATACCATGTCTAATTTTTTTTTTTTTGTAATGCTAATGCACAATAAAAAAAAATTAGGATAATACTTGGCTATGTGTTTTACTTCAAATGACAGTTTGGGAGTAAGGCAGTTACAGTTTAAAACATACAATGTAAAATTAACAAGGGACACCAACATAGTTATATCTTTGATCTTAAAAACTACAGGATAATGGTGTTGTGGTAACCTGCCCAAAAAAAAAAAAAAAAAAAAGCATAATAATATTATTCTTGATATCACTAGAAAAAAAAAAGCCTTTGAAAATTTGTTTGCAATAACTCCATCAGTATCACCAGCAAAGCAGCTTCATTATTATCCCATTAAAGAAGAAGAAAATTTGGAGATTTCATAATTTGCCACGTCACGAATGTGGAGGGGGGGTCCCTTCAACTCGGTCTCGAAGTCACGTGCCGTGACGTAACGCGTAGGATCCGAGGCTAACCAGACACCGGAACAGACGCTCAGACATTGAGACACGAGCTCGGCGCTCGTTTTTACAACGCCAGTATAACCCCACAGAAATGTGAGTTTTTAAACATATGCAAATGAGTTTTACTTTCATTTAAAATACTACACCATGGTGGGCCTTTTTTATCTTTTTTAAATGCACATTGAGAATGCTATGATCTGAGGCACCCAGTGAAAGAGGAAGAAAAGGATCACCCCTACCTCTCCCCCCCCCATCCCCCTGGCTCCACTTAAAAGTGAACGAACGCCCAGGAAAAGACCGAGTTGAAGGGACCCCCCCTCCTCCTAAAGATTACTCTGCTACACGCTGTTTACCTTACAGCAGTGAGGTAATCATTTATTTCTACCATGGGTGTCACTGACACTGAAGATCTATCCTATTTCTTGCACTTAAAGGCACAGTGTCACTTTAATGCCAAGACAGCTATACACAGTGTTCCAGTGAAACACTTTGCACGTTTGCACCAATATTTGCACATTGGATTAAGGATCAAAATATCCAATACCGCACTGAATATTTGTTTAGTTAGATGATTGAAAATATTTGTGTATACGCTATTTATATATTTTGAATCATATCTTTTTTTGTTTTATTCATTTGCATATCAGTCACTTTATGAACCATTCACTTATGTTTTATATATATTGCACAGTGATATAGCCACCTTAAGGCTGGGTTCACACTGCTGCGGGGGGAGATCCGGATGTGATTCGCACAGCAAATCACATCCGATCTCCGTAGCACTGCGAGTTCAGCCATACAGATAGTATGGCTGAACTCGCAGCTGTCCCGCAGCAAACTCGCACAGGACCCTTTTTTGGGTCCGCAACGGAATCGGATCGCATGGGGGTTCACACCATGCGATCCGATTCCTGTGCGAGTCGGCAGATCGCACTGCGATATGCCGACGGATCTGGGGGTGTCATTAACATAACATTGACACCCCCAGCCGTCCGCATAGGGCAGTGTGAACTGCCGGCGGGAGGTGAGCGATGCGGGAAAACGCCGCGGATTCGCGGCGTTCCCGCATCGCAATAGTGTGAACCTAGCCTTAGCTACAATTTTGTTTTTGCTGATATCACTCAGATATTGTTTGTTTTGTCTTCTGTTGTTTTAAAACTATTATGTTTCTTTAACACACTTGTTAAGTAATTTAAGATTATTTATTGATTTTGCACCTATGCACCTTATCGTCAATTGTCGGGCATATAACTGATACTTTGGCAATATCGTGGTAACACACCACAAGAGAAAAATATATTAGAAGGAGTGCAACACCACCCCCCTCCCTCCACAAATTACATAAATTTGGACACGAGTTTGGTCCATACGGTGGATGCAGCACCCACTATTTTGTATATATCACAAATTCCCTTTAGCGCAGGAGTACCCACCCTACACAATCCCTGTTAAATGTTTACCCACTGTTTAATTACAAAAAGATAATTTTTTTTTTTTAAATTAACCAGATCACCATTAACCTTACCTGGGGGTATGATTATGTCCAATTTTTGAAGCTCAAATCTGTATTTTTGCGCATGGATATTTGGCGTTTTATATTGTAGGCCTGTAATGCTCCGAACCAGTGTTGCAGCCTTCATTATATCAGGGTCTTTGCAGCCATCGCTTGAATTGACAGAACAAGGACTGTAAGCAATCTAAGTAAAAAACAGACCAGAGAAGTGCATGCCCTAGTAGCGCAATAAGAGTCTTTATTAGGCAAAGATAAAATTATACACAATGCACTCACAATCTCACGGAATGACAACAAGCTCATCACACAACCATGAGAATCCACCTTCGGAACCCCTGTATGGATACCACTAGATGTAATCTACTTGGCTAAAGGCTCCTCTCCCTGTGTCTGTGTGTAGGGAAAGAAAGAGAAGAGCGGGGATCTGACCACAATAGTGGATTGTGTATAACAGTCCCTCCGGATTATGGAGGACCGGCAATCATTCAATAGAGCAGAATGCATCCAAAGGAGGTTGTGTGGGTTGCCGAAGGTTTGAGTTCGCAGGCCACATCAAATGGCTCTGTGGGCCATGGGTTGAGCATGGTATTGAGTTACAATTTTTAATAATAAAAGTACAAGTATTTGTGAAGAGCTCTTCTGTTGAGCTTTGCCCATTGGTTAAGCAAAGGAAAGTTAAGATGATAACGAGGTAGCAGTCATGAGTTTCTCCAAAAGGTGATGCTCTGGAGGGGCGTGGCCGGATGTGATTGAGGCAGCACGCGTCTCTGCATAGCTCCGTGAATCCTGACCTTATCCGCGCTGTTGGAGTGTACTGACTCCCTCCTATTGCTCACCGCTGTTTGGGGGAAGGAGAGAGGAGTGGAACGATGCCCTTTTCAGCATCCAAGAAGCACCAGAAGCCGCCGAAAGACTCGCGCTCCGTGCGGGAGCGGGAGCGGGACTCCGCCCACGCCATCTTGCCTGTGCTGGACTTAGATCAGCGGGAGGGCGCGAAAGTGAAGCTGGCGACACAACAGGGAGACAGGATGGAAGCTGGGCCAGACATGGATAGCCCGGAGGAGCAAGTGCTGGCGGTGGATACAGCGGCAATCACACGACCGATCCTGGAGGCGATCAATGTGAGTAAATCGGAACTCATGGGGCGCATAGACCTGTTGTCCTCGGAATGTACATTAATTCGTCACGATCTGGATAAGATAAGGGGCAGACTCACCACGGTGGAAGACAGGGTCTCTGAAGTGGAAGATGTTAGCCATGCCCACGGGACTAGTCTACGTGAACTGCGGGATCTAGTGAGCTCCTTACAGCACAGAGCGGATGACGCCGAAGACCACCAAAGGAGAAATAATGTTCGGGTGGTGGGCCTGCCAGAGGGAGCGGAGGGGGATAAACCTGTCATGTTCGCTGAATCTTTCTTTAAAACCCCTTTTATCACTGGAGGATTTACCCCCTACATACGTGGTAGAAAGGGCTCACAGGGTTCCCACAGGTAGAAGACCTCCTGGAGCACACCCTCGGCCCTTTCTGGTGAGATTCCTGAATTACAGGGACAGAGATATGATCCTTGCCAAGTCCAGGAAGATCAAAGAGTTAAAGCATGAAAATGCGCGCGTGATGCTCTTTCCGGACTTCTCGGCGGCCACACAACAGCAACGCCGATCTTTCAATGATGTGCGCAGAAGGCTTCGCGAGAAGGAGGTGCAATATAGCATGCTGTACCCCAGTAGACTCAGAGTGCAATACAAGGGAGGGGTTAAATTTTTTGATAACCCCGCCGAAGCATGTGAATGGCTGGATAAGGAGCTCTCATGATGGATCTTCCGGGCGAGGAGTGGCGTTTACATTTCTTGTTTGCTGGCGAGTTATCTGGGGCTGGGAGCTCAACTATTTGGTTATCAGGAGACCTCGGGGATAATGGATGTTTTACCCTGAAGCGTGGTCACTAGGTGACGAAGATTTTTTCAACAAGTGGTATCTCCTTCCTAATTTACAGCAGGCGGACAGTCTCCTTCATGCTTTAAGTCAAGATGTGAGCAGCCTTATTTCTCTCATGGTTTCCTGAGGAAGTCTGTTTTCCCCCTCATTGTTTGATTTTTATTTTTATTTTATTTTTTATTCTCTTTCTTCTATCTTCACTTTTTGCCATAAGCAGCCGTTACCTTGTTTTTCCTCAAGCCCATGTACACTGCTGGAACTTCCTGCCTCGCGAGCTGGGCCGTGAGTAAGACTATTTTTCTGTGTGATGGGAAATTGGGACCCAGACTTTTGATTTGTCCCGGGCTGCACTGTGGATACTTAATGCATCGCTTTGTTCCCTTCTTTTGGTGGTGTTCTTCCCCCCACTATACTATATATATATATTTTTTTTAATTCAAAAAATGTTTTTCTCTTTTTTGTTTTCATTTGCTTTTTTTTTTTTTTTTTTCTCTCCACTATTTTGATATCGGAGCGAGCAGTGGACGGGACCATTACAACTTTTGTCTGCCGAACTCTTAGTTGCAACGGCTGGAACCTTCCAACGGGATGTTTGAGTTATTTTTTAGGGTAAAAGCTACTTGCCGGACTGGTTTGGTTTTTGTTTTTGTTTTTTCTCAGGTTGGGGAATTTGTTTCTGGCATAATAGCAGGGGAGGGTGGGTTTTTTAGTTTTTTTGTCACAGCTCACATGGGTATGTTTAATCGGAGATCTTGGTCGCTATTGATACTGGTTGCAGTTACCATTATTACGAGCGGGATACCTGGGCTCCTAGTGGGTGGCGAGATTTTCTATTACCTATTTTATATTGATGGCGGATAAATTGAAGGTCGTGTCTTGGAACGTCAGAGGCCTTAATAATAAATTTAAACGGGCCTCGGTGTTCCAATACTTGAAACAGTATAAACTTCAGCTTATCTTTTTACAGGAAACGCATCTGGATGGAGGGGGAATACGCTCCTTACGTAAGCCTTGGCTACAAAGGACTTTACACGCCACATATTCTACATTTGCTAGAGGTGTTTTCATACTTATTAGCAGATCACTGCCTTGTATGATTCATCAGGTCATATCTGACCCGGAGGGCAGGTATGTGGCGGTGCTCATAGAGGTTTACCATACCCAAATGCTCGTGGTGAATATATATGTACCCCCTCCATTCAGAGTTCAGCTTTTATATGATATACTAATCCGGTTGACACAATTCCTGCACCTACCACTGCTTCTATTGGGAGACTTCAATGCAATACTGGATGCAGCCTTGGACTCTTCCAACCCAGGCAGAGCGAGTTCGCAGGATTTGGTTGGATGGGCCTCCACGGCAGGGTTGGTAGAAATATGGCGGTGGAAACACCCGAATGTTAGGGGCTACTCGCATATTTCATTGACACATGGGTCCTCTGCCAGGATTGATCTTGCCTTTAGTAATACTTGTGGCCTGAAATATGTAGTGGACTCTGACTATCTGGCGGGGGGTCTTTCTGACCATAACCCCCTGTCTATATTGTTATCCTTTCCACATAACTTAGCTGGGGGTGGTTGGCGGCTGGCGTCTGCATGGCTGCAACATGAACAGGTAGCGAAACAGCTGGCGGATTCTGTTGGGACCTACTGGGATGTCAATGTTCACACTTCCGAGCCAGCGATAGTATGGGATGCTTTCAAAGCTGTCACTAGGGGGGAGTGTATATCAGCCAATAAGACGGCAAGGGTAAATGATAATGAAGAATTTACTGCCTTAAAAAGCAGGGAGAGGGGCTGTGCGGAAGAACAGGCATTACGCCCTACGAAGGAGTCTTACGAGGCCCTTTTGGCGGCTCGCAGGGACCTTTCCCTACACATTACTAGTATGACCAAGGCTGATTTGAATAGAAACGCACACTTACTCTTTGCTGAGGGGGACAAAAATGGCAGGCTGTTAGCTATGATGGCGGCGGACGGCCACCCTGCGGTGCTGGTTCCTGCTATAAGGGACGCGGCGGGCGGGATGGTTACGGACCCGTCCCTCATACTACGGGAATTCACGGAATTTTTTACCACTCTATACTCCCCTATTGCGCAATACGACTCGGTAGCATTAGAGCAGCTGCTGGCAAGGCTTCCTCTTCCTAGTTTGGCGGAGGAGGACTGTGCCATGCTAGACGTGGGTCTCACACTGCAGGAAGTTCGGGAGGCGGTTTTGGCCTTCCCCCCTAACAAGGCGCCGGGGCCTGATGGACTTCCGGCGGATTTTTACAAACAACACTTAGACCGACTGGAGACGAGACTACACTGGGTATTCGAACAATGCTTTGAGAGCGCCTCCCTGCCAGACTCCATGTTGGAGGCCTATATGGTGCTTCTGCCAAAGCCAGGGAAGGACCCGGCGGACTGTGCGTCGTATCGCCCCATTGCGTTGTTGAATGCCGATTTAAAAATTTTAACGAAAATCTTGGCAACAAGACTAGCCAGGGTAATTCAAACGATAGTCAATATAGATCAGACAGGCTTTATACCCGGAAAATCGACTGACACAAACCTGAGACGACTGTTCACACATTTGCAGCTACCCCCAACTGACTCTTCCTCTAGAGTCGTGGTGTCAATTGACATCGCGAAAGCATTTGACTCTGTCGATTGGTTGTATATGTTTAAGGTGCTAGAGAGGATGGGGTTTGGCCCGCGGTTTCGGAGGTGGATTGCTATGCTGTACAAGAATCCCAGGACGGCCATTAGAATGGGGTCAACTAGATCAAATTTTTTTAATGTGGGCAGGGGCACTAGGCAGGGATGCCCATTATCCCCATTTTTATTTGCCCTGGTCATGGAGCCCCTGGCTGCTGCACTGAGATCCCCCGGGGAGGTGAGGGCAATAGAAGTGGGTTCTATCCGGGAGTCATTGGCCCTCTATGCTGATGACATGTTACTGTTCTTGGCCGACCCTGGGAAATCACTGCGGGCTGTGCTGAATATCTTTGATGAATTCTCCAGGTTCTCTGGGTTGACGGTGAACTGGGGCAAGTCATCTATCTTGCCAATTGATGCCAGGGCCAGGGAGGGGGCGGACTTGGACCTGCCTCTGCGCTGGGTGACGTCGCTCACCTATCTGGGGGTTCAAATCACTGCCAATGTGAGAGACTATATACCTCTGAACCTGACTCCCCTATTGACCCTCCTCCGACACAAGACGCAGGTGTGGTCCAAACTACCGCTTTCTTTAATAGGTAGAATTAGTCTGATTTAAGATGAAGATCCTTCCAATTATACTATATTTCCTGCGCCATGCGCCACTATGGATACCCAAAAAAATTTTAGGCGGATTGAGGGAGTTGTGAGCTCCTTTGTCTGGGCCCCCAAGCCCCCAAGGATAGGGACTAGGATACTACAGGAACCCAGTGAGAGAGGGGGCTTAGCCTTGCCAGATTGGCACAAGTACTATTTGGCTGGTCAGATGGTGTTTGCTCGCAGATGGCTCGTGTCAGATGACGGTGATGTGGCTACCGTTTTGGAGGCTGCCTCACTGGGTTCATACGAGAGTCTGCGTTTTGCTCTATTCCGGGGGGGGGGGCAGGTCGGACCTGCCTCTGACACAAACAATGAGGGCCACTATTAGAGCCTGGGGTCAGGCGGTGAGACTGGCGGCCTCTAGTTATAGAGGACTTTCCCCATCCACTCCGCTGTGGATGAACCACTTACTACCTCACTTCTACAATTTGCCGGATCCGATGATTTGGGCGGTGAGGGGAGTAAAAACGCTTAAGGATATCACCTCTTTTGGTGATTTGCTGACGTTCCCCCAACTCCAGTCGCGACATGATCTACCTAACACATATCTTTTTCGCTTTTTTCAGATCAGGCATGCTTTCCAGAAACAGTTTGGGGATTTAAGGATAGAGTCCCTCCCATCATGTCTTGAGTCCGTGTTGTCCCGAGAGGACCTTGAAAAGGTTCTCTCGGTGTCGTACAAGGAATTCTTTAAGTTAACGCCGAAGGCTGTCCTGAACTGCAGAGCTAAGTGGGAATTGGAGGTGCCGGACATCCAAGGGGATGATTGGAATGATTTGTGGTCTCAACCCTTTAAACACCTGATATCTGCCAGGGATAGGCTAATCCAATTTAAATTTCTCCACAGGAGCTATTACACGCCAGCAAGACTGGCGAAGATTTATGGCCATGCTCGGGCAGAATGCTGGAGATGTTCAGTCGCCCCGGCTGACGCCGGGCACATTTTTTGGCTATGCTCACACATACAAGATTTTTGGAAGGAGGTAACGATATGTATTTCAGGTCTCTTGATGGTGCACATTCCACTGACTGTGAAGGTTTGCCTGCTGGGGTTGGTAGAGGAGGTAGTACCCACGAGGGCCTTGCGAACCCTACTCACTATCCTTTTGTATTATGGGAAAAATGCAATATTACTTAAATGGAAGAATGCTTGTGCTCCTGATCTTAACTTTTGGAAAGGCTTGGTTAATGGTATGCTGCCATATTACAAGGCTACATATATAGCCAGGGGGTGTCTTAAGAAATTTGATAGAGTGTGGAGGGTGTGGTATGAAGCTGACGACACTGTGGGGTGTTGATCTCCTGGGGATGATGATACTGATTTATGGTATGTACAATGACCCCTATGATACAACTGGACATGGTATGGTGTATGGAAGGGGGAGAATTTGGGTTGTAATTATGTGAGGGGTAAGCCCTATAACGGCTGAAGACATATCTGTGAATGGCAATATAAGAAGGTACTTAATGGGGACATTCTGTTATTGACTTGGGTCTCTGTGATCCACTGTGAGCTGTGACAATATGGGAGGGGGTTTGGGGAGGGTGGGGTGGGGGGAGGGGTCTTCTGGGTGGTAGTTAGGAGTTATCAATGTTAGTCAGGAATGACTGGACCCTGCGCGGTCCTTCTTTTGTGGTTTCTTTTTTATTTTTTATTTTTTTTCTGTTTTTGTTTTTTGTTTAAAATGTAAACCTCAATAAAAAGAATTTTATAAAAAAAAAGGTGATGCTCTGTTAAACAACTACTGTATGTAGAAATATAGTATGTGCATCGTTTTTGGGTTGAACCAATGAAAACTGATTGAGTTTAGAGACCAGGTAAGTACTGTATAGCTACAACATTTTGGGGTTGATTTACTAAAGGTAAATAGGCTGTTAACATTACATGGGAACTTTCTCTTTGCTCTTTTTTTTTTTTTTTTTATTTGCCTTGCACATGATTTAGATGTCTTTTATAAAGTGAAATTTCACCACATCCACAAGCTAAGGGAAAAGTCCCTTGCAAGGGGAACAGCCTATTTATCTTTAGTAAATCAAGCACTTTAAGGTAAAGGGCATTACTGTGCAAGATGGTGTACAGAAACCACTCATTTGTTCAGGTCATCTTGCTCAATCCATACACAACATGTGTGAATATGATAGGTACATATGGTACCATGGGCCTCCCATAACATTATCGTTTAGCATTGATCTATATGCTAATCCATCATTAATTTTAATTTAACATAGTAAAGCTGATCAGATGGTAAATGGTAAATTTGTCCGCTGAAAATTTTAGCCCAACATTTGTCAGCGGAAAGTTGACCAACAATTGTCTGATAGAGTGTAATAACGGTTGGATTTGAGGCAAACAGTCTGTCATCACACAATTGCCGAAAATCCGATTGTGTGTACGAGGCTTAAAACTACCCTCTCTTTAGATTGAGAATGCTACTGACCAATAGATTATGTTGCTCCTCCATACAGAGTGGAGACACTCTAGAGCTCACTTCAATGGGAACACATAAAAACTTCAAATCAAACATTTTCAAATGTTTATCAGCATTTATTTAGGCATATTTCATGCATTGTTGAGCCTGTAAGAACTATTTTCTTCTTCCTAGTGCTTTCCACTGGCTAAAACAAAATACATAAATCTTAAATACAAATATAAAATTCTTTAAATATGCTTCTAAAACGCACATTTTTGCACACAAAAATGCTCTAAAACAATGCCTGAAAACTACTCTGCTTGGGTGAGCATGTAGCCTGTGACAGGAGGTTTGTTACTGGATAGCTCACCAGCTGAAAATAATGTAAAGAAGCCTACAAAGAAAACGAATGCAGCCACCACGTGATAAGCTGCAATATATTACATTTTTGGTTTGGGGGTTAATATTGCTCTAACATAAATTGTAATTATGGCCAAAATCAAAAATGATGTACATAATCATGATAAAGTCTGTCACTAGAATTGAAACAGTCTGTTCTTTCTAAAACCCCCCGTAACATAGTTTATTACCTGGTTATGTAAGTAAGTCTGATGTATTTCAACTACCTTTAAAGAGGTTGTAACCCTAAAAAAAATAAAATAAATCCTGTTCCCTTATAGCCAATTAAATAGCAGTGCTTGTGCTGTCTAACCCCCCCCCCCCCTATGCTGTAAAAAAACTGATCCTGCCTGTTCCTGTGTCCCCCTTAGTGTGCTGACCATGGTAATCATGGATCAGCAGCCAGGTCAGGTTACGTGCCTCTCTCGCCCTCTTCCCCTCCCTGCCTGTCAGCTCCTGTGTGTGTGTGAGCCGTCCCTCCCCTCCTGCTGCTATTAGTAGCTGGCAGTAAAGTAAAGAAATATTACTGCCAGCCCTCTGTTCTATCAATCCATCCTACACTGTGTAAATGTTTGTATAAAATGATGCCTGTAAATACCTTATCTCAGATCTTTTATGGTCGGTCACAAGACCCCCGGCTGCTCTCCTCCCCATCTAAGGGGTACAGCAGGGCTGCTCGGCCAGCACACGCGACCACCACAGCTGACGTCAGAGGGGGATCACGGCCTCTCCCACGGTAGACCTTAGATCGGAGTAGGTCTCTTGACCGAGCATAAAAGATCTGAGATAAGGTATTTACAGGCATCGTTTTATACAAACATTTACACAGTGTAGGATGGATTAATAAGGAGTAATATTTCTTTACCTTTAAAGCCACTTTAACAGATCTAGCTTCCCAGCAAAAGTGACAGTTAGAGGGTTGAGACAAACTATATCCCCGTGAGAGGGATGCTTGCTGCCTTTATGTAAAATGTTATATATAATAAAATGGCCAGAAAAAAATTAAAACTAATGCAGCCACCATATCCATTGATATGTAAGCTACAATATATATATTTCTGTTTTGTTTTTTTGGGGTTTAGTTATGCTTAAAGCAACTACTCAGTTTCACTTTTAATAAATCGAATCTAATAACTGGTGTATATATTGAGGGGGTACAGTTTGAAATTATATCTGTAACCAAGTTCTTTCCAGCTTGGCTCCTCCATACCTCCATACATTTTCTTTTTAATACTCAATTAATCTCTTTATAACTGTATATACAGCCTGTCTACATTACAGTGATAAATTGCAATGGTTCAATTGGGCTTTTATTGCCTAATATCATTGCAACATTTCCTCTCTAAACACACCATTCTTGTCTTCCACACTCCAGATACCTCTTCACATTCCACCTTCGGGACCTGCCACATTTTTCTCTCCCTTTCTGCAATTCACTTCCACATGCCATCTGACACTTTTCAATTCATCATGCCATCAAATTAACTCTTTTTTTTTCTTTTTCTAAGTATGAGTAGATTGCTGAACAGCTAAAGGTTTTGGCTTTCTGTGTGCTTGGGAGATTGTCTAACATTCTCTTTTGCTGAATGCTTTCGCTAAAGTAAGAGAAATCTGTTCTGCCAATGCCAGTTGTTATATTTTGAAGGACAGCACCCCTGGCTGTCAGAATACCTCAACAGTGGCTGCATTTGATTGGATGCTGACACTTTTCGTCTGACAATTTTTCTCTAAAAAATTTCCTCCTGCAAAATTAGCCACTTGCCTACTAATCTCATTTACCCCCTTCCTGCCCAGGCAAATTTTCAGCTTTCGGTGATGTCGCACTTTGAACAACAATTGCGCGATCATGCAACACTTTACCCAAACAAGTACACACAAGTACAGTGATGCCTCAGTTCACAAAATTTGCTTTGGTTCATGAACACGAGCTGCGGCCATCTTCCTGCTCTGACACGTGGTCACGACTTCTTGTAGGTGAGATCGCGATCACAGAGAGACACTGAAAGTGTACTGTGAAGACACTTACAGTGTTGAGAAGCTTTTTGGTGTGCTTTTTAGCACATACTGAACAGTACTGTACTGTATATCCCTGTGCACACTTGCTGTAAACTTTTTTGTGTGCTTTTTATCACGTACTGTACTGAACATCCAGTATGACTTCAAAGAAAATTCAGAGCAAGCATGGTGGTAAGAAGAAAGTGCAGAGCAGTATTGAAGGTGTCAAGAATGTGCAGAGCCGTAATTCAGGTGACAAGAATGCGCAGAGCGATAATGACGGTGACAAGAAAGTGCAGCACAGTAATGAAGGTGACAAGACTCTTCAGAGCAAGCTTGGGGGTAAGAAGAAAGTGCACAGTGGTAATGAAGGTGACAAGAATGTGCAAATGGCTAATGAAGGTGACAAGAAAGTGCAGAGCAGTAACGGAGGTGAAAAGAGAGTGCGGCGCAGTAATGAAGGTGAGAAGACTCTTCAGAGCAAGCAATGTGGTAAGAAGAAAGTGCAGAGCGATAATGAAGTTGACAAGAATGTGCAGAGAGTGGTAATGAAGGTGCCAAAAAAGTGCAGAGCGGTAATGCAGGTGACAAGAATGTGTAGAGCAGAAATGGAGATGACAAGAGTGTGCACAGCAGAAATGCAGATGACAAGAATGTGCAGAGCGGTAAGGCAGGTGACAAGAATGTGCAGAGAAAGCATGGTGGTAAAACGAAAGTGCAGAGCAGTAATGAAGGTGACAAGACTGTTCAGAGCAAAAATTTTAAGAATAAGGTTGTGAAGAAAATAACCATTGAGCTGAAGAAGGAAATTGTAGAAAAGCATGACCGCGTTATTTGTGCGACTGATCCGGAGTACAAGATGGCGAATTGGACAATCTCGCCTATTTTGAGGAATAAAGCTGTCATCAAAGGAGCTGATGTGGCAAAAGGAGCAACAAGGTTAACCAAGCAGAGGACACAAATGCTGGAAGAGGTGTAAAAACTTTTGTTAGTGTGGTTGAATGAGAAACAGCTGGCAGGTGATAGCGTTATGCCACGTACACACGACCGGCTATGATCTGTAATTAAAAGCCAAGAAATTACTACAAAAACAACCCTGTACAAGTGCAGCAAGTGTAGAATTTAAAGTCAGTAGAGGGTGGTTTGAAAAATTCTGCAAGAGAAGTGGCATCCATTGTGAAAAGACATGGTGAGCCTTCCAGTTCTGACAAAGCTGGTGCAGAAGCCTACAAGAAACAATTTGCGGAATTCATGAAGACAGAAGGAAACAAGTGTTCAACTGTGATGAAACAAGGCTCTTCTGGAAAAAGATGCCGAACAGAACCTATATCATGAAAAAGGAAAAGGCACTGCTGAGGCACAAGCCCATGAAGGACAGATTGACCCTTTTGCTGTGTTCAAACGCAAGCGCCAATTTGAAGATTAAACCACTACTGGTGTACCATTCCCAGACCCCTGTGCATACAGGGAACAGAATGTGAACAAGGCCAGACTGCCTGTCATGTGGATGGCCAATGCGAAAGCTTGGGTCACAAGGCAATTGTTCATGGAATGGTCTTCGCACCCACCGTAAGAAAATATCTTTCTGACAACCAACTGCCTGAAAGGTGCCTTCTTCTGATGGACAATGCCTGGCACACCCTCCAGCCTTGGTGGATGATATGGACGCTGAGTATGACTTCGTAAAGGTCAAGTTCTTCCCCCCCCCCCAACACGACACCTTTTCTGCAGCCCATGGACCAGTTGTACACAAAGGCACTCATCACTAGGTGTTTTAATGTCACTGAAAAATACGTCCTTGAGTCTGAAAGAATTCTGGAAGAATCATTTCAATGTTCTCCATTGCATTAACCTCATTGACAAAGCCTGGGATGATGTCACTCACCGAACCTTAAACTCAGCCTGGAGGAAACGGTGGCCAGAATGTGTCACTGAACATGACTTTGAAGGGTTTGGTACAGAGGTAGTAGAGGAGATTGTGTCCATGGGCAACAGTATGGGTCTGGATGTATATGGTGCAGACAGAGGTGCTTGTTGAGGAACATAAGGAGGAGCAGACCAAGGAAGAACTTTTAGAACTCCGCAGCAGAAGGCGCTAATTGAGGAGCATTCCACTAAGGAAGAGGAAGACGGGGAGGAGGTTAGCAGTGATTCCATAAAATCTATTATTAAAAAATGGAATGACTGCCATGATTTGTTTTGAGAAGCACCACCCCAACATAACTGTAACGAACAGAGTGTTAAATCTGATGAACAATAACCATTTCCAGAGGGTTATGCAGAGCAGGAAAAGTGACATTGGAAAGATTTTTCACCAAAGCTGAGCCTGCAGCTAAGAGAGAAAGAGAGGAAACCCTTTAAGGAGATCCCCCTAAAGAGGAAGGGATCTTTAGGGACCCCAAAGGCCCCAAAGAGGACTCTGCCTCCCATCTGCCTTCCTCCACGCCAGAAGTCGCCTCAAGCAAGGTTGGTGTTCTCTCTCTTCATACTGTACTGTACTTTGCTTTTATATTTTTGTGGTTCAAAAACAAAACAAAGTTTAGAACGGATTAACCTGATTTCATTGAACCCTATGGGAAAATTTGCCTCGACCCAAGTTGTTTCACGATTTAAGTTTGTGAACCGAGGTATCACTGGAAAGCTTTCTTTTGGTGATATTTAATCATCACTGGGTTTTTTATTTTTAAACGAAAAAAGACTGATCATTTTTCTCTTTCACTGATGAGGCTACACCGATGGGAACTGATGAGGTGGAACTGATGAGGCGGCATTGATGGGCACTGATAGGGTGCACTGATGAGGCGGCACTGGTGGGCACTGATGAGGAGGCACTAATGAGGCTGCAGTGATTGGTGGCACTGATAGTCAGCACTGATGGGCACTGGTAGGCGGCACTGATGGGCACTGATTGGCAGCACTGATGGGCGCTGATTGGCAGCACTGGTGGACACAGATTGGTAGCACTGGTGGGTATAGATTGGCAGCATTGGTGGGCACTGGTGGGACTGCACTGATAATCGGGACATTGATAATCAGTGCCCTGATTATCAATGTAGATGCTTCTTTTACAGAAGCCAGTTATCGTCTCTCAGGACACACTTCCCGTTCGGCTGGGAGTAGAATGTCTCTCTGTGTGCTGCATCATGCACGGACTCACCCCACCAGGCAGACGATGTCTTTGAAATCTGGCTGGGAGAAGCAGTCAGAGTGGCCCTGGATCTTGTGTTGTTAGTTTGCCACCCCCAAATATTGAGCACCAGCTGTCACAGTCCAGCTCTGTGACTGGCCAAAGCCGCGATGACGTCACTCCCGCGCATGCACGAGGAAGCCACCATTTAAGGCACAGAGCTCAGAAGGAACGGGTGGCCATTCCTTCAGAGTGCATGCGCCAGTGATGTCACTGGCTGCATGCACAGTAGATATATTTAAACTACTTATAGGTAAGCCGTATTATAGGTTTACCTAATAAGGTAAAAGGCAATGAAGGAACTTTACTTCCTATTTAAGTCGCCCTTTGTGTACATGCAACTGCAGGAAAGGCTATGCCCTGGGACCAGCTGACTGGGCCAGAAGGATGTGATAATGTGACAGCTTCCCACAGGTTCTGCCAAACTGGGCTTGAACTGAGTTTGGACCAAATCCAACTCTTCCCTAATTTTGGAAATTTCCTCTCACTTCCTGTTGTGTCACTAGGACAGTATGTGTTTGGGGCTTCCTGTTCTATCCAAAACTATAAAAAAAACTCCATGAAATTTCACTTTAAAACTAACCACTTCAAAAAACCATCCACTTCTGCTTTTCCCCACACTGATAAGGCATATGCTGTTATCTTCAGATTACTCTTACCACTCTCTCCTGTCTACCACTCATTTGTCTAGATTGTAATCTTGAACAGACAGATCTCTCTTCCTTATTGTGCCTTACAATTCTATTAGGCCGCGTACACACGGGCGGACTGTTCGCCCAACCTTGTCCGCTGAACAGTGTTTGGGCGGACAGTCCGCTCGTGTGTGGGGCTTCAGCGGACAGTTTCAGCGGACAGTTGGACGAACAAGGTCTTGCGGAAATTCCGAAAAACTGTCCGCTGAAACAAGGTTTCAGCGGACTGTTCGCTCGTGTGTAGGCTTGTTCAGCCAACTAAGTCTCGCGCATGCTCAGAAAGGATTTCCACGCCGAAAGCTATAATGCAGTGTATAGGACGTCGTATTTTTCGTCCCGTCGTACGTGCCGTTCACGTCATCACGCACGGTTTCAGCAAACTGTTCGTCCGTCGTGTGTGGCCATGTCCGTCCATGCTAAGTTTGAGCGGACTGTTTGCCGAAACTGTTGGACGGACAAAGTTGGGCGAACAGTCCGCGCGTGTGTACGCGGCCTTAGTCTATATTCATCACCTACTTTGTTACACTCACATTGTAAATATCCATGTTGTAATGTAATGCAAGTTTGGAGTTTCCTGATACTTTAAATTGGTTGTAAACCCTTTACAACCACTTTATACTACAGTCAAGCCTATAATTAGGCTTACCTGTAGCTGCACTGGATATCTCCTAAACCTGCATGGTTTAGGAGATATGCCTGTATTTGCATGTGCCGATGTCATCGGCACATGTGCACTTAAGCAAACTGAAGCAACAGCACATACATGCCGTTGCTTCAGTTATACTGTGCCGTTACTGGCGGCATGTGCGGTTTACCACCACTTTAAGGCCTCCTTTAAGTGGGCATCTGGGGGGAAAAAAAGCCAGTTGAGCACTTCAAGTCTACAATACATCAGGAGGGGGCTATCCACCATACCATGGCAAATTTAATGCAGCATATCGAGTTGACAGGTGGCACCGTGTGTCAAATTTGGCCATTCAGTGGGGCTTGGCTTTTTGTTGCGGTACATTAGTCCCATTGTAAATTGCCATTTGGGAAAAGAAAAAAAGAGAAGAAAAACAGGCATTTGGGAGGTGGCAGGATCACCTTCTGAATACCTGACAACGGCTACTTAGCATTAGTTTGAAAATCAATCCAACACAGACTGCTTTTCAGGGAATGGGACAGTGTCAACTTAGCCTTGAAGTGTGCTAGTCTTGAAATATGTTACCCTAAATATTTTTTTCTGTTGGTTTTCATATATTTTAGAAATCACAAATTATTTAGAAATCATTTTCATGTACTTATTCCATCTGACAGTTACCTTTCTTCATTGTTAAAAACTGACTACACAAAGCACAGAAGTTTATCTGTGTTAGCATGGTCAATTTTCATCCTTTCTTGACATTCAGCAGTACAGGACACTGTGTAGACACACAGCATGCCCTGACAAATCGCAGCCTGCCTCTGTCACATGGTCCCTCACAATCACAGTCTGCCTTGGGAACATGCTCCCTGCTTAAGCTAAACCTCCATCTTGTTTCAGGCTGAACAGACTATATGTGTGTCTGCACAGTGTCCTGTAACCTCCCCATTATCAGTAAAAAGAGATGCAGGGTCACATGACAGAATTTTTTACCTTGTAAAGTAAGAAAGATCATTTTTGAAACTAAGCTAAACCAGATATAGTTCCTGCATAGTTATAACTTTATTAGGAAATTTTTATAGCATTGTAAGCTCACAACTGCTTTAAGTGGCTTACTAATTATAAGTTAATAAAGTTTTATATATAGATAGATAGATAGATAACTAAATAAAAATCTAAAATCAGAGAGGACCTCCCACTTCCAAATGTCACCCTACAGGCACAAATAACGTAGCGGTAAACAATCCACCCGTAGAGTAAATCCTGACTGATCTACCTAGATCAGTCTGTCAGGGCTGGCTCAGCCCTTCCTTCTCTGAGCTGGCCACTCCGCTGTCAGATAATTGTCAGCCCTCTTCTCTCTCCACAGTTAAATAGCTGTTGTGGATCTACTCGTCAGTCCCACCTACTTAAAGATCTCCAGCTCACTTCATTCCTGCCTTAGCCTTGGACACATAACAAGAAGCTCTTGCGTTCCTGTTTAAAGACTGGCTTTGCTGACATCCCTTCTGGCTCATTATCCTGCTTGCTATTCCTCTACTTGGATCCCTGACTTCTGGCCTGGCTGATTACCCGATCTGGCTACTGAACTCTGGCTTGACTGACTACCTGATCTGTTTACTGGACTCTGGCTATGCTTTGACTGCGCTTACTCTATTTACCTTTTTATTTTTCTAATAACCAAGTGTGATTTTACTGTACTTCTGTCTCGGTCTGGTTCATGGTTTCTGACAGTCAGGATTTACTCCAGCAGGTCCTTAATGTCATATACCTGTAGCACCCTGATGTTAAGGCAGGGTTGCTCCCTAAATTCACCTGCTAGGTATAGCTACCTTGACCCATTGTTAGGGATCAATTGATTTCATTCCAAGTCTGTAATTGCTGCACTTCTCTCTTTTGCCACTAGGTGGCCAGGCACTTGGTGGCATTAGATAAGACAAGGACAATGCAAGGTCAGATTATGAGTATATGGGGTATCTCAACCAATGGGCAGGGGTTTTAAATCCCTTGGCCTGCTGGGAGAACCTATATATATATATGGGTGGAGTCAGGTGATCAGTGTTCTGTGCCACCTGGACGGCTGTCTGGGTGGATGTGTGTTGTATTCCCTGGGCTGCGGATTTGGGCCTATCCTGGGCACATCTGGCTGCTAGGATGTCTGAGGGCCTATCCAGAAGCAAGGGAGCAGCGCAGGGTTGGGATTGTGGCTTGCAGTCCAACCAGAAGTGACGGTTCTGCCGGCTGGAGAACCTGTCATGGTCGGAGGTAGAGGGGAAACTGTCGCCACTAAGGGACCATCCACCTTATTACCACCAAGTACCAGAGCAGAATTCTCACCAAATGGGGACGGTGAATAATCGGGAAACTTCAGCAGGTGTCAAGCCAGGGACCCAGCCAGCAGAGGTGACACTTGCAAAGCAGCCTTGTGTGTTAAGCCAGGGACCAAGCAGGCCAGTGGGGTGAATCTTGAGAAGTATCTGGAGTGCCAAGCTATGGACTCAGCAGAGAAGCGTGGAGTGACGCTTGAGGAAGATACTACAGTGGAGATTGGAGGAGCTCAAGGGATTCAGTGGCAGTGAATCATATAGTTTAGTGAGAGAGACTGGGAGCTCAGTGGGTTGAAGAACTACTAGAAGTGATTGTAGTGGGAGTGAAGGAACTGTAACATCTTGCGTTAGAAACTGTTAAAGACTATTGCCATAGGAGACAGCGCTCTTACACATATAGATGTGGTGTCTTACTGGATGCCTTTCCCTGCATGGCTGTCTACCTCTAGAAGTTTCAGAGTATGCCAAATTAACATTGCAACTGCCTAAGGGTGTCCTGGCCCTAATCCTCTCTCCCAAAGTTCTGTTCAAGAGAAATAAAATCTCCTAGCATTCAAGAAGTGTCTGGCGCCCATGAATATACTTTTCACTACACCCAATATGCCTTAAAACCCACTCTATATGGAAGTATGTCAGCAGCTTTAGGCTCTGGAGGCTCTCATTAGACTGAAGAGGGTCTGGGACTTTGCTACATACCTTTCCCAGCTGAAATACATTCTACTAGTGCTTTTATATACAGATGCTGAAAAAAATATTTGATAGTGTTGAGTGGATTTTTCTTCATGCACATACACTAGGCCATTTAGGTCTCGGAAAAGGGATGACAATTGGTTATTTGCACTTTATTCCACTCTGTAAAAGTTAATGATGTAAGCTCCGATGCCTTCCTCATACAGAATGGGACACAACAAGGGTTCCCCTTGTCTCCACTATTTATACTCACTCTAGAACCTTTTTTAAAGCCAGTTAGAGCTCAACACAAAATATGAGGCCTTAATACAAAATGGGGTCATAAACTAGCTACCTATGCTACTTATTTCCCACATTCACTGTGAATGAATATCCCTGTAACCTGCACCGAGTCTTTGAACGTAAATTGTTTGTTACTCTAAGCCCTTGTACACACGGTTGGAGATTCAGACGGAATGTGTCCTATCGGACCGGTTTGTCGGATAATCCGACTGTGTGTGGTATGCATTGGACTGATTCCGTCGGAATATCCGTCGGACCCAATTTTCCAACTTGTTGGAAATATTTTCCGACCAACTGGTTCGATCGGACATACTCCGATCATGTGTAGAGAATTTTGATCGGACAAAGTGCCACGCATGCTCAGATCATATTCCTACATCAAAGCTATTGGCTACTAGCCTGAATGTAGTCCCATCGTAACGAAATTACGTCATCACGTTCTGAAAGATCAGATTTTTCGACAACTTAGTCCGACCATGTGTATGTAACAGTTTCGGACAAGATCCGACGGAGAAAATCCAACGGATTTGGTTGTCGAAATCTCCGACCGTGTGTACAGGGGCTTACACTTCATGTTCCTGATATGGGCCTGCTGTAGCATGTACTTGTATGACAAAGTATCCTTTTCTCTTTGTATTGCTTTCTTTATGTGAAATCCCTGGTGTTCCTGCCAGTCTCTCTGCTTTCCTATTGAAAACTAACCACATAAGGCAGGAGAAAACATTGTAGTCAGTTCTTTAGCTGTGCTGGGAACTCAGTGTGCTCTCCTCCAATGATCAGTCACGCTCCTGCTGCACAGCCATTCACTGGGAAGTTCAGTGTGCTGCTGCTTCTCCTCCCATGGCTCTTATGTAGCTGAGAACTTAGGGAATGTGATCATGTATAAAAAAAGGAAAAAAAAAATTTTTTTTTTTTATATCTATACAAAAATGTTTTGTCTCATTTCTATTTTAAACTGAATGGGCTGTTTTACAAGGTTGATTGTTTGCAATCATTTTACTTTTGCCCTTCTAGTCAGAAAGTTCAAAACAGATCTCCAGAGCTGGGATAGGGAAACCCTTACATAGTTGGGTCATAAAAGTATTATTAAAATGAACACTGTGATATGCCTCCTATACTTACTACAGGCATTACCGGTGAAACTCCCTGCAGGGTTTCTGAGGGACCTTCAAACCAGCGTTCTAAATTTTTTATGGACTGGAAAACCTGAAAGACTTTAGACATTAATGCTTACTCTTTCCAAGATGAAAGGGGGAATCAGGTTCCCCAACCCAGTGAAATACCAAGAGGCAATCCACTTAACAAGGGTGCTCGACTGGTGTAAACGATATGACATGAAACCCTGATTTCAACTGGAACAAACAGTAGTTGACTCCCCACTGGCAGGGCTCCCCTGCTTACCAGACAGGTCAATTACAGCATCTACCAAATTGCACCCACTCATAGGAGTTACTCTACAGGCAACCACAAAAGGAGAAGTTAATTCTCTTTGCACATACATCTTTCATAGCCTAAAAATAACAAAAATGGTACAGGACCCCATTGTATGTTCTTTCCTCTTCCTATTAACTTCTGATAAATGCTGGCGCTGCGTGGAGTCAGAAGGAACTTTGCTGAATATTTTCTGGGAGTGTCCAAAACTTAGGGACTTGGTTGAACATGGATGGTATACAACCAAGAATCCTAAAAAAAATTTAGCTCTGTCATTCAAAGCCTTTGTTTTCTAATTATTAGGGACTCATTATGACTGAAATTGTACCATTCGATTGGCATAGAGCCAATGTGGTGTCCATATTTAAAAAGGGATCAAAGTCTTTACCAAGTAACTATAGAGCTGTTAGTTTAACTTCTATAGTCGGGAAGATATTGGAGAGTTTAATAAAAAAACACAAAGATGAGTTCCTTCTGGAAAAAAATATTTGAAGCAACAGACAGCATGGATTAATGAAAGACTGAAATTGTCAAACAAACCTGATTTATTTTCATGAGGAGGCAAGTAAAACCTTGGACAAAGGGGTGGTTGTGGACATGGTATATTTGTATTTTACAGAAGAATTTGACACAGTTCCCTACACACAGCTAATATGTAAGGTAAGGTCTTGGAAAGATCAATTTGTAAATGGATAGAAAACTGGCTAAAAGACCGAATTCAGAGTAGTAGTTAATGATTTTTACTCTGAATAGTCTAAGGTTATCAGTGGTGTACCCCAAGGTTCTGTATTGGTACCCTTACTCTTTAATATCTTTAAAAATTATATAGGGTCTGGGATCAAAAGTACAATTTCAGTGTTTGCAGGTGACACCAAGCTATGCAGTGAAATAAAGTCCTTACAGGAGGTCTCCAATTTACAATCGGACCTCAATGCACTGTTTAATTTGGCAACTGTGTGGCAAATGAGGTTTAATGTTGATAAATGTAAAGTTATGAACTTGGGGGCTAAGAATATGCATGCATCATACATATTATGGGGAGTACAAGTGGGGGAATCCATAGTGGGGAAGGATCTGGGGGTTTTGGTACATCAAAAGCTCAATAATAACATGCAATGCCAAGTTGCGGTTTCCAAAACAAGCAAAGTACTTTCTTGTATTAGAAGAGGTAGGGACTCTAGAGAGAGAGAGAGATATCATTTTTCCCCTGTACAAAGCATTAGTAAGACCTTGTCTGGAATATGCAGTTAAGTTTTGGATACCAGTTCTCAAAAAAGATATCAGGGAACTGGAGAATATGCAGAGAAGGGCAACCAAACTAATAAAAGAGGCATGGATGAACTAAGGTATGAGGAAAGATTAGAAGAACTGAATTTATTCTCTCTTGAGAAGTGGCAATTAAGGGGGGGAATATGATCAACATGTATAAATACATAAGTGGTCCATATAGCAAACTTGGTGTTGAGTAATTCACTTGAAGGTCATTACAGAGGACAAGGCGGCACACTTTATGTCTACAGGAAAAAAAAAATTCATCTCCAAATACAGAAAGGTTTCTTCACAATAAGAGCTGTGAAAATGTGGAATAGACTCCCTCCAGAGGTGGTTCTGGCCAGCTCAGTAGTGATTTAAAAAAAGGCCTGGATACTTTCCTTAACGTAAATAATATAACTGGGTACTAACATTTATAGGTAAAGTTGATCCTGGGAAAATCTGATTGCCTCTTGGGGGATTAGGAAGGAATATTTTCCCCTGCTGTAGCAAATTGGGTCATGCTTTGCTGTTTTTTTTTTTTTGCTTTCCTCTGGATCAACTGTGGGTGAAGATTGTGTATAAGAGATTGTATGCTTTTTGGTTGAACTGGATGGGCTTGTGTCTTTTTTTTTTTTTTTT
The DNA here is from genome assembly GCF_037356315.1 of Lithobates pipiens. NCBI lineage: Eukaryota > Metazoa > Chordata > Amphibia > Anura > Ranidae > Lithobates > Lithobates pipiens. The sequence goes on from NW_027507903.1 coordinate 157,034,917, forward strand.
CAACCTGACTAACTATGTAATTAAAACACTCACAGATGTGTCTCTTGGACGGAATCCTGCAGCCTACTTATTACATGTTACCACCTTAAGAACTCTCTACTGAAACCTGTCCTTAATGCAGCAAAGCCTGCATAATGGCGCTGTGAAAGCAAACATTGCCTCCTACAAAATTGCAGAATTAAAGAAATCCAGCAAATGGAGAAATTTGTTAACAAAAAACAGGAGAAGTTCTGGAGGACTTCCCAAACTTAGGATGGGTTGCATCTTACTCCTCCAAAAAGCCAACTGCTAGCTTACTAAAGCATAGGGGGAGACAACTCTATCATTTCTCAACTTTCTCACCTGCCTGTCTTTCCCCTCTTCCCACCCCCCATTTTTTTTCCTTTCTTTCTCCTCCAGTTTGATAAATTAAACCATATTCATGTTGTAAAGTGCTGAGCAAACTGTTGGCGCTACATAAAACCTGTATAATAATAATAATAACAACCAAGATAAAAAAGTGGTTGAGAACCAGTAGTCACATGCCTGTTGACAGTGATTGAAGTTACCTTGATCAGACTATGTGGTTCATGTTATTACAATGCTGATTTCTGAACTTGACAGCCCGTGTAACTTCAATTACTATTATACTAAAGTATTGCTTGTTACAATGGGTAATTCTTGCATTCCTGTAATTTTTTTTTTTTTGTACTGCTGTTTCTCCTGAATAAAGAATTAAAAACAAAAAAGAAAAACTGTAAAATCACAAATGTGGGAGATCTATTGTTAAGTAGCCTGGAGTAACTTAGTATTTCTCAGATTTGTATGTTTACTCAATTATAACTTCCTTACGTTTTCCATGTCAATGATCCAAACAGAAGCAAGTGAAAAACTTTGCATGGTAATCCACATAATTGTGAGAATTTACTTCTAAATGTGACTTTGATGAATCAGCCGTGGGTCTAGATGTCGTCAGATGATTGGCACATGCCAAATGAAAGTGCATCTGCAATGGAAAATGTCAGTGGTGTTTGTGATTTTTCTTTTTTTTTTCTTGTGTGTGCATATGAGACTGGGAGCCAAACCAGAACAATCTGCATTCAGAATGTGAGCATACCTCTACAGTGACTTTGATGTATAGTCCTCTATCATCCAGATTGGCAAATTAGATCAATACCATCTGGAAGCACACACATAACTGCAGTGTGTCTAAGTGATATCTTCAAGTGAGATCTTACTGCTCTGGAAATTCAATATAAATAAAAAGAAAAACTCAGCCTTTTTCATGTACAGATAAGGCTAATTTAATAAGGCACTACAAAGAGAAATGGCAATGTTTACACAGAAGTAACCCATGGCAACCAGATTTCATTGGCAGAAGTCTCTAGTGTAAAATGTGAACTCTGATTGGCCCTTAGGAGTTACTGTACTGTTCCTAATTAACTATGACTGCTAGTCAGAAGTCTTCTTTAATAAACTAATGACACTTTTTCTAATGAAAAATGCTTATAAAATAAAAGAAGTGAAGTGATTTAGTTTAATCAGATTTATTGGTTTTATAGAGAAAATGTACAAAGATGCAAACATTAAAGTCATCTATAGTCACAGCATACGCTCTACTTTAATACAGAGGGACCCTTTAAATAATTTTCCAGTCTCAGGATCAGGAAACTGCTGCTAAAACTACTATATCTATAGCCCATAATACATTAGTGTAATGTTCAGTGCTGTGATGGAAGAATGATCTTTATACTTGGGGTCATTGGGAAGAACTACCCCCTTACAGATAGCTAAAAAGACCAATGGTGTCAGTGGGAACATATCTAAGCCCTTGTACACACGGTTGGAGATTCCGACGGAATGTGTCCGATCGGACCGTATCGTCGGATAATCCGACTGTGTGTGGTCTCCATCGGACTGTTTCCATCGGAATATCCGACGGACCAAGTTTTCCAACTTGTCTATAAAATTTTCTGACAACATGCTCCGATCGGACATACTCCGATCATATGTAGCCTACTCCGATGGACAAAGTGCCACGCATGCTCAGATCAAATTCCTAGACCAAAGCTATTGGCTACTAGCCTGAACGTAGTCCTGTAGTAACGAAATAACGTCATCACGCTCTGAACGATCGGATTTTCCGACCACTTTGTCCGACCGTGTGTATGCAACAGTTTTGGACAAAATCCGTCGGAAAAAATCTTACGGATTTGGTTGTCGGAATGTCCGACCGTGTGTACAAGGGCTAAGAGGGAGAAATTGCTCGTTGCTCAAGGAACCCATATAAACTTTTGAAGGAAATCTAGGGTTCCATGGAACCCTGGTTGAGAAACCCTGTATTAGAGCATAAGAGACAAAAAATTGGAAGAAGAGGGTCCCGTAGATGTCCTATTCTATCTAGTTCTACCCAAATCTTGCGCTCTGAGACATTTGCCTCCATTCCACCCCTGTAGTTATAGTTTATTTGGGTCACCTTAAAGTACCCTGTCATGCGAAGAATATGAGGATTGCTTGCTTCTTTCCTGGCTGTACTGGCTTTAATACTTTGAAGTCACAGACCAAGAAAAAGGATCCTGCCAAGGAAAGTCAAAGAAAAGTCAGCATTCTTCTTTGTAAAGAAAAAAGATACTGTATTGATATGCTGACAGCCAACAGCTGCAGGTATTCCACCCTTCTTGATGAGTGGAATACCTAATCATCTGTTATATGCTGTGTTATTTTCTACCTGGCCTCGTCTTCCAGACCACACCTTTTCTGGCATTTTTTGTTTACATGTATATATATTTTTTGCTAGAAAATTACTTAGAACCCCAAACACAATAAATAGATTCCAAACATGTCACGCATTAGGTTGTTAGGTTAGGTTTGTCTGGGGCCAAAAATTGGAAAATGCTGGCTAATCTGGTGGCAGAACGGTAATCACGAACATACGTTGTACAGATGATACTGTAACATCCGATCCCGCTATCATTCTGCATGAATTCAGACTATTTTAGTCAGCTGTATTCCGCAGTCCCAGGTCCATCCAAAACCGCTATCCAGGAATTACTCAGTACCCTAGACCTCCCCACACTTTTACCAGAAGAAGTAGTGCTACTTGATCAACCCATTTCAGGAAAATTGAGGAAATTGAAGCAGCTATACACTCCTTCCCCAGTAAGAAAACGCTGGGTCCAGATGGTATCCCGGGGGAGTGGTATAGGATATACACCTCTATCCTGGCACCCAAACTACATAGCTTGTTTTCTGAATCTTTAGAAAAAAAAGTGCTGCCCTTCTCTATGTATCAGGCCCACGTAGTCTTAATTCCCAAACCCAGGAAAGGACCAATCCAAATGTGCCTCCTACAGGCCAATTTATTTGTTAAATTACGATTTAAAGATTTTAACTAAAATTTTGGCCACGAGACTAATGAAAATTATTCCTGATCTACTTAGCATAGACCAAACAGGGTTTATACCAGTGAAATCCATGGATATCAATGTCCGCCGGGTTTTCACTCATTTACAGCTACCCCCAACCGAATCCACTTCTAGAATCTTGGCAGCACTCGACATTGAGAAGGCCTTTGACTCTGTGGCCTGGCCTTATATGCTCTCAGTGTTGGAGGCGATGGGGTTTGGGCCCGAATTTTTGAAGTGGGTGCAGTTGCCGGGGGCAGTGGCCATAAAAAGGGCCTCTGCTGTTGTTGGTATCCGTGTGGGAACCTTGGTGCAAAAGATAGCCATGTATGCGGATGATCTCATATTGTTTCCGAATGACCCGGGGCCATCTCTTAAAGGAGCATTACATATACTGTCTGAATTTTCCTTTCATTCAGGACTACAAATTAACTGGGGAAAATCACAAATTTTACCTATTGACAAAGAGGCCTAAGGTGGAGCTGACCCTACCCTGCCTCTACTATGGTCCCATATATCAGTATCAGTATCAGATACCTAGGCATTGAGATTTCCCCTGATACTTCAGACTAATGTGTCTTAAATTTAGTTCCACTTCTTGACAATATGAAATCTAAATTAAAGGCATGGGCTAATCTCCCCATGTCTTTAATGGGATGCATAAATTTGTGTAAAATTAAGTTGTTACCCAGTTTTCTCTATGTGCTTCGGCATGCGCCAGTTTGGATTCCAAAAAAATATTTTTAAATAATCAATTCTAGGCTAACTGCTTTCATTTGGGGCTCACAACAACCGAGATTTAAGTTGACAATTTTGCAATGGCCGTGGCTACAGGGAAGATTGGCGTACCCAAATCTCTACAAATATTTCCTGGCTGCCATGCTCACACATGCCCATAACTGGCTCAGGCAAAATGAGACCAATCTGGCGGTAGTATAATAGGCTTCCTGTGTGGGCTCCTTTTGAGGCTCTTAAAAACCTCCTATACAGAGGGACCTCTACTTCCCTTCTTTTGACTGCAGCCATGAAAGCTGTATTGAAGGCCTGGTTGCTGGCCCAAGGCATAAAATATAGAACAGATATGTATTGCTGGAGAACTAAAACCCTTTGACACCTTAAAAATGCACTTTAACTTGCCTAATGAATACTTCTTTAGATATTTACAATTGAGACACGCCTTTCAAATACAATTTAAACAACAACCAGTAGCGTTTTATACCTCGACCCTAGAAGAAACACTTAGAGATGACACCCTTGCTAAACCCCTCTCAACCATTTATAAGACCAGGTCTCCCTCTGTCCACTCAGGGTTGGAAGCTCTTAGATCTAAATGGACACTTGACGTCCCTGACCTGGATGCTGAAGGGTGGGAAGAAACATGGGAATGTCAATTTTTACATCTGGTTTCCGCAAGGGACAGGTTATTCTTTACAAACTCCTGCATAGAATCTATATTACACCTGCACGTTTACACGAAATATATTCCCTCCGTTCCTGCGGAGTGTTGGCAGTGTGCAGCAGACTTTATCCACGTATTTTGGAAATGCCCTAATATTCAAATATTCTGGGAAGAGGTAATCTCGGTCATACACTCTGTGACCACTATTCATGTGCTCTGGACAGTGGAGGTTTGTTTGCTGGATTTGGTAGACGCCCTGGCTCATCTGCGGGCTTCTAGGATGCTTATAGGATTATTATTGTTCTAGGCAAGGAAAGTTATTCTTGTCCAATGGAAATTCCCTTCAGCTCCAACCCTAACCTTGTGGAAAAAATGTGTTAATGTCAACTTACCACTGTACAAAGCCACCTATTTGGCAAGAGGATGACCTAAAAAAAATCCACAAGATCTGGGACATTTGGGTTGAGGACCTGTCTACCAATACTGACCCAGACTCCTAATTAGTAGCTTACATCATAAAGGCTCAGGTGGACATGTATATTGTATGTAGAACAATATGGTAACCGGGGTAATTGGCGCTACCTACAAATAAAACTCCTTACATGTATGTATGTAAATATATAATCCCGAATATATCATGTATTCATCCTAAAGAATATATATAAAATAAAAAGGGGTATAACCCAAAAATGCTGCTATTCTGCGATTTTTAATTTACAAGCTACTCAGATGTCCCAAAAAACAGCAAAATTCCTACTGTAAATTAATTCCTGAGATTGACAAATAGTTCCAGTAAACAAAGGGAAAGGAAAGAACCAAAAACCAAACAACAACAAACAAAAAAAACAAAAGATTTGTATCTGTATCGCTAAAAAGCAATATTCCCTAAAATCGCATTATCGCCAAAATATGGTTAAATAAGCAAATTCCCAGTAGGAGGCGTGTGTAAATGTGCTAGTGAAATTATAATCCCAAATATACAAACTATAAGTGCAAAACGCTAATATAGACATATATAGAAAAAATTGTTGCCTAAAATCGCATTAACGCCAGGATATGCAAAATCCCAGTAGAAGGTGTATATAAATGTGCTTAATGAAATTAAAATTCAAACCCTAAATATACAACCTATAAATGCAAAATGCTAATATAAGCATATATATGAAAGAGCAAAATATTAATAGTATATAAAAATTATATCAAAATTATATCAAAAAAGTGCGAGTGAAAAAACAAAAAAACAAAAAATATAAAAAACAAAAGAGCAAAAAAGCAAAAAAATAAAAAATATATAAAAATATATAAAAAAACAAAAAATCAATTAACCCCCAAATTAAATAAACAATCCATAATAACCAAAAGTGAAAAATAGTGTCCAATTTTCCAAAAAAATCTTCAATGGTGCAATTACAGAAAGTTCAAATGTGACTATAGTGCTTCTTGTGCAATCTTCAACGTGACTTCTGTATTCCCCCACAAGGTACCCCACTCACCAGAAGAATACACCCCTGCAGGGGTAATTCGCCTTGAAATCAAAGTCTGCCGATATCCAGCTCTTCATATCGGCAGACTTTGATTTCAAGGCGAATTACCCCTGCAGGGGTGTATTCTTCTGGTGAGTGGGGTACCTTGTGGGGGAACACAGAAGTCACGTTGAAGATTGCACAAGAAGCACTATAGTCACATTTGAACTTTCTGTAATTGCACCATTGAAGATTTTTTTGGAAAATTGGACACTATTTTTCACTTTTGATTATTATGGATTCTTTATTTAATTTGGGGGTTAATTGATTTTTTGTTTTTTTATATATTTTTTTATATATTTTTATATATATTTTTTTATTTTTTTGCTTTTTTGTTTTTTATATTTTTTGTTTTTTCACTCGCACTTTTTTGATATAATTTTGATATACTATTAATATTTTGCTCTTTCATATATATGCTTATATTAGCATTTTGCATTTATAGGTTGTATATTTAGGGTTTGAATTTTAATTTCATTAAGCACATTTATATACACCTTCTACTGGGATTTTGCATATCCTGGCGTTAATGCGATTTTAGGCAACAATTTTTTCTATATATGTCTATATTAGCGTTTTGCACTTATAGTTTGTATATTTGGGATTATAATTTCACTAGCACATTTACCCACGCCTCCTACTGGGAATTTGCTTATTTAACCATATTTTGGCGATAATGCGATTTTAGGGAATATTGCTTTTTAGCGATACAGATACAAATCTTTTGTTTTTTTGTTTGTTGTTGTTTGGTTTTTGGTTCTTTCCTTTCCCTTTGTTTACTGGAACTATTTGTCAATCTCAGGAATTAATTTACAGTAGGAATTTTGCTGTTTTTTGGGACATCTGAGTAGCTTGTAAATTAAAAATCGCAGAATAGCAGCATTTTTGGGTTATACCCCTTTTTATTTTATATATATTCTTTAGGATGAATACATGATATATTCGGGATTATATATTTACATACATACATGTAAGGAGTTTTATTTGTAGGTAGCGCCAATTACCCCGGTTACCATATTGTTCTATTTTTTGGAGGAAACACCTATTGGAGTTTCTTTCCTTGTGGGTGGCAGCAACCTAATGATATAACTAGTATTTGTCTGTAGCCACTGTTATTGCTATCCTTTCTTACTTCCCACCGTTGTTGAGCGCGGTTTTCCTTAATTTTATACTTATGTATATTGTATGTAATTAAGCCCACGCCCAACCCACATGTCTTAAAATTGTAACTTCCATCTTATTACATGTAACTTACCCCCGAGCAGCTGATACCTACAATATTCTAACAAGCTCAGTAGTTACTAGAGCATATAGTGGTTTCCCCTCCCTTTTTTTTGTTTGTTCTAGTACCAAAAATGGCACTACTGTTAAGAGGCAGTTTTTTTTTTCACTATCCTTGATTTTGTTTTTTTGTTTTTCTTTGTTTCCCGTTGTTGATATAGATATAGATAGATATATATTATAATGTCTGTTTTATTGTGATATAAGTGTAACGAGCCTGGGTATGCCCCGTAGGCTCTGTTTTGTATCTCAACTTAACCACTTCCCGACCAGTGCACGACGATGTACGTCGACAGAATGGCACGGGCAGGCACATTGGCGTACATGTACGTCCAATATTCGTTGCCGCCGTGCCATCGGGAGCGCGCCGCTGGTCGGGACCCCCGTGAGTCCGGTCGCGGGACCCGCGGACTCGATCGCCGCGGGCATCCCCGCGATCGTCTCACGGAGCGGCCGAATGGAGGAAATGCTGTATAAACAACATTTTTTCCATTCTGCCTAGCAACTAGTGACGCTGATCTCTGCTCCATGTGATTGGAGCAGAGATCAGTGTACACTAAATGAAAGCCCAACCCCCCCACAGTTAGTAACACACCCCTAGGAACACTTAACCCCTACACTGCCACCCACTGGTTAACCCTTTCACTGCCAGTGTCATTTACACAGGAATCACTGCATTTATATAGCAGTGATTACTGTATAAATGACAATGGTCCCAAAAATGTGTCAAAAATGTCCGATGGGTCCCCCACAATGTCGCAGTCACAATAAAAATCGCAGATCGCCGCCATTACTAGTAAAAAAAAAATAATAAAAAATTATTAATAAAAATGCTATAAAACTATCCCTATTTTGTAAACGCTATAACTTTTGCGCAAACCAATAAATCGCTTATTGCGATTTTTTTTTTACCAAAAATATGTAGAAGAATACGTATCGGCCTAAACTGAGGGAAAAAAATGTTTTTTTATATATTTTTGGGGGATATTTATTATTACAAAAAGTAAAAAATAATGCGTTTTTTTTCAAAATTATCGCTCTATTTTTGTTTATAGCGCAAAAAATAAAAACCGCAGGGGTGATCAAATACCACCAAAAGAAAGCTCTATTTGTGGGAAAAAAAGGACGTTAATTTTGTTTGGGAGCCACGTCGCACGACCGCTCAATTGTCAGTTAAAGCGACGCAGTGCCGAATCGCAAAAAGTGGTCTGGTCTTTGACCAGCAAATTGGTCCGGTCTGAAAGTGGTTAAAATCCAATAAAAAGAATTTTCAAAAAAAAAAAGTAAATCGACAAGCGATGTAAATTTTAATATACATAGTCAAAGCTTTAAAAGCCTTTACAGGTTACCACTTTAGATTTATAGAAGAGTTCTAATGCTAGAATTGTTGCCCGTGATCTGACATTCATGGTGATACCCATGTGAGAGGATCTCTGTGGGACAGGGGACATAAAAAAAAAATGTTATTTTTTTTTTTTTTTGTTACACTGTTGCTTTAAAAAAAATGTTGATCACTTTTATTGCTGTCACGATGAATGGAAACATCCTTCTGACAGCAATATGCATGTGACAATGGCAAATTTGACAGTGGCAATGGCTCTCCATTCAGCTGGCGGGCTCGACAGCTGGTAGCTCGGTTCTCCCAGTGGGACAGGTGAGCCAGAGAAAGCCACAAAATGCGTCAGGAGAGGGGGTGTGTGTACCCTCCCACTACTTGTAAAAGTAATCAAGTGACTAGTTAGCCGCTAGGATTGCTTTTACAAGAGGGCTAACCACAGGCTTTAAAAAAAACAGTACTGGGATGGTGCCTGCAGCTGCAACCACCTGAAGTCCAGCGACATACAGGTTACCAGACAGGAAGAGAGGGCAACTGTCCTACAACAACACAGAGAGAAGTAGAAACGGTCTCTGTGTAGGATACGACCAGAGCCCATGTCAGATTTTTATTTTTGCTTGTGTCTGTTAAATATTTTCACTCACTTTATATCTAGTGAAACTATCATCAGTAGGACAGGAAGTGAGGGTAAATCTCCCTAAGGCTCGGTTCACACAGGGGCAACACGACTTTTGGAGGCAACTTGGACGTGACTTGAAGTGACTTGATGTGACGTGACTTGATGTGACTTGACGTGACTTGACGTGACTTGGACGCGACTTACAACACTACTTTAAGTCGCCCCAGGCCAGGCGACTTGCCGTGGCCAATCAGAGAATGAGCTCTCAGGGGGGAACTCCTTTTGAGAGCTGATAATTCTCTGAGTGCCGGTTCACACTACCGCGACACGACTTGCGCGCGACTTATCGACGCGACTTCGACGCGACTTCGACGCGACTTCGACGCGACTTCGACGCGACTTTCGACGCGACTTCGACGCGACTTAGCGCGACTTCGACGCGACTTAGCGCGATTTACAAGTCGCCTCAAGCACAGGCGACTTTGCCTATGGCCAATCAGCGCTACTCAGCTCTTGTGACATCATTGTTGTTTCCTGTCGCTTCTTCCTGCTTCCTGTCGTGTGTCTTGTCCTGTCACCACAATGTTGTCATTGCCTTATTTGATGAGAGCTGTAGTAACTGCTGGTGTGGCAGTGTTAATGGAAGAGGAGGAAGAGAGGAAGCGAAGGATGAGGATGAGAAGACGACGCCGCTACTGGATCCATCCAATTATTGCAAGTAGAGACAGTAGAGGCCAATTTTGGGCCATCTATGAAAATTTGCGTGTTTTTGAGGACAAGTTTTACAACTATACCCGGATGTCAATTGCAAGGCAAGTACATATGCTAATAGACTATTTTGTCCCATTTATTTTTTATTTTTTGAAAGATATATTTTGTAGCATTTAACGTAGAGAATAAAATGGCGAAGATTGATATTCAGCAGAATTGTTTGTCATCTACCTATGCTAAACATCAACTGGGGTGATCGGCAAGCTTGCATGTATCACATTAAAGCGGTGCGCTGGCTGGCTGGAAGGTGAAAAAAGTCCTGCTAGCCGCATCTTTGGAGCAGTGAAGGAGCGGTGTATTCACCACTCCTAACCACTCCTACCCATCAAAATCAATGGGACAGGGCCGCACAACCGCTGGCAAAGCGCCTCTGCATCGGCACTACCCTTTTTCGGGCGCTAGTGGGTGTTAAAACCACCCCGCAAGTGCCCCCAGACCACCGCTAAAACGACGGTAAAACGCAGCTAAAAATAGCAGCCTTTTACCGCCGACGGCCGCACCAGCCCAGTGTGAAAGGGGTCCTAGAGGCATCAGATTTGCATATGTTATTACATCGGTAATAGTGTAGCTACAAATGTCAGATATTTCTCATGTAGAATATATCAAATTAAATTTTTTATCCATTTTACAGTTTTGATGAATTGCTTCGTCTAGTTTGCAACCATCTGGAGCGACAGAACACCTCATATAGGAGGAGCATCTCACCTACTGAAAGATTGATTATTACGCTCAGGTAAACTATCTATTTTTTTGATGCACATTACCATTATCACATTGTTATTATATGTGCAACAATCTAGCCTGAGCTCATTTGTCTTGGCTTCTCCTACGGGTCATATGAGTGCAATTATTTTGCAATCCTGTGCCCCTTTTCAGTGCAGAGTGAACAGAAGTCCACTTTCTGCAGATATCACGAAGATTAGTTGAGACAGCGCATCATCCTTCATTCGCCAGCAGCTGGCTGGACTGATGACAGTGGCAGCCTCTCAGCAAGCTGCTATCCACCCCTCCACATTGAGCGTGGGGGATCAGAGCAGCTGAGAGACAGCACCTCCCATCTTGGGGAGAGGACAGAACAGAGACATAGACGATGTATGTTGACTCAGTTCTGTGTGAAGAAACAGCAGTGGACAGTTGCATCATTGCTGCGATGTTGCATCCACCTAGGTACGTAATTCTTCCAAATAAAAATATTGTTGAAGAAATATTGCAAAATTTATCACACCAACATCCTTTTTTTTTGAAAAAAACTTTAATAATTAGAACAATATATAACCAAATAACAACAAAACAGAACATATGTTTAATTTTAAAATCTCACAGGTTTTGGTACACTGGCTCATATGGTGAGGAGCTGGTGGAAGGCATTGGTGTAACATTAGCTGAAGTTGCTGATGTCAGTGGGGATGGAGAGGGATAGGGTATAGGTGGATGGGCAGGATTAAGGGCATGTCCATACTCATTGGAGTAGGGACGGAAGTGAGGGGGATAGTAGGGATGGGTTCTGGGTGGTGGAGGGGTTGAGTACGTGTAGTAGGGTCCGGATGGTGGTGGTGGTCCAAACATGGAAGCGGATTGAATAGGATCATTTGTAATGCTCGCTTCTATGAGATCCATCACTGATTTTTTTACATCATTCTTCCTCTCCGGCGGTACTCTTTTTAGCATTTCGGCGACCATGATTCCAAAACTATGGTCTTCCGAATGCAGCTCGTCCAATTTCTGGTTCATCCGATCAACCAGCTCCGAAAATCGTTCTAGGTTTTGTGAGTTACTGCCCCTTGCTGGTCGACTTCGTTGTTGCCGGAGTCGGAGAGGCTGAGCCGGCTGCTGACTAGTGGAAGCCTCTCCCTGGTTGCGGTCCGCTTCTTCACTTTGCTGTTGTTCCAGCAGCAAAGGATCATCCAGGGAAATGGGCAACGAGCCTTCCACTTCTTGAGAAGCTGCCTCCTCCTGTGCTGCATCCTGCCGTTCACCAGCAACTGGCCAACTTGATTGTGTTCTGCAATAAACATATAAAAGAACAGTTACCCCCTTCTTATTTGAATTGTATAGTATCACTTTACAACTATGTAAGATTTTATCTTACTCTCTCAGCTCCAGGAAAGGCCGCAGAAACTCTAGTTCATCTGCGTGAACATAGGGGACAATACGCTTTCCTCCAGATCCACTCCTGGCCTCATTCAATTTGCGTACGTAGCGCGAAAAACAGTCACGCAAACCCTTCCAACGGATTTGTAAGATTGATACTGCAAAACATAAATAGGAACATAAAATGGTTTATGTCTTTTGTCTTTCAGATACCTGGCAACCGGTCATTCCCTAGTTAGTCTACATTATGAGTTCATGTTGGGCAGATCAACGATCAGCTACATTATCCGTGACACCTGCCAAGTCATATGGGATGTGCTTAACAGCATGGTTATGAAACGGCCTACACAAGATAATTGGCGTGATATAGCAGAAATATTTTGGCGTCGGTGCAATTTCCCAAATTGCCTTGGAGCTATAGATGGGAAGCATGTGCGTGTCGTTAAGCCTGTTGGTAGTGGAAGTATGTTCTACAATTACAAAAAATATTGTTCTTTTGTACTTCTTGCTGTTGTCGATGCAAACTACTGCTTCACCTATATCGATATAGGATCCTACGGAAGTAGCTGCGATTCGCGTATTTTTGCAAATTCCTCATTTGGTGAAAGGCTACGATCTAATCAGCTAGATATTCCTGAGAACTGTCCTCTTCCTGGCACAACTGAACCCCCAATACCCTATGTGTTTGTCGCAGATGAGGCTTTTGCATTGTCGCAACACCTAATGAGGCCTTACTCCAATAGAAATCTGACAACCCGCAAGAAAGTCTTTAATTACCGGCTGACAAGGGCAAGAAGGATGGTTGAGTGCACGTTTGGAATTCTTGCCAATAAATGGCGTTTGTTACATACGCCTATCGCATTAAACATTGAAAATGCAATTACTGCTGTCAAAGCAGCTTGCGTGCTGCACAATTTTGTACGGGTACGTGACGGGTACCGTTTTGAGGATTCCCTTATGCATGACTTGGAAAGTGCACATATGACTGCTGCAAGGGGATCCTGCGATGGTGCCACTGTTCGTGAAAAGTTTGCATCATACTTTATTTCACCGGCCGGTGACTTAGAATGGCAATTGGATGCCATTTCCTAACTACATTGCTCACTGCTTTGCATCTAGAATTTGCTAATGTGTTATTACGGTTATAATGTTTTCCTGCTATGTCATCTTTATTTCATGTAATAAAAATGATATGTTGGTTATTTTTTTTTCTATAATGTAATAATAAAAGAATCATTCATTCACGATCATTCATTATTAACATTTATTAACACTAGCAGTTAGCATCAGTGAAAGAATACACAAAAGTGACGTGGCAGGTGACGTGACAGGTAACGTGGCAGGTGACGTGGCAGGTGACGTGGCAGGTGACGTGGCAGGTGACGTGGCAGGTGACGTGGCAGGTGACGTGGCAGGTGACGTGGCAGGTGACGTGGCAGGTGACGTGGCAGGTGACGTGGCAAGTGACGTGGCAAGTGACGTGGCAGGTGACGTGGCAGGTGACGTGGCAGGTGACGTGGCAAGTGACGTGGCAGGTGACGTGGCAAGTGACGTGGCAGGTGACGTGGCAAGTGACGTGGCAGGTGACGTGGCAAGTGACGTGGCAGGTGACGTGGCAGGTGACGTGGCAAGTGACGTGGCAGGTGACGTGGCAGGTGACGTGGCAAGTGACGTGGCAGGTGACGTGGCAAGTGACGTGGCAAGTGACGTGGCAGGTGACGTGGCAAGTGACGTGGCAGGTGACGTGGCAGGTGACGTGGCAGGTGACGTGGCAAGTGACGTGGCAGGTGACGTGGCAAGTGACGTGGCAAGTGACGTGGCAGGTGACGTGGCAAGTGACGTGGCAGGTGACGTGGCAAGTGACGTGGCAGGTGACGTGGCAAGTGACGTGGCAGGTGACGTGGCAGGTGACGTGGCAAGTAATAACACCATGAATTTAATAAAAAGGTTAAACTTACATTTGTCACTACGATCGGTCGGCAGCATTGTTTCCCAATCTTCGAAAGTCAGTCTACATATTTCTAACCAAGCACTATCCCTCTTGGATTGATCCTTGTAGTCGGGATCTTGCTTGTTATATATGCAGGGTCGCTGCCTCACATGTCTGATGAGGGATTCATTATCTACTGGCTCCCTGTGCTGCACTTCTCTGCGGCCTCGGGATGACATGTTCTTCAATCTTCTCACAATCACAATCACAATCACTTCTTTTCTTCTTCACTTCACCTACCCACACTTCACACAGGAAGTGATCAGTGTATGGGAAGGGGGAGGGATGCCATTGTGTTCTTCTTCCTGTTAAGTCGCTTGGTTACAGACAGCGATCCGACTTGTAGGCGACTTGTATTGAAATGTATGGGTACAAGTCGCCTATAAGTCGCCTTGAAGTAGTACAGGAACCTTTTTTGAAGTCGCTCCGACTTGAGTAGCGGTCATTAAGACGGCTCTCATTCATTTTAATGGAATTACTATTGTCAAGCGACTTGGGGCGACTTGCGGTCTGACAAGTCGCGTCCCAAGTCGCGGTAGTGTGAACCGGCACTGAGAGTTGCCTCTGTATAGACGGAGATCCGACTTGGAGGCGACCTCCATTGAAATCAATGGGTACCAGTCGCCTACAAGTCGGATTGAAGTAGTACAGGAACCTTTTCTGAAGTCGGAGCAACTTCAGTAGTGTGCATTAAGACGGCTCTCATTCACTTACATTGATTTCTACATGTTGTGCGACCTGAGGTGACTTGGGGCGACTTGAAGTCGGATCTGAGTCGCCCCTGTGTGAACTGGCACTTAGCCTCACATAGCAGTAAAAACCCAAAAGAAGTTCTAATCCTTACCCATTATATCCAAAAAACAAAAAAGTTTACATGTCATAACCTGAAATTCTTCAATTACAAATTATTTTCAGAACATAGAACATGAAAGGCAAATGCTGCACCCCATAATCCCACTTCTAGCACTGTACCCCCAGCACCTATTTCCACTATTGTACCCCCAGCATACCTCTTCTAGCACTATACCCCCAGCAGTCCATTTTTCCACTACTGTACCCTTCTCTATTACTGCACCACCAGCATCCCTCTCCCTTTCATTCACAACCCACTTTCAGTACTGCACGCTTTTCCGGCACTACATTCCCTTACAACACTCCTGTTCCAGCACTGCACGTCCATCACACCTGTTTCAGCACTACATCCCCACCTCCTTTCACACACTTCTTTCAACATTGCATGCCCAGCACTCTTTTGAAAATAAAATGAAATAGTTCAACTCACCATAATGCAGAATCAGTGGGAGCCCTAAGATGCGGAGTGTCACTTACCATGTCACCTACCACCAGATACAGTTTGTCACTTGCCACGTCACTTGCCACCAGATATTTCTTCTCACTTGCCACGTCACCTGCTACCGGATGCAGATTGTCACTTGCCACGTCACCTGTCCACAGATGTAGCTTGTCACTTGCCACGTTGCCTGCCATCAGATGCAGATTGTCACTATCCTGCCACCAGCTGAAGCTTCCTACTGTTGCTTGCCACCAAAAAATACCAGATGCAGCTTGTCACTTTTTAAATGTAAAGGTAATTTGGTGGCAGGCAACAGTGACAGCAGAGAAAGAGGTTTCTCTCTCCAGCTTTTCAACACATGCATTGGCTGGAGAGTGAGAGTGGGCAGTGAGAGATGATGTACTCTCTCTGCTGCACAGTGAAAGCGGAACTGCAGTGATGCAAGGCGAGCAGTAAGAGATGATGTCATCTCTCTGCTCGCCTGCCCCCAGCTCTGTGGTCTGCCTGCCGGTGGTTGGGTTTTATGTGATAGACAAACAGAAAGTGGCACATCGTTGTGACATGAAAGGACAATTCTAAATGGTTTTCAATTTTTTTTTACAAATAAATATCTGAAGTGAGACATGCATTTGTATTCAGCCCCATTTACTCTCATACCCCTAACTAAATTCTAGTGGAACCAACTGCCTTCAGAAGTCACCTAACTAGTAAATAGAGTCCACCTGTGTGTAATTTATTCTCAGTATAAATACAGCTGTTCTGTGAAGCCCTCAGAGGTTTTTTAGAGAACCTTAGTGAACAAACAGTAGTGAAGGCCAAGGAACACACCAGACAGGTCAGGGATAAATTGTGGAGAAGCTTAAAGCAGGGTTAGGTTATAAAAAAAATATTACAAGCTTTGAACATCTCACGGAGCACCGCTCTGTGTCTGGCATTGATTTTTTTTTTCTCGCTGAGCTATCATGGATGCTGGACAGTTCCCTGTCTGAACTATTGGACAATCCTGCCTGATCCATTGGAAAACCCTGCCTTGTGTCTTGATTGCTGTTAAACCTTGAACTCCTTGCTCCTCCCATGAACTTAATATATAAGCCTTGCCTCTGCACTTCCTGTTGCCAGGTTATTGTGGTCTGATCCTGTTTACTACTTGAGCTACTGCTACTTGGAAACTAATTTGGCTTGTGACCCCTGACTACGAAGCTCTCCTCCTGCATCGACCTTGACTTGTGAGCTTAATTACGAAACTCTCTCCTGCACTGACCTTGGCTTGTGACCCCAACACTGATCATAGGTCTAGCTATTCAGATTTTTCTATTACTCGTAGAACTGAGCTTGTCTGATGTTGTCAGCCAGTAGTCTCCACTCATTACAGGTATTCTCCTATCAAGGGCAATCTTAGAAGAAAACCTGTTAGTCTGTAAAAGAGACTGGGGCAGAGGGTCATCTTCCAGCAGGACAACGACCCTACACATACAGCCAGAGCTACAATGGAATGGTTTAGAATAATGTGTTAGAATGGCCCAGTCAAAGCCAAGACCTAAATCCAATTTAAAATCTGTGGCAAGACTTAAAAATTGCCTGCATGCTCAGATGGCTTTTCACAAGCATCTGGCAGGCGATAAAGCGGCAATATGTTGTCTTCTCAACACCTGTTTTAACCCCCTAAAGTCACACCAAAACGTTGTGCAATGCACACAGTTGCATTCGCTTTATTCACCCTCAGTTTACTTCCAGTCGTGGCCACATCATGCGTACACCAACAGCTTCTGCCTTTGCAGGGTGGTAAAAACAGCTCAACTGCATGTTTTTACTGCCCGCCCAACCTCACATGTGAACAAGCCCTTGGTTCACATCTGTACTGCATGCACAAAAAGAGGCCACCTGACCCAGCCCCCCCCCCCCCCCCCGTTTCAGGAATGAGCACTATTTCGTGTGCATTCAGCAGCACACAGTATCATGGACTATGCCTTGGACAGAGGGGCCTGACTGGAAAAAAGGTTGAGAAACACTGATCTAGATGACTGTGAGAAATTGTAAACCTAATACATAAAATAAGGGTCAGAATGTGGACAGGCTACATTTTTGGGCTGGGGATGGCTACAGAAGACAATACAAAGCTGAGCACACACGTCTAGTAAGGATCAGTGCTATTACTTTAAGCAGTGTCCCCACTACATACTGCTGAGGTCCGAAGGCTGCACATCATATACTAAAGGGCTGCATGCGGCCCCACCTGCCCATTAACCACCGCTCGCCGCATTGTCAATTGACGGGTGGGTGGAGGATCTCTCGTTCTTGTATGACGTCATCCCACTCTCGCTGACATACAAGCGCGCTGATCGGTGCGCTCTGTCCCTGGGATATGGTGCATCACTGTTCTTGGTAAAGAGCCGATGACGAGGCTCTTTGGACACAGCTGATCACATGTAAACAAGGAAATGCCAGTTATCGGCGTTCCTTTCCTCACACTGACAGCGTATGAGGAAAGGAGAGACGATCTGCGGCATTTCCTCACAGCGTAGATCTTCACTGATTATCAGTGAAGCCCCAACAGTGCCCACCAGAGATGCCAGTTAGTGCTGCCTTTCAGTGCCTGCTCATCAGTGCTACATATCAGTGGCCCCTATCAGTGATGCATTTTAGTGCCTCCTCATAAGGGCCGCCTCATCAGCGCACATCAGTGAAGGAGAAAAATTACTTATTTATAAAATTGTACAACAGAAACGTTTTTTTTTTTTGTAAAACATAAAAACACAGTGGTGATTAAATACCACCAAAAAAAATTGATAAAAAAATTGCTTGGGTACAGTGTGGCATGACTGTGCAATTGTCATTCAAAGTGCGACAGCGCTAAAGGTGAAAATTTGCCTGGGCAGGGAAGGGGTAAAAGTGCCAAGTAGGCAAGTAGTTAAAGTGGGAGTAAACTCCCATCTCTGACTTGTACCTATAGGTAAGCCTATAATAAGGCTTACCTATAGGTACTGTAATTTTCTCCTAAACGTGCAACCTTTAGGAGATATTTACTGTATATGCAGCCGATAATGTCACTGTTCGTTCAGAGTCCTGTGCCATAAATGGTGGCTCTCACTCGCATGCACTGGAGTGACGTCATCGCGGCTCCGAAGAAAGACTGGGTAAAGATGGAGGTGGCCTCCAGTGGTGACAGTACATCGCTAGAGTGCTTCGTTTTCAGGTAAGTTTCACATAATGTGCTAGTATGCAATGGATATTAGCACATTATGGCTTTACCTTTCAGGTAACATAAAAAATCACCCAGTGGTGTACTACAAGTTTAAGCTGGTCCAAAGGAACCATTATGGATAATACAATCACGTGAGTTGGCAGGAGAAACCACAGTGTGCAGCGGGGGTAGAAGGTATTCAACGCATCCAACTGGTCAAATACTTGCATTAGCTGGGGAGCAGCAAAGTGGCAGTGTTTTAGGAACACTGGTTGCCAGAAAGGTAAGTATATTTTCTTTAGTTTAGCAGGTATGTTATTGTATAGAAGTAACTTTCAGCCACTTTAGGGCTGGTTTCACACTTGCGTGTTGCGGCAACGTGACTTGCGTGTTGCGGCAACGTGGGGTAAAATTTTCATTATCACAATGTATGTCAACACACAATACTATGTGCTACAATGTGCTGGAGGGAGGGGGCTGTACTAGAAAACTGAATACACAATCGTGAACAAAAACATTTTTATTCTGAGAAAACAAAAATGCTGTAAGTAGGCATTTAAAGTCCAACTCTGGGAAATTTTCAAACTATCCCATGTATTTGGGCTTTGCCAGTACTGCAGGGGTTAATACCTCCATTTTGTCTAGGAGCGGAGAAACACACTTACCTGGCAATACGGGTGCAGCACCACTGCATGGGTTCATTTTTAGCTGTCCAGCCGGTTCCCAACTGCCTCCCCTGCGTGAAACGCATACAGGTACGGGTGTTCCTTTAAGAGCCGCCGGAGGGGCGTGTATCCGCTGCATGCCGGGGGACATGTGTGTGGCCGGAAGTCGCGATAGCGTGCAGGAGCGCCAGCACAGGGATTTGTGTGTGTGTGTAAACACACAAATCCCTGTGCTGTCAGAGGAGAGGAGACATGTCGTTTGTTCCTACTATGTACGAAACAGCAAAATGTCTCCTCTCCTACTCAGTCCTATCCCCATACAGTTAGAAACACTCACGAGGGAACACATTTAACCCCTTGTTCGCCCCCCTGTGTGTCATTTACACTGTAATCAGTGCATTTTTATAGCACTAATTGCTGTATAAATATCAATGGTCCCAAAAATGTGTCAAAAGTGTCTGGTCTGTCCGGCACAATACCGCTAAAAATTACAGATCACATTACTAGTAAAAAAAATAAAAGAAAAATGCCATAAATCTTTCCCATAGTTTGTAGACGCTATAACTTTTGCGCATACCAATCAATATACACTTATTGCGATATTTTTGGTTAAAAAAAAAAAATGTCAAAGAATATATATTGATAAAACATTTTTGGGATATTTATTATAGTAAAAAAATAGCGACAATTTTGAAAAAAAACTATATATTTTTGTTTAAATGCAAAAAATTAAAAACGCAGAGGTGATTAAATAGCACCAAAAGGAAGCTATATTTGTGGGGAAAAAAAGGATGCAAATTTTGTTTGGGTACAGCATTGCATGGCCACGCAATTACCAGTTAAAATGACGCAGTGCCAAATTGTAAAAAGTGCTCTGGTCAGGAACGGAGTAAAACCTTCCGGGGCTGAAGTGGCTAGAGTTGGCCTTTAACCTCCTCCTGCCTGCCATATAGGGAAATGATGGTGGGTGGGATCTCTTCTCATTCTGGGGCAAATTCACATTGACGGGAACGTGCACCACTGGGTCCTAGGGACATGGCGCGACCCTGTTTTCGGTAAAAAGCCCATGATGCGGCTCTTTACCCATGTGATCGGCTGTGTCTAATCACAGCCGATCACATGTAAATGCGGAAGTGCCATTTACTGACAGAGTGTGAGGCAGGGAAAGCCGATCAGCGGCATCTCCTCGCAGGGGAGATCATCAGTGCCCTGATTACAGTGTAGCCCTAACAGTGCTCATCAGTGACGCCTTTCAGTGCCTATCAGTTTTGTCTAGCAGTGCCACCCACCTATCAGTGCAGCATATTTGGTGCCTCCTAATCAGTGCCCTTCAGTGCCACATCAGAGAAGGAGAAAAATTACTTATTTACAACATTTTCTGACACAAACTAAAAACTTTTATTTATTTATTTTTAAATTTTCATTATTTTTTTTTGTTTTTTAAACACAAAATTAAAAAACACCAAAAGAAAGTTCTATTTGTGTGAAAAAAAATTATAAATTCATTTGGGTACAATGTTGCATGACTGTGCAATTATCATTCCAAGTGTGACAGTGCTAAAAATTTGCCTGGGCAGGAAGGGGGTGAAAGTGCCCGGTATTGAAGTGGTTAAAATACTCGATTATTCCCTGCTTTTACTACAATTTTTTTTTTTTAACGTCGGTGACGGTCACTTTAAGACAAGATGCCTCGGCGCACAAATAAAAGGGGTTAACACACACACAAGTGTGAAGAAGGGGCCCCAGCGCTTTTTTGTCTAGTGTCAATTTATAATCTCACCAGAATGCAAATAAATGACATTGTCCAGAGGAATGCTATTGTTTTCCTGCCGCATGAAATGTGCGCCTATTAGCTGCTTATCTAATTGTTTATTCTGCTTTTGACATAATGCAATATGCAGACAAATGAAAATAAATTCACAGATATAACTGGAACAGCTGCATTTTGTCAGGTAATTATTCTTAATGTTTTAAATGAAATCACATTCCGCAGCATTTTGCAGGATAGTATGAAAATTAAATTTCCAGTCAAGTAAAAACTGATGATGGAGGGGATGTGGCTGAAAATTGGTCTTCCCAGACTGTTACCACCTGCTGACCTCTAGTGGTGGTAAGTGGAATAGCCAGGAGTGAAGCTTGGCAGGGATGTGACTCAAGGGCAACTCAGGCAGGATAAGTTCAGTTATGGCTCATCCTCAATGGGTCTTTATAGTTATAAATATGAATGAATAGAGAAAATGAGGACATTTAACTAAGATGAGAATTTTGATGACACTATGATCGTATTACTGCGCAATGTGCAGCATTATGTGTAGATCAGAAGCAAATGTAGGACATTGCTACTGCAATCCAGATAACTGATTGATGATCAGTTTAAACTTTAGACTTTTAGATCTTATTAATAAACTGGATGACCTTAGGTTTAGGTTAGGTCCTTAGGTAAAGCACCATGTAACGTAAACAAATGCGCTTATATATATATATATATATATATATATATATATATGCGCCATTTTCCCTTTTTCCTATGCCAGGGTTGGAGCACAATTTGGCTATTGTCAGACTAGAGTAGCAGGATTGCTAAGAGGTGGCCTGTCTTTTTCTATGGATATTGCTTTCATTGCCAGCATTCAAGATTCAGCAGCGATTCCAGCCTTAACCACTTCAGCCCCGGAAGGATTTACCCCCTTCCTGACCAGAGCATGTTTTGCGATTTTGCACTGCGTTGTTTTAACTGACAATTGCGCGGTTGTGCGACGTTGTACCCAAAAAAAATTGACGTCCTTTTTTTCCCACAAATAGAGCTTTCCTTTGGTGGTATTTGATCACCTCTGCGTTTTTTTATTTTTTGCACTATAAACAAAAAAAAGAGTGCCAATTTTGAAAAAAACGCATTATTTTTTACTTTTTGCTATAATAAATATCCCCAAAAAATATAAAAAAGAACGTTTTTTTCCTCAGTTTAGTCTTCGACATATTTTTGGTAAAAAAAAAATAGCAATAAGCGTTTATTGATTGGTTTGTGCAAAAGTTATAGCTTCTACAAAATAGGGGATAGATTTACGGCATTTTTATTAATAATTTTTATTTTTACTGGTAATGGTGGTGATCAGCGATTTTATTGTGATTGCGACATTATGGCGGACACATCGGACAATTTTGACACATTTTTGGGACCATTGGTATTAATACAGCGATCAGTGCTATAAAATTGCATTGCTTACTGTAAGAATGTCACTGGCAGTGAAGGGGTTAACCACTAGGTGGCAAGGAGGGGTTAAGTGTGTCTTGGGGCGTGTTTCTAACTGTCTGGGGGGTGGGCTAGCAGTGACACGACACTGATCGCTGCTCCCGATGATAGGGGGCAGATGATTGGTGTCCTATCACTAGGCAGAACGGGGAGATGCTGTGTTTACATCGGCATCTCCCCGTTCTTCAGCTCAGTGACAAGATCACGGGTATCCCAGTGGACATCGAGTCCACGTGTTCCGTGGGCACGGTCAGGAAATTCAAAGTAACGTACGGGTATGTTACTTTGCCCAGCCGTGCTATTCTGCCGATGTAAATATACAGGCAGAGGTCAGCAAGCGGTTAAAGTGACACTAAAGGAAATAAAAAAATAAATAAAATAACAAACATATCATGCTTACCTCCACTGTGCAGCTTGTTTTGCACACAGTGGCCCCGATCCTGGTCTTTCCCGGGGGATCACCTTGCGGATGCCGAATGCAGGACTCGGCCCCGCCCCCCAGTGGCCGCGTCATTGGATTTGACATCATGCGTCCCAGAAGACTTCAAACTATCTCTGCTCTCTGCTGCATTGTGCAAGCACCGGATGATTTCCCTACATGTGGCTGCATCGTGGTGCATCATCAGGAGCCAGAAAGAGACAACCAACCCCCTGATGATGTCACAGGAGAAAATGGCAGCATGAGACCTGGTGTGCTGGTGGTTTACACAAGACAATGGGGAATTCCCTGGGATCAATTATGCCTATTGGGAGTTGATCGGAAAATAAAACAATCATTTATGGAAGTGTGTATGGCCATTATAAGGCTTAGTTTATAGCTGGGTTGCTCATCAGAGAGCAGTACAGGTGAGGATGAATGGGATAATGGGGGCAGTAATGCTGCCTCCTGAATGCAATTTTTTTTTTAGCAGCCGTACACATTTTTTTTTATTATTATTTATTTATTTTTTTAACAAGATTTATTATTATACAAGATTTATATAGTGCCAACAGTTTACACAGCACTTTACAACATGACAGCAGACAATACAATTATGATACAATTTAAGAGTGGGAATCAGTGGGCCTTGCTCACTAGAGCTTACAATCTAAGAGGGTTTTCCAATGGAAACACTGTTTACTTGAATGGGTTGTGTTTGGTGGCAGTTTTGGCTGGAAAGCACTACAGGCGGTAATATTTGTGGTGAGCAAGGACGGGCCAAGGGGTGGGCGGGAGGGGGGCAGCTGCCCTTGGCGCAATGGTTTACTGTAGGAACGGAGGTGCCTTCCTTTGTTACAGGGTTGATGGGAGTAGTGACAGCAGCACGGCTGTCTTAATGCATGGGCACCCCTGGGTACTGCCCAGCTGCCTAGGACCCCAATGATCATCTTGCATTACATCATACTTTCCAACTGTCCCGGATCTTCCAGGACAGTCACTCTTTTTACTAAGCTGTCCTGGGGTGGCAGTGACCCGGGAAGCATCCTAGTATTGTGCCCTTCTGCCTCCCCCCATAATGTGCCCTTTGCCCCCATGCCATTAGGGGGCCCCATTAGGGTTGCCAGCCTCAGTAAAACCAGGGACAGTATGTAAAAATTTGTGGTTTTTTTTGCATCTGTCTCTGAAATGTCCCTTACTGACATCCTTTTGGTCTAAAAATCCAGAGATTATAGCTGCCCCACCTCTCCAGTACCTTCTCAGCCAATAGAAACATGTCTGTGTATACTATGTGATTGTATACTGTGTGTGATTGTGTTTGTGTATACTGTGTGGCCCCATAATCTCTGGTTGCCTGGGGGCCCCATAATCTCCTATTGCCCGGGGGGCCCCATGAGTTGTCAATCTGCCCCTGACTGCTGTGCGTAGGATCCCCTAAGCTTGCATGTCATGAATGGGGTGGAGGGGCACAGTTTGGCATTTTTGCCCTGGGCACTGGATGACCTTGTACTGGTGCCGCACATGTACAAGTTGCAGGGCTGTCTTTGATATTGATCGGACCCGGGCAAACATTTTCTTGGGCCCTCCCAAATCCATTTATCAACCATGTGCTGGCAGTGCAGGCTCAAGGGGCAGCTGCTTTGGGGCCCCCAACAAGGACTGCTTTAAAGACAGCCCTGACAAGCTGGTCTGGAGTTCATAGATAAAACCTTGTCCCAACCACCTATTTTTAACCCTCCCACTGCAAGTGTAAAGAAGATTGTATGGTGTATGTGCAGCTTTACGCTAGGATGAGGGGGTCATTTTCACATGTCCATGAACTGTCACTTTTGTTATGGTCATGCATGGTGCGGGGCAAGCAGCTTCCTCTCTCCTATGCTAGTTGCGGGGCTGGCTCCTCTCCCCCGGTGGGCTCCTGGCACCTCTCGGTGCAGTGATGAGCGGGCTCCGGTAGGTCCAGCCCCCAGGATAGGAGTCTCCTTGACGTGTGCGGAATTTTGGTGCAATGCGAATTCACTCCAAGTGATTAGTGAGTTGTCAGGCTGATCGGGGCACCTCCGTGTGACAGGAGAGCGGCGGAGTGTCATCATCAGCCGGGAGTGGGGGGAGCCCAGCCCGCACAGTGACACCCCCTCCCCCTCCCCGAGCACAGCGCCGAGCACACAAGGACAAGGCGGTCCTCTCCTCCGCCGATGCCTGCCCGGCTCCCCCGGGGATGAGCTGACTTGTCATCAGGAAGTGGGAGAAGTCAGACAGCCCGGAGGAAGGAGCTCTGTGCCCGGTACCCTCTGTGTCCTGTCGGTACCCCCCTGTGCCCGGTACCCCCCTCACCATGGCTCGGGAGAACGGAGAGAACAGCTCCTCCTGGAAGAAACAAGTGGACGACATCAAGAAGATCTTCGACTTCAGGGAGGTGCTCGGATCGTAAGTACCCCCATCTACTACTTACCTCTCCATACATGTGTGTGTGTGTGTGTGATCCGTCCGACACGGGAACTTTACCAACACACCTGCACTGCCCCATAGATGACTATTACTGGGGGTACCTACCGACCAGTGCTTAGCGTGGGTCTAGGTAGGTGATACTGGGAGATGCATGGGTTATACCTGCTGTCTGCTGACCAGTGCTTACAGTGTGCCTAGGCTGGCGGTGATACTGGGATCACTGGGAGATGCCTGCTGACCAGTGCTTACATTGTGCCTAGGCTGGTGGTGATACTGGGAGATGCCTGCTGACCAGTGCTTACATTGTGCCCAGGCTGGTGGTGATACTGGGAGATGCCTGCTGACCAGTGCTCACGGTTGTCTAGATAGGTGGGTTATACTGGGATCACTGGGAGATACATGGATTTCACCTACTGACCAGTGCTTAGGTAGGTAGGTGGGTGATACTGGGATTACTGGTAGATTCATGGGTTATACCTGCTGACCAGTGTTTAGAGTGTGCCTAGGTTGGTGGTGATACTGGGAGATACCTGCTGACCAGTGCTCAGTGTGCCTAGATAGGCGGGTTATACAGGGATCACTGGGAAATACATGGGTTGCACCTCCTGACCAGTGCTTAGGTAGGTAGGTGGGTGATAATGGGATCACTGGGAGATACGTGGGTTACACCTGCTGACCAGTGCTTAGAGTGTGCATAGGTAGGTGATAATGGGATCACTGGGAGATACGTGGGTTACACCTGCTGACCAATGCTTAGAGTGTGCATAGGTAGGTAGGTGGGTGATAATGGGATCACTGGGAGATACCTGGGTTACACCTGCTGACCAGTGCTTAGAGTGTGCTTAGGTAGATAGGTAGGTGGGTGATAATGGGATCACTGGGAGATACATGGAGTTATACAGTACATGCTGACCAGTGCTTAGAGTGTGCCTAGATAAGTGGGCTATACTGGGATCACTGGGAGATGCAATATATGGGCTCTACCTACTGACCAGTGCTTAGAGTGTGCCTAGGTAGGTGGGTTATGCTGGGATCAATGGCAGATACATTGGTTATAAGTGCTGGCCAGTGCTTAGGGTGTGCCTAGCTAGGTGGGTTATACTGGGATAACTGGGAGATACAATATATGGGTTATGCCTGCTGACTGGTGTTTAAGTGTGCTTAGGTAGGTTATACTGGTATGACAGGGAGACACATGGACTGTAACATTTGTCCGCAGTTGCTGGGAAAATGGATTATACTGGAAACACTGGCAGATGCATGGGTTTTACCAGCTGTTATTGCTTATGTCTTGGTAGGTAGATTACACTGACATCACTGGGACACACCAGGGGTTTGCCAGTATTATATGGGCTCTGACTGCTGTCCTGTGCCTAGGTAGGCAGATTATACTGGGATCACTGGGTGGGCTCTACCTGCTGTCCAGTGCTTGGAGTATGCCTAGTTGGGTGGATTATACTGGGATCACTGGGAGATACATGGACCCTACCAGTGTATGGGTAGGTGGATTATACTGGGATCACTGGGAGAAGCACAGGTTTTGCCTGCAGTTTAGTGCTTAGAGTGTGCCTAGGAGGTTAATTATACTGGGATCACTGCATGGGCCATTCTTGGTGCTTAGAGTGTACCTACCTAGGTAGGTAAATTATACTGGGATCACTGCATGGGCCGTTCTTGGTGCTTAGAGTGTACCTACCTAGGTAGGTAAATTATACTGGGATCACTGGGAGATACATGGGCTGTTCTTGCTGCTTGGTGCTTAGAGTGTACCTACCTAGGTAGATACATATACGTGGGCTGTTCTTGGTGCTTAGAGCAGCGATTCTCAACCAGGGTTCCGTGGAACACTATGGTTCCTCCAGAGGTTGCTAGGGGTTCCTTCAGCATTGGACAATTTCTGCCTCTCAGATAAGTTCCCACTGATACAGATAGTTAAAAAGATCCATGGTAAGGAGGTAATTCTTCCCAATGACCACAAGTGTAAGGACCATTCTTCCCACTGACCATCACACTAATGTATCATGAGTTGTAGATTTCTAATTTTTAGCAGGGGTTCCCTGAGACTGGAGAACTAGTTCAAGGGTTCCTCTATGTTGAAAAGGTTGAGAAAGTCTGGCTTAGAGTGTACCTACCTAGGTAGGTGAATTATACTGGGAGATATATGGTCTGTTCTTGGTGCTTAGAATCTACCTACCTAGGAAGGTGAATTATACTGGGAGAAACATGGGCTGTTCTTGGTGCTTAGAGTGTACCTACCTAGGTAGGTGAATTATACTGGGAGATATATGGTCTGTTCTTGGTGCTTAGAGTGTACCTACCTAGGTAGGTGAATTATACTGGGAGATATATGGTCTGTTCTTGGTGCTTAGAGTGTACCTACCTAGGTAGGTGAATTATACTGGGAGATATATGGTCTGTTCTTGGTGCTTAGAGTCTACCTACCTAGGTAGGGGAATTATACTGGGAGATATATGGTCTGTTCTTGGTGCTTAGAGTCTACCTACCTAGGTAGGTGAATTATACTGGGAGATATATGGTCTGTTCTTGGTGCTTAGAGTCTACCTACCTAGGTAGGTGAATTATACTGGGAGATATATGGTCTGTTCTTGGTGCTGAGTCTACCTACCTAGGTAGGGGAATTATACTGGGAGATATATGGTCTGTTCTTGGTGCTTAGAGTCTACCTACCTAGGTAGGAGAATTATACTAGGAGATACATGGGCTGTTCTTGGTGCTTAGAGTGTACCTACCTAGGTAGGTGAATTATACTGGTAGATTTATGGTCTGTTCTTGGTGCTTAGAGTGTACCTACCTAGGTAGGTGAACTATACTGGTAGATTTATGGTAGGTTCTTGGTGCTTAGAGTGTACCTATGTAGGGGGATTAGAGGGGGATAAGACACAAGCCTTAGTAATTATATAATATATATACCATACACAGGGCAATATGCTTCCTAGTACTGTCTGGGTTAATGTTATCTGTCGTTGTGTTAGGATGTTGCACTCTTCAGACTCTTCATGATGGTTGGAATGATCTGGGATGGTGCTGTGTAGAGGAACACATCTCCCATAGACAAGTAGAAATCAAGAAGTTACATTCTTGAGTTTTTTTTTACACTACAAAGTAAATATGTATTGTACAGCTAAGGTATGACAGTGTAGGCTTAGAACCCGCACATTGTGTGTATACAAATGACAGAGAATAATAATAATAGTAATATTTGTTAAACACAAGAGAATACAGTGTATCATGTAACAATGGTATATTGAATTTCATAGCTACTAGTATAACCTGCTCTTACAGAGCTCTTTTATGTTAGTGAGATGAGAACTAGGTAAACTCGGATAAATAATTGTACAAAGTTTGAGGGTTGGGCTGTCACCGATGATTGGCTGGGCAAATATATTTGCAGATGGCAGTCTGTTGGTTACTTTTTTTTAATTTATTTTTTTAGGTAAATCATCCATCCAGACTTACTGATATATTACTGTTTTGTTATAACGTATTGGAACTTTTGATGCAAGCAAATTTGAAAGGACAAATAGCAATGAGTCTCGAAACAATCAATCACATTTTCTTTCATTTTTCAGTTTGCACCAGACAAATGTCAACTAGAAGGTGATTGGTTGCTCTGGGCAATGCTCCTGCTTTTAGAGATGAGATATCATACATTTTGATACATTACTGGATTTCTAATAGAGCCGTGTAAAGTATCATGACTGTGTGCAAAAGGCAGAAACCCTGTAGTCTAACTGATCAGATTTCAGGTTTTGTAGTCCTGTTATATTTGGTTACAGTGGGTCGCTGTACTGCATCTTTCACTATTATAGTAAGCAAACATGTATTATATTTTATAGGATTTAATAGAATGTAAATGCAGTTTGATTTTTAAATATGCGTTAGAGGATGCGTGCCAAATAGATGTTTTTTGTTTTTTTTATACTAGAAATTTTCAGTTTTTGTATCTGTATGACAGTTGGTGTAGAATGAGTCAGCATGAGCCTAGAGTAAAGGTCATACCGTGCAGTTTTGACAGTTGATTATTTTTTTAAAATATTGTGAACAGTAAAATCTGTCTATTTGTAAGGTTAGATGTACAATGTTGAGATTTCTAATGTAATAATTACAATCTAAAGACTTTTTTTTTTTGCATTGATGTTGCACACAGGCCAACTTCAAAACGTACAACTGCTTATTGCTGTCATTTGATAAGACATGAAAGTTGTAGCAGGTGCATTGCCTGCAGTGTTGGAGAAAGTGGGATGTGAATGAAATTAAATGAGCAGAAAGTAGAAATGGAGCTCTTGGGAGCCATGCTTGCTTCTGGGTTTGCATGTACAGGTACCATGGAAATAAATACTTTGGTGTTTTTCCAAATCACTGGCTGGATTATGAAGGCACAAAGCATGCCTAGTGTTCAGCCGTTCACAGGGAAGTTAAGAGTCATTATTTTCTTAGCTGATAATATATTTTAAGGGGTCAATGTTGTAATTAATGGAAGTTCTTAATTATAAAGGATCATCCACCAACTGTTTTATATCTGCTTACTTCATTTTCTTGTCAAATTTTGTTTATTGAATTTTTACAATTAGTATACATAAGTACATATGTTGGCAGCAAAAGAAAAGATTACATGTATGGTAATAATATTGAGTTGTAGTTCCAACATAAACTAAAAGTAGTTTAACCTCCCTGGCGGTATGATTATGTCAGATTTTTTATGGTTAAAGCGGTACATTGTTTTGTATGGAAATTTGGCGTTTTATATTGTAGGCCTGTAATTCTTTGGATAGATTTAAGTGTGTTATTCCTAACAAGAGTCTAGTAAACATCCCAGGTATGATAAAGTTTGAAACACAAAATCATAAATGATAATATAATAAATAACTATAAATAATTATAACAAATAATAATATAATAATAATTATAAAGTGTATTCAATAATGTAATCAAATCAAACACTGAAAATTACAAATACTCAAAAGATTACATCATACATTGTATTAAAAAGGATAAAACCAACTTAGACCAGGTTAATATAAGATAACCTCAAATAAAAAAAAAAAGATTTTAAATATCATCAAGGGTATAGTTTTTAAATAAAAAAATAAATAAAATATAAAAAATAAATAATTTATTATAGAATCTAAAATCTACTATATACAGAGGGTCCCCGGGTTAGAAACAAGATAGGGACTGTAGGTTTGTTCTTAAGTTGAATCTGTTTGTAAGTCGGAACAGGTACATTTTTTTAAGTGTAACTCCAGCCAAAAAATCTATTTTTAAGCTTTTTGGATAACATAGGGAAGGGTTATCACCCCTGTACCATTTGTTTAGCTGTCTGTGCCCCTGTACAGAAGATTTCACCTCACTTTCTGTCCCAATGATAATTGGATTTTGAAAATTTTGGGCTGTTAGGGAAACAAGGATTGGTGATAAAGCATTTAGTGGAGACACCTTTTTCCCATATTAACTCTTACAGGAGAGAATTTCCCTTCCTAGAGGTAGATTTCCTCTCACTTCCTGTTATCTCCCTCGGTTTGTAAGTAGGAGTCGTTTGTAAGTCGGATGTTTGTAAGTAGGGGACCCCCTGTATTGGAACTATGTACAATTGGTATAATGATAACCAAAGAAATAAAAGTTCTGCTACCAGGACTATATAAAGAGTAAATTGAAAGAGGAGAGAGAGAATAGGGGGAAAAGGTAGAAGAGAGAAGATAAAAGTAAAAAGTAGTCTTAGGTAGAAAAAAATTGATAGGGAAAAAAGAAATGAGAGGTAGTAGGGTTCCCTGGGGTAGTACATGATAATAAACACATATCATGAATGCAGAGAATAGAGGTATAAATCAAGATTACTGAGGTCTTAGTAGAGACGCATCATAGTAGGAAGGCAAAAAGTGAGTCACCCAGGGATTCCATATATTCTTAAAGTTGGATATTTTATCTTGAGTTATAGCCTGTTTTGGCATGGATCATTGCTTGATTGACTCTATTTTTAGTTTCAGCAATCATTAAGGACGGAGATTTCCAGGCTTTGGCAATTGTTTGTTTCGTGGCTATAGTGATATTTAATAGGAGTTTGAATTGGCGGTAAGAGAGAGTTGGCGGTTTTAAGTTTAAAAGTGCTATTGTAGGATTAGGATTGATAGGGATTTCAAACTGTGTTGAAATCATACATCTTTCCAGAAATTTTACTACCGGACAATCCCACCAAATATGGAGATGTGATCCCAGATCACCACAGCCACAAAAACAAGATGGAGAATAATTTGGAGCACATTTCACAATTCTGACAGGGACCAAATACCACCGTGTGAGTACCTTTTATTTTGTCTGGTACACGCGTTCAGATTGTTGGCCAACAAAGCGTCAGACTTTTGCCCGAAGGGCGTGTGCCAGGAACTTGTCTTGCATACTAACGGTACACAATTGCCAGCCAACAAACACAAACCTCGTGACATACTACGAGGAATTTCAGCTATTGAGCGCCACCTTTTGGGCACCTTCTGCTAATGTCGTGTTTGGTGAGCATGGTGTTTGTACTTTCAACTTTTGTGTGACAAACTTGTATACAGACAGGAAAATCTGACAACAGACTGTTGTCCGCCGAAAATTTACTAGCCTGCCATCCAACATTTGTTGGTGGAAAGTTTGACAATTGTCTGATGGAGCGTACTAATGGTCAAATTTTAGGCCAACAGTCTATCATCACAAAATTCCCTGCCGAAAATCCGATCGTGTGTACGAGGCTTTAGGCAGCTATATTTTGTGAGGATGACTTAGTTGTAATCCAAATCTTATCCCAATCGGCTGCTTCCAATGAATGAGTTGGATTTAGTAATAAGACCAGTCTAAAGAGCTGAAATAAGTCCCTTAGTGTGTGGGTCACGTTTACATATATTTGCAAAGCACGTTAATTTATCTAAATTAATTATTCCTTGTATATAGGGCATACATTTTATTTTTATTTTTAATCTGAAGGTATCAAAAGAGCTCTGAATTAGGAAGTTTGTGACTTTCACATAAGTTAGGGAAAGTTTTGAATGAAGTAGAGGATGCTATTTTAGAGTTGAGTTAGATTAGTGGAGGTCCATGCTTTAAAAGATTTAGGGGAAGTGCCTACTTAATTTTCATGAAAAATGTCATTAGTTTAATACATCCTGCCTAAGCTCTGAACACAGAAAGAATAGAGTAATTAAATTTGGGTTAGTATAGTGCTCTTTTTTTCTTGCAGTGCTTATATATGCAATATTTATAACATAGCACAAGGAAATAAGGTAAATCATATATCGCTCAAGAAAAATACAGTTTTCAACATATATCAAACAAAAACTTATTTTATTAATACATTTCCTAAAATCATTGGATACGACCAATTTTCATTTGAATAAGGTAGAACTAAAGTCAAAACTTTTTTATTTCATTTTGTAGTAATAGAGGATTATGAACCTTGTCGGGTTTTTCTGTTGTCATCTGCATCCTATTGGAGAGATTTTCCTTCACTCCCAGTCCCATAGCCAACAGAAAATGAGAAGAAATCCCTCAAAAGTCAGGGAATCTCTGGTTGCCATCAGGGTCACCAGAACTAGTGTCCATGTTGGAAGATTTCTCCTCTATTACTGTCCTGGGCACAACCTTAAAGTTGGTATTTTCTTTCACTTTTGGTAATAGTGGTAAACATGACAGATAGTGAAAGTGAATCTCCCTAATGGGGGCACACACAGGAATAAAAACCTAAAAGATGTTCTAACCTCTCTCCACTTCATTCAAAACGAAAATCTAGAAGCAACTTAAACGAGGAACCATTGGGTGTCTTTAGTATGGAAACTTGTTAACTCTGATCATACAACAGTGCCACATCACAATATTTTCAGTACAAAAGGAAATAC
This sequence comes from Lithobates pipiens, assembly GCF_037356315.1. Classification (NCBI taxonomy): domain Eukaryota; kingdom Metazoa; phylum Chordata; class Amphibia; order Anura; family Ranidae; genus Lithobates; species Lithobates pipiens. The sequence continues at coordinate 157,068,452 of NW_027507903.1, forward strand.
GGTAGTTGAACCGTGGTTCATGAACTTTATGGGCACAAACCAGACAAAGTAAGATAAAACACAAAACGTTATCAATGCACAATAAGAGTTTAAAACCATGTAAATAAAATACATGGTAGCATTCTATACCCTAAATCATACAGGGTGGTGGTCCCATTCTAAATATGCAACCTGTAAAATTACAGGCTGAAAATCTGAATAGTATAGAGAGCTCCACCACCCCTTTACAAAAAGCTTATAAACTCCATGCCAATGACAGCTGATCATGTGACGTAAACAGAGCCGGTAATTGGCTATTTTTTCTCCTCACGTGTGAGGAGAAAAAAAAAAAGCCGGTCACCGGCGGCTGTGAGAGGGACATCAGTCCCGATCATGGAGAACCTCTTCAGAGGCTTCTGTTACCACCAGTGTCACCCATCAGTGCCCACAGTGTCAAACATCAGTGCCTCATCACCAGTGCTGCCTATCAATGCCACCTACTAGTGCGCATCAGCGCCACCCATCAGGGCCCATCGGTGTCGTTTTATCAGTGCCTATCAGTTTCACCTTATTTGTGCTTATCAGTTTTGCCTTATCTGTGCCTATCAGTGCAGCCTCATCAGCGAATATCAATGAAGGAGAAAAATTTCTGTCTTTTTTTGTTTGTTTAGCAAAGAATATAAACCCCAGAGGTAATTAAATACCACCAAACAAAAGCTTAATTTGTGTGAAAAAAAATGATAAAAATTTCATTTGAGTACAGTGTAGCATGACCACGCAATTGTCATTCAAAGTGTGACAGCGCTGAAAGCTAAAATTGGTCTGGGCTGGAGGGGGGTTTAAGTGCCCAGTAAGCAAGTAGTTAAGCGGAATATATACTAGAATACAACAGCCGGCAGGAGCAATGCATTCATTCACGCTGTTGTGGATGGAAACATCAGCTGATTGATTTTGTTCAGCCCATGCGGCTGAACAAGAGCCATGTTACAATGTATGGCCAGCTTTACTGGCCAGATTGCCAGGAAAAAAAGCCTAAAAAAATGAAAGCTAATGCACCCACCACATTTAAGGTTTGGTAAGCTGCAATATATAAAATTTTTGCTTTTGGGTTTAGAAATGAATGCAGCAATTTTTAATTCATATTAATTGCATTGTAATGTTTTGCATGTTAACCCATGTATTCTGGTGCAAATGAGGTACAGTAGCTGCAAGGCAGAAGGCACATCTGACTCATTAATTTCTCATTGGAAGCTGTTGTTCTGTTACAAATAGAAAATCCTCAGTTTAACTGTTTACTAATTGTATTTATTTATTTATATAGAGTATGGATCCATTTCATAGTGCCAAGAGCACTGAACTATTCCCATCAGTCAATGTTCTAGGAAAAGTTGACATTCTGATGTCCTTACTCCAGCAATACACACACACACACACACACACACACACTCACAAAGCTGAATCTGGGTAAACATCAATACATATTTGGGGTGTTGGAAGGAACCAGAACCCTTGAAAAACTCAAACTCACTCTATTTTCACCAGTAAATCTCGATTTAGGGTGAGCCTGAAGCAGTTGTACATAGCATTTTCAACGCAATACATCATTATCACTATAAATGCATAGCGAAGTACATATTTGTTATATCTTACAAAGTTGTAAGCTATAACTTCAATGCTTATAAAATTGGCGATGGTTTCTCTAGCACAGCCATTCTCAGCAAGCGTTCCTCCAGAGGTTGCTAGGGGTTCCTATAGCTGTTGCTGATTGAACTTCCATCTGATTGTGCTGAAATTGTTCTGGGACCAACACCATTTAGAAGAGCCAGTGGCATGACACCAAAATTATTTCTAGCTGTCTGTAAGGGTGATATCTTAATTTCCACTGTAAGGGGGGCATTCTACCCACTTACCACCAGTGTCGGGTGCATTTTTCTCACTAATGCTTGATTATTTTCCTTTAGCAGGGGTCCCATTAGAAAAGTATTTCAAGGGTTCCTCTTGATTAAAAACGTTGTGGAATACTGCTCTAGCAGTCAATTAGCTTTGCATTCCCCTTCTTGTAGCATGTTCTGTGATAAAATCAACTCAACAATGTTAAACTTTGATAATTGGGTCACTCTCAGGCAAAAGAGCAGGTTTCTTTTTTCTTTGCTTGAGAGTGGACTTTATAGGATGGACTGTTATCGCTGGAGGTCTGCAGCCTGTGTTCGGGGACTGAGGGGGAGGTTTGCCTTTAGGATGACTGAATACCCTTCAGTGCATAAGTGATTGTCTTTTGTTTACTTTCAGATAACTTCATTTATTGATATGTGGACTCCTCATAGGTTGGCTGCTGTAGGCTTTCATTATAGCCCAGGAATATATAGCATAAAATGTATGCCCAGTAAAGCACTATACAGCAACGATGAACATGTGCTGCAAAGGATTCACATGTACAGTGGGGAAAATAATTATTTGATCTCTGCAGGTTTTGTAAGTTTGCCCACTTACAAAGAAATTAAGGGTCTATAATTTTTATCAAAGGTGTATTTTAAATGATGCATTATATCAACCAAAAATCCAGAAAAAACATGTTACAAATGTTATAAATTGAGTTGCAGTTCAGGGAGTAAAAAAAGTGTTTGGTCCCCAAGCAAAACAAGACTTGGTACTTGTTGGAGAAACCCTTGTTGACAAGACAGAGGTAAGACGTTTCTTGTAGTTGGTGACCAGGTTTGCACACATCTCAGGAGGGATTTTGATCCACTCTTTATAGAGCTTCTCTAAATCCTTAGGGTTTCTTGGCTTTCACTTGGCAACTTGACATTTCAGCTCCTTCCATAAGCTTTCTTTAGGATTAAGGTGTGGAGACTGGCCAGGCTACGCCATCACCATAATGTGCTTTTTCTTGAGCCACTTCTTTGTTGCCGTGGCAGCATGTTTTTGGTCATTGTCATGCTGGAATGCCCATGCACGACCCATCTTCAGTGTCCTGGCTGAGTGAAAAAGGTTCTCATCCAAGATTTTTCAATACATTGCCCCGTTCATTGGCCCCTCAATGCAGTGAAGTCAGCTTGTACCTTTAGCAGAGAAACGGTCCCAGAGCATAATGTTTCCACTACCGTGCTTGACTGTAGGGCTGGTGTTCTTAGGGTCATGGTCAGCATATTTCTTCCTCCAAACACGGCGAGGCGAGTTAATGCCAAAGAGCTCAATTTTGGTCTCATCTGACCACAGCACTTTCTCCCAATCCTTCTCTGAATCATTTAGATGTTCACTGGCAAACTTCAGATGGCCCTGTACATGTGCTTTCTTAAGGGGGACCTTACGGGTGCTGCAGGATTTCAATTCATGGTGGCGTATTGTGTTACCAATGGTTTGTTTGGTGGCTGTGGTCCTAAGTGCCTTGAGATCATTCACAAGCTCCAGACCTAGGACGATTGATGGTTATTTTGTATTTCTTCCATCTGCGAATAATTAATCTAACAGTTGTCTCCTTCTCACCATACTTCTTGCTGATGGTCTTGTAGCCCATTCCAGCCTTGTGCAGGTCTACAATCGTGTCACTGACATCCTTTGACAGCTCTTTGGTCTTGCCCATGATGGTGAGTTTGAATGGAAGAAAGATTCTGTGTACAGGTATCTTTTATACATATAACGAGTTGTCGTTAGGAGCACCTTCTTCAAATGAGAGGACTGTGGGAGCCAGAATAATTGTTGGTTGGTAGGGAATCATATACTTATTTTGCTCACTGAGCTGCAACTAAATTTTTTAACATTTGTATTATGTGTTTTTCTTGATTTTTTTGGTTGATATTCTGTCTCTATAATTTAAAATACACCTATGATAACAATTATATACCCTTAATTTCCTATGCAAGTGGGAACTTACGAAATCTGCAGGGGATCAAACGATTATTTTCCCCACTGTAGGTTCTAGTTTGATGGCTTCCCATCACCCCATCATCCCATACCCATCTCCCATCACTATAACCCCACAGTACTGTACACTGTGAATGTCCTCTGTGGCAGCATCGGATAGCGTAAAGCACTGCAGCTAGTTGACTGGCAAGTATGAATGCCAGTAAATTTTTCTATATACACTTGCATATCTTCCATTGGTTTCTTTCTCCATTTTATTACTCATTCCCCTGTTCTTGGGGTTATTTGGGATGCTGATTTAGAAAATTGCATTGGCTAGACCAGGGGTAGGCAACCTTGGCCCTCCAGCTGTGGTGAAAGTCCCATGAGACATTGCAAGACCTTGACACAGGCATGACTGCTACAGGCAGAGGCATGATGGGATTTGTAGTTTCACCACAGCTGGAGTGTCAAGGTTGCCTATCCCTGGGCTAGATTGTATCAGCTCTAGGTTCTTAGATATAGTCAAATTTATATCACTCTTAGTCAGTTTTTGAAAAAATCTCGCTAATACCTAGTTTCTGCTTTTTGTGTGCAAGCTAGCAGATATAGTGAGAGTGTTTATGCACTTCTGACTGTAATTTTACATTGGAAACATACGATTCTAAAGTTTAAGTTATTAACTGTGTTATAGTTATGATCGTATAGTAGGTGTATGTATATTGCCACTCGTTTCATTTTAGCAGATCGCACACCATGGAGGTTATGGCTACTTTGTGACGGTGCTGCCTGAATCATCCCAATGTATTTTGTTATATTTATATCGTGATTTTTGATGGGTGACCAAGAGTGGTGAATATTGGTATATGGCATTCATGCTGTATCTCAAAAACTAGAGCTGATAGGGAACAATAGGTGACATTTTTGGAATCAGCTGGTAAAAATATACCAAGGAACAGGTCTAACATTCGACGCATCAAAATGTATCTTGGCCTGTGAAACGATTGGGCTTGATACATCTACAAAAAAGCTGAATTTGACAACGATGCCAAACTCCTTTCTCTGCTTATAGAAGGGGCTTTCTTTGTGTTCTCCTAATTGGCCGTATTGGGTTGGGTCCCCTCCGATACAAATATAAAGCTGAAGACGAATTCTCCCCTGTGATGTGAAAACACAGCTAGGACACACAGAAAACTAGATATACAGTAATACACATGGAAGTCACCTTTGCCCTTCTACACAACCTGCACCTTGTAGTCTTGGTTTCCTTGTAAGGTATTTATTAATACAAGCTGTTGGGTTGTGAAGTGAACAGGTGGACCAAGCTCATGTTTTCTCAGCACCAAATCGGCGGTTATCGCGTAACCCTAGTAGCAGGAGATTAAACAAACATTTCACTTTTCTTTTTTTTTTTTAAAAGAGACGGAAATGGCTATGGAGCAGACAACTTCTGTTTCATGTTAAACAGCTGTTACTTTAACCCATTCTCTACTGTGTATTTTGATCTCCAGGCTGCATTACAAGAATATACAGTACAAGGATACATATACAAGGATAAATATATCGACAGACATTCCTTTCGTGATGGTTCAGTCGTGATTCAATCAACAGTAGCCAGATTTATCATCTTCTAGATGGTGTGGCTGAGATTTTTCGACAGGGTATGACGGGCAGACTTTTACATTTATATATATATATATATATAATTTTCTGCAAACCCTTTTACAGCACCTTTTTTGCCCTTTAACATTGTAATATTGTTGTTGATCCTTAGGTTGCTCCCCTCTGTGGGTTTGTGACAATCCGATTTCCTAGCCAATGAACCATCCCATGTTTATATTTGCCTGCACTTTGCACATCATGCTCTGTGTATCCATAATTCGCTGTGACTTCACTGAATCGCCTAGAGCTGAGTAATCATTCAAGAAAAAAAGCAGGCATGCATCAGACGTAGAGTGGAAGTGGGGTTTGTGCTTTTTCTCTTGCTTGCAGATAAGCATATCCTTCCTTCTCTTAGGTGCACATGTCTTTCCTGATCATCATAAACATACGTAACTCTCACATTCCATTTTCTGTGACTCACATATGCATTTGTGTGTTGTGTGCTTCTTTATTATGTACACAGGGATATTGTAATTTCCATGTGACTGATACAACTCTCTGTAGGCTAGTCAACACATTTTAAAGATTGTAGCTTTTATCTGCCTTTGTTGATTTTTTTTTTTTTCATTTTTTTAAATGAAAAAATTCATGTTGTGGTTTTGTATTTTGTACAGTTTAGTTTAAATATGCTCAGGGCTCATTTTCACATTTTACAAGCTTCTTTTTTTTTTTTTTTTTACAAATCATAACAGCTCAGGCTCAAATTTTGCACATGCAAGAGAAATGTTCAGACAGGGCAGAGAGCTTGTTTTTGGGTGACAACATTGCCATTTTTAACTTGGTGGAGGGTGGTTGTATTTTTCTAAATGTTTGTACCACATTTTTGATCATTTTTTTTATAGTAGTTAATTACTTAGTAGTTAAATATGTTTTTGTCATTTTATATAACTACAATAAGTTTTGTAGTATCAATTTTATAGTAGATCAATAGATCAATGCCCATCTGCAGCCTCATCAGTCCACATGAATGTAGCTTCACCATTGCCTCAATGCAGCAGCCTCACCATTGCCATTAAGGCAGCAGCCTCATCATTGCCATCAATGCAGCCTGATCAATGCCCATCTGCAGCCTCATCAGTCCACATCAATGTAGCTTCACCATTGCCTCAATGCAGCAGCCTCACCATTGCCATCAATGCAGAAGCCTCACCATTGCCATCAATGCAGCAGCCTCACCATTGCCATCAATGCAGCCTGATCAATGGCCATCTGCAGCCTCATCAGTCCACATCAATGTAGCTTCACCATTGCCATCAATGCAGCCTGATCAATGCCCATCTGCAGCCTCATCAGTCCATATCAATGTAGCTTCACCATTGTCATCAATGCAGCAGCCTCACCATTGCCATCAATGCAGCAGCCTCACAATTTCCATAAATGATGCAGCCTTACCATTGCCTCCAATGCAGCAGGCTCACCATTGCCTCCAATGCAGCAGGCTCACCATTGCCACCAATGCAGCAGGCTCACCATTGCCACCAATGCAGCAGGCTCACCATTGCCACCAATGCAGCAGGCTCACCATTGCCACCAATGCAGCAGCCTTACCATTGCCACCAATGCAGCAGCCTTACCATTGCCACCAATGCAGCAGGCTCACCATTGCCATCAATGCAGCAGCCCCACCATTGCCATCAATGCAGCATCTTCACCATTGCCATCAATGCAGCATCTTCACCATTGCCATCAATGCAGCATCTTCACCATTGCCATCAATGCAGCATCCTCACCATTGCCATCAATGCAGCAGCAGAGTCGCCTATGATAGACAGAACAGTGGTCCAGTGGTGGCCCAGGAGATGGGACTTCCTATTACAGATGCCGCTGAGTAAAAAGGAGATTCTCACTGTATGTAATCTGATGGCACTCGTCCCGCCCCCCCTCCCTGTCCCCTCCGAGGCAGCTAAAATTGGAGTATTGGCATATAACACGCACGTGCTATTTGCACCCGATTTTCATGGTGAAAAAGTGAGTGTTATAGGCCAATATATACAGTTACTTAGTAGTTAACTAAGTAGTTAAAGTAGAGGTTTGGGGTACTTATCCACTTCAGCCCCGGAAGATTTTACCCCCTTCCTGACTAGAGCATTTTTTACAAATTGGGACTTCCTTTGCTTTAACTGGTAATTGCGCGGTCTTGCAATGCTGTACCCCAACAAAATGTGCATTTTTTTTCACCCCCCCCCACAAATAGAGCTTTTGTTTGGTGGTATTTGATCACTTCTGCAGTTTTAGTTTTTGTGCTATAAACAAAAAAAGGCAGACAATTTTGAAAAGAAAAACATTTTTCTTTTACTTTTTGCTATAATACATATCCAAAAATAACTAAATAAAAAAACAAATTGATTCATCGGTTTAGGCCGATTATATTTTCTTCTACATATCTTTGGTAAAAAAAAATCACAATAGGTGTATATTGATTGGTCTATGGGATAGATTTAGGGACTTTCATTTTTTACATTATTTTTACTGGTAATATCGATGATCTGCAATTTTTAGCTGGACTGCGACATTGTGGCGTACAAATCTGACCCCAAATGTCATTTGGGGACCAGTGACTTTATTACATTGATCAGTTCTAAAAAAAAAAAATGCACTGACCAACGTAAAAATGACACTGGCAGGGAAGGGGTTAACACTAGGGGGCGATCAAGGGGTTAACTGTGTTCCCTCAGCGTGTTCTAATTGTAGGGGGGATGGGCTTACTAAAACATGACAGAGATCACTGTTCCCGATGACAGGGAACAGAATCTGTCATGTTACTAGGCAGAACAGGGCAATGCCTTGTTTACATAGGCAGTTCCCCGTTCTGCCTCTCCTCTGCACCGGCGGACACCGAGACCGCGGGACCCGCAGGCACGCTCCCGCGAGGCGCGTGCGTGCGCTATCCTACTTTTGTGGACTGGCGTACAGGTATGTCAGTTTGCACAGGAGAGCCATTCCGCCGACTTATATCGGCATGAGACAGTTGGCAAGTGGTTAAAAAAAATACACATACTGACCTCCTATGCAGCAGCATCAGTGTTATGCCACAATGGCTCTAAGACCGAGAACTGAGTGATCACATGGATCATTCTCATAAATGCTATCCCATATATAAATAGTACTAAACCACATAAATTATAAATCTGTGTATATATATAGGTATATACCACCCTTGGTAAGCTAAAAAACTCAAAACAAACTTTAAAGCGGATCTACGGAACTTCACTGCATCTGAGCACCACAAACCAAAAATGTTATTTAATTCATTCTTAATATTCACAGCAAACTCCCCCATCCATCCTTGTCTCCATACTTTATTTTGCTGAGAAATCATTTGAAAGACAACCTTCTAGCATTTCTGACTGCATCCATCTTGAGGAATGGCAGACGGTTCATGTAGCATTTATTTCCTGGAATCCATCAGCCCTTAGCTCAGGCATAGGCTGAGCTGAGAACCAGCCCTCCCCTTCTGAAGGCTCCTGGGATGAATAACATAATTTGCCTAGGCCCGGAAACCAGGAAGTAGCGAAAGAAATGCAAAAAAAGTGTAAAACAAGTAAATATTATATACTTTCCTATCTATTTACTAATGCTAGCAGCATAAGGATTAACAATTATCAATGTTGATTGAGAAAGTGACGTTCTACTTTAAATGGTAAATGGTGATAGCAGCACTCACTAAAATTGCACACAAATATCGAAACCAATCTCAAGAAAAAGAGTTGCACTGTCACATATAAAAACGATATTAAATCACAACAAACACATAGGGGGTTATTTACGAAAGGAAAATCCATTTTGCACTACAAGTGCACTTGAAATGGCACTGAAAGTGCACTTGGAGGTGCAGTCACTGTAAATCTAAGGGGTAGATCTGAAATAAAGGGAAGCTCTGCTGATTTTATCATCCAATCAAGCTAAAATGCTGTTTTTTATTTTCCCCCTCGGATCCACAGTGACTGCACTTCCAAGTGCACATTCAGTGCAATTTCAAGTGCACTTTGCACTTGTAGTTTGCACTTGTAGTGCAAAGTGTATTTCCCTTTTGTAAATAACCCCCATAATGTCCCAAAGTGTTGTTTTATAAGAATTTTCTTGTGAAAAATCTTGATGATTTCAAAGTGTACCAGCCACCATGTAAAAAGGAAAGCAGCTTACCAGAAGTTTAGACCTCACATTATAAGAGGTATAAAACGGCATTTAGATGAAACAGGATCCCATGTAGATGAATGGATGGCGGTAGACCGCTTGATCATTTAGCTGTCAATACCCCAAATCTCTCTCATAAAGATATTAAACCAAGATACTAAGTCCAATCTCACCACCACAGGTACTCACCAAGGAAAGGACAAAAACATCCGATAGTGAATTACTTTATGTTAATTTATTAAAACAAAACTAAAAAAGTACTCACAAACATAGGATTAAACCGCACTGCCAGTACTCAGAGCAGCCGCGTTTACGTTACTGTTATTGTCTGCCCGATGCACTTGCACGCTGAATGCTTAGTTCTGAGTCTGCTCAGAGCAGAGAGCAGTAACTTAAGTTACTGCTCTCAGCTCTGCTCTTCCAGCACTTACTGGAATGCCAGGCAGGAGAGGGGGCAGAGCTGGCTTCAACTCTCAGCCCTGTGCTGAGAGCCAGAGCCAGCTGTAAATCAGTCAGCAGGGTGGATCGCAACAATATGATCAGGATCTTTCCAAAGCCTGGAGCTGGTGTGTGACATCAGCTGATAGCGGGCAATAACTGGCTCTGGATCACAGGAAATCAAGTAAGTGAAGTCCTGTGACCTACGAGTAAAGTATGGCCAAAAAAGCTTTGGTCATACTATTTTATTAAATGATCATGAGATAATCTGTAGCTTTCATACTAAATAGCCTCTGGGTTGTGACCACCCTATTGGTCATGCTAGTAGACGTATATTTTAGATAAAGGGACAACATCCTAATTAGATGAGACAATGAGCCCCTGAGTTTGGTAGGGTACTTCCAATAACCTCTTTTTTATTTTAATAACAGTAAGATGTTAAAAAAAAAAGGATCTTGAACGAAAATGCATTTCCTGTGCATTTTCCTTTGTGACGTCATTGTGATAGGTGGATCCTACTTAATTATACAATAACTATTTAATGTAATATTGAGTATTATAATTTATAAACGTCTAATATTGTTTTGAAAATGTGCTATAAATGATGCAAAGTCTTTAAAGTTTACATTTAATAAAATCCCACGTGCCTATGATCCTTAAAGTAGCTTGACAAGCACACAGTCATAAGGGAAACGTTTCTTACCCCTAATGTAGGCATTGATTGTGCTGTTGAATGAACCACATTTCATGATTTATTTGCTCATCTGCAGGGTAATGATTTGAAACTGCTGCTAGAGGAAAACAAGCTTGGTTTTATACATCTGGCATTTGAAGTGATCAGTCAAGGATAGTTTTTATGGTGGAGAAGGGCTTGGCACTACTTTAGCCAAGGGGGTAGACAATGAAGGCATAGTCTAAGATTCCAAGATTTCAAACATGGTTTCAGTAGGATTCCAGTAAGAAATGAATGCTTCCTCAGACGTAAACAGATATTCCGTTCAGTTGTTATTACTAAGAATCAGCGAAAAGCTAGGTTGTTTTTGCCATTGTTCAGCTGTGTTAACATGCCCATTTCCTGATTTGTGTTAATGTGATGGTCCCTACCTGGCTATAGTGGTGGTCACTCCTTGGTTTAATTAGTGGTGCCTTTCTGGCTGTTGCTCTTGTCTTTGCATATAGGGGTGATTATTCCTGGATTGCCATATGTAGTAATGCCGTATATAGTTAGTCCCTGTGAACACTGGAGTTCTGGTTGTAATTGTAGCCATTTTCTGACTGTAATATTGGTCACCCAATATGTCCATTATGATCAGTCTCTGGGTCTAGTAGTAGGGCAGTCATAAATCCCAGGTTGTAGCATTGTTTTTTCCTGTGTCTAACGGTGGTCTGACTTTGTGTTCAGTAGTGGTTACTATCCCTGTGTTTAGTGGTAGTCAGTCCATGGGGGAGATTTACTAGACCTGGTGCAAACAGAATCTGGTGCAGCTGCACATCAGTTTCTAACTTTAGCTTATTCAGTTAAAGTGATCGTAAAGTCTCTTTTTTTTTCCCTATAAAAATAACAAACATGTAATTCTGCACTGCTCTGTTGCAGTGCTTTTCCACAGAGCTACCCCAGTCCTCCTCTTCTCAGGTCCCTCTTCTGTGATCCTCGCCCGTCCCTCCTGTTCAGTGCCCCCACAGCAAGCGGTTTTCTGTGGGGGCACCCAAACTGAGTCCACAGCTACCTGTGTCCATTCAGACATGCAACCCCTGACCTGACCCCATGGCCCAGGGCAATCAGAGAGCATTATGAGGAGAAGAGCAGAGGTGACGAATTATGGATGGAACAAGACATGTTAAAGGACCCCCAGACACGAAGCAAGGTTGTACTATTTAGCTGGACTCCAGGGCACCTTTTTTATACTCACCACATGCCTGTGTTTTAGTCTCTTATTTATGATTATTATTAATATTGTTCTGTAGAAAAGAAGTTGGAGTATTTGTGAGTAAAAATTAAAAAAAATAGTGGCTTTAACACATGGCTTGAATTATAACCTGTCTTTAAGAGCAAAGCAAAGTATTTCACATTTTAATCCCCATTTTAAATCTCATAGGGCATTGAGGACACCGGCAGAGAAAGGTTAGACTCCCATTGCAATTTCATAGGGATTTGGCTACCTGGCTACTACTGATATATGGCCTTACTGTATGCAGTCAGTAAATTTAAGATTAAGGTTTTTACTAAAGACAAGAACCAGGTGAGGTTTATGATGGCATGACCAGAAAATTGCTATATAACCTCTATAGCTGGAAGTAAACTGTTTATGGCTTCTGAACATGTGTAAACAAGTTGACCAACAACCGTTGCTTGTTTTCAGACCGACGCGAAGACATGCACTTAGCAGACACCACAGGCTGTGCTGAGAAGAATAGTGCTGCCCTAACCTGAATTTGCTAGTTGTCTGGTTGTCATGCAATAGCGTCAATACATTCTAAGTACAGCTGTCCATATATATCTCAGTCTACTGATTTCTGCTAAATCGGCTGAAATTCAAGGCTTGAATGGTCCTTTTTGCGCCACCCGGCTCGCCAAACCTGGAGTGAAAATTGAAGGGATGTGGTCGAAACTTGTTCACTGAATAGTAATTGCATCCTAGCAGATGTAGCCACCCTTCAAACAGCCTCGGACACCTAGCAGGCAGGGAACATTCCTCTATCCACAATGTTTAGCTTGGAATCAATTTCATTTCTCTCATTCATTTGGTGTATGGCTAGCACTAGTGATCAGTATGCATACAAATCAACCAAGCGATAATAACAATGGCTAGATCGCTGAATACATTCACTGATAAATAGAATACAGCAACATAAAAAAACTCTATAGGTTCCTCATTAGTATCACAAATCTTTCCAGAATTTGTTCAATAATGATTAATAGTTAACTGCAAGTGTCAAGTGACATAGTCCCCTTAACTGCAGTGAACACAAGCAATCAACCGGGAACATCTTATTAAGATGATTAGCATTTCCTCTGAGAACGCTTCGCTTAATCCCAGTAAAATGTATACATATTTTAATATATGTATGATTATTATCAACAGTGGTAATCAAAATAGTAATATCGGTATTAGGTCCCTTTCACACTACCGCGACTTCAAAGTTGCACGATTTTGCTGCAATTTTGCGGCTGCAATTGGTGTGATTTTTGCCGCAATTTCAGGGAATGTCGGACCAAAGTAGAGCAGGGATTACTTTGAAGGCGGCACGACTTAAAGTCGTACTAATATGAATGGTAGTCATTGGAAATCATGGGGAACGACTTGTCATATGACTTTGCAGCCCCAAGTCGTAGGACAAGTCATACGAGTGTGAAAGGGGCCTTAAGATTTTGCTGCCTCTGGTACAAAGAAACATAACTGCCCTCATTTAAACTGAAACTTTGTATACACCACTCCCAGACCGCCCCAAAGTTGCTGCTTGCGCGGCTTTTTGTAATGTCCCACAAGCGCATCGCCCGGGTATGAAAGCACTCAGGCTTTCACACTGGGGTGGTATGGGAGGTGGTTTTCAGGTGCTTTATAAGCTCTATTTTTAGAGCTAAAACGCCTGAAAAACGCCTTCAGTGTGAAAGTAGCCTTAAAGATATTTTAGATGGTTACAGTTCTTATGCAATCCTATACAGAGAATTTCCTTCCCATTAATCTTGACAATATTTTTCAGTATTCGGGCATGAGGTTAAAGTTCCAAGGTCACAGAATGGATAATTGGATTAAAACCCAACACTCCAGTTTGTCCATAAATGTCATTCTTAAGCAGAGCAATTAATTGCTGGGATACATGTTTAGAGATGACAGCTAAGTCACCGAATGCTTATGGGTGTCATCACATTTCTGATCTATGTACATTGTGAAGCAGCTGAAAAAAACATGATTCACATTCTGACACAAATCAGGTGTGCAGTCCAATTATCTCTTCATTCTGTGTTTTATGGCCCATACACATGATCCAAAAGTCAGACGAAAAATACAGATTTCGGTGCAATCGTACAATAATCGGATTGTTAGTACAGAGCTTTCGAGCCGATCATGACAGTTCATCCGATACTATTCGATCAGACAAGCACGAAAATTTTCCTCGTACAATAACATATCGTACGATTTTCGTTTAGTCAATACAGTTGTTGTCCAAAAATACATTACAAATAAACTACAACTCATGACATCACTTCCATTTTTTATTTTTTTTCCTGTCTTATGAGAATTTTTCAGCACTTTGGTAACCTATTCAATTTCTACTTGTGACTAGTAAGTGGAAAAAGTCGGGCTATCTGTCGTCCGATTTTCAGATTGTGTGTACGGGGCACTATGTCTCACACACACAATGAGATTATCGGACGAATGACCATCCGTTTTTGGTTGCATGCTAGTCTCCTTTAAAATAATGAAAAGGTTACTAAAGTTACGAAAATTCTTGTACGACAGAATAAAAATTCAGAAGCAATGTCGCCCTGTATTGTATTATATTTGTATTGTATTTTTCAGATGAAGACTGTACTAATTAAACAAAAACTGTACGATCTGGTATCATACGAGAACAGTTTCGTGTTTTGTCCCTTCGGATAATATCAGATGAACTGTGGTGATCGGCTCCCGAAAGCTGTGTACTAACGATCAGATTATCGTACGATCGCTTTAGGGCTCGTTCAAACCTGAATGTGTTGTGGGAAACCCACATTCTAGGCACATTTTACACAATTCATTCCAAACGCACTGGGTGGACAATCTGCTACAGGAGTCAGTAGATTCCTGACGACACCCCAAACGCAGATCGCAAAAGAGTTGCATTTGCCTGCAACAGATTGCATGGTACTGCAGTATCATGTGATCTGGTTGCAGTGCGTTTTTAAAAGTAGTGCATGCACTACTTTTGGTGTGATCCAGTGCGATTTCACCCTGTTCAAATAAATGGGCTGAAAATCTCATCACACTGATTTGCATGTGTAACTAACAGCAAAATCTTTTTGTTTTGGATGGAGAGGGAATAGCATACCTATCAGGTTTTTATTGCAGTCTGTGCCCCTGTTAGGGAGATTTTCCCTCTCTATTTGTCCTGTTTACCATGTATCATTGTTTTGCGTTGTCCCCAGAAAAGCAATATAGGGCAAATATTCCAATGGGGACACTAGTTCTGGTAACCTAGGGGACTCCAAGGGATTCCCAATTTTTCAGGGATTTCCTCTCACTTTCTGTTTGGCTATGGTACAGGGAGTGAGGGGAAATCTCCCAAATCACACAGATGACAAAAACAGGTGTTACACCCTCCCTAATGTTCGGCCATACACTATACGAAAAAACGGCCGAACCCATTTTCAAAAAACGAACATTCAGTCATGAGCGCAAATGATAGTGCTATCATGTGACTGATAAATCGTTCAGTGGACATAAATGAATGCATTTTTTTTTTCTACATATACCCAGGGCAAACAGTTTGGAAACACATTAACCTTTCAATTTATTGCTCATTCTGCAGAAAATGTCCAAACTTGTCCTTTGTTTTTTCAGCTCAAAAACGTCCCAGCGACTATCGATTTTGAGGCCAAAAAGCGCACGAACTGTCTAAATGACTGAATTTCGGCCGATTTTTCGTATAGTGTATTACTTTATCCAAAATGGAAAAAAAGATTTTACCTATGGTTCTACTTTAAGTTCTACTTTAATTTAGTTGTTTGCACTGCATTATTCAATATGCCTTTATATAAAAATTTGATAATATAATCTATCTTAACCTGTTCCTGATCAGCTGCCCTGCCATTGCGAGCGCGCTGCCGGCGGCGCACTTGCGTGCCGGTCGGGACCCCCGTGAGTCCGGTCGCGGGTCCCGCGGACTCGATCGCAGCAGGCATACCCGCGAGCGTCTCACGGGACGGCTGAATGGAGAAATGCCGTTGTAAACAGCATTTCTCCATTCTGCCTAGCAACTAGTGACGCTGATCTCTGCTCCATGTGATTGGAGCAGAGATCAGTGTTCACTAAATGAAGGCCCAACCCCCCACAGTTAGTAACACACCCCTAGGAACACTTAACCTCTACACTGCCACCCACTGGTTAACCCCTTCACTGCTAGTGTCATTTACACAGGAATCACTGCATTTATATAGCAATGATTGCTGTATAACTGACAATGGTCCCAAAAATGTGTCAAAAATGTCCGATGTGTCCTCCATAATGTCGCAGTCACAATAAAAATCGCTGATCGCCGCCTTTACTAGTAAAAAAACTATCCCTATTTTGTAAACGCTATAACTTTTGCGCAAACCAATCAATAATCGCTTATTGCGATTTTTGTTTTTACCAAAAATATGTAGAAGAAAACGTATCGGCTTAAACTGAGGGAAAATTTTTTTTTTTATATATTTTTGGGGGATATTTATTATAACAAAAAGTAAAAAATAAACGCTCTATTTTTGTTTATAGCGCAAAAAATAAAAACCGCAGGGGTGATCAAATACCACCAAAAGAAAGCTCTATTTGTGGGAAAAAAAGGACGTCAATTTTGCTTGGGAGCCACGTTGCACGACCGTGCAATTGTCAGTTTAAAGCGACACAGTGCCGAATTGCAAAAAGTGGTCTGGTCTTTGACCAGCAAAATGGTCCGGTCTGTAAGTGGTTAAGCTGTAATGGGACACAGATGTAAAAAAAAAAAACCTGGCAGATTTATAACCCTCCCGTACTCTATCCAAAATGAAAAAATAAAAAAAAGTGTTGCCTATACAGTAGTTCTACTTTAACTATAATATTATAAAACTTTGTTTTGGTTTGAATATTGCTTTTAGATCTGTTACACCAATAACTTTAGTTCACTTTGCAAAGTGAATTTTCCCCCTAGCTTAGTAAATGGGGTAATGCTCTGCTGACTTTCATCATAATAATGCGCAAGCAAAAAAAAAAAATATATATAATACAGTATCTCACAAAAGTGAGTACACCCCTGACATTTTTGTAATTATTTTATTCTACCTTTTCATGTGACAACACTGAAGAAATGACACTTTGCTACAATGTAAAGTAGTAAGTGTACAGCTTGTAGAACAGTGTAAATTTGCTGTCCCCTCAAAATAACTCAACATACAGCCATTAATGTCTAAACCACTGGCAACACAAGTGAGTACACCCCAGTGTCTTGTGACTCGTTAGTGTTACAAGGTCGCAGGTGTGAATGAGGAGCAGGTGTGTTAAATTTGGTGTTATCGCTCTCACCGTCTCATACTGGTCACTGGAATTTTAACATGGCACTTCATGGCAAAGAACTCTCTGAGGATCTGAAAAAAAGAATTGTTGCGCTGCATAAAGATGGCCTAGGCTATAAGAAGATTGTCAAGACCCTGAAACTGAGCTGCAGCACAGTGGCCAAGACCATACAGGACAGGTTCCACTCAGAACAGGCCTCACCATGGTCGACCAAAGAAGTTGAGTGCACGTGCTCAGCGTCATATCCAGAGGTTGTCTTTGGGAAATAGATGAGAGCCGCCAGCATTGCTGTAGAGGTTGAAGGGCTCACACTATCAGTGCTCACACTATACGCCGCACGCTGCATCAAATTGGTCTGCCTGGCTGTCATCTCAGAAGGAAGCCTCTTCTACAGATGATGCACAAGAAAGCCTGCAAACAGTTTGCTGAAGACTGTGGTATGATGAGACCAAGATAGTCTTATTGGGTTCAGATGATGCCAAGTGTGTGTGGCGGCAACCAGGTGAGGAGTACAAAGAGCAGTGTGTCTTGCCTACAGTCAAGCATGGTGGTTGGAGTGTCATGGTCTGGGGCTGCATGAGTGCTGCTGGAATTGGGGAGCTGCAGTTCATTGAGGGAGCCATGAATGCCAACATGTACTGGGACATACTGAAGCAGAGAATGATTCCCTCCCTTCGGAGACTGGGCCGCAGGGCAGTATTCCAACATAACAACCCCAAACACACCTCCAAGATAACCACTGCCTTGCTAAAGAAGCTGAGGGTAAAGATGGTGGACTGGCCAAGCATGTCTCCAGACCTAAACCCTATTGAGCATGTCTGTGGGGCATCCTCAAACGGATGGTGGAGGAACGCAAGGTCTCTAACATCCACCAGCTCCTTCCACTCCTCAATGTCATCATTGAGAAGTGGAAGAGGACTCCAGTGGCAACCCGTGAAGCTCTGGTGAACTCCATGCCCAAAGGGGTCAAGGCAGTACTGGCAAATAATGGTGGCCACCCAAAATATTGACACTTTGTGCCCAATTTGGACATTTTAATTTAGGAGTGTACTAACTTTTGTTGCCAACGGTTTAGACATTAATGGCTGTGTGTTGAGTTATTTTGAGGGGACAGCAAAATTACACTGTTATACAAGCTGTACACTCACTACTTTACATTGTAGCAAAGTGTCATTTATTCAGTGTTGTACACATTTCTTCTTTTTTTTTTTTTTTCTTGCACGTTTTTGGTTATATGCAAAGTTAATTCATACCAAGTATACCAGGCTAAGGCTATGTTTCTACTAGTGCGAATTGGGACTGCAAAGTTGCATGACAAGTCATACCAAATGATTTCCAATGAGTATCGTTCATATATCTGCGACTTCAAAGTAGTCCCTGCACTACTTTTGTCCCACTTTGTTGTGGCCTGAGGTCCATAGACCTCAAGAATACACAGGTATTGCTTCAAGTTGCATCAAAACTTTCAGGTCACAATAGTGGAAAACTAGGCTAAGGGAAAATTTCCTTGCAAATTTGAACAGCCTGTTTTTCCTTTGGTAAATCAACCCTACAATGTGCATAGCTACAGTGCCTTGCAAAAGTATTCACCCCCTCCTTGGCTTTTTACCTCTTTTGTTACATTACAGCCTATGGTTCAATGTTTTGTTTTAATCTGAATTCTATGTGATGGATCAGAACACAATAGGCTAAGTTGGTGAAGTAAAATTAGAAAAATATATACATAAAACAATTTTTCAGAAATAAAAAACGAATAATTGGCATGTGCGTATGTATTCACCCACTTTGTTATGAAGCCCATAAAAAGCTCTGGTGCAACCAATTACCTTCAGAAGTCACATAATTAGTGAAATGATGTTCACCTGTGTGCAATCTAAGTGTCACATGATCTGTCATTAAATATAAACACTTTTTTGAAAGGCCCCTGCAACACCTAAGCAAGAGGCACCACTAAAAAAACACTGCCATGAAGACCAAGGAACTCTCCAAACAAATAAGGGACAATGTTGTTGAGAAGTATAAGTCAGGGTTAGGTTATAAAAAAATATCCAAATCTTTTATGATCCCTAGGAGCACCATAAAATCTATCATAACCAAATGGAAAGAACATGGCACAACAGCAAACCTGCCAAGGGACGGCCGCACACCAAAACTCAGACCATAATTTGTAATTACATGCCCCTGTTAAACAGGGTTATAAAAATTGGGCCTCTAGTTTTGGTGGACCCAGAACACTGTAAGCCCTCACAATTACTCTTGTTGGGTGCAGGAACGTGCCCTACGTAATATGTGCGTATAAATTTGCACATGTGTTATCACATTCTGCATGTCAGTCCTGAACTGAGAAAATAAGAGAGTTGAATAAAGACGGGATGACCTACCTTTTTAAATAAATTTGCTAAGAAAGTTCAAGGAAAAATTACTTTCAAGAGCATTAGACACAGTGCCCATAGAATCTCTAATGCCGCGTACACACAATCTGAATTTTGGTCGGAAAAAGCTCTGATGGTTTTCCCGATGGAATTCGGACGGGATTTCGCTCAAGCTGTCTTGCATACACACGGTCACACCAAATTCCGACCGTCAAGAACGCGGTGACGTACAACACGATGGGACTAGAAAAAGGAAGTTCAATACACAGTAGCCAATAGCTTCTGTCTCGTAGTTGAATCTGAGCATGCGTGAGTTTTTGCGCGTCGGAATTGCATTCACACAATCAGAATTTCTGATAGAAACTTTTTCCATCGGAAAAAGTTGAGAACCTGCTCTCAATAGTTTGCTGGCGGAAATTCGGCCAGCAAAATTCTGATGGAGCCTACACACGGTCTAATTTTCCGATGAAAAGCTCACATCGGTCTTTTGCTGGCCAAAATTCCGACCGCGCGTGCAAGGCATTAAAGTCAGATATGACTGAACAGATATATATATATATATATATATATATATATATATATATATATGTTTTATGTTTCCGGATGTTTCTAAATGCCTATTGTTTCTATGTGCACGTGAATGTATAAGTCATGTAGTCATATAGTCATAACTAAAATAAAAAATTAGAGGTACAATATATAATTCTATTGTGACAGAATCTTTGTCTAGATTTAAAAGATTATTTATGATTACTCAGGTGCAATTAAAAAAACAATTTTATTTTATTTGCCGGAGGATAAAAGGAGACATTTTTGTGGCGTGAATACATTGGTGTTTACAATGATTACGCCTTGCTTAATAATATTTACACATTTAAATATATGTCTTACACCGCACTGGCAGGTGTAGATTTAAAAATGTTTCATTTAAGTTTAAGGTATAATTTATTTCTTGGCAGTGCAGTTAATTAAAGTGGTAGAAGCTAAAAACTGCCTGTGGCAGGTGTAATTTAGGCCTGGTTCACACCTATGCATTTTTTTAATGCGTTTTCAGTTTCTCAGAAATGCACTACAGTCCATTTAACATGGTTTTCTATGGATGTAGTTCACATCTGTGCATTTTATGCAAAGGGCCAGGGATTTGTCTCTGGCTTTTGGTTCCATAGACTTCAATGGATCAAAAATGTGTATTGAAGAACACAAAATGCACCTGGAATATGCAAACTGCAACCTACATGGGTGTGAATCAGGCCTAAGGCCTGATTCACACCTATGCATTTTCAGTGCTTTTTGCATTTTGTAGATTTGCACTACAGAACGTGTTCCATAGGAAACCATGGTGAATGGACTGTGGTGCAAAACTGCAAAATGCAAAAAGCACTAAAAATGCATAAGTGTGAATCAGGCTTAAGACCTGATTCACACCTATGCATTTTTTGTGCTTTTTGCAGTTTTTTACAGTTTGCGGATTTGCACTACAGAACGTGTTCCATAGGAAACCATGTTAAATGGTCTGTAGTGTGAGGCTGGATTCACACCTGTGCAGTTTTAGTGCTTTTTGCATTTTGCAGATTTGCACTACAGTCCATTGAACATGGTTTTGCAAAATGCAAAAAGCACTAAAAATGCATAGGTGTGAATCCAGCCTATAAGCCCACGTACACACGGTCGGAGATTTTGCCAACCAAATCCGTCGGATTTTGCCCGTCGGATTTAGTCTGACGGATTGTGTCCGAAACTGTTGAATACACACGGTCGGGCCAAGTTGGCGAAAAATCCGATCTTTCAGAACATGATGACGTAATTTCGTTACGATGGGGCTACATTCAGGCTAGTAGCCAATAGCTTTGATGTAGGAATTTGATCTGAGCATGCGTGGCACTTGGTCCGATGAAAATTCTCTACACATGATCGGATTAGGTCCGTCCGGCCCAGTTAGTCGGGAAATATTTCCAACATGTTGGAAAATTGGGTCGGATGGAGATTCGGACGGAATCAGTCCGATGCATACCACACACAGTCGGATTATCTGACGACACGGTCCGATAAGACTCATTCCGACAGATTCTCTGACCGTGTGTACAAGGGCTTAGACTACTTTCACATGAGTGATAGAATCAGGTCCACCTTTCAGTTTTTCTGGAGGACTTGATTGAAAGGTCCATGCATTGCTGTGGACAGGCGAATGTAAATAAACGTGTGTCCATTTCCACCTGCCTACCTCTGGGTCTGCCAAAAAAATGGATGGGAACTGTTTAGGCGGATCAGATTGGAGGTAGTCTGGTGTAATCAGACAGCGGAGTCCGTTTACTCCCGGCTGCTCATAGAGCAGAGCTGGCTCTGTCCATGTCCGCTCTGCATAAACAGAACAGACACGGATGTGTCATCCGCCCGCTCTGCTCCAATCAGCAGGGGATATGTGAGCTGATCCCCTGCTGATCGGAACAAAATCTGCCCCGTGTGAAAGGGACTTTAGTACGGAAGGTATGATGGTTATGTATTTATCTGTATACACCTTGTCCAAAATGAAAAATAAAATAAAACATACTCACGCTAACATACAACTTAAAGCGGTTCTTCACCCTAAAGGGGAAGTTCCGCTAGTATTATCCCTCCCCCCCTCCGGTGCCACAATCGGCACCTTTCGGGGGGGAGGGGGGTGCAGTTACCTGGATAATCCAGGTAACTGCACCCACTTCCGGCCAGACCGACGCATGGCTCCGCCCACCGCCGCATGGCTCCGCCCCCCCGTTGTGTTCTGGGAAACACACAGTTCCCAGAGACACAGCGGGGAACCAGCGCAGCGCGACTCGCGCATGCGCAGTAGGGAACCGGGCAGTGAAGCCCTCTTGCTTCACTTCCCGATTCCCTGACAGAGGATGGCGGCGGTGGCTGCAGCGAGAGGAGCGATCGCTCGTCATCTGCCGCCGACATCGCTGGAACCTGGGACAGGTAAGTGTGATATTATTAAAAGTCAGCAGCTGCAATATTAGTAGCTGCTGGCTTTTAATATTTTTTTTTTTTGTGCAGCTCCTCTTTAAATTGTAAACACTAAGAGATGCCTGCAGGTATCTTCTTTTTGAACAAAGCACAATGGAACCCCCCAGGATCTGGGGTTCTCAATATGCAAATACTGACTTTCAGCTCTGAAGTCAGAAACTTGTTTCTCTCTTGATCAGAGAGACACAACACATTGCATTGATGTCTGTACAGATTGTGGAAGAGCTCTCCGAAATAAGCACTGGAAGGGGATATTGCATATTTGATTACTCTTACGCTTGCTTTTAAAGATTCATATCTATTGGAGCCAGGGTGGATATAAATCAATGATTTTTTTTAAAAAATCTTAAAAAAAACAGTTTTAAAAAAAAATTTAAATCAGATTTTTTTTTATAAAATGTATTTTAATAAAATGTTTTTGGAGTAAAAAATATATCTAAAGAGAGTTTTCTATTTAAGATACATTAATAATTGAGTTTATTCAGCATCAAATGGAGCTTAGTTATGTAGCGTGGGGCTGTATATTCTGCAATATTTAAATTTTTTGGTAAACTCATTCAATGTATACAAGCTCTGCAAACTGATATAATATGCACTGCATTGATGCAGTCACACAATTTCACAGTAACTATGAGGTAAAACAAATACCGCTGTTTTAATAACTTGACAGCTTATTATTATAAATATCATTCATTTTCATTTTGTTTGCAAATATTAAAGATTCTAACTACCAGCAAGAATAAGTCCTTACATTTAGAGAGCACATGTAATTTCAGATTCATCATGACAGCGCTTGTTAGCGGGTATCCACTCACCTGCTGCCGCCACGTCCCTCACCTTATTCATCCAAACATTAAAGTGGATGTAAATCTGATTCATGAATTTTCAGTGCAGCCTCATCAGTGCCCATCAATGCAGCCTTATCAGCGCACATCAGTGAAGAAGAAAAATTACTTATTTGCAAACTTTTTTAAACTAAGAAAAACGTTTTTTTTCCAGAATTTTCAGTATTTTTTCTGTTTTGTTTAGCAAAAAATAAAAAACCCAGTGGTGATTAAATACCACCAAAAAAAGATCTATCTGTCTTGATAAAAATTTTTATTTGAGTACAGTGTCGCATGATTGTGACAGCGCTGAAAGCTGAAAATTGGCCTGGGCAGGAAGGGAGTGAAAGTGCCAAGTACTGAAGTGCTAAAAAATATCTAACTCTAAATTTTTTTTTTATTTAGTACTTCTATCATTCATTTTGTCTCACTCGTTTATAATCGTGCAGTTTGCCTAGTGCAGTGATAGTCTTGTTTTTGAGACTGATTGTACATTCTGGTTAGGGCTTGTGTACACTGGCATTGTTTTCCTCCACATCAAATGCAGGTCAGCAGATTCCTATTTACCTCAATAGTTTAGTGTTGATGACAATTTTGAGGCTTTTGTTTGACCAGCTTTGCTTTGTGTTTCTGTGGAAGCTGCATGTGCTAAAGATATGCGTTTGCAGTACAGGTAAAGCAGCTCAGATGCAGTGATTTGCATACCAACATATGCGTTTGAGCACTGCTATGTATGAATTCAAAGGATAGCATTTGACAACACTCATTGGCTGAGAGCGCAGATCGGGAACTGGCCGGCAGACCATTTTCAGTCATGACCCTTCGACAAAAGCTGGTCGAATGGCTGGTTTCTGTCAGACTGGCTGCCATACACATGGGCCAAATGTCAGTCGGTTTCTATTGAACTGGCTGATGTCACCCGACTTTCAGCCCATGTTTACTAGGCTTAACACCTTATAGAGATCAGTAGGGGTGCAACGGATCAAAAAACTCACGGATCGGATCGTTCCTCAGATCAGAGTCACGGAACGGATCATTTTTTTTCGGATCAGCAAATAATAATTGATTTTGCAAAAACCTGTGAAATTGCCACCACCATATAGTCCCCACTGGTGTACCAAGATGGCCGCCGCTCCGGAACTAGGCCGAATGCTGCGGCCTTTGCTAAGGCCGAGACCGCGGAGCGCGGCGTGTGCAGTTCCGAGCGGGGTGACCCATTCGGATCGCGGATTGGTGCTGATCCGTTGCACCCCTAGAGATCAGTCTTCCTAAACATGATATATGTGAGTCTGTAGGCTGTATTTAATTAGCTGGAGTCCAGAAGGAAGATGGACGAGTCACTGTGTGACTTCGATATGAAATCAAAGGGTTACCTAAAACAGGAAATGTTACTTGATTAGTGTGTCACAGCACCTGCTCTCTCAGGTATTATTTCTGCTCTTAAAACAGAGTTACACCCTAAAGTGAAAGCTCGCTTATCTGCTTACTCCTCCCTTCCGGTGCCACATTTGGCACCTTTCAGCAGGTAACGTGTACGTACCTGATTTTGACAGGTATCTGTCCCCACTTCTTGGAGATCTGGCTGTGTGAGATGCCTCCTGGAAATTTGGCCCCCCCTCCTCCTTCCCCCTCCGCTGGGCCATTCACAAAGGGTAGTGCGCTTTGTGCATGCACAGTAGGGAACCGGCAGGCTTCACTGACAGTTTCCCTTTACAGGCAATGGTGGTGGCAGCACCCGAGAGCCAGTGGAAACATCAGCTATGGTGCCAACTTTGCTGGATTCCAGGACAGGTAAGTGTCCTAAAATTAAATGTCAGCAGCTACAGTATTTGTAGCTGCTGACTTTTAATTTTTTTTCCCCAGGCTGGAACACCTTGTTAATATCACCTCTCATTTTGCCGATTATATGTATGCCTTTCCAACAATCTACCTTCTTACATTGTGATCCCTTACACTTTTGATTTCTATTGTAATGCTTTATTGCAATTTTTATTGTAAAATTTAATTTCTCATATAAGTTATACGTTTCATTGCTAGTAATACTTATGAGTTGTTTATAGTGTTTTGATGTATACTAGCCCTGATGAAGGGGCAAGCACTTTTCCCAAAATGTGTTGGCTCCTCTCATTACCTGTGAACAGTGAATTTCAAAAAAAATAATCCGATTTAAATTCCGCATTTGGGGCTCTTGACGATGATATTTGATGTCGGAAAACAATTTGAGTGGAAAGGATTTTTAAGAGCTAAATTTGATATCTAGGTATGTGTAGAACCATTTTTGTTTTACGATTCCCAATGGTCTTGGATATGGAGGAACTCACTCTCATGTCGGACTCTGTTCTCAAAAAAACAATAAAAAATTTAAACATGTAAACATAAAAAAAATGAATTTGTTGAGACTCCAGCATAATATATAACAGGTAAACTGTGATGTTGGAGGCTTTTTGAAAATTGAAAAGCGATTAAGTTGTTTACAATCATGATGCAGCATTCATACTAAGCAGTGAGCATTAAACAAAAGCTGCAATAATTATATAAACTAGATGAGAGAACAGAGGGACGTTAGGAAGAGATTTGCATGTTTTTGTGTTGGGATCCTAGTAATTAGTGTGCAATTTTCTCGGGCCAGAGTGTGGTTCTGATTAAACTAATTCGCTACACAACAAAGGCTGTTGGCCAAAAAGAATTATACATCATTGGACATTGCACCAATCTTGAATGGGTGTACTTCATGTTCTGTGTGTGAAAATGAGAAAATATCATAGGGAAATGTTTGACTATATTTTGAATATATCAGTTGGGGAAACCAATTTAAAATCATAGATCTTTAACCACTTACAGACCGGACCATTTTGCTGGTCAAAGACCAGACCACTTTTTGCGATTCGGCACTGCGTCATTTTAACTGACAATTGCGCGGTCGTGCGACGTGGCTCCCAAACAAAATTGACGTCCTTTTTTTCCCACAAATAGAGCTTTCTTTTGGTGGTATTTGATCACCTCTGCGGTTTTTATTTTTTGCGCTATAAACAAAAATAGAGCGACAATTTTTTAAAAAACACATTATTTTTTACTTTTTGTTATAATAAATATCCCCGAAAAATATATATAAAAAACATTTTTTTTCCCTCAGTTTAGGCCGATACGTATTCTTCTACATATTTTTGGTAATAAAATTCTCAATAAGCGATTATTGATTGGTTTGCGCAAAAGTTATAGCATTTACAAAATACAAAATAGGGATAGTTTTATGGCATTTTTATTAATAATTTTTTTTTAAATTTCTTACTAGTAATGGCGGCGATCAGCGATTTTTATTGTGACTGCGACATTGCGGCAGACACATCGGACATTTTTGACATATTTTTGGGACCATTGTCATTTATACAGTAATCACTGCTATATAAATGCAGTGATTCCTGTGTAAATGACATTGGCAGTGAAGGGGTTAACCAGTGGGTGGCAGTGTAGGGGTTAAGTGTTCCTAGGGGTGTGTTACTAACTGTAGGGGGGCTGGGCTTTCATTTAGTGAACACTGATCTTTGCTCCAATCACATGGAGCAGAGATCAGCGTCACTAGTTGCTAGGCAGAATGGGGAAATGCCGTTTACACGGCATTTCCTCCATTCAGCCACCCCGTGAGACAATCGCGGGTATGCCCGCGGCGATCGAGTCCACGGGACCCGCAACTGGACTCACGGGGGTCCCGACCGCCGGCGGCGCGCTCGCGATGGCAGGGCGGCATTGAAGATTGGACGTACCTGTACGCCAATATGCCTGCCCGTGCCATTCTGCCGACGTACATTGGTGTGCGCCAGTCGGGAACTGGTTAAAAAAATAAATAAATCATGGATTAGATTAGCTATTCCTTGATTTTCATGCCAGTTTCACCACAACATTAGTAATGTCAGCTCTTAGCCACTGTACACACGGTCGGAGATTTCGACGGAAAAGCTCAGATCGGATTATATTGTCGGAAAATCCGATCGTGTGTGAGCTCTATCGGACTTTTTCCATCAGAATTTCCGACGGAAAAAATTTGAGAGCAGGACCTCAAATTTTCCGACAACAAAATCCGATCGGACTTTTTCCGATCGTTTGTAGAGAATTCCGATCAGACAAAGTGCCATGCATGCTCAGATCAAATTACGAGACCAAAGCTATTGGCTACTAGCCGCAACGTAGTCCTGTCGTAAGGAATAAACGTCATCATGTTCCGAATGATTGGATTTTCCGACAACTATATCCGACCGTGTGTATGCAACATCAGTTTTGGAAAAAATCCGATGGATTTTGTTGTCGGAATGTCCGACCATGTGTATGGGGGCTTAGGGTTCATACCCATGAATGTTTAACTTGTATCGGTGTATATTTTTTGTGTGTAGGAGAGCAGTGCAATAGAAATATTTGATTATTTGAATCCTGTAAGGATTGCACCCACTGCATCCTAGGTAGGCTTTGGATGAATTTGAAGGAAATCTTATGTAATCCATCCTATTTTCTTCCATTGCTATTTATGTTTCCTCTGCCAATAGCAAATGCTTATTACAGAGCACAGCAAAAGGTACCCATTTAAAATGCCAATTGGCATTAGCCATTGAACTATCTACATGTTTCTGCTATTTTACTTGCTACCCCATTTATTATATTTTTCATTGTAGGGTGATTCATGTGATGTTACCACATTTTGCTTGCCAGACATTTACTGCAGTCACATCTATATACAACATTACTTTAAAGATTATTATCTTACTGTATGAACACAACAATCATGATCATTCAAGCACAGCGTAAACCATGATCATTGTCACAGAGTAAACCAGGGAAAATAGTACAAAATGTAAGGCATTTATTACTGCAGAATGAAAATGGAGGCCAGTCAAGTTCCTCCACCCCAAACGCTCTCATCTATGTCTTTATAGACCTTGCTTTGTGCACTGGTCCAAATCATTTGGTGGAGAGGGGTTTATAGTGTGCAGTTGCTGTTTTTTTAGGAATTGTGCTTGGTCCCTTAGTTCCAGTGAAGGGAACGCTTAAGCATACCATGATATTTTGGACAATTTAATGCTCCCACCTTTGTGGGAACAGTTTGGGGATGGCCCCTTCCTGTTCCAACCTGACTGCGCACCAGTGGACAAAGCAAGGTCCTTTATGACATGGATGAGTGAATTTGGGGTGGAGGAACGTGACTGGCCTGACCTGATAGAACACATTTTGGGATGAATTAAAGTGGAGACTGTGAGCCAGGCCCTCTTGTGCACATCCGTGCCTGACCTCACAAATGCACTCCTGGAAGAATGGTCAAATAGTTTGGCTTTGGTTTTGCACAGAGCAGCCCGATCCTCCTCTTCTGGTGTCCCCTGCTGGAACTCCTTGCTCCTCCCCCTGCTGAGTGCCCCCAAGGAACTGCATTTAGAAAGTTTTTTTACTTTAACCTTCCTAGCGGTAATCCCGAGTCTGGCTCGGGTTGAGATTTTAATTACATAAGCGGTAACCCCGAGCCAGACTCGGGATCGCATCGCTCGATGCAGGGGAGGACACAGGGAGAGTTACTCACCTTGTCCCCTGGATCCAGCGATGTCCTCCGCGCTGTGCGATCGAGCTGTCCTCGGCTCGATTCACAGTGCCGAATGCCGCCGAGCTCCGTTCCCTGCGGCGTTACGACGCACGGGAGCGGAGAACGGCGGCAAATTCAAAAAAGTAAAAACACACAAAACACACACGACACTGTAATCTTACAGATTACAGTGCTGTATTAAAAAATACACACCCCCTTTGTCCCTAGTGGTCTGTGCAATGCCCTGCATGCACTTTTATATTATAAATACTGTTTTTTCTGCCTGGAATTTGGAGATTGTCCATAGCAACCAAAACATGCCCCTTTTTTAGTTTTTTTTGGATTTGATTACATTATTGAATAATTTTTATTATTCTTTATTTTATTATAAACTTTATCATACCCGGGATGTCCGCTAGACTCTGGTTTGAAGAGATTTCAGAGCGTTATTCCTAAGAATTACAGGACTACAAAATAAAAGCCAAATTTCCATGCAAAATAATTGTACCGCTTTCAGCACCTTATTCCAGACTGAATCATACCGCCAGGGAGGTTAAAGTATAACTAAAGGCAAAACTTTTATTTTTATTTTTTTATTTTTTTAGCTGGGGATAGAGTACAGAGAGATTAAAACATGTGTCAGCTTTTTATTGTCTGTGCCCCCCTTAAGGAGATTCACCCTCTCTCTTTGTCCTGTTTACCATTATCATTAAAAGTGAAAGTAAAAGAAAATCCAACATTTTGGGTTGTCCCCAGTAAAGTAACAGAGGGGGAAATCTTCCAGTGGCAACACTAGTTCTGGTGACCTGGGGGTCCCCATGGAATTCCCTTAATTTGCAGGGATTTCCTCTAACTTCCTGTTTGGTTATGGGATAGACAATTGGCGGAAAGAAAATATTTGACAGGGGTTATAACCCTCCCTTGCTTTATCCAAAAAATGTTTGGCCTATAGTTCTACTTTAATGCATTAAGGCAGAATTTCTCAACCTTTTGAACACAGAGGAACCCTTAAAATAGGTTTCTTAGGGTAACCCTGCTAAAAATGACTATATTTACAACTAATGATACATTAGTGTGATGCTCCTTACATTTGTGGTCATTGTGAAGAATTACCCCTGTTACAGATAGCTAAAAAGATCAATGGTTTCAGTTGGAACTTATCTAAGAGGCAGAAATTGCTCATTGCTCAAGGAACCCCTAGCAACCTCTAGGAGGTACCCTTGGGTTCCATGGAACCTTGGTTGAGAAACCCTGCATTAAAGCGGTTGCATTCAATGCACTAAGGTAAAAAACCTTCTGTGCGCAGAACCCCCCTCAGCCCCCCCAATACTTAACTGAGCCCCATCTCTATCCAGTGATGTGCACGAATGCCTCAGCCATCTCGGACTCTCCCTGATTGGCTGAGACACAGCAGCAGCGCTATTGGTTCCTGCTGTTGTCAATCAAAGTCACTTAGCCAAGCTGGAGAGAAAGGGTCGGGCCAAACCACGCCTCTGTGTCTAAATGGAGACACAGAGCTGCGGCTCAGTGTGGGTGCCTCCATAGCAAGCTGCATGCTGTGGGGGCACTCGACAGGAGGGAGGGGCTAGGAGCGCTGACGAGGGACCCGAGAAGAGGAGAATCTGGGCTGCTCTGTGCAAAATCATTCCACCGAGCGGGTATAACATGTATAAGTATAATATACAGCTATAAGTATAACATGTTTATTATGTTTAAAGGAAAACAAAAACGAGACTTTAGTATTTCTTTAAGGAAGAAAACCCTTATACCTTTAGAACCACTTTAAAGGGAAAATTCCAGGTATGGATAATTTTATATATAGTTACATTGGACCACATTTCTTGAAAAATCCACGCCAGGTTATATAATGGTTAAATAACAAGCAGCCACTTGATCATCTGTGATACCAGCCCATAAATAATGTGTATAAATTATAAGCAGCGCTAATAAATTATAACAAATTAAATAAATTGATAAACATGCAATATTTGTCCATAAATATTTTGCACGCTTGCACTTTTTGTATGTTTAGCAATTTATTTTATTTATTATAATTTATCAGTGCTGCTTCAAGCTGGACCATTGTAACTATGTATAAAATATCAATACCTGGAATTTTCCCTTTAAAGTGGCTCTAAAGGTAGAAGATTTTTCTTCCTTAAAGTTCTACTAAAGTCTTGTTTTTTTTTTTTTTTTTTTGTTTTTTTTAATAATACACATGTTATAATTATATCAGTTTTTTTTTTTTTTTATATCTGTTTTTTTTTTTATTAACCCTAAGAGCCGGTTCACACAGGGGCGACACGACTTCAGGACGACTTTGTGAGGCAACTTGGAGATGACTTGAACACGACTTAGACATGACCTGGGGCGACTTACAACACGACTTTAAGTCGCCCCAGGCCAGGCGACTTTTGCCGTGGCCAACCCCCTCTTCGTTTCTTCTTGCCGGGCCACCGCTGCTTCTTCCAGCTCTTTTACTAGCGGTGGCCTGGTCTTCTGTCGCCGCTGCCGCCTTCCGTTCTTCTAGAGATGTTGACTCGGCGCTCTCTCCGGCCGCAATGCCAGGGACGCGGTGCACGGCGACTGTGGCATCGTAAGGGGGCGGGGTCACCATGTGACATCAACAGGTGACCCCGCCCCTTGTCCCTATATAAGTCGCCGCGCACCGCGTCCCTGGCATTGCAGCCGGAGAGAGCGTTGAGTCAACATCTCCAGAAGAAGAAGAAGAAGAACGGAAGGTGGCGGCGGCGACAGAAGACCGGGCCACCGCTAGTAAAAGAGCTGGAAGAAGAAGTGGTGGCCCGGCAAGAAGAACCGAGAGGGACAAGGCCCCCGAAGTCGGAAGAAGAGGGCGGCGGCGAAGAAGAAAGCCGGGCTCCTCCGCTAGTAAAAGAGCTAGCAGAAGATAGCGGAGGAGTCCGGCGAGAAGACCCCTGAAGACGGAAGACCCCCGGAGCTGTGCAATAAACTATTTTAACCCTGTGTTGTGTTTTATTTTACTTTTTTTCACAGGTGAATGGATAGGGGTACATTGTACCCCATACTCATTCACATAGGGTGGGGGGCTGGTATCCGGGAGCCCCCTTAGTAAAGGGGGCTCCCGGATTCCGATAAGCCCCCCGCCCGCAGACCCCGACAACCAACGGCCAGTGTTGTCGGGAAGAGGCCCTTGTCCTCATCAACATGGGGACAATGTGCTTTCGGGTGGGGGGGCGCACCCCCCCATGTTGAGGGCACGCGGCCTTGTACGGCTCAGGAGGGGGGGGGCGCTCACTTGTCCCCACCCCCTTTCCTGGCCGGCCGGGTAGCGTGCTCGGATAAGGGTCTGGTGTGGATCTGGGGGGGACCCCCACGCCGTTTTTTCGGCGTAGGGGGTTCCCCTTGGAATCCATACCAGACCTAAGGGCCTGGTATGCTCTCGGAGGGGGAATTTATGAAAAGAATTTGGCGTGGAGTTCCCCCTTCAGAGCTAATAATTCTGTCAAAGTCGCCTCCGTATAGACGGAGATCCGACTTGGAGGCGACCTCCATTGAAATCAATGGGAACCAGTCGCCTACAAGTCGGATTGAAGTAGTACAGGAACTTCTTCTGAAGTCGGAGCGATTTCAGTAGCGTGCATTAAGACGGCTCTCATTCACTTACATTGATTTTTAAATGTTGTCCGACCTGAGGCGACTAGGGGCGACCTGAAGTCGGATCTGAGTCGCCCCTGTGTGAACCGGCTCTAAGTTGTTTCAGGGTAAGGTTGTAAAGTACTTGATCATCTTTGCTGACAAACATACCAGACATAGATGTACAATTCTGGATTTACCAGCTGTGAACTGACCTTGAGTGCTGTATATATACAGGTATATAGATACTTTAATGTGAATTTATTTCATTCTTAATACTATACTTACTGTAGATACAATTACAATTCTCCTGCTTCCTATTGCAGCAGCCAGCACATTTGTTTGTATAAAATATGAGCACCTTGATTGAAAACTGTGTTATTTGTCCAAAATTGCCTTAATACATTTTACCATTATAAATTATTCACTTGCAAATAACAGTCTTTCATTATTTCATAGCTTGGCTGAAAGCTTTACAATTACTGCACTGAAACATTATACAAAACCAAAAGCCAGAGGCAAAGCTCTTCATTTTAAATTTGCACAACATTTGTAGCTCTGAAAATTAGGTTTCAACCATTTCAACACATCAGCTACTTAGTGTGTGTTAGCCATGCGACAGCATGCATTTTTATACAGTTTTAGTTGTCGTAGACATAAACCCTATCACTAAAAGGTCTTATAATCCTGTCCTTGTTCAAACACTGGCTCGGTTCACACAGGGGCAACTCGACTGGACGCGACTTGGACACGACTTACAACACTACTTTAAGTCGCCCCAGGCCAGGTGACTTGCCGTGGCCAATCAGAGAATGAGCTCTCAGGGGGGAACTCCTTTTGAGAGCTGATAATTCTGAGAGTCGCCTCCTTATAGACGGAGATCCGACTTGGAGGCGACCTCCATTGAAATCAATTGGTACCAGTCGCCTACAAGTCGGATTGAAGTGGTACAGGAACCTTTTCTGAAGTCGGAGGGCCTTCAGTAGTGTGCATTAAGACAGCTCTCAATAACTTACATTGATTTCTACATGTTGTGCGACCTGAGGTGACTTGGGGCGACTTGAAGTCGGATCTGAGTCGCCCCTGTGTGAACCGGCACTTACTGTTATAGGATGACAGTGCCTTTTTCCTGTCTTCCTATTGCTGTCCTGCATTGCCACCCTGTCACATGAGTTTTAGTAAAGACCAGCCATAGGAATGAATGGAGCAAGCAGTGCGCATGTGCAGGATCTGGACTTTTCTTGTCTAAAAGTGTTGCAGTTCCGGGCATGGCCACACAGTGAAGAACAGTGAAACATGGCAGAAGATAAGAATTTTGGTATATGAGCTCCACTAAAGGGATGGGGAAAAAATTTAAAGAAAAGTAAAGATGTCCTAAAAACAATAACTAAAGGAGGTGTGGAAATAAAAAAAAAATAAAATAAACTTACAAACTCTCCTCTATGCTGAAAAATCTGTGTGGTGCTGCAGCTGTCCCACGTTGTCTCTAAAACTGACAACTGAGTGATCACGTGACTGCTGATCGCTCAGTTCTTGGTCTGCTCTGAGCAGAGACTAGTGACTGTCAGCCATTGCTTTAAAAGAGAAATGTGGGAATTCATTTTTTTCTTGATCCATACTCACCTAGGTGTAGAGCTGCACGATTCTGGCTAAAATGAGAATCACAAATTTTTGCTTAGAAGATAGATCACGATTCTCTCACGAATCTCGCGGCGTATCATCTTTCACATTAAAACAAAAAAAATTGTGCTAATGTTACTGTTTCGTTTTTTTTTTATTTATCGAAGTGTATTTTTTCCCAAAAAATTGCATTTGAAAGACTGCTGGGCAAATACAGTGTGACATAAAATATTGCAGCAATTGCCATTTTATTCCCTAGGGTCTCTGATCTGATTATATATATATAAATGTTTTGGGGTTCCAAGTAATTTTCTAGCAAAAAATATTGATTTTAACTTAAGAAAGAAGTGTCAGAAAAAGATTTAGACTTTAAGGGCCGGTTCACACAGCGAGGCGATGCGAGGCGACGCGGCTCGCCTCGCCTCGCTCCCGCAAGTCGCCCCCGTTCTGTACAATGGAACCGTTCTGAGAGGAGCGACTCGAGTCGCTCCGACTCAGAAAAAAGGTTCCTGTACTACTTCGGGGCGACTTCGGGGGCGACTTGCATTGACTTCTATACAGAAGTCCTCTGCAAGTCGCCGCTGAGGTCCCCGCAGGTCGCGGCGAGGCAAGTCGGAGACGCCTCGCCGCGCCTCGCTGTGTGAACCGGCCCTTAGTGCTTAAACTTCTTGCATTTACACGTGGTTGAAAGCTTGGCAGACTGCCCAGATTATTTGTTTACACAAGAAGTTCTTTCCCTTTGATCTAAGAAGTAAGCGTTAGTTACAATGTTTCAAGTTCTACACTTGGTAGATTGTCCCAGATGCTTTCTTTTGACAGCTGAGTGAGCAGATAATCTCTCCACTTGTTTATATAAAAGAATCGCCTACTCTTAGCGGAAGAGATTGTAATGGGGGGTGAATTGAGATCGCGTTTTTTTTAATGATTAATCATGCAGCTCTACCTAGGTGGCTGCAGCATCCTTCCGGTGCTGCATCTGCCCCCCACCAGCTCTAAGACTGTGAACTGAGTGATCAAACATTGATGTTCTCTCAGTTCTCAGGGCTCCCTGAGCAGAGCTAGTGGCTGTCAGTCTGACCCCCCCCCCCACGTTCACTGTGCATCCGGCTCAGGCTCTCAGTGATTTGCTGGTAGGCTGAGCCAGGTGCTGGTCCAGAAGTGTGTGAGGATCCTGACCATATGGTCATGATCTTTCACAAGCCTGGACCGACTCTGCGACGTCAGCCGACATTGGGCTTAAGCTGTCTGCTGAAAACGGGTCACAGGAGTGCAGAACGCGCTGTGATTCGTATGAGAAGTACAGGCAAACAAACTTTGGCTGTACTTCTCCTTTAATTTGTTTTATTATTTGGTCACATCATGTAAATTTAGTCTGTCTAATCAGCCAAGAGCCGTATCATACATAGGGCATGGTGAGAAAGGAGTCTTCGGGTGATTTCTGAGCAGAAAATCTATCCATGCTATAGTGATGCTCTTCCAAGGAGCAACATAACATTGACATGAATAGAGACATGTTGATTTATTGATCCAAAGCAATCTGTAACCTTTCACACTGATCAGTTTTTGAGTTAAAAAATAAGAAATAATGCATAAAAAATGCATCACTTTAAAACATGTGGAACTCTTCACACCGGTCAGTTGCGTTTTTTTTTTCTTTTAATGCTGCTCCATTGGAAAAACATGGTATGAAAAGCATAATCTTCCATTTAAAAAAACAAATGACTCAAAAATGGATCAGCATGAAAGGGCCCTAACATGCACCAAACAGGTATCAAAAATGGAGGAAGCAGGACTTTTAAAAATGCAACTGAAATGCAGCCGACTGATGTTTAGATTTCCATAGGATTTAAAGGGATGCAATATGCATTTTTACAGGGTTTTTGCAATGGAGCAGTGTGAAAGCAGCCAAAAAACCCAACTGACTGGTGTGAAGAGCTCCATAGGTTTTAAAGTGATACTAAAGTCTTGTTTTTTTTTTCCCATTAAAAATAACAAACATGTTATACTTATCTCATCTGTGAAATGGTTTTGCTCAGAGCAGCTTGGATCCTCCTCTTCTTGGGTTCCTTGCCAGCTCTCCTGGCCTCTCTCTCCTGTTGAGTGCTCCTATCGCAAGCAGCTTACTGTGGGGGCACCTGAGCCGAACTGCGGCTCTGTGTGTCCATTCAGGCATTTCGGATATATATATAAAAAAAAGAGACTTTACAATCACTTTAAAGTGTTACTAAACCAACAACAGTAAAATCAGCCTGTATATGCAGTAAAGCATGATTGTTAGACTGCTTTCACACTGAGGAGCTACAGGCTCTATGGCACTAAAAATAGTGCATGCATAGCGCCTGTAATGAGCCTCCCCTGTCTCTCCTGTGTGAAAGCCCGAATGCTTTTACACTGGAGCCGTGCGCTTGCAGGACAGTAAAAAAAGTCTTGCACCTTTTGGAGCGGTGTATACACTGCTCCCAAAGCCCCCTTGCCCATTGAAATGCATGGGGCAGCGCCGCTGAACCACCAGAAAAGCATTGATGCAGCGGTGCTTTGCCGGCAGTTTTAACCCTTTTTTGGCTGCTAGCAGGGGTTAAAAGCATCCCTCTAGCTGCCGAAGAGCACTACTAAAATGGCGCTAAAGCGCCGCTAAAAATATCGGTGCTTTTCGGCCGAAGCCTCGGTGTGAAAGCACCCTTATACTCACTGTTGAACCTAAGGGGTTAATCCACTGCATTGTGTAAAAAGGCTGTTTGATCTTGTATTCACAGATCCTCCTCTCCTTCCACTGTCCCCTGATAATTTCCTGATAACACAGAGTCTATCGAGTCAGGATGTACATGCTCAGTTTGGTGTATAGTTTTTCTTTCTTGGGAGAGTGCATGTGATCAGCACAGGGCCAATCAGCACTGTCCAGACAGAGTCAGGGGTCCTGCAGTCTCATAGGGCAGTCAGAAAACGCCTCCTACAAGCTTTAACCAGTGCTTGGCTGGACACTGCTAGAAGTCACAAGACTGCTCTAACTGCCAATGAGAAAAGGTATTTAGCGGTTTATATTTACTAAAATGCAATTCCATGTTCTGTGTACTGTGGAAGATCAGATATAGTGAATGCAGGGTCCTGGGTTTAGTAACACTTTAAAGTGGCAATCAACACTCCCATTAGGGTCTGTGTACAACATTTACAAACTGGAGTTGAATGGTACAAAGCTTTCTGAAAGCAATGCATTGTCAAATTGTGCTGTTCACATTGCTCTTATACAAGCTGAAGCCTGTGTGAAACGTCTTTTGCACATACTTCTGTGACCCACAAGAGAAGTATGACCAAAAAAGCTTTAGTCATACTTCTCTTTTAAAGATGGACTCCGGCTTCTGAAAAAAAACCGTGTACATCAAAGAAATTAGCTTGGTTGCAATTTTCCAGTTAATTCTGCTGATAATTATCTTGGTGGAATTGGGCTTCATTAGCTAGCAAAATATTTCCTAATGAAGCATGGCTGTGTTAGGATTTTGTCATGTATGCGACAGCTTCCCACACAGTATAATATCCCCAGGCCCATTCCGCTGGCCTAGAGATTCCTCAGCAGAAAACAGAAAGTAAACCAACTGGGGCATAGTAGTGATGTCACCAGGCGGAAACCCAGCGGGGGCCTCCCAAAGATTAGGTGCGGGCGGAAGCCCCATTAAAAGCAATAGGAGACTGACAGCTGCCAAAGCTAATCATGACAGCTTGTTTGTAATCGCTCATGGAGTGACTACCTGTGAACAGGGCCGCCATCAGGGCCATACACATGTAGGGGGCCCAGGCATCCTGGGGGCCCCCGGGCCCTAGCCAGGGGTATTTATATCTGCTGCCCGCAGGCTAGATGATTAACAGCTGTTGTAGCTACTCATCTCTGCCCACCTTCCCACTCCGCCAATTGCAGCAAGAGTGCATCCGGGGGGGGGGCAATCAGCATTGCCGTTGAAGGGATAGCTTGGCGTCGCCCCAACAAACAGGGAGTAGTGTGGTAGAGTGGCTAAGAGGAGAGAGAAGCTGGAAGATACATGAGGCAGGAGAGGCGCTGGAGGCTGCTGGTCTTGTGGGCAGCTTCTGGCCCCATCCTCAACCTCAGGTAAGAGGAAAATGGGGGTACTTTATGAGGGGGCAGACGGCTCAGACTGAGTCTGTATGTACTAATATCTCCTTCCATTCCATGGAAAAGTGCAGTTCTATAGATATAATCCATTGATGTGTCCTCACTGAGTATGGAGGAGATGGGACTGGAGGAGGAAGAGGGCATGGGATAGAGGAGGAGGACATGAGATGGAGGAGGAGGACATGGGATGGGGGAGATGAGACTGGAAGATTAAGATATGGTATGGGGGAGATGGGACTAGAGAAGGAGGACATGGGATGGGGAGATGACGCTGGAAGAGTAAGACATAGGATGGGGGAGATGGGACTAGAGAAGGAGGACATGGGGTGGGGGAGATGAGACTTGAAGATTAAGACCTGGGATGGGGGAGATGGAACTAGAGAAGGAGGACATGGGATGGGGGAGATGGGACTAGAGAAGGACATGGGATTGGGGAGATGGGACTAGAGAAGGAGGACATGGGATGGGGGAGATGGGACTAGAGAAGGAGGACATGGGATGGGGGAGATGGGACTAGAGAAGGAGGAAATGGGATGGGGGAGATGGGACAAGAGAAGGAGGACATGGGATTGGGGAGATGGGACTAGAAATCGAGGACATGGGATGGTACTCAGTGGGATGGTCAGCAGGTGGATTTGGTGGGAAGGCCAGTGGGCAAGCCCTGGGGAATGTTGGTGGTCAGGCCCAGGGGGGCCCAGGCCAAAAGCTGTGTAAGAGGTCCCAACATTTCTGATGACTGCCCTGCCTGTGAATGATCGATCCTGGTCTGCATCCGGAGTCAATCATTCACAGTCACTGCTTGAGAAATTACATGCAAGCAGCCGCGATTAGCTGCAGAAGCTGTCAGCCTCCCTTTTCTTTTAATGGGGCTTCCGCCTGCAGCTAATTGCTGGGAACCTCCGCTGGGTTCCCTGCATGTAATCACTAACGGTTCCCATTTGGCAATGTGAATGGACTTTATTAAAATTGTTCCTGATATGTCTTCATAATTTACAACAATTAGTACCATAGTTAACTCATGGTTCAAATGAAGAGTATTCTTGTCTTCTTGCTCTGCATAGCTATATTCAACAAATCTTTGCTGCTCAATGCCTGTGGGCATTTATTTGTGTAGGTCATCTATTATACATGGCATCATACATTTGTATAGTACAGATTTTTCTTACAGGCTCAGCTGTAGGGTGTCTAAGATAAGAGGCAATATTTATCAAGGTATCCAGCTGTGCTGCTTTGTTTGACATTTCAGTAAATCTGCTTCTAATATGAGCAGAGTTATGCCAGAATTCCAAGCGCCCGAGCTGAGCGACAACCGAGAGTGAAAGTGAAAATGTGCCACTTGTAAAACTGTTTATATTCATTATTATTTCATGTTTCTGTAATATATACCTCGAAGAGGCATTTTGAAACGCATAGATGTTTATTTAATGAATTTCCCTTAAAGGTACATATCCATCAAAATTAAAAGTTAAATGTCAGGGCAAAAAAACATACAGCGCTGTCAACCCTGCTTGCTGGAGTACACTGCCAGACCATACTACTATCCCTACTGCTCTTTGTCCTTTCCTACCAGAATAGATTGTGTTCTTCCCAGCAAAACAATGCAGCTCATTTGACATCCCAAGAACCTGCCTACAATGTATGTAGGGAAAAGGTTTTTGGGAGATGTAGTTCTGGACGGTGTACCTAGATAAATAGGAACGGAGTTTTAAACAGTTGCCCTTGCAAATTTTTTACAAGCCCGGTGATGATGCCACAGGGAGTAATAAAAGCTTTTTCTACAGGAACAAAGTAAAACTCTAAATGGTATGGCTTTAGAAGGAAAGGTTTGGTGGTAAATTTGGATAATGCCTGGACATACACTTTAACCACTTGACCTCTGGATGATTCCCCCCCCCCCCCCCCCATGACCAGGCCATTTTTTGCTATACGACACTGACAATTGTGCAGTCATGCGACACTGTACCCAAATAAAATGTATGCCTTTTTTCCCCCCACAAATAGAGCTTCCTTTTAGTGGTATTTGATCACCTCTGCGTTTTTTATTTTATTTTTGAATTTGAATAATGCCTGGACATACATTTTAACCTCTGGAAGATTCACCTCCTTCATGACCAGGCCATTTTTTTTGCAATAAGGCACTGCATTATTTTAACTGACAATTGCGCGGTCATGCAGCGCTGTACCCAAATAAAATTGATGTTCCTTTTTC
Organism: Lithobates pipiens; assembly: GCF_037356315.1. NCBI lineage: Eukaryota > Metazoa > Chordata > Amphibia > Anura > Ranidae > Lithobates > Lithobates pipiens. The sequence goes on from NW_027507903.1 coordinate 157,109,051, forward strand.
CCACAAATAGAGCTTTCTTTTGGTGGCATTTGCTCACCTCTGCGTTTTATTTTTAATTTTTTTTGTGCTATAAATGAAAAAAAACAATCAATATTTTTTACTTTCTGCTAAAAAACCTATTTAATAAAAAATACTGAAAAAAAAATGTCTTCATAAATATAGGACAATAGGTATTCTGCTACATATTTTTGGTAAAAAAAATATCCCAATAAGCGTATATTGATCGTTTTAGCATCTACAAACTATGGGATATATATTTTTTTACTAGTAATAGCGGCGATTAGCAACTTATAGCGGGACTGCGATATTACAGCAGACACTGTCATTTTTTAGGGAACCCTTTTTAGGGAACAGTGACGCTAATAAAGTGATCAGTGCCAAAAAATATACACTGTACTAAGGACACTGGCTGGGAAGAGGTTAACATCAGGGATGATCAAAGGTTTAACTATGTGTCTAGCCAGTGTTTTACTATACTGTGTGAGGTGCTAGTACTAGGGGAAGAGATGGAATTTATTCCCTGCTTTGCAGGTACACAAACTATATCCCTTCCCTCATGTCAGAATGGCGATCTGCCTTGTTTACATAGGGAGAGCTCAGTTCTGTCTCTCTGCCTAACGATCAGCGGGTGCCAGAGGACACTGGGTACTGTGCACCTGCTGATCGGCTTCCACTGTGTGTAATCACAGTAGAAATGATCCACCAGGCAGTGTGCATGCACGCCCACCCCCACCCGAAAGTGTTAGATCACGTATATATACGTGATCTGGTGCAAGGTGCCAACCTATAGCAGTAAAACTGCTTTAGGGTGGACTAAAAGTGGTTAAGCATTGAAATTCGTACAGTGAACATAGTTTATTTGCTTGGGGACCTCTTCACACCAGCAGCTATGCTAGAATACAACCGCTGGTGTGTTAATTTTGTCGACGAAAATAAAAATGAACACTATTTTAGTCAACAAAAATATAACTACAACTAAAACAATTCAGATAACTAAAATACGACTAAATCTAAAATGGCCTTTTAATTCAAAGACACTATGGGGGAGATTTACTAAAACTGATGCACCTAGAATCTAGGGCAGCTGTGCATGGAAGCCTTTTAATTTCAGAGTGTTCAATTAAGCTTTGGCAATAAAACCTGGAAACTGATTGGTTTCTATGCAGAACTGAACCAGATTTTTTCACTCTCAAATTTTAGTAAATAATTCCTTATAACTAAAACTAAATCGAAATTTGATGTCAAAATTAGCACTGCACCACCACATAAGAATAGGTAAGGAGCATCTACTAAGCTGCTGAAAAAAAACATTAAGAAAATGGATTTTCTTATATATCTTTTCTTAATATTTAATTTTGGTAATATATGCAGGTAATATGTGCAATGGTATTACAGCCAACAGAGTTTGCATTTTTTTAAAAAAAAATTTTTTTTTATATATTTTAAAGTTGCACTTTTATTTGTCAAAAAGCAATATTTTTGTTTTGTTTATGAAACTTGGTTTTATATATAAAGACGTTACATATCACAATGGCAAAGGCCTGGTTCACACTGGTGTGAAATGCGCTCCGACTTTGAGAGCACATGTCGCATGACAAGTTGCGCCCATTAAGTGCATTGGAACTGTTCTAATAGGAGAGAGTCACTCCGACTTAAAAAAAGTTCCTGCGCTATTTTTGATGCGATTTCGGTACGACTTGCATTGACTTCTGTTAAAGAAGTTGTGCGGAAGTCACGCTAGGATGTCGGCTTCAAAGTCGCCTAAATCTGTGTCTGTAGTTCATGTTCATACTTTAATACCATAAATAATAACATGTTGTTAGATTTTTACTCCAGGAGTATATAATGAGCGTGGCAATTCTAAAGAAATGCTTAAATAATGCATTCGAATTTAACGAAACCCACTAGATTTTAGTTGACTAAAATGTACTGGAGATTTTAGTTGACTAAAATACGACTAAAACTATTCAGATGACTAAAATACGACTAAAACTAAAATGGCATTTTAGTCAAAAGACTTTGAAAGAAACAAAATCAAAATTTGACGCCAAAATTAACACTTAACAACCTTAACGCTGTAGGTTGACATCGGTGACATTTCATGTTTTATCGGCCACAGCATGGTGCGAGGTGGTGGATTCCTTTGCATTGCACTGCGCCATACGTTTTTTTTCAGGGCACAGCGCCGCAATTGAATGCTGTGATCTGGCCAGGTAGGAGACGAGGCACTTTGCATTGTCTTACTGTGGGACCGCGCTGGATAAGTTGCCCAACGCAATGTAAACAGGCCATAAGGGTTCCACTTTCCATCCAGACATTAATGTTCTGCACCAGTCTGCCACTTTTACAAATTCCCCTCCTTTTCCCATTGTTGTTGCATAAAAAATGACAGCTGGAGTGTTTTGAATATTTATTACCCATGTTTGACACCAGGCCTGTTCGTCACTGTTTATCGCTATCTTAACAAATAGTTTTCCATTCAGTGTCCTAGCTCTCTAATTAGAAAAATATGTCATGTATTGGCAGCCATTGCTGTGGGCATGTCACATGCATTTATCTGAGAAATGTTACAGTTTTTCCAGTTATGCTCAGCAATTATAATCTGCATGTGGAGTAATAGAATTGGACGCTCATTGACCATCCATGGTTCAATAACATGAATCTGTCAAGTGATCATGTCACATTGAATAGGTGTCCTATCCTAGGAATGGGTCTTCAGGGCTGGTGACCACACTTTTTGTTGTAGCATTGTCCTCTGTGTGGATGGTTATAATACAGGTTCTATAGTGAAGTGACATTTCATGTTTCAGGATGATTGACATGAATGTTTTTCTGACTCCCATGTTCTGCACTGATCGGAATGGGACCGGAGGACATGATGGCATGGATGGAACCTATGTCACTGGTGCAGTTCTGCTAATTTATGCCAATTTATGGAAATCGATGTGGCCCTATTACAGCATGCCACTGAAACCCGTGTGAAATTATCTGATGATTATTCTATTTTGAGAATTTTCCAACTCCAGTAAGGAGTGTAGAGCATTTACAAACATGAGAAGCTATGTGAGATTGTCTGCTCTCTTAACACGATCCATTCACTTTGTTTGAATTATGTAGCGCTGCACGATTCTGGAACAAATGAGAATCTCTATTTTTTTGCTTAGAATAAAGATCAGGATTCTCTTATGATTCTTGGCATAACATCCTCTTTTACATTATACAAAAGAATTGGGCTAACTTTACTGTTTCTTTTTTTATTTTTATTATTTGAAGTGTATTTTTTCCCCCAAAAATGCGTTTGAAAGACCGCTGCGCAAATACAGTGTGACATAAAATATTGCCATTATATTCTCTTTTCTTAATATTTAATTTTGGTAATATATTCAGGTAATATGTGCAATGGTATTACAGCCAACAGAGTTTGCATTTTTTTTTATTTTTTATTTTTATATATTTTAAAGTTGCACTTTTATTTGTCAAAAAGCAATATTTTTGTTTTGTTTATGAAACTTGGTTTTATATATAAAGACGTTACATATCACAATGGGTTTTATTTTGCATCTTTTTTTGTTTGTTTAGCAAAAAATAAAACTCCCAGCTGTAATTAAATACCACCAAAAGAAAGCTCTATTTGTGGGAAAAAAATGATAAAAATGTAATTTGGGTACAGTGTTGTATGGCCGCGCAATTGTCATTCAAAGTGCATCAGCGCTGAAAGCTGAAAATTGGTCTGGGCAGGAGGGGGGTTTAAGTGCCCAGTAAGCAAGTGGTTAAGCTTGCACATGATTGGATGATAAAATCAGCAGAGCGTCACCTCATTTCAGATCTACCCCTTACATTTAGAGTGACTTTACTTCCAAGTGCACTTGCAGTGCAAAATGGAGTTGCCTTTCGTAAATAACCCACCAATGTTTCTAGTTATCTTGCAATGTTGATACACATTTGATGGAGGCTTTTTTTTTTTTTTTTTTTACAGCAATGAGTCAGTGAGTGAGCAGAGAATGACTCAACACTGTGTACATAGAATCATGGACATGCTGGATTAAAGGCCCATACAAAAGATACGAAAATTAGAATAAATTTTAATTCCACGAACAATCTGCCAATTTTCGGATCATTAGTATGGTGCTTTCGACAGCCGATTCTGGTTTTTCCTCTGACAATAGCTGAATGTGCAGATTATAACATTTTTGTCGTATGTGAACTCAACGTCAGATTTTCATTTTAATTAGTACAGTTTTCAGACGAAAAAAAATTGGAAGAGCAAGACTACGGTTGCTCAGAAACAAAAGAATACACACAAAACTAGTCAACACATTACGTCACTTCTGAAGTTGTATTCTGTCGTAGGAGAATTTTGTTAGGGTTAATAACCTCTTCACTTTTGACATGGGACTAGCATTCAACAACAAATAAATGGATGAACAGTCATCTGTAAATCTGATTGTGTGTATGAGGCTTTAGATGGGGGGGTGAATCGAGATCGCAATTTTTTAGCGAAATTTTCGCTAATTTTGTAATAGCTTTAAACAATTACAAGTATTCTTATACTGCATATTGTAGTAAAGAAGAGTATATGAACAATGTCCTTTAACTAATTCAATATAGGACACTTTTATCCCCTTCCTGCCCATGCCAATTTTCAGTTTTAAGTGCTGCCACACTTTGAATGACATGGTCAGGCAACACTGTAACCATTCATTTTTTTCACATAAATAAAGATTTTTTTTTTTTGGTAGTATTTAATCACTACTGTTTTTTGGGGTTTTTGTTTTTTGCAAAAGAAATGAAAAAAGAACCAAAGAAACATATTTTGAAAATAAATAATAATTCTTCATAAATTTAAGCCAAAATGTATATTGCTACATTGCTTTGGTGAAAATAACCCAAATCAGTGTATCTTATTTAGTCTGTAGGAAAATTATAGAGTCCAAAAACTATGGTATATATCTGAAAATCGATCGATCCTGATGTACAGACAATCTCATTTCCTGAAGCACGAAAATGTCAGGACAGCACAAATGGCCCCTTTTTGGAAAGTGGGCAATCCAAGGTATTTAGTAAGAGGCATGGCAAGATTTTTTGTAATTTTTTTATCACAATTTTTTTGAAAATTAAGAAATAAAAGAAAACAAGATTTTTATAATGATCTTACATACTGTCACCAGTGCAGCACAGCATCATAATATAACTGGCGTGGCGGTGAACAGGGTAACTGACTGGTGACAGTATGAACATGTATATATATTTAATTATTAATAAATGTATTCATTAAAAAATATATTAATACATTTTTTTCTATTTTCTTTTACTTTTTTTTTTTTACATACAGTGACCAGAGCAATGCATTTTTACTATGGTAACACTGTACTACTCTGAGGAGGTGATCAGGATTTATATATTTTTTTTTTACTGAATTGAATTTCACAGTTATAAGCAACCCTTTTTTCAGAATGAACTCTACTCATTCATTGTGATTGACCATAGTTAATCGAATGGTTCAGATGGGCTGTGATTGACCCTGTCTGTTCCATGCATGTGATGACTGTGACCAATCACAGAGCTCATCACAACACAACACAACACACAATGAAAGGCATGTAACAAAGCCTTTCATTGTGTACAAAAGTCATGTGATCTGCTGTGAATAACCACAGCGGTTACATGTTACTGGCAGGGGGCTGGTACAGTGATCTGTCATTGGCCGTGTCCGGTGGTCATGACGGGTGACAGATTGTGCCACAGCGAACAACAGTGCTCCCGCCCGGCCATCATCTTACAATAAGCCGGGGTGGAAGGTGCTAAACCAGAGGTTTTATTATTAAAGTTGGGATAGCCCAAATCTTCGTCTTAATTGAGGATGACCTGACGAGCTTGCCATACACCATGCAAATTTTGCCCAGTTCCCGATGAGCCAGCTCAAACTCGCTACATGGGTGGTTCTATTGCCACCCTCCTGCCCAACATCCTTGGATTAAAATTGTTGACTGAACAGCCTCTTCTGTTGGTTGTCAGAATACAATAGTGGGAATTTCACCCATCCACACTGTACTGTATAGAGCAGTGATTCTCAACCAGGGTTCCTCCAGAGGTAGCTAGGGGTTCTTTCACATTGGGCCATTTCTGCCTCTCAGATAAGTTCCCACCGACACCATTTATCTTTTTAACTATCTGCAAGGAGGTAATTCTTCCCAATGACCACAAGTGTAAGGACCATTCTTCCCACTGACCATCACACTAATGTATCATGAGTTGTAGATTTCTAATTTTTAGCAGGGGTTCCCCAAGACTGGAGAACTATTTCAAGGGTTCCTCTGTGTTGAAACGGTTGAGAAAGGCTGCTATAGAGGATCAGGCTAAACAAAATTATTTTAACTGTATGGGCAGCTTAAAGCTTTTCATTTGTGTTAATATGTTCACAATCGTACATTGCACAAGCGTACATTTGTGACCCTGTTGAACAAAAAAAAAGAAAAGTTATTAGAATCAGAACATCATATGTGCTAATGTCTTGTCTTCCATTCATTTAATATGTGATTCTCGGTATAGACAGAACATCACTTGTTCATATAGTGGGATGTGTTTGACCTCGTTACAAGACATTGATTTAATCTGTGAACTCTATCTTAACTGCGCCAGTAGTTGAGAACTAAAAGCTTTTGTAATCAGGATCCAACCAGCGAATGCTGAAAAAGATCAATATTCTGATGTGTTGTGTCCTACAGAGAACTGAGAATGTCAAAAGACACATTTATTTAAAAAAATAAAGCAATACTTTTATTGAAAACAAAATAAATAATATCATAAATATACACAGGCATCAACAAATGGTGCATGGTCAGCTGGTGTGATCCCATCGTCCCTGTTGCTGGAATAATAAAAGGTAAGTAAAAGGGGGGTCTGGAGGAGCTGTTGCACTATAGAAGGTTTTTCACCTTAATGCATAGACTGCATTAAGGTGAAAAACCTCGAGGGTTTACAACCCATTTAATGTTACCTCTTGATGGTTGCCTTAAGCTGCCCATAGACAGGTCCTTTTATTCATTAAGCCAGAGGTCTAAAGGTAACAAAAACAGATTCCTCCATCTACACAAATGAGGTGGATGGAGAACCCCCCCCTGCACATGGGACATTGTATTCTGATAGCAGCTCCTGGTGATCAGGATAAGTTTTCAAACTTGTTAATTTGACTTCTGTCAAACAGGGAGGGTCTCAAATTGATAGAAATGTGTCTGCTTGAGCAGGGAGTGGCCAAAATTAAATCCGTGTTTGGCCCTCCCTAAACGACTGAAATTCAATCCATCTATGCCCAGCTTAACACATCTCTAGCCCATTAGGAGGCTTATTTTCTGTGAGCAGGGGAGCCCTGTTACACATCATTGGATGGGAATAAGGAAAAAAGGAAAGTGCCGGAGAGAAAAGCCCAGTACATTACCACCATTGATTACAAAAACCACTAAGTGGTTAGTACCCCTGACTTTCAGCACTGGGGTCCCTGTCGGGAAGCTCCAAACTAGCCCTAATGTGTGAATATAAGATAGAGACCTTCAGCTGTAAAAACCTTGAGGATAGGGACTAATGTGAATGTACAGTTTGTGTCTGAATTGTTGGTTCTATAAATATACATGTAATAAATACAATGGAACACAAGCTCACTGTCCATGGATAAAGGACCAAGGGACAAAGGGACTAACCACCACTAAGCAAAGGGACCACCAATAGATGCAGGGACTGATTACCACTAAAAACAGGGATTACCTGTAGATCGAAGGAATGACCATCGTATGACTCAGGTACCACCACTGCCTAGTGAGGCTGTGATTTGAACACATATAGATATAAAGACTGATCATTATTGGACTAGTAGACCTAAAGAACCATTAGATACAGGAACTGGCCAACCAGAGCAAGGCTCAGGGGCTGACTCCTACATTAGCTGAGTGGTAAGCATCACTTGAGTCAGGGAGTGAGTATTGCAACAGAAACGGTTTGCCAACTATTATAACTAGGGGGTGACTATAACTAGATTCAGGGAATGACCGTTTCTAATGTCAGGCAATGACTTTTACTGATGCCATAGAACAATCACATCTAAAGCTAGAAAATGAGCAATACCACTACAGCTAAAGAGTGACCATCACTGGAAGGGAACCCTAATACAGCTAGAGATACACTACTACCACTAGAGAGTGACCATCCCCCCTTAGACCCAGGCAATTTGCCCCACAGAATTATCACTATGGTTGGAAGTAGACATCATATAAATCCATTTGCTAGGCCAAACCTTCAAGCGGGAGTCCACCGGGACTCCGCGTTTTTTTTTTTTAAAAGCCAGCAGCTACAAATACTGCAGCTGCTGACTTTTAAAATAGTGACACTTAACTGTCCAGCGCGCCCGCGATGTCGGCACCCGAAGCCGATCTCTAGATCGTCTCTCGAGTGCTGCCGCCGCCATCTTGGGTATGGGAATCAGGAAATGGAGCCTTTCGGCTTCATTTCCCGGTTCCCTACTGCGCATGCGCGAGTCGCGCTGTGCAATAAGGACGGTCCCCGCTGCCTCTGGGATCTGTGTGTTTCCCAGCAGGCAGCGGGGCACTTGCGGAAAGGGGCGGGCACTTGCGGAAAGGGGCGTAATCTACGCCCCTTTCCGCAGAGAGCTATCCCGGAAGTGGGTGCAGATACCTGTACTGTACAGGTATCTGCACCCCCTCCCCCCTGAAAGGTGCCAATTGTGGCGCCGGAGGGGGGGAGGGTTTCCGATGAGCTGAAGGTCCACTTTAGGGTGGACCTCCGCTTTCATATTTAGGGCACATCAATGCATTTATGCCACCCTCACAGTGTAGTCTTAGTGCAGGTAATGTAGCTAGTTAGACATATGTTTAAAAGGTAGCATTTAGAATTAAAACATATTTCTCAGAAAATTAATTAAACAATATTGTGTGTGTGTGTGTGTGCACAATTAAATAATGTGAACTATACTGTAATCTATAAGGATATTTAAAGCAGTATTAACCCCAAAACCCAAATATATATATATATATATATATATATATATATATATATATATATATACATACACACACACACACACACAGTATCTCACAAAAGTGAGTACACCCCTCACATTTTTGTAAATATTTTATTCTATCTTTTCATGTGACAACACTGAAGAAATGACACTCTACAATGTAAAGTAGTGAGTGTACAGCTTGTATAACAGTGTAAATTTGCTACCCCCTCAAAATAAGTCAACACACAGCCATTAATGTCTAAACCGCTGGCAACAAAAGTGAGTACACCCCTAAATGTGAAAATGTCCAAATTGGGCCCAATTAGCCATTTCCCTCACCTGTGTCCTGTGACTTGTTAGTGTTACAAGGTCTCAGGTGTGAATGGGGAGCAGGTGTGTTAAATTTGGTATTATCGCTCTCACTCATTCATACTGATCCATGGAAGTTCAACATGGCACGTCATGGCAAAGAACTCTCTGAGGATCTGAAAAAAATAATTACTGCTCTACTTAAATATGGCCTAGTCTATAAGAAGATTGGCAAGACCCTGAAACTGAGCTGCAGCACGGAGGCCAAGACCATACAGTGGTTTAGCAGGACAGGGTCCACTCAGAACAGGCCTCGCCATGGTCGACCAAAGGAGTGCATATGTTCAGCGTCATATCTAGAGGTTGTCTTTGGGAAATAGACGTATGAGTGCTGCCAGCATTGCTGCAGAGGTTTTAGTTGGGGGTCAACCTGTCAGTGCTCAGACCATATGCTGCACACTGCATCAAATTGGTCTGCATGGCTGTCGTCCCAGAAGGTAGCCTCTTCTAAAGATGATGCACAAGAAAAACCACAAATGGATTACTGGAATCATGTGCTGTGGTCTGATGACACCAAGATAAACTTATTTGGTTAAGATGGTGTCAAGCGTGTGTGTGGCGGCAACCAGGTGAGGAGTACAAAGACAAGTATGTCTTGCCTACAGTGTAGCATGGTGGAAGTGTCATGGTCTGGGGCTGCTTGAGTGCTGCCGGCACGAAGGAGCTACAGTTCATTGAGGGAACCATGAATGCCAATATGTACTGTGACATACTGAAGCAGAGCATGATCCCCTTCCTTTAGAGACTGGGCCACAGGGCAGTATTCCAACATGATAACAACCCCAAACACACCTCCAAGATGACCACTGCCTTGCTAAAGAAGCTGAGGGTAAAGTTAATGGACTGGCCAAGCATGTCTCCAGACCTAAACCCTATTGAGCTTCTGTAGGGCATCCTCAAATAGAAGGTGGAAGAGCGCAAGGTCTCTAACATCCACCAGCTCCGTGATGTCGTCATGGAGGAGTGGCAGAGGACTCCAATGGCAACCTGTGACGCTCTGGTGCCCAAGAGGGTTAAGGCAGTGCTGTAAAATAATGGTGGCCACACAAAATATTGACACTTTGGGCCCAATTTGGACATCTTCCTTTATGGGTTGTACTCACTTTTGTTGCCAGCGGTTTAGACATTGGCTGTGTGTTGAGTTATTTTGAGGGTACATGCGATGCATACTAGCACATTATGTTATTGTCTTGCAGGGTCTTTTTTTGTTTGTTTTTTTCAGCGGTTTACTACCGCTTTAAAGCGTCGCCTATGAATAGTAAAATTTACGTTGTTTGCAAATTGTGCCAGTGTGTGTGACATCATCTTTTATATTTTACAAAAGAAAATGGGTTATGTATTGTTTTTTGCATTAAAATTTAAAAAAAGTGTATTTTGTAAAAATAAAAAAAAAATCCCCAAAACTGCGTTTGAAAATCCGATGCACAAATAACAGGTGACATAAAAAATGGCAAAACCCATCCATCATTTTATTTTCTTGGGTCTCTGCTATAAAAAATGTATAATGTCTGGGGGTTATAAGTAATTTTCTAGCAAAAAATACTAAAGAAAAAGTGCCAGAAAAAGCTTGGTCTAAAAGGTTAATACCTCTTTAAGGTCACAGAGTCGATTTTATGGATGTGAAAGTGATGTGCGGCATGCTTAGCTAAGTTATATAACTATCAACCCAAAGATAACCTCTAATATCTCTTTTATTTTACATTTGTGGACCGTGTATTTTGTATAATTGTGTTATATTATATTGACTTCACAATACACCAAACAAGTTTAACTTTCAAAAAATGAATTATTCCATTCCACGATATATTATGAAATCAGTTGAATGGAAGCTACTGTATTCAAAAACAAAAAACAAAAACTTCTAAGCACATGTTTATGGTATATATATATATATATATATATATATATATATATATATATATATATATGTGTGTGTGTGTGTGTGTGTGTGTGTGTGTATGTGTATGTGTGTGTGTATATATATATATATATATATATATATTAATGTAAAATATACCCCCATGCTGGTGCTTAGTACAAACTAGCCAGTTTAGATACAATTCTCTTTGTCCACAGCGGACCTAGCAAATAAAATGATCTGACTTTGTGCTGGTTATGGAGAAGGTTTACATTTACAAGAAATCTTCCCGGATTAGAGCATGGTGTTGCTATGACAACTTGTGGATGGGAAATACTAGTGTCAGTGCTAAAACCAGAAATGACTATCTACAGCACAATGGTAATTTACTTACATAATTACATAGACTATACGAGGGCTTCATTGATACAAGAGATTGATAAGGATCAAATATAGCCATGCTGTAAAGAAATATTGTTTATAAATCTTTTGATTCATCCATTTAACTTTTAAGTAATTTATGCCTTTTTTGAATTGGAATTTTTATTCATTATAGTTTTGATGGTATTACTTTGATGTTTATCCTGTAGAAACAATGATAAAAAAATGTGCATCCTGATTTGAGACCCTCTGTGCTACCCCCAAGGTATGATTGAGCACCATTAGATGGGAAATGTTTTGGAGAAGGTATAGCTATACTTTATGCTGTTTGGCATTGCAATAAGGCTTTAATGAGGATTGACCTTCACTTTGTGTGTTGTCGTCGTGTTTTTTTTTTTTGGTTTGCCATTTTTCCATCGGTCCAACCATTAGGTGTTAAACCATCACAGAGAGTGATATTCTTGGATTAGAGTTGGGTACTTGTTATGAGGTCATATTTCGGTAATTCATTGGTTATTCTTGGTTATTTTACTTCATCCTTTCATTGTTGAATTTATTTCCAGAAGGACTTGAAGTAGTTTATTATTTATCTCCCGTAAGGTACAACTGTCCGGTGTTTTGAAGCGTGATGTGAAGCTTCACTAGAAGTTCTTCAACGCTTGACAATAAGGTTTTTGTTATATTCCATGGTGCCTGTTCACACCTCAGAGAAGTGTGTCTCAAAGCTTGAAGCTCATGGCTCAAAAACATTTTTTTTAGGCAGAAATTGACATTTTGGCCATGATAAACTTTGGTAGGATCTGTTGAAAAACACACGTAATGTGTGTTTTTTTTTTTTTTTTTTTACAGTTTTTTTTTTGTCTAGTAACTAGATTTCCTTTTGCTAAAATTCAAGCTTAAAATGCACACACAATGCCTGTAAAAACACAAAAAATAAATAAATAAAGAAGTAAAGAAAAAAGACCAAGGACACGTAAATCAAATGTAAATAAAGACCACTGCAGAAAGTACAGTGGTTTGTTACACTCCCCTCTTTGGGGAACCACCATTACAACTCTGCAGTCAACAGGTAGCACGATCATTACTGATTGCAGAGCTGTAGTGGTAACTCTAAGGCTGGATTCACACCTGTTCATTTCCTAATTTTGCAACAAAGCACACAAAAATGTGCATTTTTGCCACTGTTTTTTGCAAAGTTGCCGCAATTGCATGCAATTGTTAATGGCACCTCAAGCACGGGTAGCACTTTTTGTCACACGATACAAACGCTCCAAAATGTGCACGTAACAAACGCCTGACGGGATGTTCTGGATTCACTTTGGGGTATTTGTTGCATGTTGGGAAGCCCATTTAAATGAATGGGCTGTCCTAGGTGCGACGTGTGTTAAAGCCTGCAGAAAGCACAAAAGAAATTGCACAGGAATGCCCATTCCTGCTACGCTCAGATGTGAACGAGGCCCAAAGCCTCGTACACACGATCGGAATTTCCGACGGGAAATGTGTGATGACAGGCTGTTGACAGAAATTCTGACCGTGTGTATGCTCCATCGGAAAATTGTTGGATTTTCCGCAGACAAATGTTGGATAGCAGGTTTTTACATTTTCTGCGGACAAATGTCTGTTGTTGAATTTTCCAAGCGTGTTTACACAAGTCCATTGGACAAAAGTCTAAAGTACAAACACGCATGCTCAGAAGCAGAAGCGGTCAGTCTTGTAAACTAACATTTGTAATGGAGAATTAACATTTGTGACGTGGCAAATTATGAAATCTCGAAATGCAGCGCACTTTCTCTTCTTCTTTGATGGGATAATAATGAAGCTGCTTTGCTGGTGATGCTGATGGAGTTATTGCAAATGAATTTTCAAAGGATTTTTTTTTCTAGTGATATCAAGCATAATATTATTATTTTTTTTTTTATGTGGTTACCACAACACCATTATCCCTCCCGTAGTTTTTAAGAAGAAAGATACAACTATGTTGGTGTCCATTGTCAATTTTACATTGTAACTGCCTACTCCCAAACTGTCATTTGAAGTAAAACACATAGCTAGGTATTATGCTCCACAATTTTTTTATTGTGCATTATAAAAAGAAAACAAATACAATTAGACATGCTATCTGCCAACAGAACCTAACCAAAAAGTGCATTCTATGGATCCAAATATATAGAAAATATACCAAATCAAATCATTATTCGACCAAAAAATATAATGTCAAAGCAATAACTCCAAGGCCAATAATAAATAACACGTTATCTCCTCTGATTCCATAACATGGTTGGTTGATGAAAGGCCGTTCAGAAATGAACTGAAAGCACAAAATGAAAAGTGCTAACCAACACTCACCAAACTTCTACTAACACAAAATTAGCGCTAAAGAGCTGAAAAACAACGTACTACAGCACTACGTTTGTATTTGTTGGCCGACAATTCCTTGCCGTTTGTATGCAAGACAAGTTTGGGCCAACGCCCTTTGGACAAAAGGGTCCATAGTTTTGTTGGCCAACAATCCATACGTGTGTGCGGCTTAAGAATGCATGCTTGACCACTGTACAGAGAACTGTGTTCCCCAATGGAAAGCAATTGTCTTTATCAGCAGCCGCAGGAAAGCACTTTGTCGTATGACTGGAGCTTCATTAAAAAGAACAAAAAAACACAGGGACATGTTTATTACGCAGCGAATGTGACATTAACTAAACATTCACTGCAAGTGCATGGGTTTTAAATAAGTGATTGATTCACCTGCAGTTAACGATTGGCAAAAGCCACATTCATTGCTTTATAAATATTCCTCAAAGATATTTAAAAATGAATTTTACAGTATCCTCATATGAAAAGAAGCTACAACTAGGCTTTCATCACTTCTAGCAATGTTTAGAAATGGTTTACTCGGTGAGCAATATACATTCAATCCTGTCTCTTTGCTCTCTTTAGAATCATGTTTACACTATTCTCTCTCTTCTTTATTTACTCAGATGTACACTTGCTGATTTGCAGTTGCCTCCTGCTCTCTTTCCCCTCTATACAAGTACATCAATAATATGTTATTTTTCTCTGAGCTCATTTGCTCTCATCCCATTCCCTAGGTTTCACCTTATCATCGCATACGGCCTCTGGATTTCAGTGCTCTTCTCCTCCCTCCAACTAACTCTTCACACTCACATATTCATTCTGTTTCCATCCCCCCAAGTCCGGTGCTTGCCTCTTCTTACACACCAGCTGAATTATTATTTTTTCTCTCTGTCGTACTGCTCCTCGAAGGAATGAGCTTTATGATTTCATTAGACATATTAATTCAGCCCTTTACCTTTCTAGCTGTTTAATGGAAGCTCTTGGGTCTGTGTATGCATGCCAGCTGAATAAATGTAATTTCCCAAGTCCCAAGTGTGGGATTATATTTCATGTTACACCCATGTTTAGGGGGAAGCATGAGACAGAGTAACATGTTTGTTACCATGTGGCTCCACCCGTACAGCCGTAATGGAGTGAGTACAAGTCCCATCTGCCACAGTGGCAGAAAGACTCATAGATCTAAATGGAGCACATGAGCAATGATGACAATACACTTGTAGATCACTGTTTACCCCCTTCAGCCCCATAACTGAGGGTCCATACCAAGAGCTGGGGAAGAGTCAGCAAGTGATCGCGGTTGCAATGTCCAGGAGGCTCCTTGCAATATTAAATGCACATTTTTTTTTATTTATATGGGTGCAAGAGGTGGCATTCAATGTTAAATTGCAACAGTTTCTTAAACAGGATAATCTCCTATATTCAGCCTTTTACCTTTATAGCTATTTAATGGCAGCTCGTGGGTCTGTGCATGCATGCCAGCTGAATAAAAGGAATCTCCCAAGTGCTTTAGGCATTTGGGCTTCCCAACAGCTGGCACTACTTCTGTAGGATAAAACAGAAGTTTTAGAGAGAGTAATGCCTGATTGCATTTTAAGGGTTAAAGTGTTACTAAACCCACAACCCTAAAATCAGTCTGTATATGCAGAATAGTATGCTTGTTATACCCACTGTGGAACTTAAGGGATTAATCCTCTGCATTATGTAAAAAGGCTCTTTGATCCTGTATGGATAGATCCTCCCCCTCCTGCAGGGTCTCTCTTGGCAGGCCAGATAAGACACAGTGAGGGCAGTACTGCTGCACATGCTCAGTTTGGTCTCTATTGCTGGAGAGAACATTTCCTTGTTGATCAGAGCTAGCAAGGTCACATGATAATGATATCACACATGTTGGCGTGTATACAGATCCTAAATGACAGCCCAGTCCCTCCCTCTTCCTCCATGCTCAGTTACATAAAAAAGAACACCGTGGGTGGCATGTCACATCTTGATTGATCGATTGCCTGCCTCTCATAACAGCATCAGGACACAGGCTATAGTTGAAATCTATTCCTACCTGAACACTCAGCACTCAGGCAGACCCTGCAGTTTATCATGTGACTGTGGTATACAGATCAGCCAAAAAAGGTATATAGTGGCAGTATTTTAATGTAAAATTAGGATTTATTAGCTGGGGGAGGCAGGTGACCTATTTTCACATTACTGGTCACATTTGGACATTTGTGGACATTTACACAGTACAATACAAGTCCCATCTGCCACAGTGCACAGTGGCAGAGGGACTTCTAGATCTCAATGGAGCACATGAGCATTAACGTCAATCCACTTTTTTTTTTCCTGGAGTTGCAACTAGGCTACGATATAGTAATGCACCTCTTCCCAAAAATGATATGGAAAGAGTAGATAGCTAGTGGGATTATAATGATGCCAATGACAGAATCCATCAGAACATAACATTCACAAACTTTAATTGATACATATTTAAAACATGACCATTTAAAAAAAAAAGTTAATGCACCATCCATGTTGTGGTCATACTGATATACTAGGTAAATGCTCATATTGTAGTGTCTGTTCCCGACATGTTTTGCCAATGATGGCTTCCTCAGTAGACTTGAAGTCCATTATTGATTAATGGAATGCAATAAAGCAAAAAAAAAAGAAAAAATAACATATAATGTTCACTTAAAATTGACATATAATGTGCATGGATACAATAGCTAATTTGGTTCATATTAACTAACATTCACTCTGTCAACACTGTCCCCCGCTTACCCGAGCAATCACCAACAGACTCCCACCTGATCGCCAGCATCAAATAACTGGAGAGAGGGCGCCACATGACCACAGAAAACCTATATGGACCAGGCTAAAGTAAATAAAATAAAAAATAAATTAAAAAATAATGCATTGGCTTTTGAAACAGGTACAGCATGAGGCTTGAACAAGCTCAATATGACTACTTACACAGTGTATGGAAAACAATAGACATGCACACTGAAATATTTTGTTTTGGAAATTTTGGTTTTGTCTGAAAAATATATTTATTTAGTTACTCACAAAATGTGTTTTTATTTATTTTGTTTCATTAAAAAATACATTTGTATGAAAATCCGAATTAATTATGGTGGAATCTGTCAATTGAAGGCTTACGTTGTCTATCGGATGTTCCAAGAAGATTTGACGAAGCAGCTAAACAGTACGACACCACGATAGTACATTTTCGGGCGAAAGCTCTGCCCGCAAGCTATAGTAGAATTCTAATGTTGTTTGACTAGTATTAATTATAATTATTCATTATATTACTATTCAAACAACATTAGAATTCTTCTGTAGCTTATGGGTGGAGCATATGTTTTTAGCTGCTTCGTTGAATGTTCATGTCTAAAGGTATTACCGCAGGTTCGAAAAATGCAGATTGCTTGTCAATCTTCTTTCTATCTATATTGAACTCTTGTCGCAACAATACGAAAATATAATGCATACGAAAAAAAATATATATTATTTTGGATCTTTCAGATTTCGGATTCTGCTGGTTATCGTTTTGTTAAAACAAACGAAAAAATCCCCAAAATTCTGCGAAAATGCATTCGGACTATTAATGAATGCACATGTCTAGAAAACAATGGGGACCCATATAAAGTAAGAAAATGGAATTTAACAAGGCTCAACAACAGCCTGGAACCAGTCCTCACAAAAAAGCATTACTTTCAAAAGGAAATTAATCTGCGTTAGCAAGGGTACATCGGCCTATCCTACACACACTAAGTCACTATATTAAATCAGAGATTGAGGTAACAGCATATCAAGCAACAGAGAAAAGAGAGTGAAAATGGCAATACAACAATAAACCCAGTTGTTTTACCTGCAACAGTGATATAACCGGCTCTACCCACACAGCCCTAATGGAGTGAGTACAAGTCCCATCTGCCACAGTGGTAGAGGGACTCTTAGATCTCAATCTTAGAGCAATGACCTCAATCCACTTGTAGATCACTGTTTACCTCTTTCAGCCCCATAACAGAGGGTCCAAACCAAGGGCTGGGGAACAGTCAGCAACTGATCCTGGTTGCAATGGCCAGGAGGCTCTTTTGCAATAATAAATGCATTTTATTTTATTTTTTTATTCATATGGGTGCAAGAAGTGGCATCTGATGTTAAATTGCAAACGTTTCCTAAACAGGATAATTTCCTATATTCAGTGCTTTACCTTTATAGCTGTTTAATGGCAGATCTTGGGTCTGTGCATGCATGCCAGCTGAGTAAAAGGAATCTCCCAGGTGCTTCAGGCATTTTGACTTCCTACATTTGGCTGCCTAACAGCTGGCACTACTTCTGTAGGATGAAACGGAAGTTATAGAGATGGTATTACTCGATTGAATTTTATGGGATAATTCCACCTTTGGGATCATATGTCATGTTGCACCCATGTTTAGGGGGTAGCATGAAACATAGTATCATGTTTATGTTACCATGTGGCTCCACCCACACAGCCGTAATAGAGTGAGTTACAAGTCCCATCTGCCACAGTGGCAGAGGGACTCATAGATCTTAATGGAGCACACGAGCAATGACGTCAATCCATTTGTAGATCACTGTTTACCGCCTTCAAGCCCCATAGCAGAGGTTCCATATCAAGGGCCGGGGAAGAGTCAGCAAGTCGATTTTGCAATGGCCAAAAGGCTCCTATGCAAAATTAAATGCACATTTTTTTTTTTTTTATTCAAATGGGTGAAATTCGACATTAAATGGCAACAGTTTCTTAAAACAGGATGATTTCCTATATTTCATGGCCTTACCAATTGTTTATCCAAAACCACAATAACCAACAAAAATTCTTATGTTTAATCTCTTTTTATTAAGTTTCTGTTTAAGGAGTACAAAAGAGTACAAAATTGTAATAAGGAGACAGTATCAAAGTCCTGCAGTAACAATACAGAGATCTGTCAAAACTCATATCCTTCAAATTTGAACAGAATCTAACAAATGAATTAATTATTCGTTTTTTAATAAAATGTGTTTGTATGTTTTTAGAAGAATAATTGAGTTCTTTCATTGACTTTCCAATCTGCAAGGAGGAACACCACGATTTGTGTTGCTCTAGCAATGAATAGACTCTAGCACGTGACGATTAACAAATGAGAGCTATCATCTAATATTTTAATATTTAATTAAATCTTCCCTGATTTTTTTTTTTTTTCAGGTACAAGATTAAAAACCGTAAGCAGGTCCAGTGCCAAAAGCATTGAAATATTCTGTAGCCGGAAGTATTTCTCCAACCCACTGTGATATATATATATATATATATATATATATATATATATATATATATATATATATATATATATATATATATATATATATATATATATATATATATATATATATATATATATAATATATATATATATATATATATATAATATATATATAAATTTTTTTTTTTAACAGCTTTTTATTGGGAACTTAACATCTTTTGACCTGCATGTACAGAGACAATTAATAATCCAGTCATGTCATGTGAAATACACCTGGCAGCACACCAAGCTCCGTTGAACAGCTTGTTTTGAACTGAATTATAAATTCAGGGATACATTACCTGTTACAGCTTAATTTCTTCTATTGAATTTGCTGAGAAAGGAAAGAAAGGCTATGGCATGTTCCGTATTGAGTACCCGTGGGTTACAGGACATGTGAGCGTGTACCAGGCAGTTTAAAGTAGAACTCTAGTCAACTGCTACGTGGGGCTATACAAAACAATCTCTTTAAAGTGTATCTAAAGGCAATTGAATAATGCGAAGAAAGGGATGGACTTTATAGGTGCGTATAAAAAATGATAAAATTTATTGGAAATTCACAGATCATACATACAATTATAAAATGACGATATAAATGTACAAAAAAGGAAAAAAGAACAGGGAACACCTCATTGTGTTATGCCACACCCCAGTGGAAGTTTTCGCGAATTAGATATCTATACTCCACAGGAAGGACATAAAAGTGGCATTTCCTTTTTCTTTGGGGTTTACCCCTGGGTCCCTCCCTTCTTTGTCTTTTTCTTTCTTTTTTCCTTTTTTGTACATTTATATTGCCATTTTATAATTGTATGTATGATCTGTCAATTTCCAATAAATGTTATCATTTTTCATACGTGCCTATAAAGTCCATCCCTTTCTTCACATTCAATTACTAATAGGATGTGGCATGAATTGTATTTTGGGTGTTTTGATTGCCACCCTAGGGCCTAGCAATCAATCCTTCTTCTTGTATCTAAAGGCAAAACGTATTTTAGTTTTGGAAAGAGTGGTGATGAGTTCGCACTCCTATGGGACTTCTATTGCTGCCTGTGTCCCAATATTTGTCCTGGTGACCACCATCAATGGTACTGAAAGTGAGGAACAAAGCAATATTCAGAGTTGCCAACAGAACAGTAAAAAGCGGAGAAATCTTCAGTGACAGTTGTCTCAGAGGGAATTTCCCTTACGTTTTGAGAGATTTCGTCCAAATTCCTGTTGTCTCTGTTGTGAAGGGAAATCTCAATCATGAACCACAGTTGGGAAAAAAGCTGAGGGGTTTTCACCATTTCTATTCTACCTCAAAAAAGAAAAAACGTTTTTTTCGCCCTTAGTTATGTTTTAACACCAGGATATTAGTAAGCGCACACTACGGGAGTCAATTCATACCATCACCAAGGTATGATGAGAATGTACACTGACCTGCACATATACAGCTCAGTGTACATTCAGGGATGGAAATCAAAATCAAGAAGTCTGCCTTCACACCTTGTGTTCAAACAGCAACAGCTGTCAGTGGAGGCCATCAGGGTTGTACTCCACAGCCTGTTTGCAACCGACCACACCATACTGCCAAATCCCATCCCAACGGGTTGCCTCTCAACCCTCAGATCAGAGTGGCTGAGTGGATGTAAAAGTAGAGGCAAGGAAGGTCCAAGCTCCTCCTCATCTCTGATAAGTCATATGAAATGGCCAAAAGAGGACATAAGGGGACTTTCTGCCTTCCTCTATTTGCCTGTATAATGCAAACAGTGTTGTACACTAATAGAAGGAGGAACCAAGCACTGATTTTCTTCCTGCAGACCAGTATGCAGATACTTGCATTGCCTTTTGTTAAATATTACAAAGCTGTAGAGGGAGGCAGAACAGACAAATAAAATTCCAGTTTCTGATACCTTCATTTATTTTGAAATCATACCCAGCATTTGACCACACCATACTGCCAAATCCCATCCCAACGGGGTTGCCTCTCAACCCTCAGATCATAGTGGCTGAGTGGATGTAAATGCTCCTCATCTCTGATAAGTCATATGACATGGCCAAAAGAGGACATAGGGGAACTTTCTGCCTTCCTCCTTTTACCTGTATAATGCATACAGTGTTGTACACTAATAGAAGGAGGAACCAAGTGCTGTTTCTCTTCCTGCAGACCAGTATGCAGATACTTGCATTACCTTTTGTTAAATATTACAAAGCTGTGGAGGGAGGCAGAACAGAAAAATAAAATTCCAGTTTCTGATACCTTCATTTATTTTGCAGTCATACCCAGCCTTTGACAGCACATCTCGCCTGCACCAATGCACTGAAAGCTTGCATTGTATCACCAAGCTTTCTTTTTTTCCCCAAATAAATGCTATTCCAAGATGACTTTAGAAAATATCTACTTATCATATTTGATGGTGCTGTGTTTTCTCCCTCATCATGCCTACAAGCACAGCTCCCAAATGACCCTGATTTTGAGGGACCTTCTTCCCTCATTTTGGTCTGATCTATATAGTTGTTTATAAAAATGCACTACTTATCTAGTAAAAAGTGTTTCTCAGTGCTAAACCTTTTAATAAATTTCGAAATGTATGCATGTGTATATTCCAAAAGCCAATCTAAAGGAATAATAGTGGTAAAAAAGCACTTGTGGGTTTAACCTTTTTTTTTGTGTGCAATTCTCCTTTAAGGGGGCGTGGCAGGGTATGTGTCCTATGGCTACATACTTTTGCTAATAGGTGTCCCTCATTCCCATCTCAGAAATTTGGGAGGTATACTACAAGGTGTCTTCATTACTAATGACTCCTGTTCTTTGCATTACACACTACTTCCCAGATAGCAAGGAAAACTTGCCACACATTTGTGGCAGTGTTGAATTGTAAACCTTGTTAACTTGCTGCACATTTCACTGGCAAGTTATACACTTGCAGAGCACTTGAAGCACAAGTTCTAGTTGACATTTTTTCCAATTTGTAGCAAATATGTACGGAAAGTCTCCAGCAAGAGCAAAGTTGCAGTGGTGAGTCTACAGCAAGAGCCCTGCAAGTCTACAGCATGGAAATTCAGTCACAGTGACCCCTGTGGTGGGATGAATATTGCACCATATAACCGAACCAGAACTTGCAGCAGACTTGTTTGTTGATCTGCAGTCATGCAATGCGGATTTGCTGCAATTGTGCAACAAACTTGTGAAGCCTGGCAAGTCTAGCACTAGCTTAGCAAGTCATTTTCAAATTTGCAGCTCAATTGCTTGTTAACTGGGTTACCACTGAACACTTCATTACTCATTCCTGAACACTTCATTGTGTCACATAGTTCTGATATCTGAACGCTACATTACTACTGGCCCCTGCACTCTTCATTACTCCTGACCGCTGTACTCTGCTTTACTTACTTCTGACTCCTGTACTCTGCCTTACATACTACTGACCCCTGCATTACATACTGATTACCTCTGAACTCCATATTTATATACTTTTGATCACTTCACTCTGCATTAAATATATACTGCTGACTTCTGAACTCTGCATTACTCACTCCTGTCCCTGCACTCTGCATTACTCACTACTTAACTCTGCAAATTTGCTAGCAACCTCTGAGCTTTGTGTTCTCTACTACCGAACTCTGAACTCTTCAAACCTTTCTTACTTTTGAATGAGGACTTGTTGGGTTATCCCTTTAAAAAAAAAAAAAGTGCTGATCTTTGATATCCTTTATGTTGTTGAGGTAGTTTTTCACCTCTCCCGGGTTGCCTACCCCTGTCTTAGATTAGGCCATTGACGTAGCTGTACCTACTAATTTTGAAAATGTGCTATATTTACTGGCCCATTACCACCTACCTATAATGGAAAACTGAGGTAAGCTAATAAAAAGAAAGCACATTTCTCATAGGAGCTAAGTATAAGCAAAAAAGAACCATGAACATTTTTCCAGATGCTGGGCACAGCAGTGCAGTTGTCCCTTACCTTTGTTTCACTTATGAATCAGACCTCATTTGGTGTCAGTGGGCTGCGTTTGAGCATATGGGCCCACTGTGGAGGCAAAATAAAACACCATGTTTTATTTTATGTGTATCAGAAATTGGTATCACAGCATACAGAAACCTGGGGTCCTTGGCTTTTGTCACATTGTTTTCTAGCACTCAGGAAATAAAACCCTTTTGAACCAAAGTTCCCTAAGCATTATTAACATTCTTGTTTTTTTGTTCCATGTTTGCTCTTGCGTATTTTGCTTGTTAACTTATGGCGTGTTTTTTTTTTTTTTAGAACCTGCTTGCATTCTAAAAATATGTGTGATAAAATACTTGTCTGAACTAGGTAAAAGAGAGCTCATTGCAAAAGCACAGTTCACATTCAACGATTTTCTTCATTTTACACAGCTTTCAGCTCAACATAGATATTTATTATAGCAAAAAGTAAAAAATAATGCGTTTTTTCAAAATTGACACTCTTTTTTTTGTTTATAGCGCAAAAAATAAAAACTGCAGAGGCAATCAAATACCACCAAAAGAAGGCTCTATTTGTCGGGAAAAAAAGGACATCAAGTTTGTTTGGGATGACCGTGCAATTATCAGTTAAAGCGGCGCAGTGCCGAATCGCAAAAAGTGCTCTGGTCTTTAACCAGCAAAATCCTCCGGGGCTGAAGTGGTTCAGCTGAATTTTTTTTCTTTTGGTGGTATTTGATCATGTCTGTGGTTTTTATTTTTTGCGCTATAAGAAAAATAGAGCGACAATTCCTCTGGGACTGTGACATCACAATGGACAGGGACATCATCCTGTGATGTCCCTATATAAGTCACCGCGCGCCATGTCCCTGCCAATGTGAGCGGAGGCAGCAACGAGGCAACATCTGAAGAGAAGAAGAGAAAAACAGAAGACGACGACAGCGGCGACAGAAGACCGGGCCACCGCCTGTAAAAGAGCTAGAAGAAGGGGCGGTGGCCCGGCAAGAAGAACCGAATATGGGGACAAGACCCCCGAAGAGGGGTACAAGACCCCCGAAGTCAGAAGAAGAGGGCGGCGACGAAGAAGAAAGCCGGGCTCCTCCGCTAGCAAAAAGACCCCCGAAGACGGACAGAAGACCCCTGGAGCTGTGCAATAAACTATTTTAACCCTTGTGTGTTGTGTTTTTTTTTTTCTTTTACTTTTACTTTTTACAGGTGAATGGGTAGGGGTACATTGTACCCCATACTCATTCACATAGGGTGGGGGGCCGGTATCCGGGGGCCCCTTTATTAAAGGGGGCTCCCGGATTCCGATAAGCCCCCCTCCCGCAGACCCCGACAACCAACGGCCAGAGAAGAGGCCCTTGTCCTCATCAACATGGGGACAAGGTGCTTTGGGGTGGGGGGGCACGCGGCCCCCCTTCCCCAAGGCACCCCCCCATGTTGAGGGCACACAGCCTGGTACGGCTCAGGAGGGGGGCTGCTCGCTCGTCCCCATCCCCTTTCCTGGCCGGCTGGGTAGCGTGCTCGCATAAGGGTCTAATGTGGACCTAGGGGGGGGGGGGGCCCACACCGATTTTTCGGCGTAGGGGTTCCCCTTTAAGTCCATACCAGGTGACGGGGCCAGCGACGCCTCCTTCGCTGGCCCCCGTTACCTGGAGACACACGCTCAAAATGAGCGGACTTTCCCCTGCGTGTGTGGGCGAGTCCGTTCATTTCAAAAGTATGGCGGATAGTCTGGCGGACTTAGTACGCCATATTAGTCCACTGAAAAAGTGCCGTGTGTGGGCAAGTAGCTCGTTCGGAAAGTCCGGTGGACAGTTCAGCGGGAAGTCCACCAGACTAAGTCCGCCGGATAGTCGGCTACGTGTGTATGCGGCATAACAGATGCACTGTCCAGCCCTGCTGCCAACAGCCTGTAAAAGTCTATGAGAGGCTGACAGTTGCTGTGGCTGTATAGAGGTAGATGGTACACTGAGTGCTACTAGCGTTTAGGGCAGTATGCACCCAGGGATGAATGCCCAGATTGGAAGCAGCCTGCACAACAGCTGCCAGTTTTTCATAGACTTTTACAGGCTGCCAGCAGTGGGGCTGGGCTTGCACCTTCCAGAACAATAGGGTCACATGCTCCGGGGCTATATGCCCAGTATGCTTGAGGCCTAATAGTTCCGTAAATATTGTAGTTTGTGGATGTTTGGTACTAACCTGATTAACCAGTTCCCGTCCGGCCTATAGCAAAATGTCGTCCTCCCAGGTCCTGTCTCGTGCGTGGCCGTGCTGCGGCACGATTTCTCACCAGCTGTGTCCATCGGAACTTTCCTGCAGACTAAATAATATACACTCATTTGGGTGTGGCAGAATACATTTATCCTAAATTTATGAAGAACAATTATTTATTTGTAAAATTGTATAACAGCAACAGAAAGAAAAATGTGTTTTTTTTTGCAAAAAATAAAAAACACAGTTTGGATTAAATACCACCAAAAGAAAGCACTAGTTGTTTGGACAAAATTTATAAAAAAAATAGTTTGGGTACAGTGTTGCATGATCGTGCAATTGTCATTTAAAGTAATACAGGGCTGAAAGCTGAAAATTGGCCTGGGCAGGGTAAAAGTGCCTGGTACTGAAGTGGTAACGTAAATCCTATGTTAGTAAACATTTACAGGTAGAAGACGATTGCCAGCAGTCCACTGTACTTCAATAGTATAACTGCAAAAGTTGTATGAAAGAAAACATTTTTATCCCACAATTCTAACCATCTCTAACTGTCCATGGTCAGCTGGAATAAAATGATGCCTCAGATTTGGGCCTGTTTCTGGGATGCAAATGGGTCATAACCAGCAAGTTTTTGAGGTACATATTCTCTCACGAGACGTTATTCCAATTCTATGAAATAAAGAAAAGGATCCATAGTACCGTCTATGTGCCACTGTTGGTGTCAGATATCTCCTTCCTTATTCTCAGGAAGTCATTTACCCAGCTACAGTCACTTATGACATATTTTATTGTTTTTATATAAACCACAATGTGATCTCTTGACTTTAAACGCACACATTCACTATGACTTGTGACAGAGTGTTTCACTTCCTCAACCAAGAAGAGTGATTAGAAAGATAACTGCCATAAACAGCAATTGTTTTTCCCACAGAAAGAGTTCCTGCATTGCCCCCATACAAACTATGCTACAGTGACTTCACACAGATGAAAAGGACACTAGAAACAAAACAAAGTGCTTCTTGTAAAATCTCAAAAAAGTAATCCAAGCAATTACTTGTGACAGCTTTGTTCTGAGTTTTAGGTATCAGATATATATATATGTATGTATATATATATATAATGTATTATTATTATTAATAATAATAAATTATTATTTATATTCCAGATTAGATTCGAAAATCAGCAGAAGGCCTAAGGGTAAAACAAAGGCCCCTTTCACATGGGTGTTCCGTATGTCCGTTTTTCATCCATCCATTGTTGGATGGAAAATTAACATGTATCTCTATGGGATAGCGGACGTTAACGGATGATCACCTGCTGACATCCGTCTGCGTTAAGCTGAGCTTTTCTTCCGTCAAGAAAAACGGATGTTAGCGGACAATCCACTGACATCTGTTTTTCAACCTTTTTTTTTTCCCCCTCATTAAACACACTGTATATAGCTGGTTGCTAAGGAGGGAGCCGTGAAACCAGATGCCACATCCTTAACAACCGATGAGTCATCAGCTCTCAGCGGGGTTCCCCGCTGAGAGCTGTCTGTAAAAAAAAAAATGGCGACCAAAAAAAATGAAAAAAAAAAACAGCGTGGGGGTCCCCCCCAGGTCCATACCAGGCTCTTTGGGTCTAGTATGGATTTGGAGGGAACCCCTCTACGACAATGTTTAAAAAAAATGACACGGGGTCCCCCCAAAATCCATACCACACTCTTATCGGAGCATGCAGGAAAGGGAGAGGATGAGCAAACGGCTCTCCCTCCGAACCATACCAGTCTGCATGCCCAACATGGGGTGGATGCCTTGCGCCCCCTATTCCCAAAGCACCTTGTCCCCATGTTGATGGGGACAAGGGACTCTTCCCAGCAACCCTGCGATGGTCTGCGGGTGGGGGGCTTATCGGAATCTGGACCTCCTGGCACCCCCTTGTGAATGGGTATCGGGTACATCGTAACCCTACCCATTCACCAAAAAGGCAGTTAAAACTAAAATAAAAAAAACAAGAGCCAGTTTTTGACAAGTCCTTTATTAATAGCACTAAGCTGTCTTCTCTCCTGCCGCCGTCTCTTCCCGAGCCGTCTTTTTCAGCTGCCGTCTTTCCCTCTGCTGTCTTCATCCTCGCCGCTGGTTACCCGCTAAAAAAAAAAACTGCTTTTGTTCTGTAGCCGTCTTCCTTCATTGTGTTGTCACCCACTGTCTGGCATCTGTTATATAGCCATGGGGCTTGGCCATTAGATGACGTCACCCGGAGAGCCCGCCCCCTATATCTCTTGCCTATATCATTTCAATCAGATCCTCTAGAGATAAACTAAATTTGTTAAAATATTTACATTGGCTTTATTATAAACCTTCCAGGTTATTTAAAATGGGCAAATTGGCTCCCACCTTTTAAAAAATGCTTTGTTGACACTGGTCCCATTGGTCAGCTGTGTACTTACCTTTGTGCTAATCTATGATTTTAACTTTGTATAATAAATTGTGTTTTTTTTAGATATTATTTGTAGTTCTTTTTGGGGAAGTACCTGCTCCCTTTTAAAAGTCCCATATTTTGCTCTGTATTTGTTCTACTTTTTCTTAGAATACAATAATCTATGCACATGACTGTCTCTTATTGTTTTGCACTTTTGTGTATTATTGCTAGGAGAGAAGGACAGATACCTGATTCAGTCTGACTTGTTTATTGTCATACTTCATAGAGTAGTAAGGATTGATGTCTGTAACACACGCACTTTGCTTCCTATACTATGGACACTGTGATAGATGGTAACATATAGGTTTGTTCTATGCTTTCTTTGTCTTTTTCCAACGATGGGTTCAAAATATATATATTTGCATTGTATCTCAGATAAATCAAAAATTGAGTTTATGCTTTGCCCATTCTTATCTTCTCTATACAGTGCAAATGGTACTAATAAAAGTTATCTTAAAAAAAAAGGAGAAGCAGACTGATAGACTCATTTTTCTGTCACTCTGCTTTTTCCTCCTATCATCAAGCTTCTCGTAATGCAGTATAACTGATTGTCTACTTGTGCTGCTTCTCCCTCCCACACTCTGAGCTATGCTGTACAGGGACTGCCTCTATTTCTAAACATGAATTTCATATATTAGTGAATATAGAGCTTCATTATTGTGTTTCTTTTTATGCTTGGAGTTCAGCTTTATCACACATTACAAAAACCTGCACACTGTAGAAAGAAATTATGTTGTAGAAAGGGTTTTCACGCAATGATACATGACATTACATGCTCATGTACAAGATATACGCACATTATCCAGACATATAATACAATTACTGATGTCCTAAATTACCTGTTACATTTATATTGTGGCCACTTTAGGACACAAGTAGGGTCAAGCAGTGCTAAATCGAATGGATCCAACCATCACAAATTCAAGGGACAGTTGCATCCCAAAATTTCTGTCAGGTTTCTCAAAAGATAATTATTGGTATCATGTTAAGCCATACAAACAAGTTATATTAAGATTTTTTGGGGATTTTAAAAGGTAAGAATAAAAGATAATTTGTTGATCAGAAATTTGGATAAAGTAATAAAAATGTTCTTTTCTTGAGATGAAATGTGTCTTGAAATTATCAACATTAACAAGTAGATTGTACTGTCCCTATGCAGGGCAAAGAAATAAGTTCAATTTGCCAACCTGCTCTGTGCAGTGATTTTGTACAGAGCAGCCCAGATCCTCCTCTTCTCTGGTCCCTCGCCGCCACTCTTGGCTCCTCCCTCCTACTGAGTGCCCCCACTCAGCAAGCAGCTTGCTATGTGGACACCCGAGCCAAGCTGCTGCTCTGTGTGTCTATTCAAACATAGAGTCGTGGCTTGGCCCCGCCCACTTTCTCTCCTCATTGGCTCACTGACTTTTATTGACAGCAGCCAATGGCGCACCATTGCTATCTCAGCCAGTGAAGAGGGTGAGTCCCGGACAGCCAAGACTCTTGTGCAACATCTCTGGATCGAGTTGGGGCTCAGGTAATTATTGAGGGGGCTGAGAGGGGCTGTTGCACACAGAAGGTTTTTTATCTTAATGCATTATGATAAAAAAAACTTCAGACTTTAGAACCAATTTAAGTCAAGGATGTTACAAGCATCCCCGCCCCTTTGTTACATGCGGCTGTGGGGAATTGATAGGCGTCAGCTGATTGGACTAGTAGCCCGCTATCATGTGACAGTTTCCCATGTGTCCGGGCCACATATGTGATTCATATTTGTTCCAATGTTTCCTCCGTCTTCTGATGTGGGGAAAAAGGGAGCCATATACATGCTATAGGTGGCTGGATGTGAGCAGACATGTGTCCACCTCTATCCACCCATTGCTGGTCAGGTCAGTAAAAACAGACCTGGGTGAAAACTCCTACCGTTCAGTCCGACAAACCTGAATGGACGCACATTCACTTACATTCATAGGGATACATTGCAGTTTTTGAGCCATGTAGCCAGGGGTCAGGCGGCACAGTGGTGTAGTGGTTAGCACTCTCACCTAGCAATATAACGGGTCACTGGTTCAAATCCCAGCCACAACACTACCTGCCTGGAGTTTGCATGTTCTCCCTGTACCTGCATGGGTTTCCTCCCACCCTCCAAAGACATGCAGGTAGGTTAATTGGCTTCTGTCTGAAATTGACCCTAGTATATGAATGGGGACCTTGGATTGTGGGCTCCTTGAGGGTAGAGACCAATGTGAGTGTGCAATGTACAGGGATAGGCACAATTGTAGACGCTTACTCAGGTTGAACTGGATGGACTGGTGTCTTTATTCAACTGTACTAACTATGTAAAAACAGACCGACAGAACGCCAGTGAGAAAGGACCCTAAATAGCACAAACAAATAAGGAAAGCAACTATTTTTCTCTACATACCGCTATTTTCCTCCTATGAAAAAACAATAAAGTATTGAACAAACTGATGTACATATTTACTCAATTTTCTTCTATCCTCGAGTTGTGAAATAAAAGCCATGATGGAATATATCCTAGACCTAGACAGAATCTGGAGATAATTCTTACCGATGATGTGTGGTCCCTCAGGCAGTGATTTTAAAACAAGCCAAACCTTTGCATTAGGCGAGAGACAGGCAAGAAAATGTGCTTATTGGAAGCAAATCGCACCCGTGGGAGGTCAGCGGACCCTGGGTGAATGTGATTATGTTGTTTCTTTCCCAGAGCGCTGTACTTGTTACTCTGCAGTAGCTTTGAGTTAGCAGACAAATAGATGGTGGATTCAAATACAATCCTTGCTCCTAATTCATGCACTTGCACTGCCATATTACAGGCGACCCCCTCACATTTTCTGTTACACGTTTTTTGTCATGATGCATAATGCCCCAATGGACACTTGATTTATAAAGAATTTGCATATCCATTCAACCATTGAAAGTGCATGTACATTCTTATGCCCTGTACACACGGTTGGTGTCGATCAGATCTTGTTGTCAGAAAATCCGATCGTGTGTGGGCTCCATGTGACTTTTTCCATCGGAATTTTCGACACACAAAGTTTGAGAGCAGGCTTTAAAATTTTCCGACAACAAAATCCGATTGTTTAAATTCGTGTGTAGACAATGCAGACAGAAAAAGTGCCACGCATGCTCAGAATAAATTACGAGACGAAAGCTATTGGCTACTCTTTATAGTTCCGACGTACATGTTGTACATCACCTCGTTCTGAACGATCAGATTTTCTGACAGCTTTGTGCGACCGTGTGTATGCAAGACAGTTTGGGCCAAAATCCGTCAGAAAAAATCAGACGGATTTTGTTAGTCGGAGTGTCCGACCATGTGTACAGGGCATTAGTGTGCCAGTGGGGCAAAAGCGAATGTAGATAAGCTATATCCTGTGCTGGTCGAATGTAAACCATTGATTTAAAAGAGAAAATACTGCATATGGCCACTAGATTGGAGCCATGTATTTAAAAAAATTGGTATTATAATTAGCTATATTATCCACTTCCTGCAAATATATGTACCTGTACATCCTTGGGATTTAATGGTTCTACCATGATCATAGCTGCAGCTGCCGTCATGGTATTTTATTTTTAGAGCTGGTGATGCTCTATAATGTAAAAGTGATTCAGCAGTTATACAGCCGCTGGATCACTTTTACATGTGGTGGAAGGTAGTCTCCCCATCCCACCATCTTCCCGGGATCTCCCGGCAGTTGGGCTGGTACACCACAGAGATCAAGGAGGAACTTCCATTCCCCAATCATATCTACAGTGTATGAAACCAGAAGCGACAAGGATTTTGTAATTTCCTGTTTTGTTGTTTACATAATGTTACTTGCTTGTAAAACATCTCATCAAACCAATCTCGGTTTGATCACATGCCTTGGAGGGGCAGAAGAGAGATCTGGGGTCTAATAGATCCCAGATGTCCCAGTGATGCCTGGTACACACTATCATTTTTTTTTTTGTTAAAAAAAAGGTAACGTATCGATGTACTAACTAGTGGCGGCTGGTGCTCAACTTTCTTGGGGGGAGGCAGCTGACAGGGACCAGGACACACTGATCAGCACCCGCAGTGTACCCGGAGTAGCTGTCACAATGGATGTTCATCCTTGTGATAGCAATGACGTTGATTAACCACTTCAGCTCCGGACCAATAAACACCTTAAGGACCAGAGGTCTTTTTGCAATTTCGCACTGCGCTGCTTTAACTGGTAATTGCGCGGTCATGCAATATTGCACCCAAACGAAATTTGCGTCCTTTTCTTCCCACAAATAGAGCTTTCTTTTGATGGTATTTGATTGCCTCTGCGATTTTTTTTTTTTGCGATATAAATGGAAAAAGAGCGAAAATTTTGAAAAAAAAAGATATTTTCTTCTTTTTGTTATAAGAAAAATCGAATAAACTAAATTTTAGTCATACATTGAGGGCAACATTTATTCAGCCACATGTCTTTAGTAAAAAAAATGTCAATAAGCGTATATTTTTTGGTTTGCGCAAAAGTTATAGCATCTACAAACTAGAGTACATTTTCTGGAATTTACACAGCTTTTAATTTATGACTGCCGATCTAATTTCTTGAGGTGCTAAAATGGCAGGGCAGTACAAATCCCCCCCAAATTACCCCATTTTGGAAAGTAGACACCCCAAGGAAATTGCTGATGGGTATGTTGAGCCCATTGAATATTTATTTTTTTTGTCCTAAGGGATTGAATAATGACAAAAAATAAATAAAATGGTGGAATTGCACCCCAAAATATATTCCGCTACTTCTCCCGAGTATGGGGATACCACATGTGTGGGACTTTTTGGGAGTCTAGTCGCGCACGGCACCCCGAAAACCAATCACCACCTTCAGGATTTGTAAGGGTACAAATTTTTGATTTAACTCCTCACTACCTATCACAGTTTCGAAGGCCATAAAATGCCAAAATAGCACAAAACCCCCCAAAATGACCCCATTTTGGAAAGTAGACACCCCAAGCTATTTACTGAGAGGCATGTTGAGTCCATGGAATATTTTATATTTTGCCACAAGTTGCGGGAATATTACAAACTTTTTTTTTTTTGCACCAAGTTGTCACTAAATGATATATTGCTCACACATGCTATGGGCATATGTGAAATGACACCCCAAAATACATTCTGCTGCTTCTCCTGAGTACGGGGATACCACATGTGTGGGACTTTTTGGGAGTCTAGTCGCGCACGGCACCCCGAAAACCAATCACCACCTTCAGGATTTCTAAGGGTGCAAATTTTTGATTTAACTCCTCACTACCTATCACAGTTTCGAAGGCCATAAAATGCCAAAATAGCACAAAACCCCCCCAAATGACCCCATTTTGGAAAGTAGACACCCCAAGCTATTTACTGAGAGGCATGTTGAGTCCATGGAATATTTTATATTTTGCCAAAAGTTGCGGGAATATTACAAACTTTTTTTTTTTTTGTCACTAAATGATATATTGCTCACACATGCTATGGGCAGAAGTCAAATTACACCCCAAAATAAATTCTGCTTCTTCTCCCGAGTACGGGGATACCACATGTGGGGGACTTTTTGGGAGCCTAGCCACGTACGGGACCCCGAAAACCAAGCACTGCCTTCCGGATTTGAATATAAAATGCTACCAAAAAACCTGTTAGCGATGGCAGGGATCAGGCCTGACTCTGCGATCGCTGCAGTTATGTGTTTAGTGTTTTGTAAGTGACAGTGATCGATCGATACTGCACTTGGGTGGGCTGGGCAGAGGGGCAAAACGCAGGTGCTAGCAGGTATCTGGGCTGATCCCGCTAACAATGCGTTTTTTTGGAACCCTAAACTGCTGGGGACGCTAGTATAGATCTGATCAGATCAGATATTGATCTGTTCAGATTCTATAGCACTACGGGAGGTGTATGCTTTGCGTGTGGGTGTTAGCGGTACTGGCACTAACCTAGCGCTGCCTGGGGCGACGCATACCCTGACCCTAAAACCTAATTGATATCACCCGCCGGGTGATCAGGGGGTTAAACCTTTATTGGGTAATAAATGATGGGTGCCCTGATGCTATAAAAAACAAACTAACCAGAGTCACCCGTAACACTTATACGGTGATCAGTGGTGAAAGGGTTAACTAGGGGCAATCAGGGGGTTCAAATTTTTATTAGGTAGTATATGGGGGTCCCTGGCGCTATATAAAAACCTGACGGGGAACCTAAATAACTAACTGGCTAACCAGCGTCACCAGTGACACTTATACTGTGATCGCTGGTGAAAGGGGGTGAAAGGGTTAACTAGCAGCAATCAGGGGGTTAAAACCATTATTGGGTAGTATATCGGGGTACCTAGCGCTATAAAAACCTGGCGGTGAACCTAAAAAAATAACTAGCTACCTAGCGACACTAGCGACACTGATGCAGCGATCAGAAAAATTATCGCTTAGTGACACTGGCAAAAGGGGGTGAAAGGGTTAACTAGCGGAAATCAGGGGGTTAAAACCATTATTGGGTAGTATATCGGGGTACCTAGCGCTATAAAAACCTAGCGGTGAACCTAAAAAAATAACTAGCTACCTAGCGACTGTAGCGACACTAATGCAGCGATCAGAAAAACGATCGCTTAGTGACACTGGCAAAAGGGGTGAAAGGGTTAACTAGCGGAAATCAGGGGGTTAAAACCATTATTGGGTAGTATATCGGGGTACCTAGCGATATAAAAACCTGGCGGTGAACCTAAAAAAATAACTAGCTACCTAGCGACACTAGCGACACTGATGCAGCGATCAGAAAAATTATCGCTTAGTGACACTGGCAAAAGGGGGTGAAAGGGTTAACTAGCGGCAATCAGGGGGTTAAAACTATTATTGGGTAGTATATCGGGGTACCTAGCGCTATAAAAACCTGGCGGTGAACCTAAAAAAATAACTAGCTACCTAGCGACTGTAGTGACACTAATGCAGCGATCAGAAAAACGATCGCTTAGTGACACTGGCAAAAGGGGGTGAAAGGGTTAACTAGCGGCAATCAGGGGGTTAAAACCATTATTGGGTAGTATATCGGGGTACCTAGCGATATAAAAACCTGGCGGTGAACCTAAAAAAATAACTAGCTACCTAGCGACACTAGCGACACTGATGCAGCGATCAGAAAAATGATCGCTTAGTGACACTGGCAAAAGGGGGTGAAAGGGTTAACTAGCGGCAATCAGGGGGTTAAAACCATTATTGGGTAGTATATCGGGGTACCTAGCGCTATAAAAACCTGGCAGTGAACCTAAAAAAATAACTAGCTACCTAGCGACTGTAGCGACACTAATGCAGCGATCAGAAAAACGATCGCTTAGTGACACTGGCATAAGGGGGTGAAAGGGTTAACTAGCGGCAATCAGGGGGTTAAAACCATTATTGGGTAGTATATCGGGGTACCTAGCGATATAAAAACCTGGCGGTGAACCTAAAAAAATAACTAGCTACCTAGCGACACATGCAGCGATCAGAAAAATGATCGCTTAGTGACACTGGCAAAAGGGGGTGAAAGGGTTAACTCTAGGGGCAATCAGGGGGTTAAATCTTTATTGGGGGGTGATAGGGGGCTACCCTGGACCTAACACTAACTGTCCTGACAGTTTTTACTGTCACAACTGACACTGAATGCATTGATCAGTAAAGAAATGATCAATGCAATCAGTGACACTGTGACTGGGGGGGGAGGGGGGGCGGGGGGCGATCGGGGGGGGGTTTGTGTGCCTGTGTGTACCTACATGTCAGTGTAGTGTTGGTGCACACTTACTATTAGTCTTCTCCTCGTAGTCCGGTCAAAAAGACCGCCCCGAGGAGAATGACATCACTTCCTCCTTCCTGTGTAAACAATACACAGTGGGAGGAAGCTTCTCATTGGCCAGGAGCGATCCAGAGGGGGTGGCCGAAAACCAACGGCCATCCCCTCATCACGGAGCGCTCCTGGAGCGAACCGGACCGCCGTATCCAGCGGGAGGGGGTCCGATCGGACCCCCCACCCGCTGGAAGGCAGGCACGTACATCTACGTGATTGTGCCTGCCTGTGCCATTGTGTTGACGTACATTGGCAATACAGCGGTCCTGAAGTGGTTAAAAAGAAAAAAAGAGACAGCACCAAAAAATGTTTTTAAATAATAAAATGAAAAAAATGTAAAGCACCCCTGTGCTCACACACAAATGCAAACGCATATGTAAACAGTAATCTCATGACACACTTGTGGTATTGCCGTGAACCTCGGAGTGAGAGAACTAATTCTAGCACCAGACCTTCCGTGTAACTCTAAAGTGGTAACCTGTAAAGGCCATTAAAATATCACCTATGGAGATTTTTAAAGAGGAAGTAAACTCTCCCACTCTGATGCTTCTTTTCATTTAGTCCATTATAATAAGTAATTATCAAACTATAGCCACTGTAACCCAGCCCAAATAGCATATTACTTACTGTTTAGAGAAACATTAAAAATCTTGTTTCCAGGGGTTAGGCCATCTTAAGTATTGTTTTCTGAGTCCACAGTGGAGTGTGTTTCCGCCCTTACATTGAGCACTTCCTGTACTGTTAACCAAGCCTCCTTCTCAATCCAACGTTTCTATGGCAACCCTGCTTCCCTGTTTATAGCTGACTTGTTTATTTCATAGTATTTACTTGTGCTGATTACCTAGTGTTTGCCTGTATGAGTCCTATCCGCTTCAGCTGATAAGACTGCAGTACTGCTGTCCCATGCCCTGGTTTACACTGTATGTGAGGTCACATGGTCACATAGTGTGTAGAAGGAAGCTCTGAGTGATTAGCAGCCTGCTGGGAGTTCAGTGTTGTGCCTTAGGAAGTCCTGATAACAGATAGATAAGTCATAGAGAGTGTGCCGTAAATCTGGGGAGATCTGGGCATGCTCAGTGACATCATTCTAAAGAACAAAAAGGATTCCAATAGTACTAAGCAAGTAAGCAGATATCTACAAGCAGTGTTCATTAGGGTTTTTTTATGTTGATTCACATGGGACAAAGTTGTGGGGGAGGGTTTACAACCACTTTAAGCACCATCGTTTCCATGGGTATGCGCAAGTGTCACATGTTAGGCATCTATTTGCTCAGTGTAACATCATATTTTAAATTTTACCAAACAAGTTGGTATTATACTGTGTTTGTGTGCACTGAAATTCATGAAAGTGTATTTTTTACAAAAAAATTGCGTTTGAAAAAAAGCTGCGGAAATATAATGTGACCTAATAAAAAAAAATAAAAAAATTTTTTATTCTCCAGGGTTTCTGCTTTCAGATAATATATACTGTTGAGGCTTCTAGGTGATTATTTAGAAAAAAAAGCTTATTTTTCATGTATGTGAGAAGTGTCAGAACTAGCTTGGGCAGCAAGTGGTTAAATCAATGTTTACTTTTTTTTTTTTTTTGCACAGAACGAGCGTACGTGCACTTTCACTGAACAAATGGCTGCTCGAATCAACCACCATTGTCAAGTATTGTTTTCCATGGGAGCAAATCGAGTCCACCAGACACTCTTCAGATGTGTAAATAATAAATAATAGAAAAAAAACCCCACACAAAATATATAAATAGGTAAAATTATGATTAAAAACTGGTGGATAGTAGCTAGCTTTTTTACTATCTTGTCTTGTTGCTAGGACGTTGCTAAGACACTCCCAGCCGATTCAGAAGTGAAGTGAAGTTAGGTCCAGATGTAGATGTGGTCCAGTTTGTCTTGGTGGGCTGGGGGAAAAGTCCCTATTGATTTCCTTGGTGTGATAAAAGAACACACTGCTTAGGAGTGTAAAGAAGTTTTAACTCAAAATCCCCACTCTATATGACAACATGCAAAAAAGGACATCAACGGCGCATGTTTCTGCTGGGCGATCTGTGCACACCCAGAAATGTAGGCATCCACGCTATAAGATTTGCTGTCAGGCCACACGCAGACTGGTGTCATCTGTCTTTTATGTGCCGTCACACCTAGAAATCAGTGTAAAGCTTTTTATTGGACATTTTTTAGCTCTACAGTCATTTCACATAAAATACAACAATAACTGGTTTTGTAACATTCACAGAGAGGCAGTACAGCGCACTACCGTCAAGAATATCTAAAAACATATTCAGATTTTACTTCTTGTAAAACCCTGCATGTATTTAAACCTTAAAAACTGACTTATCTTATTTGCTCTATTTTATTCTATTAAATGTACAATAAAAGGCATTTTGTTATGTTTGGTCGATAAATACAAATAAGAAATAACTGTTGAACTTGCTAGAAGTTCACTTAGCACTTGTAATATATGCCTGTGTATCTTAGGCCTCTTTCACACTACCGATCCATTCAGGTCCACCTGTCAGTTTTTCAGGCGGGCCTGAACGGATGCTTCATAGACCTCTATGGAGCGTAGGATGTCAGCGGTGACATGTCCGCTGGCATCCGACCCGCTCCGATCCGAAAAAGTGTAACGGAGGAAAAACCTACTTTTCCATCCGTCATTGGATTGGGTGACGATGCACTCTGCGGTCCGTCATCATCCAATCTCCCATAGGGGAGAGTGGCACTCTGACAGGTCCGTCCCTGCACTGTGTGCGGGGACCGACCTGTCATCTTCCTGCTCAGTGGGGATCGACGGAGCAAACCCCGCTAAGCAAGCGGATATCCACGGGGCGGAACATTACTGATCCTCCCCATGTGAAATAGCCCTTACCTTGAAAATTATAACTGCATAAATCCAAGAGGGGGGGGCTTGGGGGCGCAACACCTGTAATGTGTGCCTGTATATCGTCCCCTGACAGTACCATCAAGGATGCATGCGGTTATTGCTGCAAAGTAGATAACCTTCATGCAGGGCTATACTCACTATTCAATGAGAATGTGACTACTGACTGCAGTACAGCAAATATTTTAGTCATGTCTGATGAAAAGTGTAACTTACAAGCTTTCATTTTGCCCCTAGAGGTTGAAACAACCTTTTGATATATATTTCAAATTTTAAATCCTGGCTTTGGTTATTCTGGTGTTATGACGCCCATCCAGGGAGAATCCTGTGTAGACAGTGGCGTATGTCCAGATCAGTGAGACCTGTTTCTATACCTTCCATTGTGTGTCATGAGGAAGCAGTCCAGCGAAACGTGTTGACGCAAAGGGGCTCACGCAGGTTTTTGATGCCATACTGTTGAAACATCATTCCTTTTCTTGGGTATATGTTATATCCGTCTCTTCTAGCCATTGCGTAACCGTCAATGGTCGATATCTTTTTTATAATTTTATATTGTCTATTCCTATGTATATGTTCAATAAAATCCATTTTTTTAAGATAATAGATTGTTGTTCCAATCTGCTTCCAAAGTCCGACCTAGGGGGTTTCTTTTTTTCTTTTCTCATCCCTTATCACCAAATGAAAATAAAGGAAAACATCCTGATAAAAAGTAAATGAATGCTGCCCCCTCATCTAGAGATTGATAAGCTGCAATATATTACATTTCTGTACTTCTCCCATATTGTTTTCCTATAGGTGTGGTTCTGCTATTCTTAGACTATACGGCATTTGTAAAAATAGCATGAAGATGGTGTTCACAATCAGATTAGAAATGTCAGTTCCGTAGTAGAAGTTAGAAGATAAGAGCAGATAGAACAGCCATGCTTCCTTTGCCCCAGGTTCATAAATAAACATACATAAGTATACATTGTTGTGGTTTTCCTTTTTCTAAAACTGGATTTTGCAGGTTGGGGAGTTCCACACTTCAACGACACAGACTACAACATTATATTACATGCAGTAACACAAGAGATAAAGAATCCCCACAGCCCATGTAGGAAAATAACTGCAGGAACCTTCCGCCTTCTTTTTTTTACAGAGTTTGCCACAAAATGCACTCAGTCGCGATCATCGCACGTAATCACTAGCTGCCTGAACACTCACAAATAGCTGTGTTCACATAGCTAGTGATCACACAGCAAGTGATTACGGGCTCTCAGTACTCAAAAAGAATCGCGGTTGGGGTTGATAGCTGGCAAATAGGCATTTTCAGGCATAAGATATACCTAGCGTAAAAAGCTCCTTTCTCTGGGGCGCACAGCTGACCATAGAAGCGCATGACTGTACACCCTTGTACTCATGTAAATGCCGATACTTCTGGTCATTGCCGTTTACCTGCACCTAGGAGATATTTTCTAAACGTGAAACTTCTGAGAAAATACATTGTACGTGTATGTGCAAGTAAACACAGCAGCTTCAGCGTTTATATAAGTACAAGTGCATACAACCATTCACTTCTATGTCTGGCTGGTTCTCGGGGCAGAAAAACACTGGGGTTGATTCACTAAAATGGGAGCATGCAAAATCTGGTGCAGTTGTGCATGGTAGTCAATCGGCATCCAGCTTGTTCAATTAAAGTGGTTTTCAAGGTTTTTCACCTTTATGCATTCTATGCATGAAGGTAAAAAAAAATTCTGTCTGCAGCAGGCCCCCCCCCAATACTTACCCGAGTTCCATCACGATCCAGAAGTGTGCAGGAGAGACTTGGCCCCCCACGGGGACTTTCTCTCCTCATTGGCCACTGGTTCCTGCTGCTGTCAGTCACAGCCAGTGAGCCAATGAGAAGAGAGTGGGGCAGAGCCATATCACAATTCTGTGTGAGAATGAACATGCGGATCAGCGAATCGAGAGCAAGCAAGCTATTTGCTCTGGGGGCACTTAGCAGGAAGGAAGGGCCAGGAGGACCCGTGGTGGAGCTGAGAAGAGGAGGATTGGGGCTGCTCTGCGCAAAACCACTGCACAGAGCAGGTAAGTAAGCAGGTAAGTATAAAATATTTTATTTTTTTAAACTTGCCTTTAATATCTCTTTAACCACTTGCTGGCCAGCCGCCATAATTTTATTGCGGCATGTCAGCTCGTTCCTGCAAATCGCCACACTGGTATGTCGGCTCCTTTAAGAGCCATAGCAGGCGCACGTCCACATCGACTGCACTGCAGGGAACACGATGTGCTTGTCCTGCACCGCAATGTCCTCCTGCCACCCGCGATCGCAGGCACGAGAGCCAGAACGGGGATTTGTGAGTGTAAACTCACAAATCCCTGTTCTGACAAGAGAGGAGAGACAGATTTGCTGTTCCCAGTAATTAGGAACAGCGATCTATCTCCTCCTTCAGTCAGTCACATCCCTTCACAGTTAGAAACACACATAAGGGAACACATTTAACCCCTTGATCGCTCCCTAGAGTTAACCCCTTCCCTGCCAGTGACATTTACACAGTAATCAGTGCATTTTCTTAGCACTGATCGCTGTGTAAATGTCAATGGTCCCAAAAAAGTGTCAGAAGTGTCCGATCTGTCCGATCTGTCTGCCTCAATGTCACATTCCCGCTAAAAATTGCAGATCACCACTATTACTAGTAAAAAATAAATTTAAAAAAATGCCATAAATCTATCCCCTATTTTGCAGACGCTATAACTTTTCCGCAAACCAATCAATATATGCTTATTGCGATTTTCTTTTTCTTAACCAAAAATATGTAGAAGAATACATATTGGCCTAAACTGATGAAGAAATTCGTTTTTCAGTTTTTCAATTAGTTTTTCAAAATTTTTGGGGAAAATTTATTATAGCAAAAAGTTAAAAATATTGTTTTTTTCCCCCAAAATTGTCTCTCTTTTTGTTTATATCGCAAAAAATAAAAACCGCAGAAGTGATCAAATACCACTAAAAGAAAGCTCTTTGTGGGGAAAAAAGTACGTAAATTTTGTTTGGGTACAACGTCGCATGACCACACAATTGGCAGTTAAATTGGCACAGTAGCGTATCCTAGTGTATGGTCAATAGGGAAAATCTTCCAGGGCTGAAGTGGTTAAAGTGATTGTAAAGTCTCATTTTTCTGTTGCAGTGGATTTGCAGAAAGCAGCGCCCGATCCTCCCCTTCTCCGAGCCAATGGCGCCGCTGCTGTGTCTCTGCTGTGAGGGAGAGCCCTGGACAGCCGAGATACTCATGGACAGGAGTGGACTGACAACTCATGGGGCCCCCGGGCAATAGGAGATTATGGGGCCCCCAGGCAATCAGAAATTATGGGGCCACACAGTAGACACAAACACACACACAGTATACAATCACACAGTATACACAGACCTGTTTCTATTGGCTGAGAAGGTACTAGAGAGGTGGGGCAGCTATAATCTCTGGATTTTTAGACCAAAAGGATGTCAGTAAGGGACATTTCAGAGACAGATGTAAAAAAAAAACACAAATTTTTACATACTGTGCCTGGTTTTACTGAGGCTGGCAACCCTGATGGGGCCCCCTAGTGGCAATGGTCAGTCCACCCCTGCTCGTGGACATCATTGGACATCAGACATCGGTCTGGCGCACGCAGAATGCATTAAGATAAAAAAAACCTTATGACTTTACAACCCCTTTGATAAAAAAATAATGGAAGCAGAGTTTGCACCCCCCAGTTTTAGTAAATCAGCCTCACCATTTTTTTTTTAAGCTGGGCAAATATTATGCCCGAAAACGTCAGTGTGCATAAGGCCTAAGTCAATATCTGTCTTTCTTGAAATATTAATATTTTCTAAAGCTTTCCTGTTTCATTCCCATTTTTGATTTCTAACTTTTTTACAATATTTTTAAGATTACTGACACAATATAAATAAATAAAAAAAAAAGTTTAATAAAAGGACTTCTAAATCTTTTAAATACCAAGTGAACTTAACCCGGTCTTATATAAGCCTTAAGATATTCTTTCTTTAGCCTGGACATTAAAATGGAACTTATAATCAGGTTTTTATTAGATATAGTGGTTATACTAATCCATTTGGTTTGCTACAAAACACCTACATATTAAAATAGAAACGTTTGTTTATATTCATAGTATAAGCATTTGAGTTATTGATATTGTTTCAGCAAAAGTTTTTATACAGCTAATACTACTACTTGTTTGCTGTTCCATATTTTCATGATTCTATTTATTTTGAGATTTGTAGGTGTTCTGGCTGGTGGCCATCAGAATATTAAATATTGCATCAAGCATTCAGGATTTATTCAGATAATGTGCAGGAACCTGCATTTTTCTACAAGTGATCAATGCAGGTCTCTGTAAGGCACATAAAAAAATGATTTTCCTTGTGCCCTGTTCTCACCACAAGGCAATGGTGATGTGTGGTTCAGAAGAATGTAGCATGTATGCATTTTTTTTGCAATGAAGTGCACATGAATACATATAAAATGCACATGAACACAATGCAAGTAAAAGTAAAGTAATGTAATGACACTGAAAAAAAAGTTGAAAAAAATTGCATGACGTATCATTTGCAGAGTGCCAGTTCACACTGATTCAGATGTGTTGTGAATTTGATGCGTTACAAAAAAACCTAGATTTGCATGTCATACAAAATCACAATGAGGGTTATTTACTAAAGGCAAATCCACTTTGCACTACAAGGGTACTTGGAAGTGCAGTCGCTGTAAATCCGAATGGGACATGCAAGGAAAATAAAAAACAGCATTTTAGCTTGCACATGATTGGATGATAAAATCAGCAGAGCTTCCCCTCATTTCAGATCTACCCCTTAGATTTAAAGTGACTACACTAGTAATGTGGATTTGCCTTTTCGTAGATCAACCCCATTGTGTTCAATGTCGGTTGTTCACATCTATGCAGTGCATTTGCAATGCGAATGCAATGCGGCATCAAAAAGTGTCCGGGAAAAGACCGATGAGAAATTTTCATCAGAAAATGCGACTGTGTGTGTGCTCCATCAGAATTTTGCTGGCCGAATTTCCGCCAGAAAAAATTTGAGAGCATGTTCTCAATTTTTCCGGAAAAATGTTCTAGTGGAAATTCCGATCGTGTGTATGCAATTCCGACTCCCAAAACTCACGCATGCTCAGATTCAACTACGAGACGGAAGCTATTGGCTACTGGGTGTTGAACTTCCTTTTTCTAGTCCCGTCGTACGCGTTGTACATCACCATGTTCTTGACCGGGAAAAGACCGATGAGAACTTTTCATCAGAAAATGCGACTGTGTGTATGCTCCATCAGAATTTTGCTGGCCAAATTTCCGCCAGAAAAAAATTTGAGAGCATGTTCTCAATTTTTCCGGAAAAATGTTCTAGTGGAAATTCCGATCGTGTGTATGCAATTCCGACTCCCAAAACTCACGCATGCTCAGATTCAACTACGAGACGGAAGCTATTGGCTACTGGGTGTTGAACTTCCTTTTTCTAGTCCCGTCGTACGCGTTGTACATCACCATGTTCTTGACCGGGAAAAGACCGATGAGAACTTTTCATCAGAAAATGCGACTGTGTGTATGCTCCATCAGAATTTTGCTGGCCAAATTTCCGCCAGAAAAAAATTTGAGAGCATGTTCTCAATTTTTCCGGAAAAATGTTCTAGTGGAAATTGCGATCGTGTGTATGCAATTCCGACTCCCAAAACTCACGCATGCTCAGATTCAACTACGAGACGGAAGCTATTGGCTGCTGGGTGTTGAACTTCCTTTTTCTAGTCCCGTCGTACGCGTTGTACATCACCATGTTCTTGACGTCAGAATTTGGTGTGACCGTGTGTATGCAAGACAGCTTGAGTGAAATCCCGTTGGGAAAACCATCAGAGCTTTTTCCGACCAAAATTTCCGATCACGTGTACGCGGCATTAGTATTACATATATAAACAAAATAAACAATTATTAACATACGCATGCATGTTCAATAATACAGATCCACCGAGCCTACCCAGTGAATAACCACAAGTTGCCTGGTGCCAAGGCCAAACTTATTTTAGTGGATATCAAAAGATGCCAACCCATACAAAGGGCTATAGCCTGCATATGTTCTGAACATATATGGCTGTCCCATTACACACCACACAAAGAAAAGAGGTTGTAAGAAAATGTACATGCATTGCAAAGATTATGCCAAGCTCATCGTT
Organism: Lithobates pipiens; assembly: GCF_037356315.1. Taxonomy (NCBI): domain Eukaryota; kingdom Metazoa; phylum Chordata; class Amphibia; order Anura; family Ranidae; genus Lithobates; species Lithobates pipiens. Next base: position 157,153,810 of record NW_027507903.1, read on the forward strand.
TTCACTTGCAAAACTGAAAATAGAATAAGATAGGCTATAGTTTACCTTTAATAACGAACAGATTCTTTTGTTAATTAGATTGACTCAAAGCTTTGCCTGCACTTAATCAGCCAAACTACTTGTGTAATTCATATATATTAGAAATTATAGGGATGAGCTGACAACTCTGGCACTCAGTAGGCTGTCATCTAATTTACTTCAGTATTGTAGAAAATTGTCAGGAAATAAAATTACTATGATGTCGGTAAGAATGTGCCTAATGTTTGTTGGAAGTTTGGAATAGGAATGCTGCATCTGGCACTGCCAGGTCAACACATGATAAATTGAGATTTTTGCACAGGGTGAGTGTGATATCTGCTCGGTTGTTTCTGACTATGGGAACCATGCCTGATACGCTTGAGAGCAATGCAGTGGTTTAAACTGAGTTCCAAGCAAACAGGTCCAATTGCCTTGTCTTTGCATTGGGACCATGCATGGCTAGGCTGCCTACCTTAGCCAAATGCAAATGGTGTGAACAGATTGTTAAAGGAAATGAATTGGTGTAAAGAAATTTGCAGGAAATATGATCTGAAAACAATATATATATATAATTATTTTTTTTTCTTCGTTTTTATGTTATGTTGGTATCAGGTTAAAGCGGGAGTCCGCCGAGACTACGCGTTTTTTTTTTTTTTTTAAAGCCAGCAGCTACAAATACTGCAGCTGCTGACTTTTAAAATAGTGACACTTACCTGTCCAGCGTGCCCGCGATGTCGGCACCCGAAGCCGATCTCTAGATCGTCTCTCGGGTCCTGCCGCCGCCATCTTGGGTATGGGAATCAGGAAATGGAGCCTTTCGGCTTCATTTCCCGGTTCCCTACTGCGCATGCGCGAGTTGCGCTGCGCAATAAGGACGGTCCCCGCTGCCTCTGGGATCTGTGTGTTTCCCAGCAAGCAGCGGGGCACTTGCGGAAAGGGGCGTAATCTACGCCCCTTTCCGCAGAGAGCTATCCCGGAAGTGGGTGCAGATACCTGTACTGTACAGGTATTTGCACCCCCCTCCCCCTTGAAAGGTGCCAATTGTGGCGCCGGAGGGGGGGAGGGTCCCGATGAGCGGAAGGTCCACTTTAGGGTGGACCTCCGCTTTAACTACAGTATGTGTAATGATTTTTATATAATGTTAGAGAAAGTGGTGTAATATTTGCAATTTGGTAGTTTGATTTTCTGTTATTTTTTAATCTGTATTATTTATTCTATGTAGTATTTTAATAAGGTGGTATGGTTTGTTAGAGTATTGAATTAATTTAGCTTTATTTGGTATTAATTATTATTACTGGTAATTTGATTGTTGTTATTGTGTCTTGTTTCTGTTCGTTATTATGATTTTGTGTTGTCCATCTAAATGTATCTGAATAATTTCCCTTTGGGATTAATAAAGTATTACGAATCTGAAACCGAATAGAAAATATCTTTATTATATTCACATATAATTAAAAGTATGTCCACTGAATCTCTTTTGAACAGCACAAGAATGTTAAGCCAGAGTGACGAAGAACAACACAATATAATAATTAATGGTCAGACCAACTACAGAACTGCAGTTCTTGTGGGATGTTCCTGGTCTGCAGGGGTCAGGACCTGTCAAAAGTGGTCCAACGACAAAAAAACTATTGACAGGGTCATGGGCAGCCAAAGCTCATGAATGCACTATGGAACAAAGGCAGGCCCATGTAGTTTCATAGTTTCATAGTTTGTTAGGTTGAATAAAGACACCAGTCCATCCAGTTCAACCTGAGTGAGTGTCTACAATGGTCCCTTTCCCTGTACATTGCTACACCCACATCAGTCCCAATCCTCAAGGAGCCCACAATCCAAGGTCCCCATTCATATACTAGGGCCAATTTTGGACAGAAGCCAATTAACCTACCTGCATGTCTTTGGATTGTGGGAGGAAACCAGGGTACCCGGAGGAAACCCACGCAGGCACAGGGAGAACATGCAAACTCCAGGCATGTAGTGTCATGGTTGGGATTTGAACCAATGACCTTCTTACTGCTAGGTGAGAGTGCTAACCACTACACCACTGTGCTGCCCATCCAATAGATCCAGTAGATCCAGTAGATCCAGTAGATCCAGTAGTCTGATCCAATAGAAGAGCTACTGTTGTTCAAATTGCTGAAAAAGTTAATGGTGGTTCTGATAGAAAGGTGTCAGAACACACAATACAGTTATATAGGGCTGCATAAACGCAAGCAAGTCAGGGTGCCAACACTAACCTGTTTCCATGGCCAAAAGCACCCACAATGGACATGTAAGCATCAAAACGAGACCACAAAGCAATGGAAGAAAGTGGCCTGGTCTGATGAATCATGTTTTCTTTTACATCATGTGGATGGAAAAATCCATGGGTGTCGCTTACCTTGGGAATAAATGGCACCAGGATGCAGTATGGGAAGAAGATAAGCTGGCAGAGGCAGTGTGATGCTTTGGGCATGTTCTGCTGGGAAATCTTGGGTCCTGCCATTCATGTAAATGCTGCTTTGGAGTCCATGCCTTAACGGGTCAGGGCTGTTTTGGTGGCAAAAGGGGGACCTACTCCATATTAGGTGGGTGGTCATAATGTTATGGCTGATTGGTGTATATTGTGTATTTGACATTAAAAAGTGTGCCCCTCTATGCTTTATATCACTTGCAATGAAAAAAGAAAGCAGTTCCAAATATTTGCTATATTATCTAATTTAGGAAAAGGCCATAGTTACATAGTATGTGAGGTTAAAAAAAGACACAAGTCCATCAAGTCCAACCTATGTGTGTGATTATATGTCAGTATTACATTGTATATCTCTGTATGATGTGGTCGTTCAGGTGCTTATCTAATAGTTTCTTGAAACTATCAATGCCCCCCACTGAGACCACTGTCTGTGGAAGGGAATTCCACATCCTTGCCGCTCTTACAGTAAAGAACCCTCTGCGTAGTTTAAGCTTAAATCTCTTTTCTTCTAATTTTAATGAGTGGCCATGAGTCTTTTTAAAGTCCCTTCTGCGAAAGTTTTATCCATATTGTGGGGTCACCAGTATGGTATTTGTATATTGAAATCAAATCCCCTCTCAAGCGTCTCTTCTCCAGAGAGAATAAGTTCAGTGCTCGCAACCTTTCCTCATAACTAATATCCTCCAGGCCCTTTATTAGCTTTGTTGCCCTTCTTTGTATTCGCTCCATTTCCAGTACATCCTTCCTGAGGACTGGTGCCCATAACTGGACAGCATACTCTAGGTGAGGCCGGACCAGAGTCTTGTAGAGCGGGAGAATTATCATTTTATCTCTGGAGTTGATCCCCTTTTTAATGCATGCCAATATTCTGTTTGCTTTGTTAGCAGCAGCTTGGCGTTGCATGCTATTACTGAGCCTATCATCTACTGGGACCCCCAGGTCATTTTCCATTCTAGATTCCCCCAGAGGTTCTACCCCCAGTGTATAAACTGCATTCATATTTTTGCCACCCAAATGCATTATTTTACATTTTTCTACATTGAACCTCATTTTCCATATAGTTGCCCACCCCATTCATTTGTTCAAATCTTTTTGCCAGGTTTCCACATCCTGCGGAGAAGTTATTGCCCTGCTTAGCTTACTATCGTCCGCAAATACAGAGATTGAACCATTTACCCCATCCTTCAGGTCGTTTATGAACAAATTAAACAGGATTGGTCCGAGCACAGAACCCCCCAGTACCCAAAGCTGGCCATTCTGGATACTCTTCATTTATTGCCACCCTCTGAACTCGCCCTTGTAGCCAGTTTTCAATCCATGTACTCACCCTATGGTCCATGCCAACGGACCTTATTTTGTACAGTAGACGTTTATGGGGAACTGTGTCAAATGCTTTTGCAAAATCCAGATACACCACATCTACGGGTCTTCCTTTATCTAGCTGACAACTCACCTCCTTTATAGAAGGTTAGTAGATTGGTTTGGCAAGAACGATTCTTCATGAATCCATGCTGATTACTGCTAATGATACCATTCTGATTACTAAAATCTTGTATATAGTCCCTTATCATCCCCTCCAAGAGTTTACATACTATTGATGTTAGGCCAACTGGTCTGTAATTCCCAGGGATGTATTTTGGGCCCTTTTTAAACATTGGTGCTACACTGGCTTTTCTCCAATCAGCTGGTACCATTCCAGTCAGTAGACTGTCAGTAAAAATTAGAAACAATGGTCTGGCAATTACTTGGCTGAGTTTTCTAAGTACCCTCGGGTGCAAGCCATCTGGTCCCAGTGATTTATTAATGTTAAGTTTCCCAAGTCTAATTTTAATTCTGTCCTCTGTTAACCAGAGGACCAGAGCCGATAATACTTGGAGAAATAAATCCAAAAATTTAAACTTGGTATTGAAACCTCTGTAGCATAAACTTCAACAGCTTTATCATCCACAAGATATTCCAAATGGAACTAAAAAAGATATGCATATATTTTTCAGTAGCTGTATATATTGATTATTGTTGATCGCACTGCCTGGAAGGAAATGGGTGCATTATCATAACTACAAGCAATATAAGTTCCAGCAGTTTTATACATTCCACAGCGCTGACAATGGTATCAAGATCTGATGCTTCCTGAAATACTATCACACCATTTACAGTCAGAGTTATTTATGTGGACATATATAAAAAGGCTGAGTGTCATAAGAATTTTATTAAATTCCATTTAAAACATATGCAACAAGGTAAAATACTTTCTATTTAGTGGTTTACAACATGCATATATTTCAAACACCTTTCAGATGTAGGCTTGATGCGCTTCGGAATTCCTTCTTCGGGAGCACAAGTGGAGGAATCAGTACAGAGAAACCCCCTCAAGATCTTTTCAAAGGTATCAAGAAATCAAATTCACTGGAATTCATGACATGAACATGTTTCCCAGAAGGTGCATCCAAAAGAACACGATGGAATCACTGTCTTTAATAAAGGGACCATAACCCAATGCCATGACTCTAATATCACAACATAGGAGAGTACCCAGTATCACAAGAATGATAGTCAAAGGTTATATGTGTGAACAACAACAGGAGCTCCCAAATCATGTCCAGAAAAATGGGCAGATCTTAAAATCCTGGAGTAGTCACATAGCTGCCCCTTAAAGGTTGTGTTATGTATGAGTGTTGGTGGCTTTTTGGCTATTTCCGGGTGTCTTTACCTGAAAGCCAGTGGTTCCATCGTGTTCTTTTGGATCTACCTTCTAGGAAACATGTTCATTTCATAAATTCCAGTGAATTATATTTCTTTATACCTTTGAAAAGATCTTGAGTGGGTTCCTCTGTACTGATTCCTTCACATGTTCTCCTGAAGAAGGATTTCCGAAACCCATCAAGCCTACACGTGAAATGTGTTTGGAATCTATGCATGTTGTAAACTGTTAAGTGGAGAGTAGAGCAAATGGGGGGACTGAGAGGTAACAAACCTCGGGACTTTAACGGTATCAAGTGCATAGATCAAAATAGCAGAGGTAGAAATATAAAAGACATTGATTTTTATTAAATTACAAAAAGATAAAAACAAAAGGAAGACAGTAATGCATCCATCCAACAAAATATTGGAATTATTCAAACATAGTCATATATAGCACTACCACTCTCGACATGTTTCACTCATTAGAGTTTCTTCAGGAGAATTGGACAACGCCGCCATGACGGAAATCCGGGGAGATCTACTGCGCATGCGCCAGGTGACGTAAATCACGTCAGTGGCACATCACGGCCATCTTTGAATACCCGTGCCCGCCATGCCGGAAGTCCGGTGAGATCTACTGCGCATGCACCAGGTCACGTAAATCACGGCACTGGCGCATCGCGGGCGCGATGCGCCAGTGACGCAGTTTACGTCACCTGGCGCATGTGCAGTAGATCTCCTCGGATTTCCGGCATGGCTGCGATGCCTGATTTCCGCCCAGAGGGGGCTCTTATAAGGCAGCTGTATTCTGCCTTACCCTCTGTTGAGATGGCCATTGAGGGACATGTTCCCTCCTCTCGGGTTCTCTTTATCCTTTTAATGCTTGGGTAAGACACTAATTACTTTCATTCTGGGCCAATATTTATTTATTTTTTGACCCATGAATCTATAAATTCTCAGCTATACCCTTTACTCTTTCTATTTAGATACCTGATTCAGCTAACACTTGGTTCGCTGTCAGCTGCTGACGCTTTTGAGTCTGTTTGGTTTCGGGCTATTAGCAAGTTAGCTATTCTCTCTCCGCATTGATTCTACACCAACTATTAGCTACCCAGAGGTAATATCCCTGCTAATGAGGGCAACATTTTTTTGTTTCCCAGTGGATGTATAAAATATTTAATTTATATATTTTTTTACATACCTTAGACTCATACAATTTGAGTGTCCCCCTCTGCAAGCATTATCAACTCGGCTTTCCTGAGCATGTGGGGCTGTCTTCAATTTTCAATATTTTAATATATTTTCCTTCATATTTGGATCTCAAGCATATGTGGTGAGACCGGTTTTCCTACCTTTTGATCATATGTTTTCTATGCCCTTGTAATCTTATTATTTTGTTACTGCTTTCTGTATTTTTATTTGACTTTTTTGATTACGTATTAAGTTTAATAAATATATGTGTGCTGTATTTATCCTAATACGCACTTCAAAAGTATGTTTCTCATTTATGTTTTGTTATTGCAGCATACAAAAGAGCTTTACCATCAATCTCCTGAAGAAACTGTAATGAGTGAAACATGTCGAGAATAGTAGAGCTATATATCCCCCCTTCAGTCTATTATGAATGCTGCTGCTAGACTAATACACCTCACTAATTGTTCCATGACTGCTGCCCCTCTCTGCCAATCCCTTTACTGGCTTCCCCTACCCCACCATGTAAAATTCAAAATGCTAACCATAACATACAAAGCCATCCACAACATTGCCCCATCTACATCACCAACCTCATCTGCAGATAGCGCCCAAATCATCCCCTCCACTCCTCCCAGGACCACCTGCTTTCTAGCTCCCTTGTTACCTACTCTCATGCTCACCTTCAAGACTTCTCCAGAGCCTTTCCCATCCTCTGGAACTCCCTGCCCCAGTCTGTCCGATCAGCCCCTACCCTGTCCATCTTTAGGAGTTCCCTGAAAACTCATTTATTCAGGGAAGCCTATCCCACACCCACCTAACTGTCCCCGAGACACCCCCATCAAATCATTCTCTGCAGCTATTACCTTTTCTACCACCACCCCCTCCCTTTAGAATGTAAGCTCTACGAGCAGGGCCCTCCTGTACCTTTTTGTATTGTACTGTAATTGTGTTGTCCCCCCTATACATTATAAAGCGCTGCGTAAACTGTTGGCGCCATATAAATCGTGAAATATGACTATGTTTGAATAATTCCAATATTTTGTTGGATGGATGCATTACTGTCTTCCTTTTGTTTTTATCTTTTTGTAATTTAATAAAAACCAATGTCTTTTATATTTCTACCTCTGGTATTTTTATCTATGCACTTGATACCGTTAAAGTCCCGAGGTTTGTTACCTCTCAGTCCCCCCGTTTGCTCTATTTTGTATATTTGGGATGTGGTATCTTTAGTTTGATCTCTTCATCTTGTTTTTTTGGATATTAAGTGGAGAGTATTTTAACATGTTTTATCTTTTTACATATATCCACATAACGTCTTCTGACTACAAATGGTGTGACAATATGTATGATGTTTAGGGCTGTGGACATATAGCACACACAGCCTGGGATCTCTATCTCTTCTAACCCCTCTGCAATACTGTGCATTTAAACTTCACATTATTATTATTATTATTATTATTCAGGATTTATATAGCGCCAACAGTTTGCGCAGCGCTTTACAATATGAGGGCAGACAGTACACTTACAATACAAATCAATACAGGAGGGATCAGAGGGCCCTGCTCGTTAGAGCTTACAATCTAGAAGATGAAATCCTAATTTCATCTGTAGTGTCAAATACCACTGAAATCAGGTATTACTGCAGTTTTGAGAACCTTTGTATCTTACTGGTCTACTAAAAACACATGGACATGTCTACCAAGAGCCATTCTGTTGTTTACAAGGGGAATGTTCAAGGTGGAAATTTCTGTTTGTTGCTACATGAAGACACTTTAAAGATATAGATAATTTACATCTACCTTGTATGTTTTTACTTCTGCTCTGTTAACAAAGCAGATGATTTGCTAAGAGATTGCTTTATTATCAACGGTTGAAGGAAATTATCCTTAGCGAGGTTCTTCCTCACCCTTGCTAGGAATTACGAGCTGACTAAGTGCCATTTATACTCATTGCACATTGTGACGCGGATCACACAAAAAAAAAAAAACAGATCTACAGGCAATCGTACCAGAGCCATGTGCTGCCCTCATGATCTTCTCTCTGAATGACTGAATAACTATTTACACACTGGGGTGATTTGGGTCTGGATATTGCTTGCAATTCACTTATGTTCAGATTGATTTGTGGTGCAGGAGATAAGAATGTTCTGTTGCTATCAATGAAAGATTGAAACATTATAATTTTAAAAAGGAAACAGATAGCTTAATGAATAGTTCCATCTTTACAATGCATATCTGCTTTTGTTCAGCTAATGGATTGTGACGTAATTTCTCTGTGCACTGTTTGCTAGGAGATGTGAATTATCTCTTGCTGAGAATGCTCAGGTTCTCCCCCAGTCATTACTAATCTGTTTCCATTCATCCCAATGAGAGGAGAAAGGGATTTGTAGATAGCTCTGACCTCGGCCGGTGTGCAGTAATTAGGAGGTGGACGTGACATTAAATAGGGCTTCTGCTCCCTTCTTATTTAGCCCCCAGCTGAAGATCAAGTGAAATGAATCTGGGAAATAGTATAATGCAGTAACCTAAGATCACCGGGTGAATATTAAATCAGATTTTTCTTCTGTTGATGGTTTTCTTTTTTATATTTATGCCGATTCTTCTGTGAAGTCTACATGCTGCAATCACAACATTAGCTTTCAGCAATGGAGCCTCTTTATTGTAATCTCCATATACAATAAAAGCCGATTTCTTCTCTGGCTTCTTATATTACACTACAATAGCCAGTAGCAGAATCCATTATAGTGCTGTAACGTAATATCAGCCTTCTGGAAATAGGATTGCCTTACAAATTACCATGAGACCAGAATGTCTGGCTTTTCTTTGCATGTGACTTTTCTTTGCTACTGTATATGAATTAAGTATAAATATGAAGGTGTGCATAGCATCCATTGGGGGAGATTTACTAAAATTGGTACATGGTAGCCAATCAGCTTCGAACTTAAACTTGTTCAGTTTTAGTCAATCTCCCCCATTGTATTTTACATTGGACCAGGACATAATATTGGTGGCAAAGGTAAAAGATATATTGGGCACACGGTGAAGTAGGAACCCAGTTCTTACCCTGATTCAAGAGCACTTGAAAGGGGATCATCAATAAGCAATTATTATTTTAAACAGCCTTTCTCAATCTGCACTCACCAGCTACTTTATTAGGTACACCTTGCTAGTATAGGGTTGGACCCCCCTTTGCCTTCAGAACTGCCTTAATTCTTTGTGGCATAGATTCAACAAGGTGTTGAAAACATTCCTCAGAGATTTTGGTCCATATTGACATGATAGCATCACGCAGGTGCTGCAGACTTGTCGGCTGAACATCCATTCCACCACATCCCAAAGGTGCTCTATTGGATTGAGATCTGGTGATTGTGGAGGCCATTGGAGTACAGTGACTTCATTGTCATGTTCAAGAAACCGGTTTGAGATGATTTGAGCTTTGTGACATGGAGCATTATCCTGCTGGAAGTAGCCATCAGAATATGGGTACACTGTAGTCATAAAGGGATGGACATGGTCAGCAACAAAACTCGGATAGGCTGTGGCATTTAAACGATGCTCAATTGTTACTAAGGGGCCCAAAGTATGCAAAGAAAATATCCCCCACACCATTACACCACAACCACCAGCCTGAACCGTTGATACAAGGCAGGATGGATCCAGGCTCTCATGATGTTTTTGCCAAATTCTGACCCTACCATCTGAATATCCCAGCTGAAATCAAGACTCATCAGACCAGGCAAAATTTTTCCAATCATCTATTGTGAAATTTTAGTTAACCTGTTGCGAATTGTAGCCTCAGTTTCCTGTTCTTAGTTGACAGGAGTGGCACCCAGTGTAGTCTTCTACTGCTGTAGCCCATATGCTTCCAGGTTCGATGTGTTGTGCATTCAGAGATGGTATTCTGCATACTTTGGTTGTAATGAGTGGTTATTTGGGGCCTAAGGAAACACTCAGACTTTCCCTGTTCTCAAAGAAAATTCCTTATCAAATGCCTGGATTTCTGTTTAAAAAACAGTTACTTCTGGTTTAACCAAAACTACTTTCACCAGAAGACAGGTGTAGCAATGGGCGCAAAATTCGCGCCCAGCGTAGCAGGGTTTTTTATGGCCAAATGGGAAGAAGAATCAGTCTTCATGGATACACCCACAGAGTTACTAGTGTTCAAACGCTACATTGACGATATCTTCATCCTTTGGAAAGGAGAAGAAAGTAGCCTAGTAAACTTTCAGGAAAATTTAAATAAAAATGACCGCAATATTACCCTGACGTGGGACATAAGCCAGAAACAGGTAACCTTTCTGGACCTGGACATCATCCAAGATGGCAACACCCTCAGCACAAGAACACATTTTAAGAATGTGGATAAAAACAGCTATCTACCGATAACAAGCTGCCGTCATCTCAATTGGTTATTCAACATACCAAAGGGCCAATTGATGAGACTACGCAGAAACTGCAGCAAAAAAGATGATTTCCTTGATCAAGCTAATAAAATAGTTCAGAGATTTATAGAAAAGGGATATAAAAACAACTACATTAAAGATAAAATCCGTGAAGTCAGTGAGATGAACCCGGCAAGCACTGATTAAAGATAAAGAAAAAACTGATACAAGGCCAAATAACATACCAATCATATTAGAATACAATGCTCAACATAAAAAAAGTTGAGAATATTATAAAAAAACATTGGCATATCTTATTAAATGACACACAACTCAAAACCATTCTTCCGCCCATTCCAAAGTTCATCTACAGGCGTGCCTCGACGCTCAGAGACAAAATCGTAAAGAACATACCAGATCCACCTACCAACAATTTTAAGTTTTTCACAGGAAAGGGCTTCTACCCATGCAAACGATGTTTTGCCTGCACTAAAACAAAAAAGCCAGCACAAAAGGTATTCAAATTTACTTCCACTAGCACGGGCAATGCATACGAAGTAAGCGACTTTGTGTGCTGCAACACAGAAGGTGCAGTATACGCACTAGAATGCAGCTGTGGCCTACAATACGTTGGACGCACCAAAAGGCCCCTCAAAGTAAGGATCAAAGAACACGTACAAAACATTTTAAAAGGCTTCGATAAGCATAGCGTGTCCAAACACTTCGCAACACACCACAAAAAAGATCCCCCACACCTGAAATTTTGGGGGATTGAGCCATACAAAAAACACTGGCAAGGGGGGCATAAGGTCAGAACTTTAAGCCAAATGAGATCAAAATGGATTTTTATTCTTGATACATTTACCCCCCATGGCCTGAACATAGAATTTGACTTGAATTGCTTCATTAGTGACTTTTAAATAAAATGTATCCAACACCAATTATACTCCCTCCTTTCCGATATAGCGTCTACCACTCTTTTTAAAGACCCCTGTTCTCCTCTTGTATTTTTGGTATCTTTTATTAATTTTATTTATCCAATTTTTTTTTACAATTTTTATAATCCTTTTTTACATTTTGGCTTGAAATAACCCCTGTGTTACTATGTATTATAAGTATCTGAACATCACTTCCGGAGTCTGTTCACTATGTATATATAACTATACATATATATATATATCACTGTGTCCATATATTCTTTTAACACATATTGTTTGTGAAATTTTTTACAAAAAATCAATCTCCCCGTTCTTCTAACCTCTCTATTGCTGAGAGATTGTTGCAATTTTAAATTTCAATTTGTCCTTTCTTTTATTTATTATCCATCTACCAATCTGTGGCAATATGTAAAAATAAATCTATTCGAACTGTAGTCACTGGTACTGGTAACCATATAAAGCTTACCAATTCCATCACTTATTTAATAATTATTATCTGATGCCAGTATATAGTTACTGTGTCTAAATCACTTCTACTGACACTCAGATAAAATGTAAATATGTCTATTCTGCATTAGCCAGCGGAGCAGTACGTCACGTCTGCGTTCGGACTGTATCCATATATACCTGCTGTTCACATCCTGTCTAATACATCCACAAAAAAATGGCCGCGATCGTAGCCTACGCAACAATCACCAGGAAAGTGGCCGCCGTTCGTATCTCAATCACAGGCTTCTAGAAAATGGCCGACCAACGATAAGCACCACCCCCCAGATCCATATAAACACACTACATTGCCCATCATCCCAGTCGAAGTCACGTGCGTTGTGACGTAACGCGTAGGATACAGAGGCATAGAGAAACCGGAAGAGATGGTCAGGTACGAGCTCGGCGCTCATTTTTACATTGCACTTATTCTTTTATGAAATGTGAGTAACCAACTGATTTTATTTAATAAACCGCTATTACATTGAAAAATACTACACCATGGTAGGCTCTGTATTTCCTTTTCTATACCTTACCACACTGAATATATGACCAATACAGCGTGAGAGTGAACGGAAGGACCGCTCAAGGACCCCCCAGGCTTTTACTGCATACCCAATAAGGGACACGCAGCAACACCACAGCGAGAAAGAGAGTTAACCCCTTCCTCCTTTTTCTACATGCTGTTTACCTTACAGCAGTAAGGTAATAATTTAGCACAGCCAGGAGTGTCAATTGACACTGAAGAGTGTATTTCCACACAAAGTCACAGTATCACCTGGAGAGCTTTAGATCTACACTCAGTGTCCTTGGAAACACTGCCACATTTGCACTACCTATAATCGTGGACTATTTTAAATCTCCACGTCCCACTTTGCGATATATATATATATATATATATATATATATATATATATATATATATTTGCACATTGCATATGTTGCACAGTTCTGCTAGTTATCTACTTGTTTGCACTTGTTTGCGTTTTTGCACAGTTATTTTATGGCACTAACTATTTTTTATATACACTGTGTTGATTTACTTATAATCATTGTCTATGATATATGATTTACATACATGTGTTTTTTATATACTTTTTATATATGTTTTTATATATTCTGCATAAGCTTTTTACTTTAGATAGTATCTGATCCAGACTTCTGGACACCTTATGTATTTTATATCTTAAAGTATAAAGTATCTGTTAGCGAAATTTGCTTTTAGAAGCGCAACACCACCCACTTTATCCATTCCTTTTACACATTTGGGCACCAGTTTAGCCCTGATGGTGTATGCAGCACCCATAGAAACACATTTAGTTTTCTCCCCCTTCCCTTTTAGCGCAGGAGCACCTACCCTTACATTATTTGAGTTACTGTTGCCTTTCTATGGTCTCAAACCAGTCTGTCCATTCTCTTCCCAGATAGCAAGCAATTGAGCTGCTTCACAAGTTTGTTGCACAATTGCAGTAAGTCCGCATTGCTTGACTGCAGATCAACTTTCTTTGCAAACATTCTGCAAGTCTGCTGCAAGTTCTGGTTCATTTACGTTGTGCAAAAGTCATCCCACCACAGGGGTCACTATGGCTGAATCTTCAAGCTATACATTTGCAGTGCTCTTGCTGTAGACTCACCATGGCAACTTTGCTCTTGCTAGAAACTTGGCATGCAAATTTTCTACAAATTGGAAAGTTGTCAACTAGAACTTGTTCTTCAAGTGCTCTGCAAGCGTACAACTTGCCAGTGAAAATGTCAGGAAGTTAACAGACTTACAATTCTATACTGCCACAAATTTGTGGCAAGTTATCCTTGCTATCTGGGCTCTAACCTCTGACATCAACAAGACATTTCCTCCACACCATTCACTGGATATTTTCTCTTTTTTGGTTCTCTGTAAACCCTGGAGATGGTTGTGCGTGAAAATCCCAGTAGATCAGCAGTTTTTGAAATACTTAGACCAGCCCGTCTGGCACTAACAATCTCATTCAAAGTCACTTAAACCCCCTTTCTTCCCTATTCCAATGCTCGGTTTGAAGTTCAGCAAGTCGTCTTTACCACTTCTAGATGCCTAAATGTATTGACCACTGACATGTGATTGGCTGATTAGCAATTTGTGTAACCAAGCAATTGAACAGGTGTATCTAAAAAAGTGTCCTGTGAGTGTATATATGCAGTTGGTCCCCTGGGTGAATAAATAACATTTAAAAAGCTGTAATTTTATGCAAGATTGAGGAGAGCCTGAAAACATGTTCTGTTGGGAACACTCAAGGCCTAGGGACTGTAAAGCCTCGTACACACGATCAGAAATTATGCCAGCAAAAGTCGGATGTGAGCTTTTGGTCAGAAACCGTGTGTAGGCTCCATCAGACTTTTGCTGGCAGAATTCCAGCCAGAAAAAGATTGAGAGCAGGTTCTCTATTTTTCGGTTGGAAAAAGTTCCATTTGGAAATTCGGATTATAAGTACAAATTCCGATGCTTAAAATTCCTACACATGCTCAGAAACAATTCGACGCATTCTCAGAAGCATTGAACTTCATTTTCTCTGCTCGTCATAGTGTTGTACATCACCGCGTTCTTGGTGGTCGAAAAGTTCAGAGAACCTTTGTGCGACCGTGTGTATGCAAGCCAAGCTTGAGCAGAATTCCGTCAGAAAAACCATCCAAGTTTTTTCTGACGGAAAATCTGCTCGTGCATATGGGGCATCAGATCGTTCAATATCAGATGACTTATTTCAGGTCAGTAACAGTTTACTGCTTCAGTAAATATTCTGCATACTGTACAAACATAATAATCGGTTTCATCAGGTTATACTGACTTATTCTTGGAATATCAGACCTGTGTACTCATAAAATCTAAACCTATATAGAGATACCACCAGCTTGGTGTTTTTATGGGTTCTATGCAGTTATATAAAATAGCTCAGTACAATTTGTGCAGTGCGTCTTACATTACTGATAAACACTTGTTTGGGAAATGTAGCAACCTACAGAAATTCAAATTACAGCATTGTTTCAGCATACAATGGCTGCAGAAAATAGACTTCTACCAGCCCTCCTCTTTACCTCTGCTTCCTGGGAAGGGATTTAAAACCTCTTGCGGGCTGTATACAAATACCGCAGACATCACAAAGGGACTTTGCAAAATGGTTTGTGAACACGGAATCCAAAAATAGTCTGATTCACTAAAATATCAGCTTTCTGGAACTGAGGTGGAAATCGCCCTAACTAAAGGCAATTACAAATGTATAGTATGTTCAATGATGTGCCTTTTCCGATGTTCAGAAACTCAAGGCTACAGAAATCTTATACTGAGCAATTTTGCCCATAATTACAGCATCACAAAAAGTATCACAAGTAGACATGTGCAGAATGGAAAAATGTGTTTAATTTCAGATAGAATTTGTTATGTTACTAATTTCCTTTAGTTATGGAATTTGTTTCGTTTGGTTTCAGAATTCGTTTAGTTTAATTTCATTTTCATTAAATTTCGTTTTGTTTTAGTTAAAATTCCTTTCGTTTATTACTTTTCTAATGAATTTCAACTTTTCAGAACGATTAGAATTTGGATCGAAAAACTATCGAGTGATTCGAATTATGTGTGAAGAATAGCTGGTTGTTAAGCAGCAAGCCAGGAAGCCGGCTGCCCCCATCTTAACATGGCATGAGTTATCACCTGTCAGTGGGCTTCCCCACTGACAGATGAATGTAAGGAAAAGAATGCCGACAATAGAAAAATCTTTAAAAAAACAGGGCCCCCCCCCCCCAAAATCGATATCAGATCCTTATCTGAGCAAGCAGCCCAGCAGGTCAGGGAAGGGGGGGGGGGAATGAGTGAGCTTCCTCCTCTCCTGAACCATACCAGGCCACATGCCTTCAACATGGGGGGGTGGGGGCACCCCAAAGCACTTTGTCCCCATGTTGATGGGGACAAGGGTCTCATCCCCACAACCATGGCCGGTGGTTGTGGGGATCTGCGAGCAGAGGGCTTATCAGGATCTGGAAGCCCACCCAGATCCTGCCCCCCCTTGTGAATGAGTATTGGTTACCCCTACCCATTCACCAAAAAAGTGTCAAAAAGTATTAAAAATGCAGAGACAGTTTTTGACTATTCCTTTATTAAAATATAAAAAACAGTGTCCCGCGATGTAAATCCATTGTCAATCACACTGCTCGCCACACCCCAAAACAAAAAAAAAGATGCTCCCGCCGGCATGAAGGCTGGCAACCCACCGCTGGCTCCTCTGTCCCTTGACAGTTCTTATATAGGGAAGGGTAGGGCCACCTATCGACATCACCTGGTGGCACCCCCCCCACGCGATGTCAGGGCACAGACCAGTGCCTGCTTGGTCGGCAAGGTCACAAGTGGGTGGTGCTATGCGAAGCTCCAAATAAGCAAAAATTTGTCCGATTGTGTGTTTTGACCAAAACGAATTGCACGAGTCTAATCACAAGCGCTAGCATACATTTCAAGCTGCACTCATGCAGAATGTTTAAGTGATACCCTATATTGGTATATTTACCCTATAATGGTATATTTATTGATAATAAACTCTAGTTTAAAAAGAAAAAAAGTTTAAAAACGACATTCTGTTGCTCTCTGGGTCCTCCAAATCTTCAAGTCCCTTTTTTTGCTGCTGTGATCCAACTTCCTGTTAGAAGGTGTGTACTTTCATTCTCCATGGCCCCACTGTATGTAGCAACCCTCTCTTTGCCCGCTTCAGAGATGGACTAGGGACTATGGGATGTGTAGTGTAGTGTGCCTAGATCTGTGCACATAACTTTAACAAACTCTTTCTGCTTTTTCGAAACTATCAAAAGTGGGAAGGAAAAGGAGAGGTTCTGGAGCTCATGTAGAACGTTACAAGGAGGGAGTGTTCCCAACCTACCATATTGAAATTTACTGACATGACACCCAAAATTTACTGGTACAGCCACGTTTTTACTAACATTTCCAAATTACAGTTTTAAGTGCAAATTTCAGTATTTAGGCTATAAACTAGTACAATTTGTGATTTAAGGTAGATATTAAGGCAAAAAACATATTTCTTATTTTATTTTCGATATAATAAGTAGCTCAGGGACAGAATTGAGGAAAAGGGCAAGAAATTTGAATGGGCAGACACACACACGAAATTGACTCTCAAATGCTTGTTATCAGCCTTAAGGCCATCTCCTAAAGCCTCGTATATATGTACATGATGAGAATATCAGACAAATGATTGTCTGTTTTTTTTTTTTGGAATGCTAGTCCCCTATCGAAAACCAATAGGTTACTAAAGTTCCAAAAATTCTTGTACAACAGAATACAACTTCGGAAGTGATGTCATGTATTGTATTGCATTGTAATCAATTATTTTGTTTGCACATGCGTGGTCTCGGTCTTCCGTTTTTTTTGCGGACGAACACTGTTGTGATTAAACGAAAATTGTTAGTTCTGGTATCGTACGAGAAAAAGTTTTGTGTTTGTTCCTTTGGATAATTTCACATGAACTGTCGTGATTTAATAAGTTAGATAAAAATTATTTTATAAATAACGTAGGCAAAAATATTAAGAAGAATCTGTTACATGGGTGTGAAGGTGCCAGTTATTCATGTCTGCTCTCTTTCCTTCGCTGTGCAGATTCTGATAATGTTTAGTGCCTGTCGGCAGAGCTGCGCTCATCTCTGTGGTGAAGGGGGGTTATAGTAGGGCACACTGCACTGTCACTGCAGGTTTGCAAGTTTGTGAACCAACAATGCACAAAATTGCGTTCCTAGTCTGCTAATCTGTGGACCTGTGCAGATATGAGATGTGCTCTGCTGTAACCTCCATTTATCATAGAGATGAATAGAGCTCTGCAGACAGCTGCTAATGGCTTTCAAAGTCTGCACAGAATAGCAGGCATGAGATTTCAGCTCTTTACACCTGTGTAATGGTACCCTACTTATATAAAATGAAAAAAAAAAAAAAAAAACCTCAAGCTTGGGAATGCCTGGATTAATGACTATAAAATTTACGTTGAATATGGCCATGTTGACTAATTACCAGCACAGTCCACACCCTCTATTCCATGGCGTTACCCATCTTGCATGAGTTAAATCTTTATACAGCTGCTTATTTTCTTTGACAGTGAATGCAGCCTAGGTAAACTCTACTCTATACATTTCGATACAATTCTATGGAAAGACCAGTTTAAGTTATGTTGAGGGGTAATAAAAAATGAACTTTACAAATGGTAGCCAGAAAGAAAAGGTTTTGCCTTTTTTATTGTTTCAGTCTTTTACTTTTACAAGTGTTAGAGTGATTACCTTTGTTTCAAGATCCTCCAGTGATGGAACTCTACTTAAAACCCAACTCAGGGCATTACAAAAAAATGCTACCCGCACTGCATGTGGTAAAATTGTCCCCCCTCCACTGCATGTGTCAAATGCTCATTACCTGTAGGGGATGAGGAATCAGGTCAATTACTTACTTTACGCCTTTCTCTGGCTGGTTTTGGCATTCTCCACTGCTTTGGCTTTTGGTCAGCCCCTTGCTGTCCTCATGTACAGTACAGGACAACCACAGTCTAAAATGTATCACAGAAGAGTCTTCGCGAGACCGGTCACACAGATGGAGGGAGGGGCCTGCTGGAATGAGGAGTAGGGTAAGTATTGCATCGTATTCCTCATCCTAGAGGTAACAAGCAGTTAACTTCTGCAAACGGGGGTCCACTGCAAGAGTAAATTTTTGTAATTCCTGGAGGTTGGGCTTTAAAGTGAATCTGTGACTAGGCTATGGAACATGTGGCTTTGGAAGCACTGCTGGTAAAATTCAGCTGACCCTAAAAATAATGGGAGGAACAGCTGCTTCAACTCCCATATGGGCTGTGGTGGGATATCCAGATGGAGGCGACCTACTTTCTTTTAAATTTTACTCTTGCAATGGAAGAACATAAGTTGGAATCTTTTCCTTACCTCCAGTTTCATAGAAGTGAATGCCTCTTAGCCTTTGTACACACGGTCTGAGATTCCGACAACCAAATCCGTCGGATTTTGTCCGACGGATCTTGTCCGAAACTGTTGCATACACACGGTCGGACAAAGTTGTCGGAAAATCCGATCTTTCAGAATGTGATGACGTAATTTCGTTACGATGGGTATGTCCGATCGGAGCATTTTGTCGGAAAATATTTCCGGCAAGTTGGAAAAGTTGGTCTGATGGATATTCCGACGGAAACAATCCGATGCAGACCACACACAGTCGGTATATCCGACAAAACGCTCTGATTGGACACATTCCGACGGAATCTCCGATCGTGTGTACAAGGGCTTAGTTTTTCAGTCTATACATATGTTTAACCCTGGTTACACATCCCATCATCTAATAAGTTTACCGTTTGATATTTCAGCCAAACCTGGCAAACAGAAGATTTTGAACTGCTCCAGTCCCTGTTTTCTCTCCCTTCCTGGTCACTGTTTTCTATCCAGTCCCTGTTTTCTCCCCCTTCCAGGCTATTCTCCCCTCTTGTACAGACCTCAGATCAGTGCAGGCTTTGCAAAGCGGTGTCCATCCTCCCCGGTCCCTAGCCGGGGAGGAGGCAGGTTCATTCAGTCTGTAGTGATTGATTACAGTACACAGGCAGTCAGTGTGCCCATGTTAGAAGGGTTAGAGGAGCCGAGTGTCAGAACTTGTTCTGGCACTGGGCTCCAGGATTTAGAGCAGACTCGTGGAATGC
Source organism: Lithobates pipiens (assembly GCF_037356315.1). Lineage (NCBI taxonomy): Eukaryota > Metazoa > Chordata > Amphibia > Anura > Ranidae > Lithobates > Lithobates pipiens. Next base: position 157,173,658 of record NW_027507903.1, read on the forward strand.
TATGATTTAAATAGAATTGCAAGATGGTCCCGGAAAATCCGGGACTGTTGGAAGGTATGCCTATCCCACCGATTTCAGGTGCCTGGATGCACAGGTGCAGCATCCAGCCATGCTGCCAGCAGCCTGTCAAAATATATGACAGGATGAAATACATGGTGGCTGAATGCTGCTGGATGTTGTACCCAAGTAGTACTCATGTTTACAGCTGTATGTGTTCAGAGACCTATGTCCCAAATCCAGGACTTCTATGTACAAAGCATTCATTTCTGAATGCATATGGCACTAAATGCTAGTATTACTTGGTAGGATGTCTAGCCTCTGTGTCTTTCATCCTGTCATAGATTCTGGCAGACTGCTAACAGCAGGACTGGGTGTTGCACATGTGGCTCCCTGGTGCCCAAAAACCCTGGGAATCGATGCAGACAGGCCAGGCCACTGTTACTTGTGCATGCAGACTGACTAGTACTAATATCATTATAGTAGAAAAAGATTTACTCTACATGGTCCCATGCAGGTAAAATATTTCACGTGTCTGAGCATGACAAGTAATGTATTGGACTGAAATGTGCTTTTATTTTACCAGTTATCTGCTGACCCCAAAGGAAAGCGTTCACATTTCATGGTGACTCATGGTTTAGATGACAGATATCCCAGAAATATTACCTTTTATTTACATAGATTCCTTTATGATTCATCCAGCTATGGCAGAGAATATTGTCCCCAAAAGCCAGTGAATAACAGACTGCAGTCCCAGAGTGTGTGCTGTTCTGCCACTGAAATGAAATGACTATCTTCGCTCCTGGGATTAAGCTGTTTGTTTTGGTTGACTGATTTTTTGCAAAAAGGTCATTCTGACACATTCCATTGAATGTATTGTCATCCATTAGCTTTAGCGTAACCGTGATGAAAATATTTTGAGCAAATCTGGAAAATGCTTTTCCAAGTGACCGCGTTTCATTAATGGGATGGTCTTCATTTTTCCTGATTACATCTATTTCCTCATCATTAGTTTTTCATTGCTGTTACTTCATTTTCCTGAAGTTCTGTTTGATGCTGGTTGTGTTTTTGATAATTCTTGTTTTTATCCAAGTTACATCTATCAGGTAGGTAAATTTATTAAACCTGACACAAGTAGTCTTTTTGTGTAATACAGTACAAAAAGATATGATGATGTGAAAGTGTAGTAAACCATGGTGAGGAACCCAAAGTCAAAGTTCTACAGTTCTATAAGCAACATTTTATTTCTTATTGGGTTCTGTTTTTGTACTTGTCATTCACTGTGTAAAACAAGTAAACATTTTTATCAATGTAATGTATTTTATTTTAATTTTTTTCTTAAGGCATTTTTTTTTTTTTTTTGTGCAAGTAGTTATTTTTTTATCAGAAGATTTTTGGAAGTGTCTGCTACATTTCTGCAATAGAACAACACAGTACTATGCCTAACAAACATGTATACAGGATAATGGATGTGCAATACCAATTGCCAAAAAAAATATAACACTGTGTAACATCTACATAAAAACAGAATGCAATGTACATTTAAAAAAAAAAAAGGTAATGTTGAAACTGATGCCAGCAATTCAGCTTAAAAAAGTTGGGACAGGGCAATAAAATACTGGCAAAGTAAGTGGTAGGCTGGAAGGATATTTTGAAACAAATTAGGTTAATTGGCAACAGGCCAGGAACATGATTGGGTATAAAAAGGGCATTTTAGATAGTCAGAGTGTCTCAGAAGTAAAGGTGGGCAGAGGTTCACCAATTTGTGAAATTATGCATCTGAAAATTTCAAACAATTTCAGAACAATGTTCCTCAATGTAAAATAGCAAAGACTTTACATTTATCATTATCTACAGTATTTCATCAAAAGACTCAGAGAATCTGGAGAAAGCTTTGGCCAAGGGACAAGCCTGAAACACAATGTTGGATGGATGTGATCTTTGGGCCCTCAGACGGCACTGCATTACAAACAGGCATCATTCTGTGATGGGCATCACTGCATGGGCTTGGGAATACATCCAAAAATTGCTGTCTGTGAACACAGATCGCTGTGCCATCCTAAAAATGCAAGGTAAAGCTCTATCATACAAAGAAGAAGCCATATATGAACATGACCCTGAAACACAGTTGTCTTCTCTGGGTAAAAGCTCATTTAAAATGGTCTATTGCAAAGTGGAAAACTGTTCTATGGTCACACAAATTGAGATTTGACATTCCTTTTGGCAACCATGGTTGCCGCAACCTCCGGACAAAAAAGAAGAGGGACTTTATGGCTTATTATCAGTGCTCAGTTCAAAAGCCTTAATTTCTGATTTTATGCATTATTGCGTATAGAATGGGCAGCTTGAACATCTGGGAAGGCACTATTAATGCTGAAAGATATATCCAGGTATTAGAGCTGCATATGCTCCCATTCAGACAATGACTTTTTCAGGGAAGGCCTTGGATATTTTGGCAGGACAGTGCTAAACTGCATACTGGATCTATGACAACAGCATGGCTTTGCAGTAGTAGAGTCCGAATGCTTAACTGGCCTGCCTGCAGTTCAGACCTTTCATCAGTTTATATAATTTGTCACATCTTGAAATTAAAAATATGACAAAGAACACCCAGGCCTGTTGAGAAGTTAGAATCCTGGATCAGACAAGAATAGGACAACATTCCTCTCCTAAAATTCCAGCAACTGGTCTCTTCAGTTCCCAGATGTTTGCAGAGTGTTGTTAAAAGAAGCTGTACTGAGGTTGGGCCCTGTCTCAACTTTTTTGAGACTTGTTGCTACCATCGGTTTTAAAATTACCAGATTTTTCCCTCTAAAATTTTATTTATTTAAACATATAATATGTTTACTTTTTTCTATTCCAAATAAAATATGGGTTTATGAGATTTGCAAATCATTATATTCTGTTTCATATGTAGATTTTACACTGTGTCCCAACTTTTTGGGGAATTGGGGTTGAATATGAAGCTGTTAAATGACATTTGTTATAAAAGAAATATGCTGCCATTGCTTGTGTTAGTTGCCTGGATGTAATCTCTTCTTGGTGTAATCTCTGCTTGCTTGGGCACTAGCAGAGCCAGCAGTACAGGGCTTTTTGGTCTCAAGTAAGTAACCTACTGAAAACCATTAACTTTTTTTCTTCAACTGAAAATCAGAACTATGGGGGCATTTCATCACTGACACAAACATATTATGGCACTTCACCATTGGCAGCAATTTAATGGTTGCACTACATCATTAACACCAATGTAATGAGAGCACTTCTCCGCTGATACAAATGTGATAGGGGAGCTATACAACTCACACCAAACACTTTACTGGTTCATGCACGCAGGCATAATATAATTCCTGCCAGAAGCAAAAACATTTGCTTCCAAACATGGGATGGGGAATTTCTCCCACCCCTTTAATGCTGCTCTCAAATACAGATGTAACTACCAGGATGTGCATGGGCACATTAGCTATCATGTAGCTACATTCAGAGGCATAAAGTAAAATGCCAAACACTTCCTAAAGTCCCATTTTTTTGTGCCTGTGTGCATGAGCCCTATATAGCTCTAAATACTATTTTGTACGTTACATAGCCAAACTGCTGCACTTTGTAACCTGTTCTGTACAAACTTACAAAGTGCTCATTGGCTCATTAGTTGTTGGCTGCTAAGAGGACCCCTCTAAAGACTAAATAGTTATTCTTTAATGTAGGCTTAGGCAAATTTGGCTTTATAATCTGTGTGCAAAAGAGAGTATGTTGCATGGACCCATTCACTTGAATGAGTTGCATTCAGTGATGGTACTGCCCATTGAACATGACAGGGGGCCTCATTTTTTCTGGCATGTGTACCCCCCATTCAGCTGCCTTTGCAGTTTAAGGGAGGTGGGAGGAGTAAAAACGGGCTCAACCGCCTGCTTATACCAACCTCTGGCTGCCCATGTGAACAAGTCCTTAGTGCAGGGCAAAATTGCTGCTGAACGCACTGTTCCACAAGCTAGAGTCAAATGAAAACTCTTCTATTACATACTCTTCTTTGAGTACAGAGACAACATTTGCCTGAGTGGTAAAATGAAATGTTTGGCTGTTAGTATAGCACAACCATATTAATTAAACCTGCAGACAACTGTTGCCCAGTCTGGCTGATTTGCATGCGCCCATCCACAGAGGAAATGCTAGGGTAGTTGAAATGACTATTGTTAAAATATATCGGACTTAAAGGGGTTGTAAAGCTAAATGTTTTTTCACCTTAATGCATTCTATGCATTGAGGTGAAAGAACATCTGACAGTGCCTGCACCCCCAGCCCCCCCGTTTTACTTACCTCACCCCTCGAAAATCCCGCGCTCGTCCCCCCAAAGTCCTTTTCACCGTTCAGCCTGGCCGCTGATTGGCTGGAGTGGATGGATGGAAAGCAGCGCAGCCATTGGCTCGCGCTGCTGTCAATCACATCCACTGACACGGAGCGCCGGGGGGCGGGGCCGTGTGATACAGCGAGCGGCTATAGCTGTCGGCTGTATCACGGAAGCGCGCCCGCAGATGCTTCTCACCATGCGAGGGAGCTCACATGAACGTGAGAAGTACCTGCGGGAGGAAGCCGAGACACCCGCCGAGGGACCCCAGAACAGCAGGTTCGGGGCCACTCTGTGCAAAACGAGCTGCACAGTGGAGGTAAGTATAACATGTTTGTTATTTTAAATTAAAAAAAAATTCACTTTACAATCCCTTTAACTGAAATCATCAAGATTTACAAACAAAATGGGAAATTAAAATAAAAGCTGATTAGCCGATTTTTCCAGCACAAGCCAATAGCATTTTCCAGCAAGCCAATAACAGTATATCTGAGCTGCTAATATCTTTTCTGTTTTATATAAATCTGCTTACATGTTTATAAGGTAAAAATAAATAACGAGTCAAAACATTAATCCAGCTTAAAATGAACTTCTAAAAATTTTTTAAATGTACATTCATTTTATAATCCAGGTTTGGGCTTTTGGGGGTTCAGAACTATGATTACTGGAAAATGCGGTGGACTCTTTAGTAAAGTTGGTTCTTGTTTTTAGTTAAAGGATAGATGACCCAACTAGTGAATCTTCAGGGCAATGTGCCTGCAGCATCTGGCAGTTGTCAGCATGGTGCAACATGTTCAATTGGCAAGCTGTGTGGTTGATAACTGCCGTATAGTGCAGTGGGATTTCAGGGATCCCTCTCTGAAGATAAAATGTCTGGGGGGCATGCCTGCTTTTACGGACTTGCGGACACCATTCACGGTTATGGAAGCCCATGAGGTTTGTTTTGAGGACAAAACCTGACTTGCTGATATAGGTTATTGCACTTTGAAGTTTCTTTTATTGAGATAAATAATATTTACTGATCTAACAAGTTCAGCAGTAGCGCAAAATGTGCATCATAGCCTTTGAAAGTCATATTTAAGCCAGTGTGCATAGGATTCTACGTCTGTTACAGGGTCAAGTTTAAAGTCTGTTTTTGCAGGGGAAAAAAATGTGCATTTGATCATTTTTTTTATTACAGAGCCTGCAAAGCAGTGTATCCCTTAGAAACATGTTAAATGTTACACCCTAATACTGGTGTAAAATGTCACATATTCCTAAAGGTAAACTTAAAGTATAACTAAAGGCAAAAATCCCAAATGTATTATTATTGTCCCCAGAAAAGTAATAGAGGGGAAATCTTTTGGTGGTATTTGATCATCTCTGCGGTTTTTATTTTTTGCGCTATAAACAAAAAAAACAACAATTTAAAAAAAAATAAACAATATTTTTTTTCTTTTTACTATAATAAATATCCTAAAATAAATAAATAAAACAAATTTCTTCATCAGTTTAGGCCAATATGTGTATTTTTCTATGTAACGGTATAATGATTGGTTTGCACATAAGTTATAGCGTCTATAAAATAGGGGATAGATTTACGATATTTTTATTATAATTATTTTTTTACTGGTAGTGATTGCCGCGAACAGATCAGACACGTTTGACACTTTTTTGGGACCAGTGACATTTATACAGCAATCAGTGCTATAAAAATGCACTAATTACTGTATAAATGACACTGGCAGGGAAGGAGTTAAGACTAGTGGTGATCAAGGGGTTAAATGTGTTCCCTGGGAGGTGTTTCTAACTGTGGGGGGAGGGGACTGACTGGGAGTCCAGAGAGATCGCTGTTCCTAATCACTAGGAACAGAGAATCACTCTGTGCTTCCTGGTCAGAACAGGGATCTGTTTGTTTACATTGACAGATCCCGGTTCTGGCTCTCTGTGGAGCGATTGTGGGTGGCCACTCGCATCAGCTCCCCCGCCGTGCAGCGGGCGCGTGTGCGCACCTCCGGCAGTGTGTATGCATCTGCTGTAGCTGTGAAACAGACCAACGTACAACGATTTGTGGAAACTAGCCAACCTGCCACAGTATAATGATGGTGGCTAGTCGGCAAGTGGTTAAAGTAGAAGTCCACCCTAACACTAAAACCCCTGGATCTACAGACATCCATGATCTGATGCTAACCTATCTAGCCATGTAAAGAAGAAATCATTATGCATACCTTTTTATTAAGCTGATTCGACCCGATCCCACACTGAGCTGTCATCTGTGGCAATGCTGTAGAGGCGGGTGCCCCATAGTAAGTCTATGGGTGACATAACCCCCCGTTCATTTCACAGACACTGTCGGCTGTGCCCTCTGCAGAGCTTCCGTCACTGGAGACTGGACTGGGTCGACTTCAAAAAAAGGTATGTATAATGATTTCTTCTTTACATGGATAGATAGGTTAGTGTTAGATTGTGGATGTCTGTAGATGAAGGGATTTTAGTGTTAGGGTGGACTTTTAGTGTTAAGGTGAACTTACACGTTTATGTCTTGTAAAGAAAAAAACTTTTGCAGCCCCCCACATACGCACTGCAAGGGTTCATGCTTGTTAAAGTGTATGTATAGCCAATACTTTTTTAAGTCTTGGATAGTGTTTGGTAAGAGCTTTTTTTTTTTTTTGCTGTTTGTGTAGCACGGGGGACATTTCCTTTTACTTTCTGTTACAGGAGTTAGAGGAAATCTCTCAAAATGAAGGGCATTCCCCTCTTAGACACTGCCCCTAATAGAAAATTAGAACATTTCTCCTCACCTCTTGTTCTAGGGTAAACTGAAACGTCTTGGATTTCCCTTATGCCGCGTACACACGACCGGACTTTTCGACAGCAAAGGTCCAACGGAACGAATCCGTCGGACAATTCGATCATGTGTGGGCTCCATCGGACCTTTGCTGTCTAAAAAATCTGACGGACTTTAGAAACAGAACATGTTACAAACATGTTACACATTTTTCGGACCCAGTTCCTATTGAGAAATCCGTTCATGTGTATACTAGTCCGACGGACAAAGACCGACGCTACGGCAGCTTTTGGCTACTTATTGTGAACTTCCTTATTCTAGTCCGGTTGTACATCATCACGTTTGAATCCGTCGGGCTTTGGTGTGATTGTGTGTGGCCAAGTCCGTTCATTTGGAAAGTCCGTCAGAACTCCGCCAAAAGTCTGTCGGGAAGACCGTCGGACCTAGTCCGTCGAAAAGTCCGGTCGTGTGTACACGGCATAACTTTCTGTCTCAGTGACAATAGTCACCAGTAAGAATATAGATGTGAATCCAATGGGGACACAGATGGCAATCAACACTTCTGAAGCCTCTTCACTTTGGTATTCCTGTAGTGGTCCCATTCTGACATCATCTCATACAATGCAGGACAAGCAGTCCTGCATTGTACATGAGGACGAGGAAGGCCCACCCACAGCCCAGAGTATCAGAAGAGAAGAGGTGAGCCCCAGAGCTTGCCAGGTCAAGGACTAAGTATTACAACCTATTCCTCTACCTCTAGGCTTGGTGAGCAGTTAACCCTTGCAGTGTGTGGGGAGTGGGGGGCTGCAAGGGTGTTTTTTTTATTTTTTGCAAAAAATTCCCAGAGTACAGCTTTAAGGGAGAGCTTGAGTTACATTGATAAATGTTTTATGAGTAACCCTCTATGCCATAGATAGGAAATCACACACACTAATGTCACTAAGGTGTCCTATATTTTAAGTATCTTCTGAAACAGCTTGTCTGGGCAGGAAGGTCAGTGTTTTATCTTTTAATACGTAACAACTTTTAAAACATGCCAGTATCGGTCCCTTGCTATTTTTAGCTAATCTCTATGGTTTTCCCAGCTGCTCTGCCCACCTAATGCAGCTTATAGTAATAGGCAAAGACAGGCCTCGAAAAACATAACATTGTGGCTACTATGGGATGTTGTCACTTGTATCTGTGTGTAAAGCGATATTTGATATTTTTACAAAGAGAGGAAGGAGACAGGGAGTATACCGTAGTATAAGATTATCAGAAAAACGTTTTTCTACGTTACTATGGTCTCCTGTTTTGAATGGCAATGGTATTTTTTTTACAAATAATGCCATTCTAATAGAGCCAGTAATTTATGTATTGTAAATGATTTTCTTGTATAACATTTTACTGAATAAAATAAAAGGATTTAATAAAGGATATTTCTTTATTTATTTAAGGTGAGGATTATACAAGTTAATTCATTTTAGTCAGATGAATATTCATTAGAAATGAAATGAGAATCACAAATAAAGATCACAGTTCTTGCGGCGTAACATCATCTTTTACATTATACAAAAAAATTGGGCTGACCTTACTGTTTCGTTTTTGTACACTCATTGAAGTGTTTTTTTCCCCCAAAAATTCCGTTTGAAAGACCGCTGCGCAAATACAGTGTGACATAAAATATTGGAACGGATGCCATTTTATTCTCTAGGGTCTCTGCTAAAAAAATATATGTTTGGGGGGTTCTATGTAATTGACTAGCAAAAAATATAGATTTTAACTTGTAAGCAACAAGTGTCAGAAAAAGTTTAGTCTTTAAGTGGTTAAACTGATCTCCTTTACAGACTGAAGGTCATCCCTTTGATCTAAAATCTTTTTTGTTTTTTTATCTCTCAGTGCTGAGCAATGTTGTGATAAACTTTGCTGGCTTTTTTTTTAATTTGACAGCTCTGAGCAGAGAACAGCTCTGCACTTCTTACATGAATTGTGGAAATGCCAGATTAAAGAGGAACTGCAGTCTGCTCACATAATTTGTAGCAAAAACACCTTTGCCATGCTGAAGCTTCCCTCCAACCACTTTGCATATTATTCTATATATTCTGCGATTCAGTACTTGCAAGATATGCTGCAGAAATCTCCCTCCACTGAGTCTGGCTGCAACCATTTTAAATGTGAGCAGCTGAAGCTGCTGCCTGTTCACTTCCTGGATTTATGCAGACACACAGAGGCACACATCCAGCTCTGCAGCTCTCATTGGCCCTCTTTTGACTCACCCCTACCTTCCTGACAAACTCTCACTAGAGAGAGAGTGAGCTGTGCATGATGTCATAAGCCTAGGTTTTTTGCCAGACAAAAAACAGGAAGTGGGCTGTATAAAGTAAAATTTACTAGCAGAAAAAAAAGTTTTACTATCCAAAGTTGAAACAATAAGGGCAGAAGATTTAATAGATGGAAAGATGAAAAAAATACTGAAGGTCCGCTTTAAAATCGTGAAGGGGGTTGAATCAATCGAGATCACAATTTTTAATTAATTTTTGAATAATTGTGCAGCTGTATATAGAAATGTTGTATGGTATTATATCCAGTTCGCAAGTAGCGCTCTTAAAGCCTTTTCACGTGTATCTTTAGCACCTGTAGTAAAAGCCTGTTGTTTACGGAGCTTAATAGCTGAAGCGAGAAGTTTTCATAGACAAGTAACTAAAAGTTGCGCTTCTTGCCCTCGGTACCCCATTCGGGATTTTGGGAACCTAATGCCGTGACTCCTCGTAAGCCACGCCGGGACAGTTTGCTGCCCCCCTGACTGGTGCACCCTGCTGGCCGGGAATCTTTGGTGGGATCTGATGAGGGGTTTTATCCAGATGATTTAAGTCCAGGAGACATTGTGCAATACAGTGCAAGTGGTAATTACAAAGATATATTTACTGTGATTGGATTTTATCATATTAGATTTTGTGGTTCTCAAGTATGAATTTCAATATATGCTATCGCTTTTACAGCGCTTAAATCCTCTGAAGAAGACCCGGCGGGGTCGAAACGCGTCAGTAGTACCATCATTCTAGCATTTGACTACTGTATACCATTATATGCTGTAAATGGTTCCACTTGCGCTGTTGCTGTAATGATTATATCTCCTGTAACACAGCTCTTATATCATTCCTTAATATTTATCAATTAAAATCTTTTGATGTTTTGTTCAATAAAATTTAAGTTTATTCTTAATTCTTTTGTTGTTTTTTGTATTTACTTGTTGCCTAGAAAACCCCACATGGGGGAGATTCTCTCTTTGACAATTTTTCGGGGTGTGCAACGTTGCCCTTTTCTCTGATTAGTGTCCTTCTCTTGTTTTGAAGATTTAATAGATGGAAAGATGAAAAAAATACTGAAGGTCCGCTTTAAAATCATGAGGGGGGTTGAATCGAGATCACAATTTTTAATAAATTTTTGAATAATCGTGCAGCTGTATATAGAAATGTTGTATGCTATTATTTCCAGCTCGCAAGTAGCGCTCTTAAAGCCTTTTTACGTGTATTTTTAACACCTGTAGTAAAAGCCCGTTGTTTACAGAGCTTATTAGCTGAAGTTAGAAGTTTTCATAGACAAGTAACTGAGAATAGTTACTCAACCATTATTGGATGGCTGCATCTAAATTGCAGACATTTGTGACTAAAAGGGAACTACTCATTAGCTAAACAATGCCAATCTTAGAGTCAATCAGTATTAAAGGAAAAGGAACATGTTAATTGTTTCCCTCCGTTTTTGGGGTGGAACATATAACATGTTTCCACTGCTGAGGCCTCTCCCCGACTGACATCGATTTGAGGATTTTTTCCCGGCACTGGCTGTCACAATAAAAAAAAAACATGGAGCTTTGCCCACCTGGCCACATCTTTCATTCACAGAGTTCTGTGAATGGGAGAACTGCAAGCACCAACAGCCTTTGCAGCTGTCGACTTGTAGTTCTCAATGAACTACCAGGGAGCTGTTGAGCGCTCTAGGTAGTTAATTGTTTCTTCCTGTCATTGTGTAACTGTCTGCTGGTATGAGGTACAAGCAGACAGCTTACACTGACAGTCTTTCATTACAATGCTTTTCAGGCAAAGAAATAATAAATGTAAATTTTTTTAACCTGCAAATGATGCCATCAGAATACACCGATCGGCGCTGCAGCGGTGCTTGATGTAAAATTTTCCAACATTGCCTTTTGAGAATAGTCCATCCTTAAATTGATTGCTCTCAAATGAAAACGGCCATAGATTGATTGAAATTCGACTGGCTCATGCTAAACAGCTGAATTTTGATTCATCTAAGTCAGTAAATTCCTGCCTATACCAGGACAGCCATCTCTGTACAGGGACAAATGGCAGAATAAGACATGGCAAATCAGTAGTGGGGGTAAGATCAGCTGCAGGGAGCCCACAAGCAAAACTGGTGACTAGTCCTATCCCCTTTCCTTGCCTTTTTTGGACTTTTTGAGCCATGGCCCTCAAGCAAGTTGGCAGATTAGGTGAATCAAAGAAAAGTGGAAATCCCTTCTTTGCTTACTTTTATCTAACTTTGGGTCAGTAACATAAAATATTGACGTAAGAAGGTCAATATGACTTCCAAGCAGCTAGCGTTTTCAGAAGGAGAGATCAGCAATTCCTGTTTTTCTTATGACAAGTTTCTTTTAAAGTATTTATTAAAATTGACAGTCAATAAGTGACTGTTAGTATTGAGGTATCATAAATATTTTATACATTCAATAAAATTTGTTTCTGATACAGAAACTTTTAGAAAGGAAAATATTATGCTTGTATTTGGAAAGCTTTACTACACATTCACTAAAAGAATGTTTAGTATAAAGGAACACAGAGGGGTACTACTGCTTACTTTTTAGGAACAGGAGCTGCAGTTGCACTCTTCACTTAGTGCACCACCTGCTGGTGAAATAATGATAGTGAAGTTCATCTGTTCAGTTGTGATGCCACTTTTGAAAGGCTTATTTTCAGTCCTCCAAGCAATCTAAAAAATTGTGCACAAAAGGGCAACAAGTGGTGTAGACCCCGGCAGGTTACATTGGAAGTCCCCTTTAAAACAGAGCAAAAAAAAAAAAAACCTTTTGCTTAAAGTGGAAATAAACCCATTCATTGAAACAGTTAAAAAAAAATGCCGGGAATGCTAACTGCACATTGGCTGTGCTCTCAGCCAAACTATCAAACCATCCAATGGCTGGTGTCATAACGAATCACATGTGCAGCACCATAGCAGTTGAAGATTAAACAGAGGAAAAGATGGCAGCTTCCTTGGCTGAAAACGATAGGGGAGTTTACTTCCACTTTAATCTGATGGTTGACAAACACAAGTTCATTGTGTTGATAGATAATAAATTACCGCACAAGCTCTAGATGTCCTACACTATTTATTACCTTTTTCACAGTAGCAGTAGAGTAATGTTAATGCAGCAACGATAATGTGATACATTTACCCAGTGGAACTTTTATCTGAACACATCTGCTCTTTATATAAACTGTTTATTACACATTTGGAAAAGTCGGGGAAAGGCATTGAAAAACCTTATAGCTTTTGTTAGATATGCAGAGTGATCTCATAAAACGATATTGCTGAATAAATATGCATTCCTGTACATGCCTATAAACACCCCAGCCTGGAGAATCCATTATCACTGAGCAGCTCCAGAGGGGAGGTGTTAAGTAACTGACAGCATTTTTGACACCAGATCTGCAGACTGCCATTCAGACTAACTGAACGGGTCTGTTTCACTGTCTGAAGGAATGTGCATCATTACCTTCAAGTGATAGAAAGCTAAATGTAGAAACATGTCCTCGGCGTTACTGTGATTATACTGTGCGGGAATCTCCAGTGCATTGTGCTTGGTTCCCCTATTATACTGGTGCCTTTGTGTCAATACCTGTGAATATTAATGTCCATTTCCAGCCAAAAGTTTTCTATAGTTACTTAACCCAGGACCCTACATTCTCCTCAGACTTCTTTGGTTTCCTCCTGTAGCCTATGAAGGGTGTTTGGTATTTCACTGATGTGACTGGTTTTAAAGTCCAACTCCAGGAACACAAAAAAAAACGTTGCAGTGGCCACCCCTCCCCTATCCAGTGGTGTAATGGTGTTTTTAAAGGTAAATTAGACCAATGTAACTATGTACAGTATATACCAGTGATGACGAACCTTGGCATCCCAGATGTTTTGGAACTACATTTCCCATGATGCTCAACTACACTGCATAGTGCATGAGCATCATAGCAAATGTAGTTCCAAAACATCTAGGGTGCCAAGGTTCGCCATCTCTGGTATACTTAACCAGGGTGATGCCCCTGGAAGCTGGAAATCATTAAAGTAGACATTGCTACCCCAGTGATCTCCACTTGCTTCAGGATTCTGCACCGAGTGGCCGCCGTGCTACAACAGGCGTTGGCTGCTCACCACGGGCACCATACAGAGAATGCTTTCCATTTTCTGAATGAATGCAGCAAATTCTCTGATTGGACAAGGTGGAGATGCGGGGTGGTGATGTGACATTTTCAACCTCATCCAATCAGAGAATGCGTTTCATTAATTTAGAATATGCAAACCATTCTCTGAATGACATCCGTACTGAGCAGTTCGACCTCCTGTGTTTAAAATGCAGCAGGGCAGCCACTTCGTGCACAACCCAGAAGCAATAGGTTAATTGGTGTCTACTTTCGTGATTTCCAGTTTCCAGGGGCAATAGCCAGGTATGATATAAGCATTGTTACATTGGTCCAGGCTGGACCATTATGATTATGTATAAAATATCCATACCTGGAATTCCTCTTTAACTGAGGCCTGTAAGTGTCAACATCCATTGTTCTGGGACCCCTATTGTCATTGCTCCTATTGTACAGAGATCCCATATTTATACTGTTTTCAGTAAATCCGAGCAAATGGTCCAGTTGTTTCACTGGAGTGACTGGAGTGTATATAAAACAAAGTTTGTCTTCCAGGGTATAATTGTGTTATACTGATCAGAACACACTGCTTTAATCTTTGCTAAGCCCCGATGAAGAAGCCCCCTTGCAATTCCTAAAAACACATTGACTTTGTGTTTTATATTACGCCGAATAAAAAGTTGTATGCACCAAACATACCAATCTTGGCTGTTTCCTTTACATGTCCTTTATAAAAACCTGATATAAAACAATTCTTCCTTCAGTACAAAATAAAAAAAATGGAGTTGGAGTTAGGCTTTAGGTAATGCTAAATGTATAGACTGACATTCTCCTTGTTCATCATATGCACACAATGCTTCGTCTTAATCCCTCCTGAGTACGGCATTCATTATCTGGTTGCTGGAATGCTGTGAATTACCCACTCCGTGTTTATATACATTGTTACCATTGCAACCATTTAATCAATATCTGTATCTAAACTGACTGTTCAAGAGGGGTTTTCTAAAAGGGTCTTTGACAAATATGTTGTAACAAGCCAGTGATTTACAGTATGCCTATGTGCAAACTGTACGCCGTTTGGGTCTATGAGGATTGTGCATTTTGTCTGTCAGAGTTTTTTGCCAGTGACAATTCCTATCAGTTTAAAACACTGAGATAGTCACTTTTTATGTGTCTGCAGCTGAGTGCGATATGATGCTAAAGGGCTGCCTGCAAGTTTTCCTTATCTCTGAACTGCCTTCAAAAAGCAAAAGATGGCTGTAAAAATACATATGAAAGGCATTCTTTTTTCACAGCCTCTGACACACATTCTTATTCATGGCGGTGACTAAGGATATTGTACTATTTATGGATTTGCAGAGAGTAGATATAAGTCTTGTTAAAAATAATACTAATATACTAGAAATTAATGAATGTGCTTATTCCTATGTAATATAGTGCTATTTACAGTCATATGTTTCCTGTCTTGTAGCATTTAATCATTTAATATATATTGTGCGATTTTATTTTTATTTTATAGAAATCAGCTGTGGTTTCTAATTCACCATCTTTCATTAAAGTGATTGTAAAGTCTTTTTTTTTTTAAATAACAAACATGTTATATTTGTTTTGCACAGAGCAGCCCGGATCCTCCTCTTCACGGGTCGACGTCGGCGCTATTGGCTCTTCCCTCCTGCCAGGTGCCCCCACAGCAAGAAGCTTGCAATGGGGACACCCAAGCAGGCGTGCTCCTGATCAGCTCTGTATCCATTCAGACATGGAGCTGCAGCCTGCCCCCTCCGTCTCCTGATTGGCTCACTGGCTGTGATTGACATTAGCTCCCTCTGCTGGCAAAAGCCAATCAGGAGTGCGAGTCACGGGAGAGACAAGGCGCTCGTGGACATCGCTGGATCGAGAGGGTGCTCAGGTAAGAATTGGGGGGGCTGGGGGGAGCACAGAATGCATAACGGTAAAAAATACCTTGTGCCTTTATAACCACTTTAAGTTTGCAAACCTATTGAATTATGAAGGGAAATAAACTGTTTACTTTGCATGGTACGTTGTGCTTTGCAAGGGGATTTTCTCCGAAACTGAGTGAATGAGGTAAAGATTGCTGACTTCCATTATCCAATCATGTGCAAGACAAAATGCTTTTTTTTTTTACTTTTATGTTTACATGTGATTGAGTATTATTAGCAAAGTGAAATTTTACCACATTCATGCATTTTTGTGAGAATGTGTTTTATTTACAGTGTCATAGACCTTTGGAAATCGTTCTTGTGACGGCTTAGGATTCAGGGGGAACAAATGGACCCTTTTTTGCATCTAATTTTGTGTCACCTTTGTTGGTAAATGTTCCTCAGTGCTCCTACATATTTTTCAAGAATATAAATCGAAATCAGCACTAAGTGTATGAAAAATTATGCTAGCATTTCTAGAACTTTCTAGAACTCTTCTCAGCTTTTCATGCTTTACAGTGCATGCATGTAAGGTGGCCATACAGTACATGGTAGATCATCCTAATCTGTAAATGCTAAATTCTCCTTTTCAGTATATTATACCATGCAGTCAAGGGGCTCTAGTGTGCTAAAAATATTCTTACTAGTAGGCCATAAGCAGCAACCTCAAAGCCTGCCCAAAATGCTCCCACTGTAAAGATCTGTCCCATCCTGCCCAGGACCTGAGATGCTCCATGCTTTATGCATTCGCTCCCCCGGCATCGTAGGAGTAAGCAATCTTCCTCGTTCAAAACCCGTACATGTTCAGCATGCTTTCCCTCACCCTGTAATAGCAGCACACCATTGCGAATATCTTTTCTGTGATATTTCCTGTACCATTTTTCTTTTAAAATTATATTTAAAAATCATTTAGCTGAAACTCAGAATGATCTAACCAGTAATTAAAGAACTTTACCTCTTTAAAGAGTTAGCATAGTGTAAATTCTGCTACATTCCTGTCTGGATGTGGCAGAGAGTAATGGATATATTTTAAAAAGGTTATCATTGCAAAAAAAGATGCTGTAAACTAGGGGTCTCCAAACTTCAGCACAAGGGACAGTGTGGCCCTTTGCTTTTATCTGGTCCTTGGGGCACTATTCCTCCCACAGATATGAGGCACTATTGCACTATTGCTCCCATTGACACCAATAAAAGGGCAATATTTCTTCCACTGATATCAATGATGGGATACTACCTTCTACTAATAGGGGCACTACCCCTCCTACTGACCACCAACATTGAGGCCATATTTATTTTCACTGATGCTGGGCCTGGGACATTTTCTGCTCCCCCCCCCCCCCCCCCACTGGCATCAATTTGGACCTCCTAAAGTCTGAAGGGCAATAAACGGGCCCTTTATTTGAAAAGTTTGGAGACCCCTGCTGTAAACAGTTCATGTTTCTGTCTTAAAAACGTGTTGTGACTTCCATGTGTTTGTAAAGGATTAACTTCTTGGTTAAACAAAGTTCATTATACATGCTAATGTGTATGTGTTCTGACATGATCCTTATTATCCCTCTGCTCTGAAAAAGTGGAAACATTTCCAACTTGACTGGCCCTTTCAAGTTGATGATGAAGTCATATGTATCCAACAGAAGGCATCTAGCTTTTATGGGTACATTCCATGCTCTATCCAAAACAAAATTAATTATTTGGCTGGAGTTGGGGTTTTAAGCAATGCACGGATTTAATTTTTCTCTACAGTCACATTACAGACAGCCTGTCGCTGCTGTACTTTAAAGTCCTTCAAACGTGTTTCAAACATGCACATATGTAATAATAGCGCTTGAGTCATTCTTTTTTTCTTTATTTAAATTTAACACACTGTGCTTTTTAATATGAGTTCACATAGACATTACCGGTTCCCCACTAAGTAATAGGACATTCATGTCCCACAAGACTAGCTTGCCATGGAGGCTACAAATACACTGGTTGTATGGAAATACGAGTGTGTCTCAGTGGGGACTATTGTTATCACCCACATTCTTTCTGCTGTGGGTCCAGCTTTACCTATTTTTAATCTGCAAAGCGTGCCACATGCTGTTAAACTTCCCTACTAAAATATGCTTGAACTCTTTAAAAAGAATTGCCTTGAAGTATAGTATTGCATTCTTATAAGAAAACATATGCACATTCTATTATTTCTGTTAGAAAATTTAAAGAATAAGTGGTTTCATTCCCATGTCAATAAAATTTATGAAGAAATGTATATCATTTTTGTTGCAAGTGACCAACCGAGCCTCTAGTTTAAATGTCTTTTAGCTCAGATATATAGCCACTGTCTAATAAATGTTGTACTGCTCAGTGCAAGATATAGAAACAATGCTTCCTATGAAGCAGTGGTCTCAATCCTCCTGGATTCGGCTCTTTGCTTGCCTTTAACCGGCCCTTTGCTTGCCTTTATCTGACCCATGGGGCACTTTTCCTTCCACTGATGCAAGACACTATTCCTTCCACTGACACTAACAATTGGGCATAATGCCAGTTACTGACTTCAACAATGGGCCACTATTTCTCCCATTGATACCAAGGATTGGGTACTATTCCTCCCACTAACATCAACGATGTGACAATATTACTCCCACTGACACTAATGAGGCACTAATCCTCCCACTGACACCATGATGGGGCACTATTCTTCCACTGACACCAAGTATGGGGTGCTATTTCTCCCACTGACACCAACAATGGGGCATTCCTCCTCCTACTGACATGATTGATGGGACACTATTCCTTCTACTGACATAAGCAATGGGACACTATTCTTCGACTGGAACCAACTATGTGCCACTAATCCTTCCATTTACACCAACGATGGGGCACTACTCCTCCCACTGACACAAACAATGGGACACTATTATTTCTACTGACATCAGCAATAGGGCACGATTCTTCCACTGACACCAACTATGGGTTACTATTCCTTCACTGATATCAACTATAGGGCACTATTTCCCTCCCTAATGCCACAGATTCGCTGTTTACTTACACTGACACCAAGGACGGGACACTATTCCTCTCACTGACACCAGCAATGGGGCACTATTCCTCACACTGAAACCAAGGGTGGCGCACTCCCCCTACCGACACCAATGATGGGGCATTATTCCTTCAACTGCAATGGAGCACTATTCTTCCACTGCAACCAACTATAGGGCACTATCACTTCCATTTTGACACCAGTGATGGGGCACTACTCCTCCCACTGGCACAAATGATGGGGCACTATTCCTTCTACTGTCACCAATGATGGGGCATTATTCCTCACTCTGACACCAACAATGGGTCACTATTCCTCCCACTGACACCAACAATGGGGCACTCCTCCTCCTGGTGACACCAACGATGGCGCACTATTCCTTCTACTGACATCAGTGATGAGGCACTATTCTTCCACTGACACCAACTATGGGGCACTATTCTTCCCACTGACCCCAACGATAGGGCACTATTCCACTCCCTAATGCCAAAGATTCACTGTTTACTTCCACTGACACCAGGACAATTTCAACTCCCAATGTCAACAGTCCGGCCCCCCAAAGTCTGAAGTAACTGGCCATTTGTTTAGAAAGTTTGGAGACCCCTGATAAGGTGTAAGGCTTGGGTATCAATACGTCATTTTAATCTATATGTTAGCACAAGTTAGGCAAAAAGGATCCCAACGTTCCTGCAATAAATTACTGGAAAGTCATCTACATAGTTGCATACAACGTATTAACATTTTACCTGCTTTACCAGTAGTGGATGGGGCTGTCCAGGAGCTAACAGCCTAAACATTCACTGGTGACCTCATTAAAAAGAAGCAGAGATGTTGCTTTTCTGTTATGATTCCAGTTACGCAAATAATATTGACTTAAAGTCTGATTTTTTTAGTACAGGTTTTTATTTTGATCACATTTCACAAGGCCAGTTTTAGGTGTGTGCCTTGTCATCTCATTGTTGATGCTGTAATTGTCACCTAAAGCCACTCAGTTGACAAACATTTTGGTGTGGTAAGTAGCTGTAAAGTTAAAGTGGAAGTAAACCCATCTATTTAAACAGTTTTAAAAAAACAGCATGCCGGGAATGCTAACTGCACATTGGCTGTGCTCTCAACCAAACTGTCAAACCACCCAATGGCTGGTGTCATAATGGATCACATGTGCAGCACTGTAGCAGCTGAAGATTAAACAGAGGCAAACATGGCAGCTTCCGTGGATGAAAACGATAGGGGAGTTTACTTCCACTTTAATCCCTATTTTTAGATTTTATTTTTTAAATTAGAGCTACTTTCTGCCCTTTCTTATTTAGAAACTCCAAACCCAAAACTGTATGCATAGCACTACATAGCAAAATGGTAACTCCTTTAATAAGCAGTTTCCTGCCAGTTTACTGTCCTTCAGACTTGAGGGGGGCTAAACTGTGGCCATTGGGAGTAGAAAAGGTTGTACCATCAGTGGGAATAACCAAGGCCTCATCATTGGTGTCAGTGGGAGGAATAGTGCCCCATCTTTGGTGTCAGTGGGAGGAATAGCACCCCATCATTGGTGTCAGTGAAAGTATTTATACCCCATTATTGGTGTCATTGGGGTGACTTTTGCCCCATCTTTGGTGTCATTGGGCCCAATTGTTGGTATCATTGGGAGGAATTGTGCCTCACCTTTGGTGTCAATGGGAAGAATTGTTTATCTGGGAGGAATTCTGCCCCTTCATTGGTGTAAATGGGGGGAATTATGCTGATATAGGCCCTGAAGCTTGCTCATTGGTCCTGGGGTCTCATGCTGGGTGCCCTAACTCTAGACAGGGTACGTGTGCCACCACAGAGCTTTTCTCGGAAGAGCTTGACAAAGGATCGCACACTGACCAGCCATCGCCAGTGCGCATGCTTGGAAAAGTTATGGTTCATCTAGTGATGTCATTGCGCCTGATGCTGCGCTCCAAGAGTGTTCCAGAACTCTCCCTCCTGCACGCCAGTAGCCACCATCTGAGACCCCTTATAAGGGGCATACTAGTTATACAGATTTGTGGTGATTACAGGCGTGAAACAGGCGAACTCTATGAAAGATTCAATATACAGGTGGATCTGTGCAATGTGCGGGAGGGTCTGTGTAATGTGCGGGAGGGTCTGTGCAATGTGCGGGGGAGTGTGCAATGTGCGAGGGGGGGAGTGTGCAATGTGCGAGGGGGGTGTGTGCAATGTGCAGGGGGGGTCTGTGCAATGTGCAGGGGGGGTCTGTGCAATGTGCAGGGGGGGTCTGTGCAATGTGCAGGGGGTCTGTGCAATGTGCGGGGGTCTGGGCAATGTATGGGGGGGTCTGTGTAATGTCCGGCGAGTGTGCATCGTGTAATTGCAGGAGTCTGTGTAATGTAAAGGGGGCATCTGTGTAATGTAAAGGGGTTTGTGTAATTTGCAGGGGGGCTTTGGAATGTAAAGGGGTCTGTGTAATGTGCAAGGGGGGGCTTTGGAATGTAAAGGGGTCTGTGAAAAGTTTTTTTCCTGAAACTTCCCTCTTAAAATTAGGATGCGTGTTATACGCCTGTGCGTGTTATATGCAGATAAATACGGTAAGTTAGTTTTGTGCTGCAGTATGGACATTCAGGCTCAAAAAGGTTTGCCATCATTGGTCTATAATGTCTAGGTAAGTGCATAAGACCCAGAGAGGCTGAAAAGAAAAGATAGAGAAGGTTCAAGGAAAAAAATCAGCTCCCCAACGAGTATAAAAAAGAAGGTGCAACAATGTAAGAAAAAATTTAAAGGAAAGCAAAGACAGGAGATAGAAAGAAAAGAAAATGCCACAAATGCTGTTCACTGTAGTACTCTGACTTTATATATATATTTATATATTATATATATATATATAAATATTTATAAATATATATATATATATATATATGTATTATATATTATATATTTTTTTATATATTTATATAATTAAATGATACCATTTAGGAATGTTTAACGATCTGACTATATCATTCAAGCCCTCTTTGTACAGCCAGTGTGTTTATAATATATGCAGAACTACAGTTCTCCATACATGCAGTGCATTCATACATACATACATGCAGTGTGAAGTCTACCATTTATTTTAATAATACAGGGAATGCAGGGGAATAGGGACCATTTGAACATAATCATTTATTTGGATAATCTTTTGTGGTAGTGTACATAAAAATCATGATATATCACAGTCATGGACTAGAGACCAGTTTTAACCACTATCGCCATTTTTAGATGTCAATGATAATCCATTTTCAAATCTTCGTTAGTGTAAATCAGGATTATAAAAAGGATTAGAAGGATTATCAGACAAGTGCATAACAGAAGCTCTTGAGTTCATCACCCTCTGAAACTAAAGGCAGATTAGCTCAGTCTTATTGGTGAATCAGGAATCAAGCATATATGGCCTGATGTAAGCATTATATACCCCCCATTTTTTATTTTTTTTTTGGTTGCACTTTTATTTTTATTGGTTTTTGTTGGTTACTACAATTAGGAAATAGCACTATGCAAAAAATCTTTAAAGTGACATTAAAGCTTCATTATTTAAAAATATTAAATTAAAAAGGATGTCATATTTACTTGCTTTGTGCAATGGTTTTGCACAGAGCAGCCCTAATTCTCTTCTTCTGTGGTCCCCCGCCGGCACTCCCAGCTCCTCCTCTTCGGCAAGTACCCCCATCACCCATGTGAGCATGCTTTCTAGCCACTCTGTTTGCATATATTGAAACAAAGTGGGTGGCTTGGCCCCAAACCCTGCTTGCTAAGCATAGCTTTTGATTGACAGCAGCGGGAGCCATTGGCAGTGGCAGGAGTTGCTGCTCTCATTCCTTTACGCTGGATTGGACTGGGGCTCAGGTAAGAATAAGGTGGGGCTGCTGTGGAGGATT
Source organism: Lithobates pipiens (assembly GCF_037356315.1). Taxonomy (NCBI): domain Eukaryota; kingdom Metazoa; phylum Chordata; class Amphibia; order Anura; family Ranidae; genus Lithobates; species Lithobates pipiens. The sequence continues at coordinate 157,196,011 of NW_027507903.1, forward strand.
GTGCAGCACAGAACCTTTTTCACCTTAAAGCGGGAGTCCGTCGTTTTTTTTTTTTTAAAAGCCAGCAGCTACAAATACTGCAGCTGCTGACTTTTAAAATAATGATACTTACCCACCCAGCGAACCCGCGATGTCGGCACCCGAAGCCGATCTCTCGATGCTCGATGGGTGCTGCCGCCGCCATCTTGGGTATGGGAATCAGGAAGTGGAGCCTTGCGGCTTCATTTCCCGGTTCCCTACTGTGCATGCACGAGTCACGCTGCGCAATAAGGATGGGGCCGTGTGTTTCCCAGCAAGCAGCGGGGGACCTTCGGAAAGGGGCGTAGATTCTGCAGAAAGGGGCGTAGCTTCTGCAGAATCTACGCCGGAAGTGGGTGCAGATATCTGTACTGTACAGGTACCTGCACCCCCCCTGAAAGGTGCCAATTGTGGCGCCAGAGGGGGAGAGGGTTCCAATGAGCGGAAGCTCCACTTTAGGGTGGACCTCCGCTTTAATGCATAGAAAGAAAGTCCCTGCATCTAAAGACATTCATGATCTAACACTAACTTTTCCAACCCTGTAAAAAAGAAATCTGTATACAAGCCTTTTTTGAAGCCGATCCAACCCAATCCCATGCTGAGCTGTCAGCTGTGGCTTCGCTGTGGAGGCGGGTGCAGAGGACACAGCCGACAACAGAAGCCCCATAGTAAGTCTGTGGGTCGGCTTCAAAAAAGGTATGTATGGTGATTTCTTCTTTACAGGGCAAGATAGGTTAGTGTTAGATCGTGGATTTCTGTAGATGAAGGGATTTTAGTGTTAGGGTGGACTTACACGTCAAGGCTTTTGAACCACTAAAGCTCCAATTATTTTCTCCCTTCTTTTTTTAAATCTTAGACTGTATATCAGTTGTGGTGGTCAGTTTACTTGATATAGGGGACCCTAAGTGTGGAAAGCTGTCAAAGACTGAAAATGTGCAAAATCAGATGGGCAGACTCTGCAGACATGCAATAGGAGTTGGAGTTTGGGGATATGCTTCCAGAGACTAGAGACACATTTATAAAACTGCTAAAGATCACTGCAATTAAAGCCCCTTTAAAAGTCAACATTTCCAGATTTGTGTTTTAAACAGACCTCTTAAAGAGGAAGTAAACCCTGATGGGTTTTACTTCCTCTTTTTTCCCGTGCAAAATAAAAGCCTAATGGGCTAGTATTTATCGCATACTAGTCCATTACTAGCCCATTATGTTGCACTTACCTGTAAATGGAGCCCACAATGTCCTCACTGTCCCTGCTGGATGCCGCATGCATCTTCACCCCTCTTCCTTCTGGGGTCGCGGACTCTGGCTTGGTGACTGGCCAGAGTCATGTGACGTCACTCCCACACATGCGCGCGGGAGCTGCCGGTCACATCACAGGCCCTGTAGAAACGTCACGATCATGCCCTTTCTTCAGTGTGCATGCGCCGATGATGTCGGCGCAAGCGTATATGGTAAATATCTTCTAAACTGTGCAGGTTTAGGAGATATTTCCAGTACCTACAGGTAAGCCTTATTATAGGCTTACCTGTAGTTAAAAGTGGTGTAACTAGGTTTACAACCAATTTAAAATTTACTTGTGGAACATTAGATTTTTCTCTTAGCAAGATTAATTTGAAAACCAGAGACAGAATAAGCAAAACAAAAAGGGAAGGACGGTACAGAAGAAGAGTAAGAAAAGTGTAAAAGAAAAAAAAAAAAAATGGTGACAATCCACTTAAAAAATATGTATATCTCACTGGTCTGTGTATTCATCAAAATAGACCATTGTTAGTGGTGGGCCCCTCAAGGACCTCTTAGTAAGGCCGCGTACACACGCGGGGACTGTTCGCTCAACTTTGTCCGTCAAACAGTTTCAGCGGACAGTCCGCTCAAAATTAGCATGGACGGACTTGGCCACACACGGCGAACGAACAGTCCGCTGAAACCGTGCGCGATGACGTGAACGGCACGTACGACGGGACTAGAAAACGATGTCCTATACACTGCAATGCAAACTTCGGCGTGTAAATCCTTTCTGAGCATGCGCGGAACTTAGTTTGACGAACAAGCCTACACACGAGGGGACTGTTCGCTGAAACAAAGTTTCAGCGGACAGTTTTTCGGAATTTCCGAAAAACTTTGTTCAGCAGACTGTCCGCTGAAACTGTCCGCTGAAAGCCCACACACGAGCGGACTGTCCGCCGAAACACTGTTCAGCGGACAAAGTTGAGCGAACAGTCCCCGCGTGTGTACGCGGCCTTAGTGTCAAAGGACAATGTGGTCCCAAAGCCAAAGACTAGGCTCCAGGACTGTATGTAAACCCTAACAACTTACTTGTATTGCTCTGATTTGGTCTGTTATATATACAGCTGAAAACAGTTTATTTAATAACTAAATACCTGTTGATATCCGTTAGTTTGGTTCCCCAATTTTCTCTGTGGACTACAGAATAACTCACTCTATGTTTTGAAGAAGAGGAAAGGGGAAGATGTTCTATAGTGCTAACCCACTTTCTGTCCCAGGGTGCCAAGGCTGCTTCTCAAAAGGTACAGTACAGTGAGTGACCCTGTCACCCTTAGACAGGAGGTGTGTTACAGGTAAGATCACAAGGTGAAAAAAGTAATAAAGCCTAACAAGATAAAAGCAGTGCAGCCACCAAAACTAAAAATGGATAGACTGCAATTTATAACATTTTATGTTTTTAGATTTAGATTTAAAAGAATTATCAATAGAATTCTAAAAACCCTTGTTAAACCTCTTAGGAGACTCTGGGCACATGCACTTAATCCTGTTTAAATATGTGGTTTCTGAGCAGGGTGGTCAGACTGCTTACCCCCTACCCCACTGCTGTTTGACCACACTGGATGAAGGAAATTAATAATACTTTAACTCTGACTAACAGCGCACAGAGGAAAGGGGGTGGTACCAACAATGCACACCCGCATTCCCCTTTTCCTTATACATTTTGTCAATCTGAAAATCCGCAGCCTTCCTGTATAATTTTAAAGCCCTGTGCTTCCTATGCAATCTTCAATTTTACTCTAAAGAAAGCTAGTGAGAACAGACCCAGATGTCGGCAGCAGGCCCAACCTGCTATTTTGAATCCAAGGAGAAAGTTCTGTTTTAACTGTTAGATTGGGCTTTGAATAAAAGTGCTGGAGAGCTGCAGAATGAAGGCTGGGGGGATTGGGCTGGTGGGCTTCAGTGTTGGCTGTACCTCCTTCATAGGAATGCCCATAAATTGGGCTTCAGCTTGGGTTGAGCTACAACCTACACTGGAAAATCAAAAATGTAAAATAATTAAATACCACTACACATATTTTATTGGGACCAAGTGCTGTATGCCTTAGGTTCCCTAGTGGATTCAACAAGGGTTTTAAAATTATTCATTAATTGGGCTTAGGTATTTGTTCTGGTGGTTTGGCTACAAATTTGACCTATCTTTCATTTTATGGACAGTTTGTGAATGCAAGCTTGTCTGGTGAATGTAAAGGCGTTGGCAAAAAATAAAAGGGAACATAATAAAATAAGCAATATACTGTAGTTAAAAAGAAATGTACAAAATCAAATTTTTCAATTGTGTAACATAAGACAGTCCTTTATTTAAGATTTAAGACATGCACCTTTAGGGTAAGAAGTCTTATTACAAACCACTTAATCCTTAAAGGACTTGGCATTATTTCACCCTAGCCATAAAGAAAGTGAACAAACGGGTGTAGGAATCTAGAGTAATTCCGATGAGTGCATGAAATAATGTATAATGTATTTCTGCCTGAGATCTGGTGTTTCAGCAAACCTTTACCCTTGCATTCTCCTTGTACCATAACTTTCGGAATTTCACTCAGCCCTTGAGTTATTGCCAATTCATCCAAACAATCTCTGCTATTTCAATATCAAGTTATTTTCTCGTTTGGATGTCAACCAAGATTTTTGTTCTACTTTGAAAAAATATACAAAAGGGAGAAAAAAAACTTAAATAAAGGCAACAATTTGCAAGAAACATACCGTGCTAAATTAAACAAACAGATTTAGCTTGCATTTTCTAATGCTGGATAGAAAGCCATCATTTAAGTATTTCCGTTCTCCTTCCTGGAAATAGAACAAGGTTTTTAGTCGTTCTTCTAATGCACCTTGTTGGAACTTCTTGAATGGAAGCCAGTAGGTAGGCATTGTTGCTTAGCTTTTGCTCAGTCAGGGGTTCACCTCTCAGATACTACAAGGCAATGAACAGTCCATTAGCTTTGTTGTATTTTATTGAGGGGATTGAACTTGGATGGGAAATAGGAAGTATGGGATGCCCAGTAGATCTGGAACAAATAATTGGGACAACATATATACACTCGGATATATACAGGCATCTGTCTTCTTCCAGTACAACTCTTACTGCAGACTATTACTCCTCAGCTCCTCCAGCACTCCACTTGCTTGAGCTTCCAGGCACAGCAGGTACCGCATGGTTAGGCCTGACACTGACTCAGCCAGGCCTTAGCAACTGCCTTTTGCAGGCAGGGACTGTGGTCACCTAGTGTAGCCTTTAGTGTAGCAATAAAATGTTATTGGTGCTAGCTGCCCTAACTTCGGTTACTAAGCCCACTAACCTATCTTCAGGCCCTTTTGGCTGCAACTGCCCTTCTCCACTGCCCATGACACCACAGTCCACACTACTGGCTCTGCACCTATCCCAAACTGCATGCTTCCAGTGCTCTCAGGTTTGCGTCCCCAGTCCTCCTGACTGTGCATGTCACTCACCAGCCCTCTCCTGGCTTGACCAGTTGTTCCCTGGAGATTTGCCCGGCAATGCTCTCTCCTGCTGTCCTCTCTTGCTCTTCCTGTGCCTCCTGTTCAGAACCTTCACAATTTCTTGAAGGGCTCCATCCACACTCAAGCCTGAGCCCAAGGTCACCCCCCTCCCAGGCTGGGAGGCTCCCTCAAAGGCCCTGATAGTCTAGCATTCCATCTCAAAGCTCTGATCAACTCCTCCTCAGATGGGCTGATCCTGGATATTTAAGAAGGCCTGCCCCCTGCCAATCCAGGATGGGGATTAGTCAGGGCTCCTCAGAATACTTCAGGCAGCTCGACCTCTCTTCTCCTCCTAGCACTTTCTTGAAAGAAGAGGGAGGTCTCAGTGATGCTGCTGGTGAGTCACCAGCTGCTATCCTGAGCTACTCCGAGCCCAGAATGACAGTCAGGCCTGCCTGAATTTGCCTACCTTACAAAAAATTCTATCTCTAGCACCTACCTACCTAGAGGGTGCTACAATTGCTTTATTTTTTTATTGTACCATCTTTTCTTATGGCAAATATTTTGTGCAAACACTGTGCCCTAACAATTGAATACACCTTTATATGGCATTAAAACTATACTTTAGTATAATAATAGCTGGGTACCTGGACTTAGGCCTCATTCATCCTTCTCTACCTACAGTACAGCTATCTGAAAACATGGCAATTTTGGTCCTTGTACTTAGTTTGTGAGTAAATAATCTCTGTCTTGAATTGGATGTCATTTATAAAATATGATTTAGGTATTTTGAAGGATAACTAGATTAGGCGTTTAGATAATATGCTTCTTAGAGTCAGTTTACCTCACAATTATATTACAGTTTATACATGGTAAGATTAATGGAAAATGTATTCCATGTCGCAATGAAAAACAAAATAAATTATGCAACAGTTCTTGCACTTACCAAAGGAATTTTTTGTAAGTTTATTGAACACACAAGAATGGCAGGTAATAATCTTTCAGTATAGTGTAGTGCCGTCTCCTGAAGAGCATGCACTATGAGTTTTGAAATTTAACGTTTCACCTAAACACAGTCTGGTTGGGTGCTTTAAGGTTACTTTCTCTCGGAGTCAGCCCAGTGGGAGTGGCACTCTTGCTGTGCTTTCTGGGAGAGGGTACTTAAGATGTGGATGTCACGTGTTTCGGTGTTCTGGTCCAGAAGTATGTTCTGGCTCCATGGTCCTGGTCCTCCTGACCAGCCCCCAGGATGCCTATGGCCTGAGGTGTGGATCCACCCTTCCTTATGTCTCGGGGCTGGCTAGCCCTAGGCAAGGAAACTAAAGCAAGGATTCGGAGGTGGTCTGGTGCCGTCTCAGGTTGTGGAGAGGCCCAGCAACTTTGTAGTTATCCAGGGGAGGACTCTTCAGAAGAAGGCCACGTAAGGGTTGGCTTCTTAGCAAGAGCCTGGTAAAGCTGAAGGACCTAAGCAAATCCAATCTTGTGCAGTATCGCCGGACCGGCTGCAAGATACTGGTACCACACGAGTGTTCTACAAGTTTTCTAGTTTCCTGTTCATGTTCTACAACAAAGTCTGTGGCAGAGACTTATTCCTACATGTTCTACAACAAAGTCTGTGGCAGAGACTTGTTCCTGATGTAAGCACCCTGTTGGCTGCCAGGCCTAGTGAGAGAAGGACTATCCAACTAGGGTGAGGATCCAGCTGTGATTGGCTATTCTCTGGATTTTACTCAAAGTAAGAAAGTTCTTTTATTACTGACTTTGACACTAAGAGTACCTGGACTTTTCACCCAAACCCTCTGATCCTATACTGAGAGACTGTTGTTTAACTACGTTTTTGCAAATAAAAATCTCTTTAAGCGGATTAGTCGTCAGTCTCTATAGTTTCTGGGCATCTACCATGGGAAACCCCTAGGCGCAAATCGAGGTGAAGAAGGTAATGGTAAGCCCAGTAAAACCAGCCACTCCTTTGGGGGTCAGTGCTACACTAGCATTTGCCTCTTCATTTTATCAATTGGTAATTAAACCAGATAGTTATATACATATAAATACTGGTTAACCCTGCCTCCAGTACTAGGAGGAGAGGAATTTTATCAGTGCACTACCGGTAGAAAAAAAGCAACAAACTTGGCTGTGATATGCAATTGCTATTAGGAATCAGGAAATAAGGTCATTACTAGATGGTACAAGACACCCAGTTCTCTTAACTCAATATACCCTTCCATACCATTCTGTACCTGACCTATGCTGGAGATGCAGATCTCTAAAAGGGGACCTGCTGCACATATACCGGACATGTCCAAAGCTTGGTGCCTTTTGGAATGCAATAAGGGACATCACACAGAAATTTACTGAGGCTGGTAGTTTCTGCATCATCACAATAATGTGTCATGTAAAAGAGCACAACATACACTGGGCACAACATACACTTTCATTTTTTACCATAAGCATAGTAAATAGCAATACAACCGTATGCCTTGGCCCAGCTTTTTAACCTCTCTGATTGTAATCCCGAGTGTGGCTTGGAGTGGATTTTCAGTACCAAAAGCGGTAACCCCCGAGCCACACCCCGGATCGCATCGCAGGATCCAGGTACAGCTTACTTACCTTGTCCCCAGGATCCTGGGATGTCCTCCCACTTTGTGCAGTGGCTGTGTCTTTGCTCGATTCATCACAGAGCCAGGCTCTGTTCCCAGTGAGCATTGCGACGCATGGGGACGGAGAATGGTGCCAAATTCAAAAAGTGAAGCACACGCTATACATACAGTACACTGTAATCTTACAGATTACATTACTGTATCAAATAATTTCACATCCTATTTGTCCCTAGTGGTTTGTCCAGTGCCCTGCATGCAGTTTTATATTATAAATACTGTTATTTCTGCCTGAAAACTGGAGATTGTCCATAGCAACCAAAACTGTCCCTTTACATCAAAAGCAGTTTTAGACTAGTAACAAGAACGACAATTCTGCAACTGAGAAAATGTCTGTGTTTTTGATTTGATTACATTATTGAATAATTGTTATTATCATTATATTATTATTTGTTATAATTGTTTATAGTTATTTATTATATTATAGTAAAAAATGTAGCAGCGCTAATATGTGAACATGACTATTTGAATAAACAAATAATGTGATGGACATAAAACCAATATGAAAAAAAATGAATATGCACTCAAAATTAGTAATGAAATTAAAGAAAAAAAAAATTATATATATATATATATATATATATATATATATATATATATATATATATATATATATATATATATATATATATAATTTGAAGTCAGTGACAGTTCCTCCACCACAACCAAAGTGTGATCACCACAAAAAAAAAATGCACACTTACCAGATGTCAAGCTTTATCAGGTTGCGACCAAATACCCGGTTGGGGCCTTTATCTGGGGATGGAAACCAGAGCCTCCAAGTGATCCGTGGGGTCTGGTCAGCAAAACAGTATGGAACCCCCGATCGAGAAGATTATTACCACAATGGTCAGATAAAACCCAGAATGAAACAGACTCACCATAGCATAATTCCAATGATAAACATTTAATCCAATAATATAAAATACTTACAATGTTGCAGTTTAAAAAATAGCAAAATAGCTGGCCGGCTGCGCAGAACGGCATCCGCTTAAACACCTGTACGTGTTGATGTCAGTACGTCAGCTCCTCCCCACGTACGATTTGTCAAATAATGACGTAGTCTAGGGCACGGTGCGATTCACTGACACATTGCATTATCTATGTAAACAAATAGAACAAAGCCTCAATGTGAGTTAGACCGGAACATCAAACAAAAATGCAAGGAGGGTCGGCATTGACACCAGGTCCGCCATGCTGGATATTGGAAAAAGCTAAAAATGAATTTAAAAATTGCATTACTAAAAAATTTTTTATTAAAATTAAAGTTAAAAGAGGATGGGAAAAAAACAGGAACAAAGGAACTAATAAAAATACCTGTGTCCAAAACATAAACCTGCGGACAGCATTGGTCTTTCACAGGTATTCCACTGTATTAACCAGGCTATGGGCATGTAAAAATATCCTCAAAAATATAAAAACATATACAGTTACATTATTGTCATATGACACAAATATCATTAGGGGCACAAAAAAGGAAATAAAGTGCCAGTCCAATTGATTCCTCCGATATCAAAAAAAAGATATAAAAATGCACAAATAGGATGAATGTAGATCCCACATACACTCATTAGCAAAAACCGCCAAAGGGCCAATCACAAAAAAAGAGAAGTATAAACTAATAAAAAACAAGACCTAACAAGGATAACAAGAAAGTTATTAAAATTGTGACCAAAAACCCGTTAATAATTATTGGATCCACTACTAATGTTGCTCTCTAACTCACAACGCGTTTACAATACCCAATCAAAGTACATAAACATTAGGGATCATTAAACAACCATCTAAAAATAGAGTTATCTAAAAAGGCAATTGTGTCCACATTCACATTTAGATCATAACATCTAACATCTAATTTTGTGGACCCAAGACATTTCCAGCATGGAAAAGCTCTTGACCAGAGAACTCCCTCTGCACTGGGGGCGATATTTATCGATCCCCATAAAGATGGTCTTGGAGAGATCACTGTTGTGTGCTAAAAGATAGTGCTGAGAGACTGAATGCTTAGTGAAACCATGTTTTATATTTGTAATATGCTCTTTCAACCTGACGGAGAGGGGCCATTTAGTCCTACCCACATATTGCAGGCCATAAGGGCACTGGAGCACGTAAATGACCCCCTCCGTCGAGCAAGTAATAAAAGGTTCGATCTCGTGCTCTTGTTGGGTGCTAGATGAAGTGAACTTCTGAGCTTTGTGTGCAACCATTAATGGAACACACATGGCATCGTCTACATTGATCGTACCCTGTAAGGTTTTCAAAAAAACTCTCTTAATGGTAGGGGGATCCAAAACATTTGGGGCCAACCTATCTTTTAATGAAGGGGCACCCCTATAGACTACCTGTGGCCTATCCGGTAGAACTGGGCCCATTAATGGATTGTTTCCCAAAAGGTGCCAATGCTTTTTTAGTAGGTTCTTAATACCATAATGCTGCACTGAAAATGTTGTAATGAACAGGACAAGGGAAACGGTCTCACGTGGCGGTCTCTCTATTAATAAACCATTCCAGTCTAAAGCTATAATTTCCCCCAAAGTGGTCTTTAAAAAGTCAACGGAATAACCCTTATCTACAAACCTATTCATCAGAACATCGGCCTGTTCCAAAAATTGGTCAGCATCAGTGCAATTGTGCTTAAAGCGCAAAAATTTACTTTTGGAAGCAGAATGGAGCCAGGGCTCATGGTGACAACTGTCCACTGGTATATATTAATTACGGTCCCTACTTTTAAAAAAAGTAGAGGTTGTAAACTGATTTTGACATATTCTTATGTTGAGGTCCAAACAATTAATGTTAGACTGACTTGCTTTGAAGTTTAAATGAATACTCCTAGTGTTATTATTGAGATGTTCCATGAAGCACTCAAGTTCATCTCGAGTGCCATCCCATAGGAAGAAGATGTCGTCGATGTACCTAGCCCAGAGCCGCAGCTGGGGTCTCTGGCCAACATAAACGACATCCTCCTTTCATAGGGCCATAAAAGGGTTGGCCAAACTGGGGGCATATTTGGCCCCCATGGCTACACCACGATCCTGGCAATTTTTTTTTCTATTTATTATATTATAATTTATGATTTAGTGTTTCAAACTTTATCATACCCAGGATGTCTACTAGAATCTTGTTTGGACAGATTTAAGTGTGTTATACCTAAGAATTACAGGTCTACAATATAAAACGCCAAATTTCCATGCAAAAGAATTGTGCATCAAAAATCTGAAATAATCATACCGCCAGGGAGCTTAAAGGCTAGGGAGGAGGTAACAGAGGAATACAGAACTCCCCACGAATATCAAAACTATAAGTTAAGGTAGAGAGGGCTGGGAGCTTGGTTATTGGTATCCCGGAGATTAGCTTTAAAAGACTTGATTTTGATTCATTTGGTATCCCAGCATTGGGTAGAAGCCAGGTTCACCCACATTTGAAAATGTAACTAAACCATATCTGAGCACCACAAACTGAAATTGCTATTTTATTAATTTTTAATATTCACATCAAACTCACCCATCCATCCGTGTCTCCATGCTTTATTCTGTTGAGAGCTCAGTTTAAAACACATTCCCTAGCATTTTTAGCTGTGGCTAGCTTGAGTAATGGCAGATAATTCATGTGGCATATATATATCCTGGAATACATCTGTCCTTAGCTCAGGCATGCAAGCAGGAGGGTGTGCTTTACATAGAACCGCCCCCCCTCCGTGAAGACTCTTGGGATGTATGACATAGTTTTGGCCTAGGCCAGAAGCCAGAATGCAAATGAAGAAATGTAAAACAAAGTTTAAAACAAGTAAATATAATATAGTTTCCTAACTATTTACTAAAGTTAGTAGTATAAGGATTGAAAATAGATAATGTTGATTTAGAACGTTTAGTTCCGCTTTAAGTGCAGTTCTAATAGATAATTGATACTAAACAAATGAAAGACGTTGTCTGCTCCATCACAGGAAATGCACAACTTTTTTTTGGGAATCCTAGATTTAATGGCTTAAATTTACAAACTCCACAGAGACCATCTGTGCTCTATTAGTGCCGTCCAAAGTCTTATACCATAGAATTGGCTAGAGAAGCAAAGGGATGTAGTTCAATAGGTAATGAATTCTGTGGCAATCAGAAAGAGTGTTGAACGTCAGTGGAACTGCCAGCTGACCTCCTGTGTTCACAATACAGCAGGGTAGACTCTCAGCACTGAACCCAGATGCTAGTGGAGATCACTGCAGAAGCAGTGATGAATAAATCGATTTTTAGCTTCCAGAGGGATACCCCAGGGATGTTATATGCATAATTACAGTGGAGCTATGTAACAATGTAAAATATCCATATTTGGAAGTCTTCTTTAAATAAAAACATTTCCATTTTCATGTTTCATTTTGTTTTAGACCCAGTAATGCCATTACGTGCAAAGCACGAGATGATGTTGGACGTTCTTCAGCCAGGAAGTTAGCTGGGCTCTATCTGACTTGCTGCAGCTTCTAATGCACACTGTGAGAACCTCACAGTGTACAGTGCAATCAGAAAAAGCTATTTCATTACAGGAGATTCCTGTACACATGTGACAGGCTAAAGGTGAGGCTGGAGTTCAGCTTTAAATTGTTACTAAACCCACAACAGTAAAATCAGTCGTTATATGCAGTAAAGCATGCTTGTTATACTCACTGGGGAACCTAAAGGGTTAATCTTCTGCATTGTGTTAAAAGGCGGTTTTATCCTGTCTTCTCTGATACTTCCCCTCTTCCACTGTCCCCAATCCATCTTCTGATAAGACAGAGCTTTTGGGGGCACTCTGCACATTCATCAGTTTGGTGTGTATTGCTAGAGAGTTTTTTTTCTTTAGGAGGGTGCACGTGATCAGCACAGATCCAATCAGCACTGTCCAGACAGAGGGTCAGGGGCCCATCAGCCTCATAGGACAGTCAGAGTAGAATGAAAACTCCTCCTACAAGCTTTACCCAGACATTGATAGAAGTGACAAGATACTGCTGATGAGAAAAGGTATTTAGTAGTTTATATTTACTAAAATAATTGAATTGCCATGTTGTGTGTACTGTTGGAAAGGAGATATAGTGAATGCAGTGTCCTAGGTTTAGTAAAAATCAGATTATGGGCTGTAATGATAATTTCCAGATTCATGTTTAAATAGTCCTAGATGCATGTTACATAACATAGTGTTTATTGTGGTTTGCCAGCAGTACAGAATAGTGCGGAAGAATGATATAGAAGGTGGAGTATTGGACGGTTCAGTAACTTACTGCCATGCTACAGTGAGTGTTTGTGCCATAACATAATATACTGGTTTAGGAAAAATAATGGTACCCAGTACTTAGCACAGATTTAATAACAGATTGTTATTAAACATGGTCTTCTCTGATTCATGACTAAAGAACACATACTGGAACATATGGTATTTGTTTTGTTTGTAGCATCTGTCACATTGAAAGCTCTGTGTATCCAACTGACATTTATTAATCACGTGTTTATTAAAAGGGTTAATAAATTATAGGTGTACCAAGACTACTTGCTTAAATATGCAAATCTATTTCTTTTCCTTGGAGTGGTGATTAGGACAGATGACAGAGTTAGGCAAATTACAGATTTTATGATCAATTTTAAAAAACACCTAAAAACCAACTTTAGTTAAAAAAAAAAAAAAACTGTAGTTCTATGTACAATGACCTACCCAACATCTTTTTGAAAAGAAAAAAAAAAAAGATTGGATTGGGCTTTAGGAATAATGGTACGTGGATTGTTTTGTATCTTTAAAACAAACTAGCTAAACGACTTCAACATTTTAAACCCAATGAACAAATGCACTTATATTAAACCCAACACATGTGTATAGGGAAAACCTCTGCCTGTGTATTTGCAGAAGAACAAATGTCAAATCTTTTGTGGTGTCACACAAGAGACCTGTACATAGATATCCATCCATTGATGGCAGATGTCTCATTGCCAATGATGGGAGGTGAGACATCTGTCTTTCCTTGAATTACTCTACTCAGTCGTTCTTGCCACCTGCTACAATCCTTTTCATGGTTTGGTTAATGGATAGATACGGCAGATAAGTCATATAAGTCTTGTTTAACCACTTGCCTACTGGGCACTTTCACCCCCTTCCTGCCCAGGCAAATTTTCAGATTTAGCGCTATCACACTTTGAATGAAAATTGCGCCTTCATTCAATGCTGTACCCAAATGACAGTTTTATAATTTTTTTGAGACAGAGCTTTCTTTTGGTGATATTTTTTCACCACTATTTTGGAAAAAAAAGAGAAAAGTTTATATTTCTGTTATAAAATTTTGTAAATAAGGAATTTTTCTCCTTTGCTGATGTGACGATGAGGTTGCACTGACGGGCACTGATGAAGGGCACTGATGAGGAGGCACTGGTGGTGAGTAAGGATGGGCAGTACACCCCCCTGTTCGGTTCGCATATAATATGCCTTTTGAAGGCTTATATGTAAGTATTTGGCCATAAAAGTGATATGGGGGTCTGGGTACTGCCCTGGGGGACATGTATCAGTATTTCATTTTTTTTTTAAAACTATCGTTTTTGCAGGAGCAGTTATTTTAATTATGCTTAAAGTAAAAATTAACAATTCCTTTAAATATAGTGCTTGGGGTTCCCCTTAATGTGCCTGTAAAGTGGGGCATCTGTAGCATGCATAACACATGCTGCAGCAAAAGTGACATTTCTAAAGAAAAACTTGCGGTTGCCAGCACCTAGCTATTAAAAAAAAAAAAATGTGCGTGGGGTCCATACCATACCCTTCAGGACTGCAGTCTGACAGTTCAGGAAAGGGGGAGGATAAACAAGTGCCCCCCCCGAACCATACCAGGCCACATGCCCTCAACCGCCCCAAAGCACCTTGTCCCCATGTTGATGGGGACAAGGGCCTCATCCCGACGACCCTGGCCTATGGTTGTCAGGGTCTGTGGGCAGGGCTTATTGGAATCTGGAAGCCCCCTTTAACAGGGGGGCCCCCCAGATCCTGCCCCCCCAGTGAATGAGTATTGGGTACTTAGTATCCCTACCCATTCACCAAAAAAGTGGCAAAAAGTAATAAACACAAGAGACAAATCCTTTATGAAAAAAAAAATAGTGTCTGTTGATGTAAATCCATCGTCAATCATGCTGCCCACCGGACTCGAAAAATAAAAAACCCCCTGCCTCCTGGGAGGCCCCGCGCCGAATGCCTGCTCTGTGCTTTGACATTTCTGATATAGGTAAGGGGCGGAGCCACCTGGCTACGTGACCTTTTGAGTTATAGAGCGCCAATAAATTCAGGACAAAGAAATTCAGGTAGCTGACATTTTCAGAAGGACAAAAATACCAACCTACATGATTTTGTCACCATGTTTTCTTTAAGGCTAATGCAGGCCATACACGGTCGAATTTCGAACGAAATTTCTTTTCAAAATCAGAAAATTCGTTTTTTTTGTGATCCGATGACGCCACCATTGATTTTCGAAATTCGGCCCACCAAGCCTTCAATTTCACCACATGTTGCTACAGAAAAGAATTTTCTTGGCTGGAAATCTTCTTTTCTCTCCATAAATTTTATTTTATCTCCGTACATTTTCTTTTCTTATTATGTTTCTCGCGCGATTCTCCCATCGTTGATTAGAAAATCGTTCGTTTTTCAAAAAATTTCCAACATGTCCGATTCCTCAAATTTTATTTCCGCACGAAAATCGGCTGTTGCTGCAGCCCACTAATGGTGCGAAATTCATACGAAAATTCTTAGATACGATTTTCGAAAGAAAATTCTTTCGAAATTCGAACCGTGTATGGCCGGCATAAGTTTACAAAGGCGTTGAATTTTAAAGCAGCCTTTAATGCGTATCAGTGCACCTGGTTGCATTTTAACCTCCCAGCAGGTAATCCCGATTGTGGCTCGAGGTGAATTTTCAGTACCAAAAGCGGTAACCCCGAGCTACACTCGTGATTGCATCGCAGTATCCTGGTACAGTTGCTTACCTTGTCCCCAGAATCCTGTGATGTCTTCCTACTGTGTCTGCAGGCTGTGTCCTCCGCTCAATGTATCACAGCGCCGGGCTCCGTTGTCCCTAGTGGTTTGTCCAGTGCCCTGCATGCAGTTTTATATTATATATACTGTTCTTTCTGCCTGGAAACTGGAGATTGTCCATAGCAACCAAAACTGTCCTTTTACATCAAAAGTGGTTTTAGACCAGCTAGAAACACTGATGATAAATTAGAATCACTTGCAGAATTGAGCGATAGTGATTTGTGGGGAAATTCGCCATCAAACACTTAATGTAATGACAGCGACAATTCTGCAACTGAGCAAATTTCAGTGTTTTTGGTTTGATTACATTATTGAATAATTTTTATTATTATCATATTATTAGTTGTTATAATTATTTATAGTCATGTATTATATTATGATTTATGATTATGTGTTTCAAACTTTATCATACCTGGGATGTCTACTAGATTTAAGTTTGTTATTCCTAAGAATATTGGCCTACAATATAAGATGCCAAATTTCCATGCAAAACAATTGTACCGCTTTGAGCATCAAAAATCTGAAATAATCATACCACCAGGGAGGTTAATAGAAATGAATGTAGGCAGTTGCATAGCGTCAACACCTGCTGAAGTCAGCAGGCAGAATTATTTTGCCATGTATACGCCTCCCTGTTTTACCAATTTTCAGTGGTGTTAAGTGGTCAGGTAGCTGTAAAAACATGACCCAACCACCTATTTTTAATGCCTGCACAAGAACAAGACCTAAAACTATCATAGCCACAAACTTTATTTTTCCATACTTATATTTCAAGGGCACAGTGGGGTAAGCAGGTATTATTAATGTATGTAATTTTCAATTACATAAAAATCATGATTTGGTAAACAGCATGTAAAAATTATACATTTTTAAATTCCTTGCTATTTATATACTGCAAAAGAAGTTAAATTCCTCAGTACAGCAATAGACAGTTTATCCTTACAGAAGAGGAGAAAGCATAAAAGTGCTGCTTGACCTCACCAATGCCCGTGAGATGAATTTCCTGAATCAGGCATTTCATTGACTAATCCTACTATTTATTATAGCTGCATATGCCTTTTCTAGTAAGAAGGGCACAGAGTACATATTTTAATTTATGTATCCTGCTGGCCATCGCATCCTCTTTTGGCAGACAACACTTGCAATGAAGAACCCTGCATTGCGACTTTTAATAAATGATTCAGTCGGGTTGAAGTTTTTGTAGTAAATACTTTTTTCATCTGGTTAACTTTAAAAAAGTAACCTTTGAAAAAGTCTCTGTTATTTTTTAAGTCCTCAGATTTTCGTGTCCTCACTATACAGTAAAGCCATCCATATAAAATTAGAATTTTGTTTGATTGTTTTTAATGAAATTCAGAAAAATTGCTGCCCAAGCATTTGATTTTGTCATCAAATCAACTTGTTTTGTTCAAAAGCCCAGACCTGCTACCTAAATAGAATCCTAAATATATTAAATATGTTTCTTTTGTGCCTACAACATGAGCATTGCAATATGTACAATTTTTCCTAAATGAGTACCACATTCACAGAATTGCGTTTGTTTAAGAAAACATTTCCATCTGGTTTCTTTAAATTTTCGGGTCACTACAGTTGAAATTGGTCATTAATTTGACCCCATTAAAGCGGCAGTAAAGTCTGCTTTGTTATTTTTACCTACAAGTAAGCCTATAATAAGGCTTATCTGTAGGTTACATAGTTACATAGTTACATAGGTTGAAAAAAGACACAAGTCCATCTAGTTCATCCATAGGTAAAATGAATATCACCCTGGATGCAGCCAGTAATGTCACCGGCGCATGCACTCTAAAGTATGTTGGATGCCAAACCTTCAGAGCACTGTGCCATAACTGGGTGATGTCATCGTAGCTTTGGCCACTCACACAGCTGGATTCGGTGAACCCAGAAGGAACACTAGGGAAGATGGAAGCCGCTGGAGGGCTTCGTTTTAAGGTAGTTATTTTAAAATGAGCTAATATGCGATGAATACTAGCACATTGTGCTATTATTTTGCCAGGGAAAGTGTTTTTTTTTTAAATTTTACTGCAGTGGTTTACTACTGCTTTAACAGAAAATCAAAAAAAGTTCTGAAAACTAAAATTTTGTAACAACACAAATTGTAGCTCATAACACACTGGATTTTCTTCAGCAGATGTGATTTTAAACAACTATTAAAATCAACAAAAGCATACCCCAAAAAATAATGTACAGCTCATTCTGTAAACTGAATATTCTGGTGTTAATCAGTATCACCAAAACATGCAAGGTTATGTAGTAATTGCTACTGCTGGATCTGTCCTATGGAGAAACACTTGGCCAAGAAAGTCCAACCCAGGACATCTGTTTCCCCCAAAATATAGCCAGGGTTTGTTCAACTACTCAAAGTAACAATTGTCTGATAATATTCACCGGTAGTGTGTTGACTACCTTAAAGTGTTACTAAACCCAGTAATATGAAAATAGTTTATCCACAGTGCCCACAGCTTATAAATCTTCTTTTTACATTAAAATATTGCCACT
The DNA here is from genome assembly GCF_037356315.1 of Lithobates pipiens. Classification (NCBI taxonomy): domain Eukaryota; kingdom Metazoa; phylum Chordata; class Amphibia; order Anura; family Ranidae; genus Lithobates; species Lithobates pipiens. The sequence goes on from NW_027507903.1 coordinate 157,213,938, forward strand.
ATGTATGAATGATCTGTATACCACGGTTACATGATAAACTGCACAGTTTCTTCAGTGCTGAGAGTTCAGGAAGGTGGAGATTTTCAGCCTGTATACACGCCCACATGTGTGATGTCAATATCATGTCACCTGGCTATCTCTGAGAAGAAGAAATTGTTCTCTCCAGCATAAAAGACACGACTGAGCATGTGCAGGTTGGGTTTGGCTACCTTGCCTGTTCTTTCCAAGGTAGACATTGCAGGGGGGGGGGGGGGATCTGTGCATACAGGATAAAACAGCCTTTTTACACAATGCAGAGGATTAACCCCTAAAGGTCCACAGTGAGTATAACAAGCATGCTATTATGCATATACAGACAGATTTTACTTTTGTGGGTTTAGTAACATTTTAAGGAAAAATATAGAGAGAGAACCACCTATAGATATGATACTAGTAACCTTCGCCACATCAGAATCCGAAAAAGAGGAAAATGCAAAGAAAGGGGTGCCCCAGGGATTTTATGGGCATTCCTTTTCCATTAAAATCCCTGGGGCACCACTTTCTTTGTAGTAACACTTTAATGGCCATATCACTCATCAGCAAGAGCATCACAAGAGAGCACTCACCTGTTTCTTTGCCCTCCCCGCTGGAAAAACTAATAAGCTATCACTTCCTCACTGGCGAATAAAATTCTGTAGCTCTTCAACCACTGAGAGAGTAAAACCATAGGATCAGTAAAGTAGTGTTTTTAGCAATCATGTATCTGCCAATGACAAGATCGCTAAATTGACTGAGGCTATCAGTGCATGCTTTTCAATGTTCCTCGTGGTGAAACAGGCAAAGTAATTAGTGTGCCTCTTTTAGGCACTGTCCTCCAGTGCCAGACTGGAACTTGGAATATTGCAAGCAGAATTTTGGTGGGGGCTGAAACACTTTGATGATTTCCATAGTATGCATATGAACTAGACAAGATGCTTTCCACTGCAGTAGGCAAAATTGTTGCAAGTGCAAGCTTACGCTCCAGGAGTCCTGCTTATAGGGGTCAAGGAGCTCTAAAAGCTGGAAGGTTGCTTCAGCTCTCTTTCAGAGTTCTTAGTAGAAACCTGCCAGTATAATGGTGCCTGGTTCAAATATTGGTCACCTTGGGAGTTCTGTAGTACCTAAGTATATCCTGACACTTTTATCATAAGTCATTTTTTGTATAGCTATAGCTATATGTATTTTATTGGTACAGACACCTCATGGCAGTGCCCATCTGCTTATAGGGCACTCAAATGCCAGGGATTGCATTGTGGGATTGCAGGGATGTAATTTGGGATGGCCGTGCTTTGTACACCGATGATAGATGTTAGTACAAATATATCTTTCAACAGTTTATGCTGTCAGGTCTTTACTAAGACCGCTGGTTTATAGCTTTGGATTCTCCCACATGTTCACCGCCTGTGGGCACATTTAGGTGGAGCTGCTAGGGCATTCAAGGACCTGTCATGTCATATTAGCCAATTAGGTACAGGCTGCATAAGCCTATGTGCTATCCGGAAGACATATTGTTATTTGTTAGAGCAGCAAAACCTGAACATATATGCGTGATAAAAGAGCAAAAAAGGCTTGCTTTTCCAGGTACCTTTAAAGTAAAATAAAAAACCAATAAGGACAAAATAGGCAAAATTCTGTTACAGGAAATGACAATTACAAATAATTAATAATGGTCATAAAAACTGCAAATTGATACTTAGCTCTGTTTATGGGTTCTACATTTTCTTTCTGGCTGACTTTTCCAGTAATCACATTTTTAATAATGATGTTCTTTCCAGACTTGGCTGCTTTATTTGTAATCACATTGTACCTAGCTATACTGGGGGAATGGAAAATGATACAGAACTGCTGGAATGTATTAATAATTTAACTTTGGTTTTGTGATTCAATTTTTTCTAAACTAAACAAAATGGTAAATCTAGATACCTATGCATGTTATAGGTAGACAGTGAGACAGTTATTTCATTTCATTTAAAGATATTGTGAGTCGGATATTAACTCCTACTATACTATGCAATTTAATATCTACACGTGCTACTTTAAAAAATATAATAAAATCTAAGACAGGGTAATTTGCAAGGCTACTTTGCAACAGTTTTCACCTGGCTATAGTTCACAAGCCTCTTTTAAATAAAATACATAATGGTGGTGGGCTACTCCAATTCATCTATTTTTAATAGTTTTTTTACACAAGATTCATATAATTTTTTACCAGGATTCACATGCTGTATTTTTCCAAATCCAATTAGAAAAGTGGGTGAAAATTGTGTAAAAGCAATTATAAAAAGACCTGTAAGTGTGAAAAATAGCAAAATGATGCTAATATAATAATTATATTAATTGCTTTAATTTAATCACATTGCTTTGTTTTTAATGGGCTTTAATTATATACAAACCTACAAGTGTTCAGTTAAGATGTATGTTTTAAAATTCTACCTGTTCTGAAAAGTTTTTTTTTGTTGTAGTTAATGTTTTAATGAACACATTCTTTAATTTTTTGTGGTGTTGTAACCAACAGTTACAGAGGTTTTATGCTTTATATAGAACATAAAAGAGAAGTATGGCTTTTTGTTTTAAGAATCATACTTACCTAGGTGGATGCAGCATTGCTCTGATTGCTTCTGTCCCCCACTGGCTCCAACACTGAGAACCACGTGATCAAACACCAACCATTGCTCACCACTCAGTCAGTTAGCACTCTCTGCTCTGCCCCCCCCCCCCCCCCACATGCCTCGCTAAGAGGCCGAGCCAAGTGTCAAGACATGTGGATGGATCCAGACTTCATTGTCGTGGTCTTCAGCCCACTGTCTACTGAAAATGGGTCACAGAAGTGCAGAAAGAACTGCACCCCTATGATCCATAGGAGAAGTACACTCAAGCTTTGGCTGTACTTCTCCTTTACTGACATTGGCTGTATGTTTGGGATCATTGTCTTGCTGCAGAATAAATTTGGGACCAATCACACACCTCCCTGGCGGTATGACATGATGGATAAGTATCTGCCTGTATTTCCCAGCATTGGCAGAGGTTCTTTCTATAAGTGGACGAGACAAAAGTTTAATTGTTCTCAGAATTGTGCCAACTCATACCAACTGTGAAGCGAAGTTGACGAAGCATCATAGCTTAGAGTGGCTGTACTGCATTATGATTTGAGTACCTTGCTGTCAGAAGTAAGGGACTAAAGAATATACTGATACATTTTACAGGAAGCAGCATGGTAGATGTCAATTATTGTAAATTAATAGAAGTTGGAAGGTGCAGCTGTGCAGAGTAGATCAACAGAATGCCTTGCACAGAAGTCCTTATGTAGGATGACCCAAAGAAGGATCATGCATGGTGTTCCGGAAATGCCAATGAATTCAAACTGTTTTATATGGAGGAATGATTTTATTTCATCCTAACTATTTAAACATTGGGGTTGATTTTCTAAAGGCAAAAATACTGTGCATTTGCATTTACTAAGCTCTGGTGCAACTACACTTGCAGAGTGCAACTGCACTTTGAAAAGCACACTGTCTATTTTCCTTTAGTAAATCAACTCCAGTGTGTTCAACAAAGCCACTAGAGAGATACTGTCATCAAGAGTCACTTTTCAGGTATCTCACATAAATTAAATGTTTAGAATTACTACTTACTTAGGATACTTTCGCATAGCTACTCTAGCCGTTTATTAGCTGCTCAAACTGTTGCCGCTATATAAAGCCTGTACAAGAATAACAATAATCATAATTAGCAACAGTAGTTTTCTTAACCCAAAGACACTTCTGGACAGCTTCACTGCCCCCTCCCTTCTGGCCCACTAAGGTGTCATGCTGCTGCCCATGAAAAGCCTAGTGCTTAGTGAGCAACAGCAGGAAACAGGTTGGGTTTCACTTCCTGTACTGGGCACTGCTGTCATAACGTGAAGGCACTCTCAGATGCAACTTCAGATGTTGGAAGCTTCACAGTTAGCAGCTAGACCCCTTGGTGATGTCAGGGCCAGGGCACCACCTACTACTGAAAGACTCTGAGCCCTTGTACACACGGTCGGAGAATCTGTCGGAATTAGTCTTATCGGACCGTGTCGTCAGATAATCCGACTGTGTGTGGTATGCATCGGACTGATTCCGTCCGAATCTCCGTCCGACCCAATTTTCCAACATGTTGGAAATATTTCCCGACCAACTGGGCCGGACGGACCTAATCCGATTATGTGTAGAGCATTTTCATCGAACCAAGTGCCACGTATGCTCAGATCAAATTCCTACATCAAAGCTATTGGCTACTAGCCTGAATGTAGTCCCATCGTAACGAAATTACGTCATCACGTTCTGAAAGATCGGATTTTTCGCCAACTTGGCCCGACCGTGTGTATGCAACAGTTTCGGACACAATCCGTCGGACTAAATCCGACGGGCAAAATCCGACGGATTTGGTTGTGGAAATCTCCGACCGTGTGTACAAGGGCTAACAGCTATAAAAGTGTAAGAGGGTGAATAAAAACTTCAGGGCTAATACATTTCTGTAACGAAGGCAGCATTAGTGCTAATTCCAAACATTTTATGTATGTGAATAGTCTGAAAAGCAATGCCTAATGAGAGTGTCTCTTTAAGGAAAGGGTAATTGGAGGAAAACATCACAATTGTTGGGTCCTTTGTGCAGTAAAACACTTCATTCACAAACTTTTTCTTGCTCCTGTAAACAACTGGTGAGCATTTGCAAAACTAACAATTGTGGGGACCTTTACATATAAAACTGTGACTTAAATAATATATTGATCTAATTATCAGGCTTGAACTAATTTCTCATAAAACCTGTCATTCTGCTTGAAAGCCCTTTCTGTAACCAGTAATTAATTTTATGCAAATAGATGTGATCTCCTGGTAACTGAATAATGTGAACTTTTTGCAGCCTTGGAGATAAGTAGCTGTATAAATATATTGATTGTTGCCAAAGCAACAAGACATTTTAAAATTAGAGAAATTACTTAATGCTTAGGGTTAATACAATTGTAAGAGTCAAAGTTATGCTGCTGTCTCGCTCAATATTTGTTACAGGATGCAGGGCTTGTGCGAGTTCTGTTCATTATATAATCTCAGGAATGTATTTCGAATATCGAAACATTAGGAGAAGTAGGGCTTTACTTAGTTCTGTGTTCCTGTGACTGGTATTCAGTCGACAGCAGGCTAAAGTCCACTGTTGGCTAAGGTCACTCAGCCGATCCAGACTCCGAAGAGATCCCTAGTTTAATATCAGGATCCAACCAGATGCCTGACCAGCAGCTGGCTCAGCCTCTCACCGTGATGCTGTGAGCCTGAGCAAGTGGCTCCCGTCTTCTCCACAGCCCAGCACTCCAGTGAGCGCTGGAGGGCCAGAGCAGAGAGCGGTGACTGACAGTCAGTGCTCTCTGCTCAATGAAGTCTGCGGTCTTTGATCACTCAGTTCATAGTCTTAGAGGCAGCGGGGGGACAGATGCAGCATCGAACCGATGCTGCATCCACCTTGGTATGATTGTTTTTTTTTTATTCCTTTTATTTTATGTAACAGCTATGAAATTAACTATAATAATTATTTAAATGTATTATTCTTATTATATTAATTATTCTTTGATTTCAGGTAAAAACTGTCTTTTTAATTTAAAGATATTTTCTGTCAGCTTGCTACATCTTTCTGTATATCCTTTGGGAAGATTTCATCTCACTTTCTATCCTGTGACCACTGTCTTTGGGGCAAGAAGTGGGAAGAAATATTTTAAAAAGGACTTGGGCAGCAAAAAAAGCCTGAAAAAAATTCTGATACTTTCCCAAGGACATTGTCCAAAATATGAACACACACAGTAATAAATATCCCACAAAGAATCTGATCCTTCCCACGCTATTCAACTATGTAAAGTTACGTATAAGTAATATTATCAGAGATGGTTGATCCAGGGGAATATTTGATTGATCAGGGAGGATTGTCCCCCCTTGCTGGAGCAAGTTGGATCATGCTTTACTGGTGTTTTATGATTCCGTCTGGATCAACTGTGGGTATAGCATTGTGTATATGGAGGGTTTCTATTTGTATATTTTTTGCTATTGGTTGAACTAGTCTTTTTTTCAACCAGACTAACTACATAAGGCCCCCCTCACATTGGCGGAGTCTACTAGTGCATCTGCCCGCTCAGTAGGGGATCTCTCTGCTGATCCCCACTGAGTAGGCGGATGATGCATAGCCGACAAGGGCACAGCCTGCTGTTCTCTATGGGGCTGTCTGATGGAAACAGACCGCCTGTCCGTTTCCATCCATCTGTCCTCCGATCCGATCTGCTGAAAGAATGTTGAACGGTTCCTTATGTTTTTAGCAGACAGGATTGGATGCTGGCGGGTGACCTCTGACATCCGCCGCTCCATAGAGAACAATGGATTGTCCAGTCGGGTCCACCTGAAAAATTGATGGGCATACCCAATCGGTCCCAATCAGTGTGAAGGAGCCTAACTGTTCAGAACAAAAAATGCTTTGGCATCACTCTTTCCAACTCTATTCAAAACAAGTTTTGGTTTTACATACACTTTACAACGCCAGTTGTATCACAGATTTATTGTCTAACCCTTTAAAAGATTTTACAGCATCAATACCAAAATGTAAGCAGTGTATTTGTATTCACATGTGCATGTGCAATTTGCAGCACATATGGCCTTCCTGCTGCAGACCTTTGTGCCTAAAAGCCTTAGTGCCAGTGAAAGGTGCCCACGCAAACTTTTAAATGCACTTATCCTTCACACATTGCACACGCACCATCTAAATCTACTCAGCCCTTGCTTGAAATGTAATAACAGATTCGAAACCAACAGATGTATAATATACTACAAGCTGTAAAACTTAAGTTTACTTTCAGAAATCTGTTTATCCAACAAAACCTACGAATAAACAAGATTACGTTTTCTTTTTCTAAAACTTGAAGTTTTAAAATGTTTCACTGTAATATATTGTATTTTTTTCAAATACTGACAGTTATTGGGGTAGATTTACTAAAACTGGAGAGTGCAAAATCTGGTGCAGCTGTTCATGGTAGCCAATCAGATTCCAACTTCAGCTTTTTCGATTAAGCTTTGACAAAAAAACTAGAAGATGATTGGTTTCTATGCAGAGCTCCACCAGATTTTGCACTCTCCACTTTTAGTAAATCAACCCTATATACCTTATGTAATAGTGCTACTGGATTATTATTTACAGCTTCTAAAATAAATGGTGTTTTCCCAATAGATGCTGTATTAAGAAATCATATTATTTACTGTACTAAGTTTAGCTTCCCATCTGTTAATTATATATCCCTATCTATGCTAAATATTTATTCAGAGATTTACATTATATGCCAGCTTTTACAGCTGATTAATGTTTTCAGCACTATGGACAGATCAGATAAATCATTACTCTGTTGTGTAAGGTTTAATCTTCTTTTTCTTTGTGTTATCCCACTTGGGGGGATGCCCCCTTACATCCAGGGCACAGGACAAGAAATGAGGAGAACAGGGGGTGGTTAGCAGTACAGAAGGGCACTGACAGCAACAGAAACCTCACAGAGCCTCTAAAAAGTCTCAGTTTTACTAAGAATAATGTTTTAATAATCACAGGGAGCAGAGATCAGTGTCACAGTGTCACTGTCTCACTGTCCTCCCCGTGAGACGATCGCGAGTATCCCCACAGCAATCGAGTCCGGGTACCCGCGATCAGACTCACAGAGATCCCAACCGGTACACGAGCGTGTCGCGATGGCAAATTTTAAAGGGACGTACCTGTACGCCCATTTGCCTGTCCGTGCCATTCTGCCGACATAAATTGGCGTGCGCCGGTCGGAAAGTGGTTAATTTTGATGGTCTGTGTTGGCAGCCCCATCATAATGAATGGCTGTCTTAACTTGCATGGCTGCACAGCAAGTTATTGCACCGCAAGAAATGCTGAAATGTTCCATGCATGTTGGGCCGCCTGCCTCTGCTGCTTCACAGCTTTTGACTTGTACTGACTCTCAGTTATTATTGCAGGAGTGGACTGAGGAAATTCTACTCCCTGACTGCATAATGTTTCTCCCAGGTTGCATTTATTATTATGATTTCTATTAATATATACTATATTACCAAAAGTATTGGGACACCTGCCTTTACAAGCACAAGAACTTTAATGGCATCCCAGTCTTAGTCCGTAGGGTTCAATGTTGAGTTGGCCAACACGTTGCAGCTATAACAGCTTCAACTCTTCTTGAAAGGCTGTCCGCAAGGTTTAGGAGTGTGTCTATGGGAATGTTTGACCATTCTTCCTGAAGCGCAGCACTGAAATGGACGAGAAGGCCTGGCTCATAGTCTCTGCTCAAATTCATCCCAAAGGCGTTCTACCGGGTTGAGGTCGGAAATCTGTGCTGGCCAGACAAGTTCTTCCATCCCAAACTCGCTCATCCAAGTCTTTATGGACCTTGCTTTGTGCAGTGGTGCACAGTCATGTTGAAACAGGAGGGGGCTATCTCCAAACTGTTCCCACAATGCCTTAAGAGTTCCCTTCACTGGAACTAAGGGGCCAACCCCTGAATAACAACCCCACACCATAATCCCCCTCCACCAAATGATTTAGACCAGTGCACAAAGAGTTCAATGTTGAACTCTATGGGCTAAGACTGGGATGCCATTAAAGTTCATGTGGGTACTTTTGGTATAATAGCGTATATTATGTCATTAAAACGCAAAGATTTATAGATGGTGCATAAGAAAGATAGTTATTTTTTCTTTGATAATAAACATGTCGTTTAAAACTGCATCAGCTAGGCTAAGGAAGAGTTTAGTGGATAATATGGCTTACATAAACAACATTTCTGTTTTATTACATTTTATAAACTTCAAAATTTGAACACTCTAATATTGTACTGTATTGCTTCTTTTATATGTACTGACCCTTAGAATACAGTGCAAACACAAATGCCTCGCAACAACACAATACCAAATAATAGAAGCAACTATACATAAACCTGCGGGAGTATGGGGACTGTTTTTACTAAAAGAAGGCCATCTAGTGTCACACAGTTCTTTTATTTTTTTGCTTCTAATCTGTAGATCGGTAGATAACAATTCTCCTCTTTGATCTGAGCAACTTTTTCTTTTGCAGAAGGGTTGTATGTACTTAAGAACTCCTATTCAAACTGACTGCTGGAGTTTTTTTGTCTGTTTTCCTTTTTCATGCAGGAGTAAACCAAATGACTCACTGGGGTTGATTTACAAAAGGCAAATAGACTATTTAATTTGCCATGGATTTTTACCCATAGCTTAGTGAATGTGCTGAAAAAGAATACCCAATTACTTACAAGGAAAAAAGTATTTCTGCTTGAACGTAATTGCATAATGGAAATCAGCAGAGCTTCACCTTGTTCACTAAGCTACAGGAAAATGCTCTTGCAATATTAACAGCCTATATGCCTTTAGTAAATAGACTCCTCTTAGTGGGCAGTGGATGTGAAATGAAAAGCACATAATTCTGGTATTCTTTTAGAAAAGATGATGTGTCTGTGAGCTTTAAGATCGCTCTGCCTATAGGGATCTGACCTTTCAGAACTACACAATACATTGGAGTTTATTTAACAAAGCTGGAGAGTGCAAAAGCAGGCTCACTTCTGCATAGAAACCAATCAGCTTCCAGGTTTTATTGCCAAAGTTTAATTGAACAAGCTGAGGTTAGAAGCTGATTGGTTAGCATGCACAGCTACCCCAGATTCTGAGTGAACTAGTTTTAGTAAATCTACCCCAATGCATACCTAACAAGTACTACTAATCTCTATTTTAAAAAAAAGCACGCAAAAGGAGCATTTGCAGAGTGTATAGACCACATCTTTTTATTGTTTGAATATACTGCCAAAAAACCCACATAGATCCATTTTACTTATACATCCAAAAATGGACAAAAAGGAAACTTTTAGCATGGGGCAGTAATGTGAAGTACAGGGTATTCATGTTCCTCTAAACAGGGATGAAAACCAAACCTAACATTCCAACCTATTCAGCTGTAAAGTCACAATCAATCTACTGTATCAGTAATATCTGCTCTTGTTTTTCTGACTTTACTAGTGTTGCTAAGGGGACTGTATAGTGTTTGTAAATATCTTCCCTATTTAATATAGTCAGGACTAAAAAAATAAAGATTTTAAAATATATGCAATTAATCTGATGTAGTACTCTTAGTATTCCAGCCAGCAGGGGGAGCTCTGGTTGCCTTTTCACGTATTCTGCTTTTTCAGCTTTCAGCCATATTGAAAAAGTAGCCTGTTTATATCAGTACCAGGTTTTAATCAATGGGAGCTGCAAAGTTTTTCAGCAGTTCTGTTTATTTATCTGTAAAATAAGTGTTGCATATATAGAATAAAAAATATTTAAATCACAAATGCAAAAATGTGTAAAAACAGAAAAAAGTGACCTATAACCATTATAGTTTCTCTTTAAGGTAGAAAATCACTGTAGCATTTATTCATACACTAGCCAAACCAGAATCTAATCATTATTGCTCCAGTCAGCATATGGATCATACTTTACACGTTGAACTGCTCATTTTCCTTTACTAGGCAGTTTTGATTTTTGTTCCAGTTTAGCACTGGTTGGATTGTGTTCAAGTGAGATTCAAGGAGTTGTAAAATCTCAAGGTTTTCCACATAATAAAAAACCTTCTGTACTGCAGCTGCCCTCGGATTCCCCCTTTTTCTTACCTGAGCCCGATCATTCCAGCCACAAGAACAAACCCAGCAGCTCCAGCTGCTGTCTTGGGCCATTGGCTCCTGCTGATTCCAATTAAATCCAGTGACACAGGAGTCGGGGTGGGGCCAAGTACTGCTGTCTTTGTCAATGGATGCAGCAGCAGGACTTGGGAACGCTTCCACACGAGTGCCTCCATGGAATGCTGCTCTCTGTGGGGGCACTCGATGTGGAGGAGGATCAAGGAGTTCCACTGGGGGACCTGGTAGACACCAGAAAAGGAGGATCATGGCAGCTCTGTGCAAAACCCTTACACAGAGGAGGTAAGTAAGTATAACATGCTTGTTATTTATTCTTATTTTTTTAAACCAAAACTTTACAATCACTTTAAGGTGACTGATTGCTTAATCTTAGATGATGAGTTGTACTGCAAATACTGTAGTGAATGCTATAAATACCACTCTTAAACCAATCAAAGTTCCAACCTTTTACTATAAAAGACACAAAAAAAGTGTCATAGTGCAAATAGAAAAAGTCTCTCAGTACAATATGAAGTGCTTTATGCATTGTTCCCAGGATAATCCCTGTGTGTCCACCACGTGAGGTAATATAGACACTCCTAACTCACCAGATGTTAGTGACTCCCTCACCGTATAGTGAGAAAAGTCAACTGGGCTTGTAGGTCTTTTTGGGGGACCTAACCCACTGTGATGTTCCCTGGAGACTTTCCACACAAGACCAGACTGCCCTCTATTTACTTGGAGAGATGGACACTGTCTGTTTCCCTGGCATGCCCATTCTCTGGGCTGGAAGAGACACACGGGAACAACAGTTTGATGCATTTCGTCATCAGTAGGGGACGTTCTCAAAAGCAGATGGATAGCAAAGACAACGGCTGCTCATAATACCAGTAATAATTTTGTGGTTACCTAGGCACAAGTGTTTTATCTTTATTTCAAGCGAGATTAACAACTAATCTTTTTAAAATAATTTTAAAAAATGAACCAAATTGAACACTTTTTATGGTCTTCATGCTAAATATAGAAAATCAAGCTTTGATGAGTTCATTATCACTGTAGTGTATTAGAAAACACATACACACTATCTGCAGTAAGCAATCTCCAGGTTCGAGACTTGGTCATGAAGTAACGTTATAGTTCACAAAATGCTTTTCTGCCTCAACAAGCACTGAATGTTTGAATGGCAATTCAGCTCCACCATCATAAAATATTAAGGCAGCAAAAATTTAAATGAATAAGTAAAGCAACTGTTTCCTGTAACAATAGTTTGTTTATCTTGGAGAGTAAGAGATTGATGCAGGCAATGATGAAGTGAATGAGTGGTGACTGACTAGGGAAACATGAGCTGCCTTGGACACATTTGCTTGCTCTGTAGGGCAATCTAGTGGAAACGCAGAGTCTCAACTCAGCATATTTTACTCGGGAGAAGTCAGCACTTTAGAAGCCTATTGAACACCAGACATCCTTTTACTGTTATGCAGATTTTCTGCCTCAGTTACTTCAATACAACCTTCACTGCGAGGAATTACACTAACATCACAAATCCAAGTTTAAATGGTAAATATGTGGCTTGGAAGAATCAAATGCATTGCAACCATCATATAAATAATTTACATATGGGATCATGGTACACTGAAGTTATGTGATTTTTTTTGTAATGGTTATTTAAAGTCTAATTTCATACACAAGAGGGTTGAATTACTAAAGGCAAATAGAATGTGCACTTTCCAAGTGCAGTTGCACATTTTTTTCCCTAGTAAATGTTAACGTGGTAAAGCTTAATTTTGTAAAGAATTCCCAATCAGGTGCAAGGAAATAAAAATAATAATAATTTGTTTACACATGAATGGATGATGGAAATTAGCAGAGCTTTACAACATTTACTAAACTCTTAGTGCAACTGCACTTGCTATGTGCATAGTGTATTTGCCTTTGGTAAATCAACCCTTAAGTATCATCCAACCCACATCAGGACAGTCACTGGATTGTAGAGGAGTGAGTGTTCAGGGGCAGTGCCAGAGGCAGCGCTGCTGTTAGAAATCATGGGGCCCTATATAGCCTAACTAAAAGGAACAGTGAACCAAATTATGTTTTATTTATTTAATTTAATTTATTTATTCTACTTTTTTTTATGGGGCCTGGGCCCCGTACAGGAGGGCAGGTGCTACCCCATTATCAGCAAGGACTTCTTGTGTTGCTTTCATTTGACTTGGGCTATTCTTTTTTTATATATATATATTCTTAAACTATAAAGGATCAGTCCATTCAAAACTTATATTTATGTAGTTAAGTTAACCAACATTACCAGTTAATGACTGGACCAGTACATTTCTGGCCCTGCTATTATGAGGAGTTCCCAGGTGAATATATTTAATTTTACATCATGAATCTATCATCTGTCATAAATATGAAGAATGCAACAGAAGCAGTGGGGAGCACCCATAACTCACAGGTAGTTAGGAACAGAGTTGGGAATGTTGATGGGAAGATATCAGTATTGGAGTATCCAAGATATACATGAAGCCAAGGTCTAAATCTACCAACCCAACTCCACTTATAAATAAAATATCACTTTTGGTTGGAGTGGCCATTTAATCAAACTGGTTCATGATGCAGGTAGATCCAAGTGCTCAGTGAAAGAGTACTAAGAACTTGTAATGCCGCGTACACACGAGCGGATTGTATGGCGTACTTAGTCCGTCATACAATCCGACGGACAGTCCGTCGTACTTTCCACTGAACGGACTTGACCACACACGGATGCACAAACAGTCCGTCGAAAGCTTGCGCGATGACGTGTACAGCACGTACGACGGGACTAGAAATAGGAAGTCCAAGACACAGCAAAGCACCCTTCCGCCGTGTAAATCCTTTCTGGGCATGCGCCATTCTTAGTCCGTCAAACTAGCATACTGACGACCGTACTGTCCGCTGAAACCAAAGTACGACGGACAGAATTTCGAAAAAAACGAAATTCTTAGTACTCCGGACTGCACGCTGAAAAAGTCCGCTGAAGCCCACACACGAGCGGATTGTCCGCTGAAATGTGTTTCGACGGACTAAGTACGCCATACAATCCGTCCGTGTGTACGCGGCATAAGGCTGCATTCACACCTATGCGTTTCAAAGTTGCGTGTTTTTACAGCGTTTACGTGCCATTTAAATGAATGGGATTTTTCTTGTTGGGCATTTTTCAGAAGTTTATTTGGGCGTTTTACGAGCGTGTTATGAGCTGAAAAAAATAAAATTGTTTCTGCGGTTGTGTGGTTTTCCTGGTTCCTGATGGTTATTCAATTCTCCCTACTTGCATGTTATACATTTCTAACATTAATTATTCTTAGTATAGATTATACACTATGCAAATTTGAACGGTATTGATATCCATGGACATAATTTTTTTAAACCGGGAAAATAGCACTGATTATTTGTACGCACAAGGGAAGCAAGGAAATTATTTAGTGATCGTCAATGGTGTACCAGTTCTGTTTGCTCATAAAGTCTTTCATTATGAGTAGCTTAAAACAAATGAAGGCAAGCATAGGATATTTATGTGATTCCTTCTGGCCTTTCTGAAAATACTCCTATTTCTCGAAAATCTGTTCTTTACCAATACTTATGCGGAATCAGAACAAACATATGACTCAGCTGTGCTTTAGCTGTCAAGAAACTATAAATCAAAGCCTCTGCTAACCTCCGGCTGGAAGGACATACTGTGATGTGTAGCTCCTGACAGCTGGACCATCACAATTTGCCCTCATTGGTCCTTCAATTTTGTACTTGGGCATTATATTGCTTCTTAAGGAATAAGAGGTCTAATCACATAAGAGGTCATTTATGGAAGCAAGTGCAAATAAAACTATTGATATTGCCAGTAGATGTCAATGAGCCTCATGCTGTTTTTTTCTTGTGCAAGAAAGTGATGAATGTAAGAAATGCGGGAAAATTACTGTTGGGTTACGGCTCTATTATTCTTTGAATTTGTTTAAATAAACAGCTCTCTTAATATGTAATGGCCAAGTAAATGGATGCCTCCTGAGCCATACTCAGGATTACCGCCAGGGAGGTTTAGAGACGCTTGCTTCTTGTGAGGAATGCAATGGAAAACCTAGACAACATTATAAAAAGCAGACATCACCATACCAACAAAGTGCTATATAGTCAAAGCTATGGTATTCCCAGTAGTAACCTTTGGCTGAAAGTTGAACCATAAGGAAGGCTGAACGCCCAAAAATTGATGCTTTTGAACTATGGTGTTGGAGAAGACTCTTGAAAGTCCCTTGGAGGGCAAGAAGATCAAACCAGTCAATCCTGAAGGAAATCAACCCTGAATATTCACCGGAAGGACAGATCAAACTCAAATACTTTGGTCACCTAATGCGAAGAGGACTCATTGGAAAAGACCCTGATGGTGGGAAAGATGGAAGGAAAAAGAGGAAGAGGACAACAAAAAACTAGATACATAGATAGCATCATTGAAACAATGAACATAAAAATAAGCAAGCTCCGGGAGGCAGTGGTGGACAGAAAAGCCTGGCGTGCTATGGTCCATGAGGTCACGAAGAGTCAGACACGACTAAACGACTGAACAACAATAAAGTAATAGTAACAGTTGTTCATATTGTGGTTCACTATGTTGATGGTCCTTAAAATTTCCGCAGACACGGTGGAGAAAAAGTGTTGATACTAGGAATCACTCAGTTGTATTCTTAGTCTGCCTAGAGAATTATTCATATTTGCTTAAATGTACCATTCAGTATAAAGAAATGGTGTCATCAATTGGTTGGGATATTTCCGAGTTTGAAAATTAGTGTTCCAGAAAGTAAACTTTTATGCCCCCATCACTAGTAGAATATACTTGCCTTGCTTTTGCTACCTTGACACTCCATTCAGCCACAAGGTTCAAGGCAAAACAGCATTGTGTAAGCTCAGGATGGATTTCCAGTTTAAGCTTCCACAGGGCTTGTGACAGAGCAGGGCCAATCACTAAGACCACTTTCACACTGAGGCGCTTTTTTGGCGCTTTAACGCTAAAAAATGGCACCTAAAAAGCTCACAAAAATGTATTTCTATTAAAATCAATGAATGCTTTCACACTGGGGCAGTGTGCTGGCAGGGCGGTGCAAAACACCCCTCTCCATTGAAACGAATGGAAAGCTCTTCAAAAGCGCCTGAAAAGCTCTTCAAAAGCGCTCAGTGTTTTTTACTGACAGTTTAGAAGCGCCTCAGTGTGAAAGTGGCCTAAGAACGAGGACTGAAACAGAATATTTTTGGATATTCTTGAAAGTTTCTGAATATATTCGACTATCTATGAATGGCTCTTCAAATAACTGTGAATATTATGGGAAAACTAGATGTGGTTGTTTAAAATGAGGATTTGACCTTGATTCTTTTTTTTTTTTGGTTTTTATTTGTAAAATTTTCAATAAAATCTGAATAAAAAAAAAAAGAAACATAAAGTAAGCCACACACTCCTCCTACCTAGATGCACCAGGTAGTTGCATTACTCCCTGAGGCTGAGCGGGCCAATAAGGGAATGAACGAAAGATGAGTATTTACTGCTAGGGAATCAGGCAAAGCAACACTTTAAAAACAAGAGCTTTTCATTGAATAGTCGCTGTGCAAAAGCAAAAATCCATGTGACTGTAAGCCATTTGCAGAATTTACAGATCCTAAAGTGAAGGATAGTCTAGTTGTGCATTGCATACCATATGTCCTGGGATTTACACTCCACTTCTTCATAGCATGTATATTTACTCCCTAACACATCCCTGGTTTATGGTGTGGTAATGGAAACAAATCAAACTTTCAGGACTCAATACAAATTTTTGATTAAAATTACATAGAAATGTTCCTTGTAAAATTGGTGTTGTGCTGCAGATTGCTATATTAGTGGTAAACAGATCAATGAACCAGGCAGGTCTGTAAGTAGCAGTGCTGGCCTAATCCATCATCACTGTGAATTCAATAGTAGATCATTTGTATGTCACTCAGCAAGCAAAGAACAGAAAATGGCATTACTTGTATCTGAATGATTTTCAAAAGAGTGTTCATTTTGTCATGAAAGAAGTTGTATAGCTATAGCAGAATTCTGAGACCATTTATTTCATTTTTGCACAGATATAGATTGATACAGTAAAAAAATGTTTTTTACCATGACATAATCATGTTATTCACTAATTTTCTTAGACATTTATGAGTGGCACATTTAAGTACAGACAATATTATTGTAGATTTGTAATTGTAATTTTGAAATGTTGTTGGACTAAAGTAATTTTTTTGCAAATGTTACATTCTTTATTTAAAGAAAACATTCACCCTGTGAGGTTGTCCTCCACTGCCTTTTCACCCTCCCTCTCTTATCAGTATTATATGATCATATATTATATTTTACAGGACTTTTTGTGCTGCAAACCAGCACTTCCACTCTGCTCACCCGGGCAAGACTTTGTATCCGCCACCGGCCTATGCGCAGATGTGATGCAGGTCTCAGATCCTTAGAGCGCCCTGCAGCACATCTGTGTGCTGGGGTAAGGAGTAAGTAATACACAGAGTGCTGGGGTCAGGAGTAAGTAATACACAGAGTGCTGGGGTCAGGGATAAGTAATACACAGAGTAATGGGGTCAGGAGTAAGGATGTGCTTTATGTGTGAGTCAAACATGAGTTTGACTCAAACATGACTCGAACAGCCAACATTGGCTGTTCGCCGAACATCGAACAATTTTGGGTGTTCGCGGCAAATTCGAAAGCCATGGAACACCCTTTAAAAATCTATGGGAGAAATCAAAAGGGCTAATTTTAAAGGCTTATATGCATTGTATTGTCATATGCATTGTATAGTTATCTTGAAATAGCCCGTAGCACAGGGCGAGGTGGGGGTCTGTTAGTTATCTACCGCAGCCATTTGGAGCTATCTTTGCAATTAGTACCAGATTTAGTGTCATTTGAATGTCTTGCTTTTAAATGTAAAATTCCTTTCCCTGTGTTGTTCATTCTTGTTTATAGGCCACCGAAAATTAGCTCATCATTTATTGCTGAGTTGTCAAATCTTTTAACAACCTTTTGTATATCAAATGTAAATGTTATTATTTTAGGAGATTTAAATATTCATGTTGATACCCCTTCGTGCCATCCCGCAGCGGAATTTCTTCAGCTGCTGGATTGTTTTAATTTAAAACAACTCGTTGATGTCCCCAAACATACTAGGGGGCATACCTTGGATCTGGTCATTACGAATTTTGCTCCTTTGACTAATTTGCAGGTGTATGACCTAGGTGTGTCAGACCATATGGCTATTTCAATGGATTTGATATCATCATCCAGTTGTTATAAGCCCAAGCGGGACATTTGTTTTAGAAACTTAAAAAATATAAATCCTGAACTTTTGGCAATGGATTTTCAGCATCTATCTACACAATTTTGCTCTGTTGATGATGCGGTGGCTTATTATAATAGCCAGCTTAGCAGTCTGTTGGACTTTTATGCCCCACTTAAAACGAGAGCTGTTACTTTTACTCACTCAGCCCCGTGGTATACAGATGAGCTTCGTAAGATGAAGGCAGTGGGGCGGGTTCTTGAACGGCGTTTTCGAGCCTCTGGCCTCACTGTCCATAAACAAATTTACCGGGAGCATCAACATCTATATGCACAGTCCCTTAAGGAGGCTAGGTCGCAGTTCTATTCTAAAGTTATACGAAATAGTTCAGGAAATTCTAAGCAGCTCTTTTCAACTATAAATCAATTGCTTAAGCCAAATTCGCCATCGACTACTGCTATTTCGGAAGAGCGGTGTAATGAATTTATGGATTTTTTTAGATCCAAGATTGATCATATCCGTTCCTCTCTGTCTGGTCCTTTGGCTCAAACTGTCCATTTAAACTGTTTTGTGCCCCGACAAATGGATCATTTACCAGAGGTGTCGTTGGAAGAGGTACAGGGTATTGTTAAGCAAATGAAGCCCACAACCTGTTCCTTGGATCCTTTTCCAACTCCACTGGTAAAAACGTATGTTTCAGTTTTAAGTCCATTGATTACTGCTGTTGTTAATTACTCTTTTCGAACTGGCCATGTTCCTTCCATTTTAAAAAGTGCTGTTATTAGACCACTGCTTAAAAAATCCACTTTTGATCCGGAAGTCCTTTCTAATTATAGGCCTATTTCTAATCTTCCCTTTTTATCTAAGGTACTTGAGAAAGCAGTTGCAAGTCATCTTCAGGATCATCTCAAGCATAACAGCCTTTTTGAAAAATTTCAATCAGGCTTTCGTTTTGCTCATAGTACGGAGACCGCTCTTGTTCGGGTTACAAATGATCTTCTTATGTCATCTGATGCCGGTTCTCCGTCTTTACTTATTATGTTGGATTTGTCAGCTGCGTTCGACACTGTCGATCATGGCATTCTTTTAGATAGTCTTCGTTATAATGTTGGACTAAAAAATTTAGCCTTCAGTTGGTTCGAGTCATATCTTACGGATAGGATTGAACAAACTACATTGGGTCATTTTAAATCTAAACCGCATATGGTTACCTGCGGAGTTCCCCAAGGGTCAGTGCTTGGCCCGATTTTATTTATTCTATATCTTACTCCCTTGGGCCATATTATAAATCGTTATAATATTTCTTTCCATTGTTATGCTGATGATACACAGCTTTATGTAAAAGCTGCAGCTGAAACTCCTTCAGTGCAGTCACCCCTATCAGTCCTTACCGCCTGTCTGGAGGAGATAAAGGAGTGGATGGAACAACATTTCTTGCAACTAAATAGCTCCAAAACTGAGTTTATTATGATTGGAACATCTCACCAGATTAAATCATCGCTGATAACAAGTATTGCCTTTTCAGGCTCTAAAATTCCAGTTTCGTCTGTTGTCACTAATCTTGGTGTAAAAATGGATTCCCAACTCACTTTTGAAGCTCATATAAATCAAGTATGCAAGACTTCTTTCTACCACCTTCGTAATATCTCTAAACTTCGTCCTATCCTTTCTTTTTCCGATGCTGAAAGATTGATTCATGCCTTTGTCTCCTCCAGGCTGGATTATTGCAACGCACTTCTCATTGGGATTCCGAGAAAGAGCATGCAGAGGTTGCAATACGTTCAAAACTCTGCAGCGAGGATCCTAATGAGAGTGCGGAAGCATGAGCATATCACTCCAATTTTAAAATCTCTTCATTGGCTGCCGGTCTCTACAAGGATTGAGTATAAGGTCTCTCTTCTTGTGCATCAATGCATACATGGACAAGCTCCACCTTATCTTAAGGAACTTCTTAGATTGCAAAATCTACCGCGTTCTCTTCGCTCAACTAATTTGAATTGTTTAGAGGTTCCAAAAACGAGGTTGAAAACCATGGGAGATAGGGCCTTTTGTGCTGCTGCCCCACGTCTGTGGAATGCTTTGCCTGATAGTCTGAGGGTTTCTCAGTCTACTGAAAATTTTAAAAAGGGGTTGAAGACTTTTCTTTTTAGCAAATGTTTTGTAAATTAAGCGGTTTGTTTGTTTTTATTGTAATTATGTAGCACTTTGAGGTCTTTTGATGGAAAGTGCATTATAAATAAAATTTATTATTATTATTATTATAAAAGTGTTTGGGGACCTGGGTCCTGCCCCAGAATCAATGCAAAAAAAGTTTTCAAAACTGCCATTTTTTCAGGAGCAGTGATTTTAATAATGCTTAAAGTGAAACAATAAAAGTGTAATATTCCTTTAAATTTCATACCTGGGGGGGGGGGGGGTGTCTATAGTATTCCTGTAAGGGGGTGCATGTTTCCCATGTTTTGAACAGTCTGACAGCAAAATTACATTTTTAAAGGAAAAGAAGTCATTTAAAACTACTCATGGCTATAATGAATTGTCAGTCCGACAATACACATAAAAGTTCATTGATAAAAACAGCATGGAATTTCCCCACAGGGGAAGCCTAAACCAAAAGTTTGACTTGGTAATGGGGTACCCCTACCATTTCACAAACAAAGTGTCAAAAAGGTTAAAAAACACAAGAGACGGTTTTTGACAAGTCCTTTATTAATTTCTTCTTCCTTCCGCTTCTTCTTCCATCTTCTTTCTTCTGGTCTTCTTTCGGTGTTCTTCTTCTTCCTCCATCCTCTTCTTCTCCATCTTCTTCTTCATGTTTTTCCTCCGCTCTTCTCGTCCCTGTATCTTTTTGGTTTGGGGTTCCCCTGTGGGGAAATTCCATGCCGTTTTTATCAATGAACTTTTATGTGTATTGTGAGACCGACAATTCATTATAGCCGCGAGTAGTTTAAAATGAAGTTTTTTCCTTTAGAAATGTCATTTTGCTGACAGAATGTTCTAAACATGGGAAACATGCACCCTTTTACAGGCATACTATAGACACCCCCCAGGTACTAAATTTAAAGGAATATTATACTTTTATTGTTTCACTTTAAGCATTATTAAAATCACTGCTCCTGAAAAAAACTGCAGTTTTTAAAAGTTTTTTTTGCATTGATACATGTCCCCTGGGGCAGGACCCGGGTCCCCAAACACTTTTTATGACAATACCATGCATATAAGCCTTTAAAATGAGCACTTTTGATTATTCATGTTTGTGTCCCATAGACTTTAACGGTGTTTGCGTGTTCAAACAAATTTTTTGCCTGTTCGCATGTTCTGGATGCGGACTGAACCAGGGGGTGTTCGACTCATCCCTAGTCAGGAGTAAGTAACATACAGAGTGCAAAAGTAAGTCATTGCAGATGTTGGGGCGTAGCAATAGATGAACAGCCAGCTTGCCAGATTAGGCCAAATCCTCTGTTTACATATAAACACTTTTACTTGGTAAAGGGCCTGCTCTACTACTGAGGCTCCTCAGAAAGTGCATGATCTGCAATACAAATTATAGTGCTCCAGCTATGTACTGAAATAACACCGTTCCACTTGCTGAAAGATGTGAAGGAAAGTAGTATGTTCCATGTGTAGCGCCCTGCTCCCGATGAGCAGACGCTATTGCTTTTTTTTCTTAAATTTAATGATCTGAAGCTGTAGTTTGGCTCAGACTCATTTCTCTAAAGTTTTGGTTTCTGTACCAGTCCAGTTGGGTTGCACTGATTCCCAACTGACCGTAGGTGTCACTGTCACCGTCAGTGGGTCTGGAACAGCAGCAGGCTGGATGTATTGAATACCGCCTCTTGCTTGGAAATGATTCAGTGGGTGTGGTTTCCCTGCTGTGCATTCTGGGAGAGGGTATTTAAGGTACCGACGCCATTTTTCTGAGTTTGTCGTTTTTTGGGGTCCGTGAGCCCAACCCCAGGGCCCTCCTGACCTAGAGTCTCTGACGCATAGTCCTGCGCCTCGGGGTCTGCTGGCCCGAGGCTCTGCAACTGAGAGTGTAGGCCCAGGAATGTCTTGGGGCCTACTGATCCAGGGGTAGTCCTGTGCTGTCTCACCTGTGGGGAGAAGCCAAAGAAAGCTGAAGGATCCAAGGGAGGAAATTTCCAGTGGAGCACCGAGCGCAAAGCTGGTGTCTCTGGAAGAGCCTGGAAACTCAGTTTGAGGCTCAATATCCTTACAGTATCGCCGGGTCGGCTGAAAGAATCTGGTACTGTATGGTAGTTCTTCCTAAAAACTCTCAAGAATCTCTACGTTTAATTAACAAGTCTGTGGCAGAGACTTTGCTTGGCATATCATCGGCTGCTAGGTCAAGTGAGAGGGGCCTATCCGGTGACTGCTGGATCCAGTCTGTGGAGCTGTTTGTCCTCTGGATCTGACTGATACCTCTAACCCAAAATTACCAGGTGCCTGAACTCCCGCTTATCCTCTAACCCTCTATTGAAGGACTGTGTCTTGTGTCTTTCTTTGGTGTTACCCCTAAATAAGGACCACGTGTCTGATATATCTTCATTTGGGCTACTTTCCACGGGACCCCCCTAGGATGAGGAGGTGAGCAGAGGAGGTAATGGTAAGCCCGAATAAAACCAGCAGCTCCTTTGGGGGTTAGTGCTACACATACATTTTAATAACAACCTGGGCACATGAATCTTGATAATACACACATGTAGTATGTATTGGTGATGATCCCCAGCGACTGTTTCAGAGATAAATGATATACACACAATTGAGGCAGGAAACACTGAAAGCACAGGGAAGATGGAGGTTGATCAGGACAGCAATATAACACAGAGCTAAAGAGTGTCCCTCTACTCCTATACACCCTCCCTTTATGTCAGCCACTCATCTGCTATGACTGTCCAGGTGCCCTTTATAGGGAAAATCACTCTCAAAAGACCACATCCACAGTCTGGGACCACAAGTTCTCAGTTTACCTGAAGGGATCAAATGGCCACTGTGAGCAACACGGGAAGAACAATTTAGCATACAGCTGTACAGCTAATCAGAAGGTAAATAGTAAAAGCAGCACAGCCAATCAAAAACAGGGAGAAGGTAATCATCTTTCTAAAGCTGCAAAGGGATGGCAGAGCAAGGCCTTGAAAAATACAGGACAAACTGTATTGTGTATTTAATCTATATGTGGCAGAGCATTTTACTTAGAGAACCGGAATGATATGGTATTATATCTGGTATGGCAACCCTAGCTGTGCTAGTCTACAACATTCTTATGTATAATCATATATTTAAAAAATACATTTTAGTGTGGTATAGAAGGGTCACAAGTTTTTTGTTTTTTTTTATTGCTGCCATTGCCCTCATAAGGGGAAATTTATCTACAAATCCTGCTTTACTAACAAGAAAGGAATAGGGGGGGGGGGTTCTCTTGAACAAGACTACAGACAATAATACAACTATGATTGAGACTCAAATGCTCACTATATCCAAAAAAAAAAAAAAAAAGTATACCTTTCCAAAGGAAACTTGTACTTCAAAAAAAGTAGTCATTGGAGGGCTTCCACTAAAAATGCCTGCTTGTTGCCTTCCCTTGGTTCAGTACATTTGTTGAAGCTATGTTGCATTCCTTGTCTAGGCATATGTGTGGAGTTTGAGAGCAAGGCAATGCAAAAAGGAAGAGTTACATTAACCTACCAATAAACTTTAATAACCATAATGAGACAACTGAAAGATAACTTAAACTCTGATTTAAGTTAACAGATCTGATTTAAGTTATCAGTTACATTCACTCTCTCTTTTAGTATATGAGGCAAAGCTTTTATAGAAGTTGAAGAGCAGAAAGATTTACTCAAGTTACTAGGCGGCCAAGATAACGACACATGTCTTTGACACCCCTTAGCTGTGGACATTCAATGGATAAAATAAATATTTTTCATGGGCTCTACTTAGTAATACACAGTCCATATTACAGCAGACATAGTGCTGTTACCAAACTTAGTTTGATAAACTCAAACAGCACCAGATAAAATTAAAATAGTTTTGTGATCTCCACACAGTGAAAACAACCTTTAGTTTGATCCCTTTTACTGCTACATTACTCAGGTCATCAATTACCCACTTGTGGCTTTAAATATTATGTGATTCTCTGTAATAATACATTTTCTGATACTTAAGGGCTCAATAATTTTTTTAATGATTTTTAAGTGTTTCTTTCCATCATGACTTTATTGGCTATTTATTAGCATTTGTTTTTATAGAATTAGAATTATGTACTTCCCACGTAAATATACGTTTTTACTGCTTTATTATAGTGGTTATAAACCCTTAAGCCGCGTACACACGGGCGGACTGTCTGGCCAACTTAGTCCGTCAGACAATCCGACGGACAGTCCGTCATACTTTCGAATGAACGGACTTGACCACACACGGATAGCCAAACAGTCCGTTGAAAGCTTGCGCGATGACGTATACAGCACATACGACGGGACTAGAAATAGGAAGTCCAATACACAGCAATGCAACCTTCCGCTGTGTAAATCCTTTCTGAGCATGCGCCATTCTTAGTTCGTCCAACTAGCCTACTCACGAGCGGATTGTCCGCTGAAACCAAAGTATGAAGGACAATATTACGGAAATTCCGAAATACTTAGTCCGCCAGACTGCACGCTGAAAAAGTCCGCTGAAGCCCACACACGAGCGGACTGTCCGCTGAAATGTGTTTCGACGGACTAAGTTGGCCAGACAGTCCGCCCGTGTGTACGCGGCTTTACACATACCCATTGAAGTAACTAGCCTCTCTGATACACATAGATGCAAACAAACTACAAAAGTTGTACCCTTTTTATCTATACTCGTCTCCTTTATGCTCTGCAGCATTCTAAAACACACAGTTCAAGGGCTTTTTCTCAATTTCTGGAGCTTGGTGGTCGGGAATCTGATGTCACACACTGCACAAAATAGTGAGGAGAGTCCAATGTGCAATCTGAGAGCTGAGTGGAGGGAAAGGCAAGCCCCCTCTAATCTCTCTTATAGGAAACCATAGACAGCTGAGGTTGACAATTGTGTGCTGGGGGGATAGGGACAGGGTTTTCTCTTTAGATCATAGGTGAAGAACCTGTGGCCCTCCAGATGTTGCAGAACTACAAGTCTCATGAGATTTTACAAGGCTGACAGTTACAAGCATAACTCGCCAAGGACAGGGTAATGATAGAACTTGTAGTTTTGCAAAAATTGGAGGGCCACAGGTTGGGCACCATGTTCTAGATTGTCTGGTGTAAATATAAACAGTTGAAAGTGGCTACAAGAAAAACAGAAATGGAAGGCGCGCACACCTAGCACACTTTCCAAATCCATTTTTCTTGTTCCTTTCAGATTACCCCATCTGAGGAAGGCAGCATCCATCTAGTTATGGGATACCATACAGGGCTCAAGTCCTGCGGGAACACGTGGGAATGGAGTTCCTGTACTTTTTCCACAACTGGAACTCAGTTCCCGTTAGCAGCCCTGTCCTGAAAGACTTTGAAGTATGCGAGCTGTGTGGCAGGTGCTACACCAGCAGCTGACGACAAAGCTCGCAATAGTAAGTGCTGCACACCTGACCATTCAGGCATTGCCAGTAGGGGGCCCCATGACAGCTTCTGCTTCGATCTACCTGTCAATCACAGCTAGCTGACGGGTAGATCAAGTCCCTGCTGCTAAGAGATTGTATTTAGTCAGACCTCTCGTGATGCGCTCCTCCCCGCTGGCACATCCGGATTTTCTGTCTCCTCATCTTCCCCCCCTCCCCAGTCTCCTGCATGCTTGCTCTGTGTGTCCCGCTGAATCAGTGCCATATGATGAGAGAACCCAGAGGAGGAGCACAGTTATTCTGCTCACAGGACATGCAGGGAGAGAGGTGAGCTGTGGGAGGAACATCAGTTTGGGGGTAAGCTGAGCACAATACCTGGCAAAGTTTAATGCCAGGAGGGAAGTTTATGTGGAAATATGTGAAGGGTTGGAATAGCAGCGAGTGTGTGTTGGAGCCCTGCAGGGTTTGCAGCCCCCCAAGCTAACATACATCTCCTAAGCAGGAACACATCACTATCTCCCCAAGTATTCTGTCCAGATAATGTGCAGTTAGTTTATGACCTTTCCGTTTAACCCTGTGTTATCCAAACTCTGTTCAATGAAAAGTGCAAACTCACCACATAAACACTCTATATACAAAATAACATTCCCAATATAGATCAGAACATGATGTTCACATTTGCATGGAAACACAATTGAATGATTGCTCATTATTCAGAGAATTACCATATTTATGTTTATTGAGGATTGTTTTTTTTATGTAATAACAGTTAAGTTTCATACACACAATACGAAAACTGGATGAAAAATACCACTTTTGAAGCGTTCGTGCATATGAGCGTATCATTTTTTTTTTTTTTTTTGGTGGGCGAGTGGATCTTGGGTGGGAGTTCCCACACTTTTTTCCCCATTTTACCACCATTTTATCTGACATGTGTTACTCCACACCTTGGAAGACCTATTAGCGCTGGAAGTGACTGTGTTAGTTGAAAGTGGCTTATGCAGATAGCAGAGAAAGGAAACAGCAGAGAGGAATGATACTAGGGGGTTTATTTACCAAAGGCAAATCCACTTTGCACTGAAAGTGCACTTGGAAGTAAAGTCGCTGTAGATCTGAGGGGGACATGCAAGGAAAATAAAAAACAGCATTTTAGCTTGCACATGATTTGGATGATAAAAACACATTTCAGATCTACCCATTAGATTTAGAGCGACTGCACTTCCAAGTGCACTTTCAGTGCAAAGTGGATTTACCTCTCATAAATAACCCCCTAGATGCTTTGGATTGAGACAAATACACACTATGGATGGATAAACTGTGTTCATTTTTAATTTCAGAGGTTTACAACCATTTTAACCTTCATTATATTCCTTCTCTTTAGTGCGCCATGCATGTTATTGAAGGGTGATTTTGTGTTCTTCTTTTGGGATGTGTAAGTGTGGTGTGATCTGAATAGTGTAAGTTGTGTGTTCCTGAGTTCTACACACAATAAAACTGGAATCTCTAATTTTGTGTGTCTTTTGTCCATAGGGGAGCATTCTCGGAAGTGGTGTTAGCCCAAGACAAGGTGACTGGTAAACTTTTTGCAGTGAAGTGCATCCCGAAGAAAGCTCTAAAAGGGAAGGAAAGCAGCATAGAAAATGAAATTGCTGTTTTAAAGAAGTAAGTACCAATGACTTGAGAAAGCATTAACCGATAACAAGTGGTATAAATCTGTGTGACAAAAACGTATTGGACAACCTTTATAACAGCCAACAGGCACCCCCACAATCAACCAGTGTGGCACACCGAAAGTGGATGTCCCTACCAATTAACTTAAAGTGGAACTAAATCCTCCTATCCTTTATAGCCAAGGAAGCAGCCATCGCAGATTCTGTTTGGTCTGCAGTTGCCATAATACTGCAAATGTGATCAGTTATGACACCAGTCAATTTAGTTGAGAGCACAAGCAATTGTTTCAGTTATCATTTACCGCATGTCTCTGTTTTGGGAAACAGTTAAAATCAATGTATTTAGTTCTGATTAAAAGCAGAAACTAAACCCACCAATTTAACTGTTTCCCAAAACAGTTACATTCAAGGCATGCCTTGATTGATAACTGTCACAATTGCTAGTGTGATTAGTGTAAGCTCTCAGCTGAACTGTCAAGCCAACAATTGGCTGGTGTCACAGATGATCACATGTGCAGCATCTTAGCAACTGCAGATCAAACAGAGGAAAATATGGGAGCTTCCTTGGCTGTAAAGGATTGTACAGTTTAGTTCCACTTTAAAACAGTACAAGGACACTGTCTGCAAATAAATGAGTTGCAGGAGATGACACCATAGCTATGCTGATCTAATAGACTTCAGCTTCTGCATATTGTTAACGCTAATGAAAAAATAAGGTGTTCTTACTTATGTTAGCATACTTTACTTAAACCAACCATTTAGTTTTTTCTCATTTTTTTAATTCAGTTTTTTTGGTTGGTATTCATTTTAGCAGATCTCCCATAATGTCACTTAACACTAATGCTGTTGGATGTGTGTAATAGTAATCAGAAGTTGTCAATCAGGACACAGTATTCATTACTAAAGTCATTCTAAACTGGTGCAGGCTGACTTCTGAATAGCAGTATAGATTTCACCGTTGCATTTTACACTATAAAATAGGCCCCAGTGGATAAATGCCAATGAATGAACAGGCAGCGTCAATACCAAGCTGCCAGTTTCCCAATTTAATGTACAATGATTTTCAGCTTTACTTTATCAGGAATCAGTAAAATGTCTCATGTATAAGACCCCCTACACCGAAAATCTGCTTTTCTGGCTTGACGCTTAGAGTTTCAAGCTGTTTTATACAAGTGTGGCTAGCCAGCACACATATGCTTAAGTGGATTTATGTAGAAAGAGAAAACAAGTACAGATCTGATATGATGTGAGAGCTTATGTAAATATCTTGTTCCAGAATCTCCCAATACAGCAGATGCTAAAGCATGATTTGAGTGTGAATGTACGTGACTTTTTATCTCTTCTGCCATTTCAGATTTGATGAGAACTTATGTTTTACATGGCATGACCATCTTATTAATTTGAATTGCATGAATATTCTGCTATTAATAAGCAACATTAGTATTGGAGGCCTTCTGTTTCATGTTTGCATACAACATTTAAAGCAATTACATTACACTTTTGCAGACCTTTTTAATCATGCATCCTTATATGTTTAAACTACTAATAATCAGCTTTTGTATGGATTAAGACCAACTCAAAAGGCTGATCAATTTTTGATAATATAGCGAGCAGATTGGTGGGTCACCTGTCAGCTTGTATAATCATCTTATGGTTGTTTCCGTTGTACCTGGCTGAAAAAGAAATTGAGGATGAGCACTCATTAGCTGCCAAAGTATTTGGCTAGAAATGTTTTGGTTTAGTGGCCAAATTTGGTGACATGTAGACACTGGAATCGCTAATTACACCTGCTTTATCCAAACATATCCTCATGGAGGAAGATATTCAGCTAAATTACATTTCTTTTTCTGTATCTTTTTCTTTGCATTTTTGATTTTTGGCAACATTGTATTTTAGAACCCGCAGAATTTGGTGAAGGATTTCTACTGCCTTTGAAAAGTAGAGCTTTCTTTACCTTTTGTTCTTCAGAGGAAAGGAAACAGAATTCTCTGCCTGTGTTCCCACTACATAGATTCACCCTCTATATCTGTCCTGGTGACCATCATCTCCAAAACAGAATGAGAAATCTTAAAGGGGTACCAAAAGCAAGACGTTCTTTACCTTAATGCATTCCCTGCATTAAGGTAAAAAATATCTCAGTAAGTGAATTGCTCCCTCAACACCCTATATAAATTTTTTAACAAAAAGTATTTTATTTTTCATTGAAACAAAAAATAAAACAGGTACAAACATTACGCAATGGTCATGGTCACAACATTCATAGATAGCAATGTAAATGGTACATAATGATCAATATTGAGGGGAGGAGGTGAATACTGTGGTCTACATTCATCATTACAGTTTCATCTAATACCTAAGATTATCTCTAACTCCGTTCAGAGAGGCCCACAGATATGTAAAACACCGTAAACGGAACTGTGGGTAATGGGTATGAAAGGTTCACATCTGCCGGTGAGTCATCAGTCACCCATATGTGGGCCAGTAGGTATCAGGCCCAGGGGTCTGGGGGGGTTATCCCTAATAGAGTATTGGCGAAGACAGTATAATTTCCATTTATAGATGCCTCGGTATGTTTGGCCGAATAGTTCTATAACCGTTGTTATCCTTTGGCTCCAATTCCTACTCCAAGGCCAGCTGCTCCTCACGAACCCATGGGTCCCATATCTTAGAAAAAAAATTTGGGCAGTTGCGACCTAGGCAAGTCAATTTGCACAACGGGAAGGCCTTGTTTATGAGGGTTCTCCATAGCCGTATTTTCAACGGGGTGGTTCCCTTCCATTGTTGCAGAATCACCTTTCTGGTGTAAAAGGCTGCATAGAATACAAATAGTTTCTTAGATTGGGGAGCTTCCAATGTGTCTACTATCCTGAGCAACAGCGATATCGGGTCACATGGAACTTTTAATTTGCTGACTGAGTTAATAACATTGATTACTCCCCCCCAGAAAGTCTGTATATGCCTCCTTAATAACTCCTTATATACTTACCTGAGTCCCGTATGGATCCAGCGCTGTGCATGTCTGCAACCAGCGATGCTCTCTCCCCCTCTTCACACAGGCACGGAGACAGCAGCTATTGGCTCCTGCTGCTGTCAATCAAATCCTGTGAAAGAGGAGCAGGGGGCAGGGTTGAGCCGTGATGTGTGTGTGTCTATAGACACACACAACCCGACTCAGAAGTGCACCTGCAGATGTGCCCCTTAGGAAGCGACATCCTATGGTGGCATATGAATAAGAGGAGGAACCTAGATCTCTGGCGGGGGACTCCAAAATAGGAGGATCAGGACTGCTCTGTGCAATACCATTGCACAGAGCAGGTAAGTATAATATGTTTGTTATTTTAGGGGAAAAAAAAGGAATAAGTTATAACCACTTTAAACTTTTTATTTGTCACCAGACCTATAGGTGAGGGGAAATCTTCTAATGGGTACACCTGCTCCGGTGACATCTATCTGAGAAGGGATTTACTCTCACTTTGTGGAGATTTCCTCTCATTCTCTTTCTTTCTTTGTAGCAGACTTTGATAGAATAATACATTTTTTCCTGTTCAGCTTGTGTCATCTTTCTTTATTAAGGGGGCACTAAACAATTTCCCTATTTTTCAAAAAGAACCCATACACATGCACAACTTAATGGCCCTGTAATTTATTTTTCATGTATTGTTGTGTTTTTCTGCCTCCTTGTAAGATCCTCTAAGAGCTCCTGAAGCTCTCCTCTTTCCCCTTACTTTCTTTTGTTTGAAACAAGCAGGACATATTAGTTGCGGTTATGTGCACTGCACTATTCACACTACAATTTCCATAGTCCATCTAGGGAGTGAGAGAGTGTGTGGCTATGCTTGGTGGTTAAGATGGGCCATGGAGAAAGAACGTATCTACCCTCTAACAGGAATTTGGATCAGAGCAGAAAAAAAGGAATTTGGGGAGATGGGGGGAGGTTAAAAAAAAAAGGAAACGTTCATACTCACCTATGAGACTACAGCACTGATCCAATGCTGCAGCTGTCCCCTGCTGTCTCTATCACCAAAAACTGAGTGATCACCTGACCACTGATCACTCAGTTCTTGATCTGCAGTGAGTAGAGAGCTGGTAACTGTCAGTCACTGCACTCTGCTGTGCCTGTCCAGTGCTCACCGGATCACCTGGCTGTGGGGGCAAACCTGTCCGGCTCAGGCTCTTAATAGCATTCTGAGAGGCTGAGCCAGCTTCCAGTCAGGCGTCCAGACTGATGCTGACATTATTGCTGGGATTTCTGCAGAGCTTAGACTGGCTTTGTGATGTCAGCAGACTTTAGCTTTAGCTGACACTGGGTCGTAGGAGTGCAGAAATAAGTGCACTCGTGTGACCCGCAGAAGTATAGCCAAAATAGCTGTGGCTATACTTCTTCAAGGATACATACTTAAATAGAATATATTTTTAAACCATAATTTAGTGTCACTTTAAGCTCTTTTGTAAGGTCTTTTCTAAAAGTATCTGTGCCTACGGTGTTCCCAGCACTGGACCAGGCTTGGGTGCTAAAGCATCTCAGAAAACATATGTTCTAATAAAACCTTTTTGATTGGTGGACACTACTGTCCAATGTATCTTCATGCAAAAAGCATGTATTGAGATTTTCTGTTCATTGGTGTCTTAAAGTGCAGTTTTGTTAAAAAGTAGCATTTATTAAGCATACCATTCCGATTTTAGTTCATACAGTCTACAGTATTTTCTTTAGCACCAAGCTTATGGAATATAAACTATACATTCCAGAGCTGTCATTTGAGTGTACTGGGATCAGAGAGCACAGGGAAGATATTACTTTCATCTTGGATATTATTAATATGAACATTAAAATTGGCAATTGGTCATGCTGCTATAATGGTATTTTAAGTAAATAAAAGGCACACACATAAAACCCAAACCTCTCCGCTATATTAGCAGTTGGTGCTCTGAAATTAATGGTAGTATGCTATAAAAAATGCTTATAAGGGAGAATTATAAAGTTAAACATAAAGTGGTATTAAACCCAAAAATGGAATCCTTAAACATGGTGGCTGCATTAGTTTTTTCTTCTTTTTTTTCAGCTCAACTGCCCGCACCGATCGTCCCGAGCTGTCCCCTGTGTCCTCCTCTGGCTCCCCGGGTCCTGCTCTTCTGTGCTCCCTCCCCCCCTCGTCCTGGATCTGGCAGGATGGAGAGCGGACGTAGGAGCCGGTAAATCTGTCATTTACCGGCTCCTTCCTTTTCTGAACTCGCAGAGTTAGTGATCACCGACTCTGTTCATTCATAGCTATCACTGAGCATCGTAAACTATGTTTGCGATGTTTCAGTTTATGAATGGACAATAGCCTCTGTCTCCTGTCCATTCATCTGCAGTGCAGCTGAAGCTTGCTGATAGAGGGACTAGGGAATTTCTGTCCTCTGTCCCTTTCCCTATCTCAAAGGAGAGATGGCAGGGGTCTGTTTAGACCCCTGATACCTCACCAAAGCCCCCCTAAAAAAGAAGAAAGCATTGTAAACAACAAAAAAAAAATATATATATAAATTGTAAAAAAAAAAAAAATTGTAAAAAAAAAAATTTAAATAAAAAAACTACTGACCTAGTCCACGCCTCAATTCCCATCAGTGCTGCATATTAGTGCCATTGTTACAAGACATAAAAAAAAAGTATCTGTAATTGGTATCAGCAAGTACTTAAAACAAAAAGTATCGGTACTTGTGATCGGTCTTAAAAAAAAGTGGTATCAGTGCAACCCTAGTTTGTAATAATAATATTGAAGATGAAAGTAATATCTTTCTTGTACTCTCTGATCCCATACACACTTCCTGTCATAGGGTATTTCCAGTCGGGATGGGGGAACAACAAATATCTTTGTAATAGTAGGCACAGCAGTTTGGGACTTTAAATGAGGCACGGGTTAGCGCCTCCATCCCGGTATTTAGCACAATAAGGAGGGAAAAAAGTGGGACTTTAAAATGAAGCGGCTGAAGTGTGA
The DNA here is from genome assembly GCF_037356315.1 of Lithobates pipiens. Taxonomy (NCBI): domain Eukaryota; kingdom Metazoa; phylum Chordata; class Amphibia; order Anura; family Ranidae; genus Lithobates; species Lithobates pipiens. The sequence goes on from NW_027507903.1 coordinate 157,247,162, forward strand.
GGGTCAGAAAAAGGTAATTTAATTGAATCCATAATATATGATACAAAGTAAATTCATATATATACATACATACATGTGCCATTGTTGGGCACAAAATGTGTTATATGAAGACATCAAGGTGTATGTAAAGACACATAAAGTCAAAAAACATATATGAACAGTAAATAGTATGTGGAGCAACAGCATAGCCTAAAAATGCCTCAGGGCGACATATCCGGTACCTGTGTTTGTAATCACATAATGTAAACATAAATGTACTGAATTAATATTAAAAATTAAAAGTAACGTCGAGCCGTAGTAATTATCACTGTAGCATCAAATGTAGCTCTACGCGTTTCGTGGATGTATTCTCCACTCATCAGGAGCAGATGCGACAGATACCTGTAAAATATATAGATATGGTAAACCACACTCTGTATAGAGGGGAATAGGTACAGTGCATAGAGTGCTTTCAAAAGAGATTGACTAAGCATATCTACCATCCCCGGCAGCGAACACTGCGCCTCCGACGCACCACGGACCAGTTGCTGTTTGCTGTGTTCGCTGCCGGGGATGGTAGATATGCTTAGTCAATCTCTTTTGAAAGCACTCTATGCACTGTACCTATTCCCCTCTATACAGAGTGTGGTTTACCATATCTATATATTTTACAGGTATCTGTCGCATCTGCTCCTGATGAGTGGAGAATACATCCACGAAACGCGTAGAGCTACATTTGATGCTACAGTGATAATTACTACGGCTCGACGTTACTTTTAATTTTTAATATTAATTCAGTACATTTATGTTTACATTATGTGATTACAAACACAGGTACCGGATATGTCGCCCTGAGGCATTTTTAGGCTATGCTGTTGCTCCACATACTATTTACTGTTCATATATGTTTTTTGACTTTATGTGTCTTTACATACACCTTGATGTCTTCATATAACACATTTTGTGCCCAACAATGGCACATGTATGTATGTATATATATGAATTTACTTTGTATCATATATTATGGATTCAATTAAATTACCTTTTTCTGACCCTCACACTTCAGCCGCTTCATTTTAAAGTCCCACTTTTTTCCCTCCTTATTGCAACAAATATCTTTGGACAGCAATTTTGTCAATATGGGGAGAGTGTAGTGTAATGCCGCGTACACACAGTCGAACTTAGTCCGTTGAAACACATTTCAGCGGACAATCCGCTCGTGTGTGGGCTTCAGCAGATTTTTTCAGCGTGCAGTCCGGAGTACTAAGAATTTTGTTTTTTCCAAAAATCCATCCGTCGTACTTTGGTTTCAGCGGACAATCCGCTCGTCAGTATGCTAGTTCGACGGACTAAGAATGGCGCATGCCCAGAAAGGATTTACACGGCGGAAGGGTGCTTTGCTGTGTCTTGGACTTCCTATTTCTAGTCCCGTCGTACGTGCTGTACACGTCATCGCGCAAGCTTTCGACGGACTGTTTGTGTATCCGTGTGTGGTCAAGTCCGTTCAGTGGAAACTACGACTGGTTGTCCGTCGGATTGTATGACGGACTAAGTACGCCATACAATCCGCTCGTGTGTACGCGGCATTAGATTCACTAGTACAGTGGTCATCAACCCTGTCCTCAGGGCCTGCTAACAGGCCAGGTTTTATGTATTACCTTGGGGAAATGCAGACTAGAATACTGCAATTACTGGGCAGCAAATGATATCACCTGTGATGTATTTCAGTTATCTTGCAAACCTGGCCTGTTAGTGGGCCCTGAGGACAGGGTTGATGACCACTGCACTAGTAGATATAGATGGACTTTACAAAAGTGAAAATTAAGGCCAGACTACAGCTAACACTTTTTAAGCATTTTTTCCAATTGGGATAAAGGTTTTAAATTCTTGAATGAAAGCTGACCAGTGTAAGCACCTCTGTCAGTGGCAAATGGTTTGTCTCAAGCCTTTAACTGCCACTTTTGCTGGACAGTTTGGCCTGTTAAAGTATATTGAAAAATAACAGACTTACTGGCTGCTTCAACAGGTGAAAATAAAGGAAAACAAATACTAAAAAAAGAAAACAAATGCAACCACCACATCTAAGAACTAGTAAACTGCAGTATGCCAAATGTTTGTTTTTGGGCTTATTAATGCTTTAATCCAAATACATAGTTGAAATACATATATGTGAATTGTCCTGCCTACCAAAGAAATTGTAATATTGCTCAGCCAGACTTGTGAGCCAGAGAGCCCTGCCAAACAAGTGCAGTCAGATTGATTAAAGTCAGTACTCTGCTTTCTCTACTCTTGTCTCCTGCCAGCAAGCATTCAGTATTACAAAGACAGACCTCTGCAATGCAGTACAGCCTGATTGGCCTACTGTGCTACAGCTTCCAATCCCAATTTAGGTTCCCTTATGCATTGAATTGCAATGTCAATTTTAATAAAATGGCAAATTCATATACATAACTATATTAAATTGTGATTTGTTCAGCTTTAACTCAACTTTAACTTAAGGATTTAGTCTTTTTGAAAAATGCATTCAGGTGCAGTGAAATAACTGATATATCTATATATACAGTAACTGTTATTGAAGAAGGGAGACTGTACATGAGAATGTACACTAGGCTCCATTCGCACCTGGACGATGTGAATTGCGGACGGAATCGCTGCGATTCTGCTTGCGATTTAGAATCGTGGCAAAACGCTTGCCACGTTTGCGATGCCATTATTTCTCAAGGGAACCCTAAACGCAGGGCGATTTTGCTGTGATTACCGCACGACCAATTGCGGCAAAGTCGAGCAAACCAAATCGCAGGACGTGTCACCCAAAAGAAGTTTGTGTTCCGCAATTTTGTTTTGCGATTTCTTTTGCAACCTTTTGTGGCACATTGAGAAATAATGGCATCGCAAACACTTCCCGTGTCAGTTGTGGACCAGCGTTTATGCTTCAAAAATTATAACTTCTTAAGCCTCCTGGCCAGCAATTGCAAATGTTTTGATATCACACAGCCATTTAATTTTGCGTGGACTCTCTGGCTCCAACAGAAAACCCAAATCTAGCGCTCTCCCTGAACTGAAGTCCCACTTTTTATTAGGGAATTGTGGCTTCTCAGCAAGGTGTAATAGCGGACATGCAAACTTTAATCTAAGGAAACATTACAGTCTGGGCACCACATACACCACATCCAGTATTACCCCTTGCATCCTCCAAGGCCTTGAGGCTAACGGTTCCTTAAAGTGTAACTAAACCCAGTAATATGAAAATGGTTAGTCTGCCCTCCGCCGCCCCCCCCCCCCCCCACAGTGCCCACAGCTTATAAATCGTATTTTTACATTAAAATACTGCCACTATATACCTTTTTGGATGATCTGTATACCACGATTACATGATAAACTGCACAATTTCTCCAGTGCTGAGAGTTCAGATAGGAGTAGTTTTCCACTACAGCCTGTATACACATGTGTGATGTCAACATAACAAAGACTTTAGCCTCTTCCAGTCTGAGGACTTCTAAGGCCAAAGATAGCTGACATTCTTCTGTAAGTAGTGGGTTGTGAGGCATAGTGGGTGCAAGGTGTAAGTTGGGCGCCAGACACTTCTTGAAAAGAGATGTTTATTTCTTTTACAGTCTTTGCTTTTATGAGGAAAAGAGGGTTAGGGCCAGGACACCCTTAAGCAGGTGCAATTTAAATTGGCAGACTACAAGACTTCAATAGGGGGACAGCCATACAGGGAAAGGCCCCTGCATGGTGCCAAATCTGCATGTGCAGGATTGCTGTCTCCTATGGTAACAGTCTTTAACAGTTCCTAACACAAACTGTAACAGTCCTCTCAACTTCACTGCAACTTCTACTTGTAGTTCTTCAGCCCCTGGAGCTCCTCAAAGCTTTGCGGTTGTATCTCTCTCAAGCGTCTCCCATGCTTGCCAGCTGAGTCCCTAGCTTGGCACTACAGATACTTCTCAAGCTTCACCCTTAATAACCGGCTCGGTCCCTGGCTTGACTCACAAGGCTGCTCTGCAAGCATCGCCTCCATTAGTTGGGTCCCTGACTTGATCAATGCTTGAAGTTTCCTGATTCTCCCCCGTGCCCGTTCGGTGAGAATGCTGCTCCAGTACTTGCTTCAGTTACTCACTGTGGTCCCTAATAAAGGTGGTTGGTCCCTTAGTGGCGACAGCTTCCCTTCTACCTCCGACCACGACAGTCAGAACTGTCACTTCTGGTTGGACTGCAAATCCCAACCCTACGCTGCCCTCTTACTTCTGGATAGGCACTCACACAGCCTGGTAGCCAGATGCCCCAGGGATAAGCCCAATTTCTGGCTTAACAGCCTGAGGTATACGACACACACATCCACCTAGACAGCCATTCAGGTGGCACAGATCCTAGATCACCTGACCACCCCTATATATAGGCTCTCCCAGCAAGCCAACGGATTCAAGAAAACCCCTGCCCATTAGCTGAGTTATCCTATATACCAATAACCTGACCTTTAGTTTTCCTTCTCATATCTAGTACCACCAAGTGCCCGGCCACCTAGCGGTAGAAGAGAAAAGCACAACAAAGCCAAACTTAGGGAGAAATCAGGGGATCTCTAACAATTGACTAAGGTAACTACTCCTGGCAAGTAAGTCTGTGAGGAGCATCCCTGACTAAACCCCAGGGTGCTACATCAATATCATGTGACCTGGCTAGCTCTGAGAACAAGCAAATGTTCTCTCCACCATAAAAGACACAACTGAGCATGTGCAGGTCGGCTACCATGCTTGTGTTAGCTGGCCTTTCCCAGATAGACAGTGCAGGGAGGGGAGGATCGTCATTTTTACACAATGCAGAGGATTAACCCCTTAAGTTCCACCGTGAGTATAACAAGCTTGCTATGCTGCATATACAGACTGATTTTACTGTTGTGGGTTTAGTAACACTTTTAGCCCTTGTACACACGGTCGGAGAATCCGTCGGAATGTGTCCTATCGGACCGTGTTGTCAGATAATCCGACTATGTGTGGTATGCATCAGACTGTTTCCGTCGGAATATCCGTCGGACCAAATTTTCCAACATGTTGGAAATATTTTCCGACCAACTGGTCCGATAGGACATACTCTGATCATGTGTAGAGAATTTCGATCGGACAAAGTGCCACGCATGCTCAGATCAAATTCCTACATCAAAGCTATTGGCTACTAGCCTGAACGTAGTCCCATCGTAACGAAATTACGTCTTCACGTTCTGAAAGATCAGATTTTTCAACAACTTTGTCCGACCGTGTGTATGCAACAGTTTCGGACAAGATCCGACGGACAAAATCCGATGGGCAAAATCCGACGGATTTGGTTGTCGAAATGTCCGACCGTGTGTACAGGGGCTAAGACTGAGCTCACATGGTGCTAGATGCACCCAACAAATGTGTTTTGAAGGCTTTGTGGAACCCATGCTGTCAAAACTCTCCTGCTGAGAAGCAATGAAAACCAATGAAATGGCACCAATTGAATGCTGCATGCAATGGTAAGGTCAAAATGTTACAATGCAAAGGCTGAAAAATAGGGACGTCATTAGTATAAGCCATTTTGATAAGCTCATTGTACTCTTGTAGGTTCTGTAGAATTGCTGAAAACGAGTTTGGGTTTGCAGTCCGAGTGAATGTTGCCTATATCTAGCATTAATGTGATAATCTTATACTGTAAAAAAAATAAATGATTCATTGTTAAAGTTTAACAATCTGGAAAGGCATTGTCTAGAGACTGTAAATGTAATTATCAAGATCAAAAAACCCTCAGGGCTTTATTAGTAATTAAAAGCTGATTGCAAAAGCGGCTGTTTAATACTCACTGTAAACTAGTATGATTACACATAGCTTTATGACTTTACAACATCTGCATAAAAATAACATTAGAATCACAATTTACCAGTGCATAGATTGCATAGTGCCTTAGTATTTTTGTTATTTTTTACCATATTTCTTTAATTAGGAGGCTATTTTGCAACTTTAAAATGCAGAGTGAGGGGGGCACTATGCTACATAAACAGTATGGCGCCAATGCCCAGGATAATAAGATTTTGGATTCTTATTTGTTCTGTTACATGGTGCGTATTACTAGTTCATCAGAAATGGCACTTTTTTTATTTATAAATTTGATAGCGAAATCCCCAACCACCTAAAAAGACTAGTATCATGTATTTTCAGTGGCTAGAATTGCACAATGAGTTGGAACCAGTTGGTGGCGCCTTTTGAGGATGTCAAACAAAAGCTAAATGTTATTATGATCAATGAAAAACTGTGTATATACTCAATAATACCCAAGCCAAATGTGATAACATGTGGGATCTATGGATACGGAATCAGTAGACTAGCGAAACCTCAGGAACACCAATTTTGCTTACCATTACCTACACCTTCTTTCTTCCACTTGTTTTCTACCTCCTTCCTTTCCTTCTTCTCACGTCTTTAATATGCTGTGATTTCAACTGTTATGCTGCGTACACACGATCAGAAATTCGGCCAGCAAAAGACCAATGAGAGCTTTTGGTTGGAAAATGCGATCATGTGTATGCTCCATCTGACTTTTGCTGGCCGATTGAGATTGAGAGCATGTTCTCAATTTTTCGGTCGGAAAAAGTTCCTATCCGAAAATGCGCTTGTGTGTATGCAATTCCGAAGCGCAAAACTCACGCATGCTCAGATTCATCTACGAGACAGAAGCTATTGGCTACTGGCTATTGAACTTCCTTTTTCTAGTCTCGGCGTACGTGTTGCACATCACCGCGTTCTTGGAATTTGGTGTGACCATGTGTATGCAAGACAGCTTGAGTGAAATCCCATCAGAATTCTGTCGGGAAACCCATCAGAGCTTTTTCCGACCAAAATTCAGATCGTGTGTACGCGGCATTAAGGTTAGGCTTATTTGGTACTAGCGGCTTAATTATGATGCGGACTAGGGACTTTTATGTATGAAAGGAACCAGAATGTATATTTATAGGGTATGGTGATAATAACCTTTTTAACCCTTTGAGGACCATAAGATTACCGTTAATATAAAAATAATTATATTTTTTTCCCTTTACGAATGTATTTGAACAATAAATAAAACCATTTCCACATTTGTGTCATTTTTGGGGGAGGAATTATGATCCAATAACATCTGACTATTTAGGTCAGTGGTCATCAACCCTGTCCTCAGAGCCCACCAACAGGCCAGGTTTTATGTATTACCTTGGGGTGATGCAGACTAGAATACTGCAATCACTGAGCAGCAAATGATATCACCTGTGATGTATTTCAGTTATCTTGCAAACCTGGCCTGTTAGTGGGCCCTGAGGACAGGGTTGATGACCACTGATTTAGCAATTTTTATTTTCGTACAGTTTTGTAAGTTCGTACGCTTCAGTTGCTGTAAATAAGCCATTTGATGAAATAACTGGCAAAAAACTAGATCCATTTGTTGATACGAACTAATATTTTGACTCAAACCAAAAAAAAAAAGGATTTTAAGTTCTTAATCAGATGATACAGGCAATTAAAAACATGGGACAAATACGCCCCTTGGACCTCAAAGGGATAAAGAGGAACTGCAGGTCTATTGTTGTGTGTCTATGCAGGGGAGATTCACCCTCTTGCCCTCTATTTATCTCGGGGACCATTAGCCCCAGGATGGAAAGTGCTGGGGAAACCAAATATACTCAAAATCAAAAACAAAACGTTTTAGCTAAACATACACTTTAAGATCTGCCACAGTGAGCATCCAACTAATGATCTCCTTATCTCCCTGCTTGTTATGTTTTTTACTTTTATTTATTGCTGACTCCATTGCTTTTAATGGTAATTCTCCAATAACATGAAAGGTAGTCTTTCAAAAGGAGGGAAATTCGTTTTTTTTTTAGAAAATTAGTCAGTTAAAAGTGAAAAAAAACATTAAACAATTTTATTTTGTAACAAACAATGTAACAATTAAAAAATCGAATCCAAAGTGAAAAAAAAACATTAAACAATTTTATTTTGTAACAAACAATGTAACAATTCAAAAATCTAATCCAAAATGTTATTATCCTGGGCATTGCCACCATACTGTTTATGTAGCATAATGCCCCCCTCACATGTTCTGCATTTTAAAGTTGCAAAATAGCCTCCTAATTAAAGAAATATGGTAAAAATAACAAAAATACTAAGGCCGCGTACACACGCGGGGACTGTTCGCTCAACTTTGTCCGTCAAACAGTTTCAGCAAACAGTCCGCTCAAAATTAGCATGGACGGACTTGCCCACACACGACGAACGAACAGTTTGCTGAAACCGTGCGCGATGACGTGAACGGCACGTACGACGGGACGGAAAATACGACGTCCTATACACTGCATTACAACTTTCGGCGTGTAAATCCTTTCTGAGCATGCGCGGAACTTAGTTTGACGAACAAGCCTACACACGAGGGGACTGTTCGCTGAAACCAAGTTTCAGCGGACAGTTTTTCGGAATTTCCGAAAAACTTTGTTCAGCAGACTGTTCGCTGAAACTGTCCGCTGAAAGCCCACACACGGGCGGACTGTCCGCCGAAACACTGTTCAGCGGACAAAGTTGGGCGAACAGTCCCCGCGTGTGTACGTGGCCTAAGGCACTATGAAATCTATGCACTGGTAAATTGTGATTCTAGTGTTATTTTTAATATACAAAGTCCTTTTTTTTTTTTTTTACTAAAATCTGTGCATGCTGCTTTCTGCATATTTTGCAAACACGAATTTCTGGTTCAGCTGCTGGGTCAACAGTATTTATCTAGTATCCATAAATGATGTGCGTATTTTTCTGGCCACTATGTCCCATGCTCACAGTGTGCACAGTGCACAATTTTATAGCATGGTCCATATATATAATTTGAACCTTATTGCACACTTGTGAAGAATATGACTTGCTTATAATCGCCAGTAGCATTTCATTTTCCACTGTAATCTTATGGCCTTTATGTTAGCAAATAGGGAAATTTAAACCTTGTTATGCTAACAAGTTCCTGTTTATTTCTACAGAAAATATGGCTTAGAATATTATTTCATTGACATTGAAGCATAACTGATCTCCCTCTTTTCCGCTGCCTGCTGTTATGTAAGCAGCTTAATGAAAATACAAATCCTGTTCAATATAATTCTCTCTCTGTAAAAAAAAAAAAAAAAAAAGAAGAAAAAAATAGTTTTCCTGCACGTGAAAGCAATCTTTCTTATTCAAAGTCCGGGACCTGTGTTAAGTCTATTTTAAGAACATACATCAACCTAAAACAATTAGCATCCGCATGAGACTGCAGAATAAACCAATTAATGTCTGTGGAGAGCTTATGTACACCTGGGAATATAGTCAAGTGAATACATTTAGTCCAGAGTGAACATTAGGGTAAAATAATAGAAAATGCTGTTACCTGAAAGAAAACACTTGCAATCAAGAGTACCTGTCAACTACACACTACAGATCAAGCCATTTTGTGACCAAATCCAGTGTGTCAATAGCAGTTTCTTAGGCAAAAAGTAACACTCAATATCAGACCATAGTGTGTAATTGTGTTGATTCTGTTGTGGCTATTTCACTTCTTTTACACCAAAATTAACGGGATCACGTAGTGACCTCAAAGCAGCCGGGAACACAAATAAATGTAGTTGAGGAGTAATGTTCCTGTTTATTTCCAGAGAATAGCGATTGTTGCAGCTTGAAGACTTTTGAATTTCAATAACTCTCTAAAGTATACCTGTCATGAAAGAAATATGAATGCTGCTCATGCCGACCCCTTGTTGTCAGATTGTTCGTTTCCTGGTTGTCTGGCTTAGGCTTCAATGCTTTCTGAGTCACTAACCAAAGAGTGTACAGATAAGGAATTCTGACTTTCTAATGACTTTCAACTGTTAAGTACATTTTCTGGGTATGTACGTTTGTGAAGCCAGAGAAAGAGAAGGTAACCAACCTTTTTTTGCAGGAAGAAGCCAGAATAGCGGTTCACATATATATCTCATGGCAGATTAAAAAAAAGCTGAACCTCATCATGTGCTTTGGTCCTATTTTACAGTGCCTTGAAAAAGTATTCACACCCCTTGAAATTTTCCACATTTTGTCATGTTACAACCAAAAACATAAATGTAATTTTATTGGTATTTTATTTTATGTGATAGACCAATACAAAATGACACATGATTGCGAAGTGGAAGGAAAAGGATAAATGTTTTTCATAATTATTTACAAATAAATAAGTGAAAAGTGTGGTGTGCATTTGTATTCAATACTTTGTAGAACCACCTTTTGCTGCAATTACAGCTGCAAGTCTTTTTGGGAATGTTTCTATATCTAGAGAGTGACATTTTTGCCCATTTTTCTTTGCAAAATAGCTAAAGCTATAAGTCAGATTGGATGGAGAGTGAACAGCAATTTTCAAGTCTTGCTACAGATTTTCAATTGGATTTAGGTCTGAACTTTGACTGGGCCATTCTAACACATGCATATGCTTTGATCTAAAGCATTCCATTGTAGCTATGGCTGTATGTTTAGGGTTGTTGTCCTGCTGGAAGGTGAACCTCCTTCTTTTAAGACTGCCCCGTATTTGGCTCCAACCATCTTCCCATCATTTCTGATCAGCTTCCCTGTGCCTGCTGATAAAAAGCATCTCCACAACATGATGCTGTCACCACCATGTTTCACGGTGGAGATTGTTTGTTCAGGGTGATGTGTTAGCTTTCCACCACACGTAGCATTTTGCTTTTAGACCAAAAAGGTACATTTTATTCTCATCTGACCAGAGCACCTTCTTCCACATGTTTGCTGTGTCCACCACATGGCTTCTTGCAAACTGCAAATGGGACTTCTTATGGCTTTCTTTTAACAATGTCTTTCTTCTTGCCACTCTTCTATAAAGGCCAGATTTGTGGAATAACGAAAATAGAAAAAGGGTATATAAAAGAAAAATAGAAAGACACAAAACAAAACCTGAGAACTATGGCCTAGACATATATAACATAATGCAATGAGCACATACTCAGGAAAAGCACCTAATAAGTGCCATACTGACCTCAGCAGGGATGACCATGGTGGTATTTGTTCACCTCTTTTTTTTTTTAGACCGAATTAATAAAAACATTAATAATGAATAAAATAAAAAAATGAATAAAAAAAAAAATGTATAATTAATTAAAAAAAATTATATATTTTTATATTTTGTTAAAAATTTTGCAAACAGGTAATTTTTCTCCTTCGTTGATGTACGATGATGAGGCTGTACTGATGGGCACCGATGGGCTCCACTGATGGGCACCAATCAGCTGCATTTAAGGGCACCAATGGGCTGCACTGAAGGGCACTGATAGGGCAGCATTGGTGGGCACTGATAGGCGGCACTGGTGGACACTGAAAGGCAGAACTGGTGTGCACTGATAGGCAGCACTTAGAGGTGCCACTGATGGGTGGCACTGAAGGACATTGATAGGTGGCATTGGTGGGCACTGAGAAGTGGCACTAATAGGTGGCACTGACAGCTAATCACGTGGTAAGGGGCAGGAAACGGCCCCTTACTCGGATCGGTGATCACCCGGGTCTCGGTGACTCGGTGATCACAGTGGCCGCTGCGTGTGCCCTGCAGGGGGAACGCGGGGGAGGGTGAAAAGGGGAGGACATCCTATGACGGCCTCCCGGAAATTTGGGTCTGCGCTGTAGCCATCATTCGGCTATAGAGCGGACATCAAGTGGTTAATGATAAAAGTAAACAGAACAAATGTAGTCAAAACATAGCCAGAGTTCAGGAATCCCAACGGATAGTCAGACAAGCAAAATGTCAGGGAGCCAGAGATGAGCGTAGAACAGCAAGCAGGATCTGGATCTAGAAGGAATGTCAGCCAAGCAAGTCTTTAACAGGAACACAGGAGAGAGCGTCTCTAGAGATGTGACCAAGGCGAAGGCAGAGATCATCTGGGCTGGACAGCTTAAGTAGGCAGGACTGATTAACAGAACATCATCAACAGGTGAGTCACTGTGGAGCCGCCAGCTTTGAGAAGGAAGGGCTGACATCTATGCACTAGGTATAAATACGGGACATTTTTGAGAGGCTAAGACCGACACTAGTGGAGTAGTAGACAAGCATAGTTCCCACTTATCACTGTCAATAGCCCCTAGATCTTTTTCCCAACCTTTCCTATATGGAAATTTGGATACATCATGTGTAGAGTGAAGAAGAATAGAATACACCCTAGAGATCATTCCTCTTTTATCTTTAGCCAGAAAAACATCAGACATTAATGGGAGAGATTGCTCTTTGACTGCTTGGCCTGTGTACCACCCATTGACAATGTAAGCCAACACTCCACGAAGAATGTTTACCTTCATAGTTGCTAGCTGATTTTCAAGGATAGTCGCTGGGTTTGAAGGCTTTTTACTGTAAATATTTCTGACGTGGTATAAACCAAGCAACTCTAAAGAAACAGCTCACTTTTTCTGCCCGCTGGAAACTATTTTTGTCATATACCCTTGGCTTTTAGTTGTATTAAATTAATAGCCACAAAAAATCTTACAACCTGCTCTGCTTCAACAAAAAGTGTTATATAAGATACAGCAAATTACTTCTTGATTTAATCTTCCTCCACTTACATGGGAGAAACAAAATCCACTGTGAGTGCAACCACTGGTCATCTTATATAATAGCAAAACCAGCCCATTTAGTGATCCTCACAAGTGGCACTACACGGCAGTGGATTTTAACTTAAACAATATTACACATGGAAGAAATCACCGGTCAAAGTTGTGCTAAAACATGCACTGCTCAAATGTTGGCTGATTCCTGTTAGCTTAGCTAAATTTTAGCAGCGTATGGGCAGCGCTCCTCCGTTCAACAAAAGCTGATTGTTCATTTGACTTTTGTCGAGAAAGCCTTTTAGAAAATGGACAGCCAATCAGTCACTGCAGCCAATCAGCCACATTCACTGTTCATGTATCGGCATCGGCGCCGACTATGAGAAAACAATAGCTTGGCAGGGTTTTTTATCCCATTTACACTGTTTAGCATGTATAAAAGAATCTGTTAGATTTCTTTTGTTCAGCCTGAATTAATTTATTTAATTTTTCAGCCTGAATTAATTTGAGTATATAGCCTACTTTATTTACCAGGACCTGCAGATTAACCAGAATGCAATAAGAGGATCATTACTAACAATAACTTACAAAGCCATCTACAACTTGGCCCTCAGCTACATCACTAACCTAGTCTCAAAATAACAACCAAATAATTTTCTTCTTTCCTCCCAAGACCTCCTGCTCTCTTGTTGCCTTGTCACCTTCTCCCATGCTCGCTTCCAGGACTTCTCCCAAGCCTCTCCCATCCTTTGGAATTCCCTATCCCAATCTGTCGAACTATCTTCTACTCTATCCACTTTTAGGCGATCCCTGAAAACATTTCTCTTTGGAGAAGCCTAGCCGGCCTCCACCTAACAACTTTACTTTTATCTTCACCATCAGCCCATACCCCACAGTTATTACCCTTTGTATCACTTGACCCTCCCTTTTAGATTGTAAGCTCTAAGGAGCAGGGCCCTTTGATTCCTTCTGTATTGAATTGTATTGTAACTATACTGTTTGCCTTAATGTTGTAAAGTGCTGCGCAAACTGTTGGCACTATATAATTCCTGTATAATAATAATAATAACCATACTAGATTTCCCATCCCGACGCTTTGCTGGCAATACCAGCTTTTTCAAGGTATGGTTTTTGGAAATGTTTTTAAGATATCTTTTATTATTTTTAACTTTATCCAGAAGACATAGCCAATGATACATAAATATATAATATTGTTTGGGTTAAAATCCAATGTAGCACGCCTGTGAGTATCACTATAGCTGATTGGTTTTGTTTGGTTATATTAAATCACTCTTTGTTTGGTTGTGTTAAATCATTCTTTTATGGTGAGATCTCCTGGCTTTGCACATGGAGTCTCTTAACCACTTGCCATCCGCCATATAGCAAAATTACTGCGGCAAAGTGGTTTCAATATCCTTACCGTTGTCGCCAGGATATCAAGCCGATATGCGCCCCCGGGGGCATGCATCGTGGCGATCGTTGTTGCTGTGTGTCAGTCTGACACACCGCAACACCGATCTAGGTAAAGAGTCTCTGACGGAGACTCTTTACCACGTGATCAGTCGTGTCAATAACGGCTGATCACAGTGTAAACAGGAAGAGCCATTGATTGGCTTTTCCTCACTCGCGTCTGTCAGATGCAAGTAGAGGAGAGCCAATCGGCTGCTCCTCTGACAGGGGGGTCTGTGCTGATTGATTATCAGTGCAGCCCACCCGAGGATGCCAGGGATGTCACCACCAGGTATGCCACCCTAGACCAACAGGGATGCCAATCGGTGCCCACAATGGATACCAATCAGTATCCACAATGAGCATCACTAACTGGCAGGCATTATTGTTTGGCACTGATTAGCATCCATCCGTACCATCAATCATTGCCCATCCGTGCCACCCATCAGTGCCCATCTGTGACACCTATCAGTGCCTATCTGTGCCACCTATCAGTGCCCATCCGTGCCACCTTTCAGTGCCCCCTATGTGTACCCATCAGTGCTGCATATCAGTTCCGCTGGTGCCTGGCTGACAGGATCATCAGACTTGTGATTACTCACTCACATGACAGGAATCCATCAGTTCAAGATCTTGGACTTTTGGCTGACCCTATACTGACAGGAGTGGTTACTCCAATCATTGGGAGTTCTCGCAGTCACACTGGGCATATCCAGTTCCTGCCCTCTGTTGTTTGGTGCCTTGTTATCTCAGAGCTTGCCCTCTGTCCCACCATGTAACAACTATATTGCAGGTCAATTCCATCCCTGCCAGGTCCCCCTCCTGGTTCATTGGTGATCGGCTCATGCAAATGTATGTATGCTTTAGATGATATTCAGCCTATGAAGAAGGACCTAGGGTCTGAAACATGGCAGGCGTCATCTCCCATAGCTACGTGCAATAATCCTTTATACCATAGGGCACCTACATTTATGCCTGTATTTTTGTAATGCAATTGTTTTTATACATTATTTCTACTGTATAGATTATTAATTATTTTCAATAAATAATGCTTTTTAAATACTCACCTGGTCTGTCCTAAAAATCCTGAGGGGTTATGCTGTGCCTATGAGCACTAGGTTTGTTTTTTTGTTTATTGGATTGGCCAGAGCAGGCCATACACACACTGTCAATCTTCTATCTTTTAGTACATATCAGTGCCACTTATCAGTGCCGCTTATCAGTGCCGCCTATCAGTGCCCCATCAGTGCAGCATATTAGTGCCCATCATCAGTGCCCATCAGTGCCACCTCATCAGTGCCACTTCATTAGTGCCACCTCATAGGTGCCCATCAGTGTCACCTTATCAGTGCCCATCAGTGCAGCCCCATCATTGGCCATCAGTGAAGGAGAGAACTTACTTATTTACAACGTTTTGTAACAGAAACAAAAAACACAAACTTTTTTTTTTCTGCCTTTTTTTAATTTGTTTAGCAGAAAATAAAAATCCCAGAGGTGATCAAATACCACCAAAAGAAAGCTCTATTTGTGGGAACAAAATTATAAAAATTTTGTTTATGTACAGTGTTGTATGACCGCGCAATTGTCATTCAAATTGCGACAACGCTGAAAGCTGAAAATTGGTCTGGGCAGGAAGGTGTATAAGTGACCTGTATTGAAGTGAAGTGTATTTACCTTCTGCATTTTCCTATAAAATTTAATTTTCTATAAAATGAATGACAAATTTAAGAAAGATAATGAGAGACCCTTCATAACAATTGTGACATCAGTTTGGATGAGCTCTACCTTAACCCCCCTGACGTTATTCCCGAGTCTGGCTTGGGGTGGAATTTTCATACCAAAAGCGGTATCCCCGAGCCAGACTCGGGACTGCATCGCTGAATCCAGGAGGAGGATTACTTACCTTCTCCCTCGGATCCAGCGTTGTCTCCCCGCTGTACGAGCGAGCCGTGTCTCGCTCGATGCATCACATCGCCGATCTCCGTGCCCTGCGAGCGTTGCGACGCACGGGGACGGAGATCGGCGCCAAATTCAAAAAGTGAAACACACAGTATACATACAGTATAATGTAATCTTACAGATTACATTGCTGTATGTAAATATTTCACATCCCCGTTGTCCCTAGTGGTCTGTCCAGTGCCCTGCATGCAGTTTTATATAATAAAAACTGTTCTTTATGCCTGGAAACTGGAGATTGTCCATAGCAACCAAAACTGTCCTTTTACATCAAAAATGGTTTTAGACCAGCTAGAAAACAGCGATAATAAATTGGAATCACTCGCAGAATTGAGCGATAATGATTTGTGGGGAGATCCGTCATCAAATACTGAAAAGTAATGACAGTGACAATTCTGCAACTGAGCAAATTTCAGTGTTTTTGATGTGATTACATTATTGAATAATTTTTATTATTGTTATATTATTATTTGGTACAATTATTTATAATTATTTATTATATTATAATTTATGATTTCATTTTTCAAACTTTATCATACCCGGGATGTCTGCTAGACTCTGGTTTGGACAGATTTAAGTGAGTTATTCCTAAGAATTGCAGGACTACAATATAAAACGCCAAATTTTCATGCAAAATAATGGTACCGCTTTTAGCACCTAAAATCCGAAATAATCGTACCGCCAGGGAGGTTAAAGTGGCTCTTAGTAGACCCACTGACATGCCTATTGGGGAGCCTTAATCAGGAACTGTACACCCCTTTGGTGTGCATTGCCCTCACGAGGGTCCTATTTATGGCCAGAAAGCTGATTACCCATCTTTGGCTCTCAGCAAATGCACCCAAAATAACACAATGTATCCAACAGGTTAATACCACCCTTATCCGGGAAAAAAATACGTACCATCACAGGAAATCACCAAAAAAATTCTACGGTATATAGCAGAGCTGGCTGAACTCACCAGATGTGGCACCACCACAACTGGCATTTGACACAGCGACTCCTGATAAACATATGGCAGAATGGACGGCCTATTGGAGGAGGTCTACTGACAACCTAATGTAATTACTACTACACACACACTGCCTGATGGGACCGAAGAGAGATATTATATTTTATTTTATGATTTGCCTTTTTCTCTTTACGGTTTTTCTGTTTATTGTACCCCCTTATGTTACGTGTGCTGAGAGAAATCTGGGTATCATAAAATGATTTCTATGATATAGAATTGGCAAGATGGTTATACATCTTCAAATACCTATAGATTGTTTAGACTACACAAAATACTGTTGTGCATTTATTGTATACCTGTACAATTATACCTTGTAGTGCCTTATGTTCTCATCAATAAAAACCTTTTTGTTGATTCAAAAAAAAAAGTGGCTCTTACATGAGCGGAATGTCCGACAGAAAAAGTCATACAGGAGCTTTTCATCGTATATTCCCGATTGTGTGTGTGCTCCATTGGACTTTTTACATTGATAATTCTGACGGACCTAGAAATAGAACATGTTCTAAATATTTCCAATGGAACCAATTCCTACCAGGAAAACGGTTCGTCTGTATGCTGTTCCAGTGGACCAAAAACGACGCATACTCTGAAGCAAGTATGAGACGGAAGCTAATGGCTACTGGCTATTGAACTTCCGTTTTCTAATCCCGTCGTACATGTTGTAAGTTACCGCGTTCTTGACGGTCGGACTTTGGTTTGATCGTGTGTATGCAAGACAGCTTGAACGGAATTCCATCGGAACTCCGTCGGAAAAACCTTCATAGTTTATTCTATCGGGAAATCCGGTCGTGTGTACAGGGCAACAGAAGTCTTTCACTCATTCACATTGGCAAGTTCCTGTAAAAAAAGAAGTAGTATACTCACCTCTCCAGCGACCCATGTCTCCAACCATTCCACTGTTGCAATGCTGTATCTTCAGTAAGACACTGGCAATTGGCTGTTCCCAAGAATACGGATGCCTTTGTCCCCCGCTGTGTGCCATGGTTTCTTCCTCCAATCCCTATGTCACTACAGCCCGCAGCACTGACAGACTTTAAGGGAAGGAACGTTGGCACAGCGAGAGATACGGGCATCAGATTCTCCCAGAAGTGTTGAACTCCGAAGAGTCTAATGGAAGCTGCATTAGTGAAACAGAGAGAAGGTAGGAGAAAACAATAGACTCTCCTATTACATGTTTCTACTATTGGAATTTATTGAAAGACCTCACATGGTTGCTTTAATGTTTGTAGATTTCAGTGAAAAGCACTCAAAGTAAATTAGGAGAGAAAGGCCATATTTACCAAGCAGACAAACAGTTTGAATGCTTTAGCATCTCACACTCAAGGTAGGTACTGTAGGTTTGTGGTGTATATAAATTTCCTTTTCTGTAGTCCAGTTCAGACTACTTTTCATGTTGGAGCTTTCCAATCCCCCAGTGCTGAGAGACCTTCTGCAACTCTTACGGACGTTCAGCTAGGGAAAAAGTACCTTTTCATTTATTATACTTTCTATACTTTGTAAAATTGGATGAGAGCAAAAGCTGGAATGAGACCTGTGAGATTTCTGGTTTGAAGAATAGAAGAAAACAAATGCTTTGTATCCTGGGTTTCTCCAGAGAATTGTGTGATTTTGAAATCTGTAACTGGATAAATTGTTTCAGTGTGTTATATGCCATGCCTGATCACGGCCACCACCAGGAACACCTTCCTAAATGCTTTGAATGCTTTAGCATCTCACACTCAAGGTAGGTACTGTAGGTTTGTGGTGCATATAACTTTACTTTTCTGTAGTCCAGTTCAGACTTCTTTTCATATTGGAGCTTTCCAATCCCCCAGTGTCTTCTCAGTCTTCCGAAACATTTTGAACTTCTGCTGTAAAGTGTTCAGGATATATTACCGAGAGCCCTTCTGCAACTCTTACGGGTGTTCAGCTAGGGAAAAAGTACCTTTTCATTTATTATACTTTCTATACTTTGTAAAATTGGATGAGAGCAAAGGCTGAAATGAGACCTGTGAGATTTCTGGTTTGAAGAATAGAAGAAAACAAATGCTTTGTATTCTGGGTTTCTCCAGAGAATTGTGTGATTTTGAACTCTGCAACTGGATAAATTGTTTCAGTGTGTTATTTGCCATGCCTGATCACGGCCACCACCAGGAACGCCTTCCTGGGTATTCTTTAAATAGCTAATGAAATGCTTTCCCTATGGGAATCTAACAAGTGGCACTTGCTTTCCCAAGTATTTCATCACATTTACTTAACATAAATGGCTTAGTAACATCTTTGCACCCGTGGGATTATTCAGCTACTGAATAAAATACCTGTACAGTTCCAAACAAGGTCAACAACTATCCCTAATAGTATTTGCCATTTAGCATTCATGTGTGATACTCCTGTTATTCACATAAAGTCAGATTTGTTTTCAGTATACGGTACTGTACATAGATCCTTTTTAATTGTATAAGTATTTTGCTTCAATATATATTTACATAGTGCCAACATACACTGCAATCATTTATGGAGAAAGTCATAGAAATAACTTGCCTTCCAATATACCTATACTAACGGAAGGACCAGTGCAGGCACTTGGCCAAAAAACGGTAAGCAGCACAGCTCTAAGCTGGAGTTGGAGATGGCATGCTTAGATAGCATAGCTGATTGGATGATGTATGAGGAAGGTGACCTTCAAAGTTCTCCAGCTATATTGGGTCTTCTAAATTCACCTGGAGCCTGCACTTTAAGGGGACTCATATTTTTGTCGATTGACGCTTGCTGCCATAAATTACTGCATCACACACACACACACACACACACACACACACACACACACATATATATATATATATGAACAGTGCTCAGTATAGAGGAAAAGGTTGAAGATGTTGGTTAGATTAGGATAGAGCAGAAAGGGGGCCGTAGTATATTAATACTTTGTAAAAATAATGAAAACTTAAATTGACCATAACCATGATTTTTTGGACTTTCAAACAAAAGTCTTTTATCAGCTGCACAGTGAAAGCTGGAGCAATTTTATGTATGCATTTCAGGTTAATATTATTTTATTGGAGTAATGGCAACTAGTGTTTCCAATTTACTGGCCTTTGAAGGAAATGATCTTGGGAACGAAAAAAGATGAAAATATGAAAAAAGTTGCCACTTTTTTTTGTTATGCATTTATAATAGAAAGTGGTGTTTATGTAACCTTTTAAGTTATTTAATATGCAAAGGTACCCTAAAGGCTTTTGGTGTTTAAATTGTTGATTAGGTCTTGTACAAGGCAGTGAAATGGTCTATAGCATAATCAAATGAACATTTGTTCAATTGCTTTCACATACCATATTGTCGGGTTTGGAAGAATGGAGGAGTTAAAGCGGGATTACTAGTTAACCTCTGCCTGATGAAGCTCCGTCTGAAGGTCAGCACTCAAACTGATTATGATGTCTTTCTCAGAAATTATTTTAGGAATACATTGCTGCCTGGGCCTCAATGGGAGTCTCACAGGTAATTACTGCCTGGGAATGATCAGTGACTTCAAACCTTAATTCTCTTGTGCGGTGTTTATACTTCCAGGAGTAACATTATTTTAAAGCTGGCTATAGATGTTAGATGATGGTCTGAAGCTCTGTCTGCAGAATGATTATACGGTATCTAGGAACACTCACAGCCTAAACATGCAAGTTTGTTTTAGATGAAGGAGCATGTTAATGTGCTGAGCGGCCCTCCTATTGGTCTTCTTTAGAAGGTACAACAGCGATTGGCCAAAAACATTCTTTGGTGGCAGCCATATTTAGCCAGAATGGACATTGATCATATCATGTCTCTAGGTAGCTTTGGTCTGGTTTCTCCAGATTATTAGTCAGATTTTAAAGGTACACCCCACAACAAATCATAAAATCAATGTTTTTTGCTTCATTTTAATAAGATAACAAGTTTGCAAGTAAAAACCTTAAAAAATAGTTTTTGACACAAGATACTGTATAGCACAAGGCTGTAAATAAATATTTTCAACATCAATTTCTTCAATACACATGTGTGAGTGTTAATATATTAGATTAATAATAAATATGCAGTGACTTGAAAAAGTATTCATACCCCCAGAAATTTTCCACATTTTGTCATGTTACACCAAAATCTGTAAAAAGATTTTATTGAGATTTTATGTGATGGACCAACACTGGCACATAATTGTGAAGTAGAAGGAAAATCATAAATGGTTTTCAAAATTTTGTACAAATAAATATCTGAAAAATGGGAGGGCTGAATACAAATGTACACCACACTTTTCAGATATTTATTTGTAAATAATTTTGAAAACCATTTATCATTTTCCTTCCACTTCACAATTATGTGCCACTGGTTTATCACATAAAATCCCAATAAAATACATATTTGCTTTTGGTTGTAATATGACAAAATGTGGCGAATTTTAAGGGTTATAACTACTTCTTCAAGGCACTGTATACTGTATATATCATGGAAAATTGTCTTAGGATGTACCCTTCTGCTGCTAAACGGACATTTAGGAGCAGTTGGGCATTTTTTTCAACTGCTCCTGAACTCTCCTCTATGTTATCTTATCAGTACATGTACACAGGGTCGTTTCTAGGCAGTTGCGTTTAGAGGCTTTTTTTGGAAGGCAAAAAAATGGGTTCAGAAGCTGAGTTTAAATAATAATATAATAATATATATATTTTTTAAAACGCTTCTAAACGCAAACATGGCATGTAAATGCGGCAAAACTGACATTTTAAATGTGGGTTATTATCTGTCAAGTTAAATCGTTCAGCAGAGGTTGTAAAATTCATCCCGTGTACATGAAGCCTTAATATTGTTATCAGATTATAACAGAAATGTTCTGGTTCTAACAGCGGAGGTCTATATATAACCTTTTACGCCATATCATGTTTCAAACAAATTGTGGGGGATTTTGCCTGCTTGCTTGCTTGAGACTATGAAGAAAAAAGAAAACATTGATTTTATGATCCACTGCACCTTTACAGTTTGACAGTGCAGTCAAAATAGTGCAGTTGGTGTAGTGTATATAATGCATTGCAGAGTATATAGTGCAGTCAGTGTAGTGTATATAGTGCAGTACATCGTATATAGTGCAGTCATTGCAGCGTATATAGTACAGCGTATATAGTGCAGCACAAAGTATATAGTGCAGTGCGGAGTATATAATACAGTGCAGTTCAAAGTATATAATACAGTGTATTGAAATGGTTAAGGGAACCCTATGACAGAATTAAGAAAAAAAGAGCATGAGGTTCCCCTCCCCCCTAATCCATACCAGGCCCTTAGGATCTGGTATTGATTTTAAGGGGAACTCCACACTAAAAAAATTTTAAAAAATGGTGTGGGGTACCTCCCAAAATCCATACCAGACCCTTATTCGAGCTGCAGCCTGGGGGACCTCTTGTTAAAGGGGACTTACAGATCCCTATAAGATTCCTATAAGCCCCCTGCCCGCAGACCCCCACAACCACAGTCAAGGGTTGTCGGGAGGAAGTCCTTGTCCCCATCAACATGGGGACAAGGTGCTTTGGGTTGGCCTGCCCCAAAGCACCCGACCCCCCATGTTGAGGGCATGTGGCCTGGTTTGGTTCAGGAGGGGGGGAGCGATCGCTTGCCCCCCTTTTCCTGACCGGCCAGGCTGCATGCCAGGCTGCATGCTCGGATAAGGGTCTGGTATGAATTTTGAGGGGACCCCACCGTGTTTAAAAATAATAATTTTGGTGTGGTATGGACTGGGGTGGGGGGGACTCCACGCTGTTATTTCATTTTTGTAATCTGTATTGCTGGTACCCGGCAATACATTACAGCCACGAGCAAGTTTGCAAGTTTAAATTACATTTCTTGTTTTAGAAATGCCATTATTGCTGCAGCATGTTCTATTCATTGTACAATTTACAAGCAACTAAAGGGACCACCCAGGCATGATATTTAAAGGAATATTTAATTTTTATTGTTTTGCTTTAAGCATCATAAAAATCACTGCTCCTTTAACCACTTGCCGCCCGCCCGCCATATAGCAAAATGAAGGCGGCAAAGTGGTTTCACTATCCTGACTATATGACGTCCTCAGGATATTAAGCCGCTGCGTGCCCCCGGGGGTGCGCATCGCGGCGATCATTGTTGCGGTGTGTCAGTCTGACACACCGCAACTACGATCTTGGTAAAGAGTCTCTGATGGAGACCATAGGATGCGCTGGCCGGGACTTATTGTATTGGCAGGGTAAGTATTGCAGAGTATTGGCAGGGTATTGGCAGGGTAAGTATTGCAGAGTATTGTCGGGGTATGTATTGCAGAGTATTGGCAGGGTATTGGCAGGGTAACTATTGCAGAGTATTGGCAGGGTATTTATTGCAGGGTATTGGCAGGGTAAGTATTGCAGGGTATTGGCAGGGTAAGTATTGCAGAGTATTGGTGGGGTATGTATTGCAGAGTATTGGCGGGGTATATATTGCAGAGCATTGGTGGGGTAAGTATTGCAGAGTATTGGCAGGGTAAGTATTGCAGAGTATTGGCGGGGTAAGTATTGCAGAGTATTGGCGGGGTATGTATTGCAGAGTATTGGCAGGGTATGTTTTGCAGAGTATTGGCAGGGTAAGTATTGCTGAGTATTGGCGGGGTAAGTTTTGCAGAGTATTGGCAGGGTAAGTATTGCTGAGTATTGGCGGGGTAAGTATTGCAGAGTATTGGCAGGGTAAGTATTGCAGAGTATTGGCGGGGTATGTATTGCAGAGTATTGGCAGGGTATGTATTGCAGAGTATTGGCAGGGTAAGTATTGCAGAGTATTGGCGGGGTAAGTATTGCAGAGTATTGGCAGGGTAAGTATTGCAAAGTATTGGCGGGGTAAGTATTGCAGAGTATTGGCGGGGTATGTATTGCAGAGTATTGGCGGGGTAAGTATTGCAGAGTATTGGCGGGGTAAGTATTGCAGAATATTGGCAGGGTAAGTATTGCAGAGTATTGGCGGGGTAAGTATTGCAGAGTATTGGCAGGGTAAGTATTGCAGAGTATTGGCAGGGTATGTATTGCAGAGTATTGGCAGGGTATGTATTGCAGAGTATTGGCAGGGTATTGGCAGGGTATGTATTGCAGAGTATTGGGTATTGGCAGGGTATGTATTGCATTTGCAGTGCAGATGTTGAACTTCAAGCCCCCCCAAGCAAGCATACACCTCACCTTGTCCACAAGATCTCCACTCGATCGATTCGCCCGGCCCCTGCTCTCTCTGCTCGCCTGAGTCGCCTCTCACTCTGCTACTAAGTTCTTGTCAGTCACGCGGAGAGAGAGAGACAGAGGATTGGGAATATCACTCCGCAACATAACATTATATGCTAATGCTGGCCGGGACTTGTGCGGTGTGCGGAGCGGGTGCAGAAGACGTATTCTTCCTCGCCCGAAATACAGGAAAGAGTCCATCACCTGCAGCTGCATACACTTACGCAGCGCATAGCACATATTAAAAAAAAAAACTTTACCGAACGGGGGTGGGGGGGGGGGGGTATGGGTCCGGGGTGCTGATAGCGTTATGGCGATCACTGATCGGTGGAGGAGGAACTTTTTTTTTTATACATAGAATTTTTTGCAGTTCAGGTTGCCCGGGCCCCCTGCTGGTCAGGCCTGGTACAGCACGGCCAGATGTGCTGGCCTATCAGCAGCCCTGAGTGAATGCATGGTCCTGCGTTTATTAACACTTTAATTTCAGACAGATTTATAAAGAAAAATCTCTTCAGCCTGAAAAATACTTGAGATAGAACACGCGTGTGTCATCAATGGCCTCTTATTCCCCTTCAAAGTCTCTAAAAGTAAAAATCAATCCTCGTATTTTGAACATTGCTATGGCTAGAGACTTTTGATTGTAACAGGTTACATGAGGGTTTAAATTGGAGGAAGCACTGAACTGTAGTATATATTTATTTATGTAAGCTAAGGCCCAGGTATCAGAACACTATTACTGTCAGATCCAAAGCCTCTTTTCACCTTTGTTCTAGAGTCCCAAATGAGAAGCTTCCTGCTAAGATGTTTACTAATGGACAACTGTGAAAAGAGTTTACAGCACTCTACTATAGTGGATGGAGACCTCAAATGTCCATCACAGCATAAGATCAAATGTATTATTTGGTTACAAAAAGTTAAAACTTGGTATATGAACTTGGCTGGTCAGTGTTATATATTCACAACTTTTATATAGAGTTGTATTTAGGAACACAATTGCAAAACTATTCATCCTGTGAAACTGTTTATACATTTGTTCTGTGTGAATGGGGGCAAAAATGAATTTGTGTAGGCTATTTTCTCTCCAGGTCAAATGTTTCATAACAACAGTG
This sequence comes from Lithobates pipiens, assembly GCF_037356315.1. NCBI lineage: Eukaryota > Metazoa > Chordata > Amphibia > Anura > Ranidae > Lithobates > Lithobates pipiens. The sequence goes on from NW_027507903.1 coordinate 157,272,432, forward strand.
TAGTATGGCCCCTAGATGGAGCTAATGATCATAGGAAAAAACTTAAAGAGGAAGTAAACCCTGGCTGATTTTTCTTATTTTTTCTATTTCTAAATACTATAGCTCATTACAAAGGATAATACATTAAAATCGGCCTAAAACAAGGTCTGTAAATACCTTATTTAGCGACTTTATAATATCTCCATTTCCGGGTATTGGCCGCACCATTGCTTTTACTGTTTTCTGAATCTTTTCTGGACGTCAATTCCGCCCTTACTCTGTTTCCCTTTGGAAATCTTGTGCATGCGCCATAACCAAGCCTTTATCTCGATCGATCTCTATTTATCTCTATCTCGGGGAGTAGCAGGAAGGAGATGATCAGAGCAGCATCGCAAGACTTCCCTGTGTGCCGTTCTGAGGGGAAGCTCGTCCATTCAAATGTCCCAGCATGCAGGGGAGATAGAAACGACACACTTTATGTGCCGTTAATGAAAATACCTACTGCGCAATAGCACATGATGTCACTTTTGATTAAAGGACGATTTCCATGGAAACGAAAACAGTGAGTACACTTTCACAGGCAGAGATCAGCTTGCCTGTGCTATCTACATTACTAAGAAGAGATAAAGTTGTCTTGGAGGGTCTACAACCACTTTAAAGCGGAGTTACATTGCATCTGAGCAGCACAAACCAAAGCAGTTATTCCACAAATTTTTAATATTCAAAGCAAATTCACCCATCCATGTCTCCATGCTTTATTCTGCTGAGAAGTCACCTTGAAACCCCACACCTAGTATTTCTGGACGTGGCCACCTTGAGTAAGGGCAGATTATTTATGTAGAATTTACTTCCTGGAATTCATCTGACCTTAGCTCAGGCATGCAGACAGGAGGGTGTGCCTAGCTGAGAAAACACCTCCTCCCCTCCTGAAGACTCCTGGGGTGTATGACATAATTTGCCTAAGCATGGAAACCAGGAAATAAGTAGAGGAATGTAAAATAATGTTTTAAAACATGTGAATGTGATATACTTTCCTATCTACAGTATTTAACCACTTCAGATCCGCGCTATTGCCAAATGACGGCATTAGCGCGGACCTACATTTCCAGGACTACGTCTATTGACGTCGTCCTGGTTACGAGCGGCCTGCGCGCCCCCTGAGGGGCGCGCGCGGCGCGCTCTGTGATCGGCGAGTCCGTGAGACTCGCCTGATCACCGATCCGTGTAAGGGGTCGATCCCGACCCCTTATCACGTGATCAGCTGTCAGCCAATGACAGCTGATCATGTGATAGAACGGAGCCGGTAATCGGCTATTATTCCTCCTCGCGCTGACAGCGCGAGGAGAGAAAAAAAAAGCCGATCACCGGCGGCCGTGATCGGGACATCAGTCCCGATCACGGCCATCAATACAAGGGACCACCTGCCACCTGCCTGTGCCCACCTGCCTCCCGCAGTGCCATCCTGAAGTAAAATAAAAGAAAAAGTAAGTGCCCCCCGTCAGTGCCCCCTGTCAGTGCCCACAGTGCCACCCACAGTGCCACCCACAGTGCCACCCACAGTGCCACCCCACAGTGCCACCCACAGTGCCACCCAATCTGCCTCAAAGGTGCTGCACCCCAGTGCCGCCCATCAGTGCCCAGCAGTGCCGCCCATCAGTGCCCAGCAGTGCCGCCCATCAGTGCCCAGCAGTGCCACCTATCAGAGCCACCTATCAGTGCCACCTATCAGTGCCCATCAGTCCCATCTATCTGTGGTACCTATTAGTGCCCATCCGTGCCACCCATCCGTGCCACTTATCCGTGCCACCCATCCGTGCCATCTTATCTGTGCCCATCTTTGCCCATCAGTGCCGCCTTATCTGTGCCCATCGGTGCCGCCTTATCTGTGCCTATTAGTGCCGCCTTAACTATGCCTATCAGTGCCCACCAGTGCAGCCCATCAGTGCCCACCAATGCAGCCCATCAGTGCCCACCAATGCAGCCCATCAGTGCCCACCAATGCAGCCTATCAGTGCCGCCTAATCAGCGCACTTCAATGAAGGAGAAAAATGACCCGTTTGCAAAATTTTATAACAAACTATTAAAACATGATTTTTTTTTTTTTTTTTTTGCATCTTTTTTTGTTTGTTTAGCAAAAAATAAAACTCCGAGCTGTAACTAAATACCACCAAAAGAAAGCTCTATTTGTGGGAAAAAAATGATAAAAATTTCATTTGGGTACAGTGTTGTATGCCCGCGCAATTGTCACTCAAAGTGCATCAGCGCTGAAAGCTGAAAATTGGTCTGGGACTGAGGGGGGTTTAAGTGCCCAGTAAGCAAGTGGTTAATAATGTTAGCAGCATAAGGATTAAAAATAGTCAATGTTGATTGAGAGAGCGAAGTTCCATTTTAAGGTAGTATTAAACCCCAAAACAAAAGTGAAATATATGTGGTGGCTGCATTTGTTTTTTTAGGCTTGTGGGCAAACAAACTGAAAAACTCTGAAAAATACTGAAAATAAAATCACCAATTGCTGCCTCACTGTGCCCATCAAATGCAGCCAATGTACCATCAAATGCAGGCACTGTTCCGATCAAATGCAGTCACTGTGACCCCTCCCCCTCCCCGCTGATACCTGCCCACTGGTTGGCTGACTGCCCGGCACTTACACCATCTTGGTGGGGGGTCAAGCTGCGGGTGACAGAAGTGAGCTGTGAGATGGTGGGATGAGCAGCGGGTCAGGCAGCGAGCTGAAGGATGGTGGGATAGATTAATGCATTTCTACATATAGGGGGTGGCGTGACAGAGGGGGCAGCGCCCAGGCGCTCCTAATGGAAGGGCTATAATGTATTTTTTACCAAAAGTTCAAGCTTAATAAACTGTTGTGCTAATATTGTGAGTCATAACCTCCTCAACCACCTCAACATCTCCAAAATATTCCCCTTCTTAACCAATTACACCACAAAGCTTCTGGTTGTCTATTGCCTTCACTACTAAAACTCCCTCCTCATTAGATTACCTTTATGTAAGCTCTCCCCCCTTCAGTCCATCACAAATGCTGCTGCCAGATTCATACACCTTGCCAACCGTTCAGTGTCTGTACTCCTCTCTGCTGATCCCTCCACTGGCTTCCACTCACTCAACAAATAAAATTCAAAATACTAACAACAACTAACAAAGCCAACTACAACCCTGTCCGCAGTTACATCATTAACCTTGTCTAAAAATAACAGCCAAACCTTACTGTTCACTTCTCCCAAGACCTCCTGCTCTCTAGCCTCCTCATCATCTCCTCCCATGCTTGCCTCTAGGACTTCTCCAGAGCTTCTCCCATTCTCTGGAACTCCTTACCCCAATTGGTCTGACTATCTCTTACCTGAAAATCCACCTCTTTAGAAGAGGATATCCTGCCTTCACCTAACAAATACATTTTTTATTTTCTCCATGAGCTCCTCCCCCCACAGTTGTTACCTTTTGTATCACTTGACCCTCCCTTTTAAGATTGTAAGCATGGCACTCTGATTCCACTTGTATTGAATTGCATTACAACTGTACTGTCTGCCCTCACTTTGTAAAGTGCTGTGCAATGCTGTGCAAAAATCCCAAATTTTGAGTTGTCACCAGAACAGGAAAAGATGGGAAACCTTACAATGGGGATACAAGTTCTTGTGGTGACCTTGGGTTCAGGCTTGGGTTTTGTCCTGCTGCTGATGTACATAAAAGAATGGGGATGCTTGTGACATCATTACCTTATGTGGGCACATGGCCATATTAGGTCATTATGTCATTAATCTGATTTGGCCATTGCAGATCAATGATGTAATGAGCATCCCTGTCCCTTTGAAGAGAAAGGGAAACCTCCACAATGGGAGACAGATGAAAAAAAATGGAAGGTTATAACCCTCACTTTGTTCAAAATGGGGAAAAAAAAGGTTTAGCTTTAGTTCTACTTTAAAGGAAAGGGAAACCTGTTCTGAAAAAAGGTTGCTGTTGCTGACCTCTCTTTCTGTGAAATGCTAGTTGCCTCACTGCCATGCTGCTTCAATGGCTTTAGTGCTTTGAAGGTCACTAACCAGCTTGCAGATCATGAATTTTGACTTTGCCCTGCTGCAAGAATGTTCAAGGTTAGAGACACAGTGGTGTAGTAGTTAGCACTCTCACCTAGCAGTAAGAAGGGTCACTGGTTCAAATCCCAACCATGACACTACCTGCCTGGAGTTTGCATGTTCTCCCTGTGCCTACGTGGGTTTCCTCTGGGTGGTCTGGTTTCCTCCCACAATCCAAAGACATGCAGGTAGGTTAATTGGCTTCTGTCCAAAAATTGGCCCTAGTATATGAATGGGGACCTTGGATTGTGGGCTCCTTGAGGGCAGGGACTGATGTGAGTGTGCGATGTACAGGGATAGGGACAATTGTAGACACTCACTCAGGTTGGACTGGTGTCTTTATTCAACCTTACTTACTATGAAACTATGAAACACAGAAAGTACTAAAGCCAGAGATAGCCAGGAAGCTAGCAATATTAAGGGGGTAAGCAATAGCATCTTCCATGACATACTTGCTATACATGAGCAGACCAATCACCTAACACAGCTCATTCTTAGCTGTAAGCAGCCTGAGCAGCCACATAGTTGGCCACAGACATGGAAAACTCCATCTGCAGTCGGTACATAGGAGGATTAGCAACTGAGAAGATCTAAAATATGCTTTTTAATGTTTGTATGGGTACCTTAAAATGTACAACAGACATGCTACAGTTGTGGGACATTTTGATATGATCGTCTAAATGTCCTTTTATGATCCCATAAGCATTATATTATTTGAACTACAGGGATTTACTGCTATTTTCACCTACTACACGTAAGCGCTAATACTTAGATGGTAGCTGGGAGGTAGGAAAACTGCTTCACCTGTGGTATATAAGAAGTGCATTTGAAATAATCTAATTGTGCTTGTTTAATAGAGCATAGATCCGGGCTGCAACTCAAGTCCTTCAGGGCTTCAGACAATCATCTGCAAGGGCTGCAAGACATCTATTCTTTTTTTTTTAAAGAAATGCTAAATTGTGTGAGGATTATGATCCTTGAAGACTGAAATATCCCATATAATTCAGGAAGGCCCAGATATAAGTAATAAGTCTAACATGTTGAAACCCAGTCTTTTCAAGGGAAATATGCAGATGTCAATACCCGCAGCAGATTTTACTTTATACCAGTTTGAATTATTAAGAATGACTTCTGATTGGCTCCTCTGGCTTCCAGCTCTTGGCACATTTCTACTTGAATTAAATAGGTTGGATAATAACCATATATCAAACGTAAAATGTCAAGTTTAGGATTAGCCAACTGTGAAGAGAAAAAAATCAACTATCATTTCTAAGTAGTCAATCTCCCTTGTTGTCTAGTAGAAAAAGGTGTGGAAACTAGGATGACAAGTAATTAGAAAGAAAACTGGGTGGTGTCATTCAGGTTCTCCAATAAGTCTTTTATTGTGATGCTATTATATTTATTCAAGTTACAACCTAACCCAAGTTTCACATTCTGTAATGCTCTAACGTCATATTCTGCTTTCTCAGAATATCTATCCCTGAATACATAGATAAAAACAAAGTTGGCATATGGCAATATTTAGAAGCCTTTTTTTATCAATATGTGTCAAAGATCAAAAGGGAAAAGTAAGTTTAAATCTGATTGATTACTTTGAGGTAAGATAGCGCTTATCTGAGATACCATAATATACAATATAATGCCCATGGGAATCTTACCATTTTTATTGTAAAATGACTACAGGTGAAAACATGTTTAGAAGTTATGCACTCTAGGCACACTTCCATGGCCATTTTTTTGGTGGAAAGCAAGGTACATTTTTAGGCATGCTGGATATACAGCTGTTATCCCCAGACACTGGATTTGGTCCCTCTAACAAAGATCATGTTTTTAAAAATGTATTCAGGTTCCCAGCTCTGTCTGCCACAAGGGTTACTGATGCCTATTCTTGATTGGGATCATGTATGGTATATAGCAGGGATATGCAATTAGCGAACCTCCAGCTCTTACAAAACTTCAAGTCCCATCATGCCTCTGCCTCTGGGTGTCAGGCCGCGTACACACGCGGGGACTGTTCGCCCAACTTTGTCCGCTGAACAGTGTTTCGGCAAACAGTCCGCTCGTGTGTGGGCTTTCAGCGGACAGTTTCAGCGAACAGTCCGCTGAACAAGGTTTTTCGGAAATTCCGAAAAACTGTCCGCTGAAACCTTGTTTCAGCGAACAGTCCCCTCGTGTGTAGGCTTGTTCGTCAAACTAAGTTCCGCGCATGCTCAGAAAGGATTTACACTCCGAAAGTTATAATGCAGTGTATAGGACGTCGTATTTTTCGTCCCGTCGTACGTGCCGTTCACGTCATCGCGCACGGTTTCAGCAAACTGTTCGTCCGTCGTGTGTGGCCATGTCCGTCCATGCTAATTTTGAGCGGACTGTTTGCCGAAACTGTTTGACGGACAAAGTTGGGCGAACAGTCCCCGCATGTGTACGCGGCCTCATGCTTGTAGCTGTCAGAATCTTGCTATGCCTCATCACAGCGCTTACATTTTTCCACATTTTGTTATGTTACGGCCTTATTCAAAAATAGTTTAACCACTTAACACTCTTAACTCTGGGAGGCCGTTATATGTCGTCCTCCCAGAATTCCGCTCTCGCGCGCCCCCTGGGGCGCGCACTCGAGAGCATCCGTGACCGCCGGGTCCACAGGACCCAGCGCATCATAGCGGCCGTTTACCACGTGATCGCTCCGTCAAATGACTGGGTGATCACTTGTAAACAAACCGGCGTCATGTTATGACGCTGGTTCCTCCCTCCCCCTCTCTGTACCGATCGGAACAGCGGAGGGGGAAGAGATCAGTGTCAGCAGCGATGTGGGCTGCATCTGCAGTGCCCACATCGCTGCTCACCGAAAATTAACCCCTCAATTCCCTGCCAATACTCTGCAATACCCTGCCATTACTCTGCATTACTCTGCAATACCCTGCAACACTCTGCAATACTCTGCATTACTCTGCAATACTCTGCATTACTCTGCAATACTCTGCATTACTCTGCATTACACTGCATTACTCTGCATTACACTGCAATACTCTGCATTACTCTGCATTACTCTGCAATACTCTGCAATACTCTGCATTACTCTGCAATACCCTGCAATACTCTGCAATACCCTGCAATACCCTGCAATACTCTGCAATACCCTGCAACACTCTGCAATACCCTGCAACGCTCTGCAACACCCGCCAATACCCTGCAACACTCTGCAATGCTCTGCAACACTCTGCAATGCTCTGCAACACCCACCAATACCCTGAAACACTCTGCAATGCTCTGCAACACCCGCCAATACCGTGCAACACTCTGCAATGCTCTGCAACACCCTCCAATATCCTGCAATGCTCTGCAACGCAATACTCTGCAATGCCATACTCTGAGATACCCAGCCATACTCTGAGATACCCAGCCATAGTCGGTGATACCCTGCAATACCCAGCCATAGACACCCCCCCCCTCCCGCTGCCCTTCTGTGCTTCTACCGACTCGCCAATACGATCAAATCCAGAATCTTTTTTTTTTTTTTTCAGGCTTCCCAGCTTAGAGGTGAGATGCGGGGTCTTATTGACCCCATATCTCACTGTAAAGAGGACCTGTCATGCCATATTCCTATTACAAGGGATGTTTACATTCCTTGTAATAGGAATAAAAGTGATCAAAAAAATTATTTTTGGGGAAAAAAATGTCAAACTAAAATAAATAAAATAAAATGAACAATACATTTTTTTTTTTTTAAAGCGCCCCTGTCCCCCCATGTGCTCGCATGCAGAAGCGAACGCATACGTAAGTCCCGCCCACATATGAAAACGGTGTTCAAACCACACATGAGGTATCGCTGCGAACGTTGGAGCGAGAGCAATAATTCTAGCCCTAGACCTCCTCTGTAACTCAAAACATATAACCAGTAAAAAAATTCCACGAGCCTGTGCAATTTTGAAGAGTGACATTTTAGGTATCGATTTACTCGGTGTAACTTTATCTTTCACATTATGCAAAAATTGGGCTAACTTTACTGTGTTTTTTTTTTTTTAAGCACAAAACTGTTTTTTTTCCAAAAAAAAGCATTCGAAAAATTGCTGCGCAAATACCGTGCGAGATAAAAAGTTGCAACGACCACCATTGTATTCTCCAGGGTGTTTGCTAAAAAAACATATATAATGTTTTGGGATTCGATGTAATTTTCTAGCAAATAAATGATGATTTTTACATGTAGGAGAGAAATGTCAGAATTGTCCTGGGTGCTCCAGAACGCCTGATGGCGCTCCCTGCATGTTGGGCCTCTGTATGTGACCACACTGTGTAAAAGTCTCACACATGTGGTATCACCGTACTCGGGAGTAATAGCAGAATGTGTTTTGGGGTGTAATTTGTGGTATGCATATGCTGTGTGAGAAATAAACTGATAATATGACAATTTTGTTAAAAAAAAAGTAAAAAAAATCTTGATTTTGCAAAGAATTGTGGGAAAAAATGACAACTTCAAAAAACTCATCATGCCTCTTACTAAATACCTTGGAATGTCTTCTTTCCAAAAAGGGGTCATTTGGGGGGTATTTGTACTTTTCTGGCATGTTAGGGTCTCAAGAATTCAAATAGGCCGTCAGTACTTCAGGTGTGATCAATTTTCAGATATTGGCACCATAGCTTGTGGACTCTATAACTTTCACAAAGACCAAATAATATCCACCAATTTGTACTTATTTTTACCAAAGATATGTAGTAGTATACATTTTGGCCAAAATTTATGAAGAAAAAATTACTAATCTGCTAAATTTTATAACAGAAACAAAGAAAAATTCATTTTTTTACAGAATTTTCTGTATTTTTTTCTTTTATAGCACAAAAAATAAAAAACCCAGCGGTGATTAAATACCACCAAAAGAAAGCTCCATTTGTGTGAAATAAAGGACAACATTTTCATATAGGTCCAGTGTTGCATGACTGAGTAATTGTCATTCAAAATGTGAAAGCACCGAAAGCTGAAAATTGGTCTGGTTATTAAGGGTGTTTAAGTGCCCAGTGGTCAAGTGGTTAAATTAATTATTTTCCTAAAAATTCTACAAACAATACCCCATAATGACAACGTGAAAGAAATTTGTCTGTTGCTATAAGCTTGGCACACCTATTTTGGACAGTTTCTCCCATTCTTCTTTGCAGGACCTCTCAAGCTCCATCGGGTTGGATGGGGAGCGTTGCTGCAAAGCCATTTTCAGATATTTCCAGATATGTTCAATCGGGTTCAAGTCTGGGCTCTGGCTGGGGCACTCAAGGACATACACAGAGTTGTCCCATAGCCACTGCTTTGTTATCTTAGCTGTGTGCTTAGGGTCGTCGTCTTGTTGGAAGATGAGCCTTCACCCCAGTCTGAGGTCCAGAGCGCTCTGTAGCAAGTTTTTATCAAGAATGTCTCTGCACATTGATGCATTCACCTTTCCCTCAATCCTAACTAGTCTCCCAGTTCCTGCCACTGAAAAACATCCCCACAGCTTGATGCTGCCACCACCATGCTTCACTGTAGGGATAGTATTGGCCATGTGATGAGCAGTTTCTGGTTTCCTTCAGACATGACGCTTGCCGTTGAGGCCAAAGAGTTCAATCTTTGTTTCGCAGACCAGAGAATATTGTTTTTCATGGTCTGAAAGTCCTTCAGATGCCTTTTGGCAAAATCCAGGTGGGCTGTCAAGTGCCTTTTACTGAGGAGTGGCTTCTGTCAGGCCACTCTACCATTCAGACCTGATTGGTGGAATGCTGCAGAGAGGGTTCTTCCCCAGATCTGTGCCTCTATACAATCCTGTCTCGGAGGTCTACAGACAATTCCTTGGACTTCATGGCTTGGTTTGTGCTCTGACATGCACTGGTAACTGTGGGACTTTATATAGACAAGTGTGTACTTTCTAAATCATGTCTAATCAACTGAATTCACCACAGGTGGACTCCAATCAAGTTGTAGAATCATCTCAAGGGTGATCAGTGGAAACAGGATGTACCTGAGCTCAATTTTGAGTGTCATGGCAAAGGCTGTAAATACTTATGAACATGGGATGTTTTTGTTTTTATTATGTTTAAGAAATTTGCAAAGATTTCAAACAAACTTCTTTCCTGTTGTCGTTATGGAGTATTGTTTGTAGAAGTTTGATGAAACAAATGAATTTAATCCATTTTGGAATAAGGCTGTAACATAACAAAATGTGTAAAAGTGAAGCGCTGTAAATATTTTCCGGATACACTGTATCTATCAATGATTTCACCTAAACGTCTTGGGTGAACATTTGTCCTATATATTAAGCCAGATTAGCAGAATATAACCCAAAATGTATCCTAAGATTCATTCAGTAAAATTATATTCTCTAATATTTGTAGACATCTGTACTATGGTCATTACTGTAAAGATCATTCTATGTAAAAAGAGGGTGAATGTTAGCTTTCCTGCACAGTCAGCAGACATCCCCTCTGTTTTTTATTTTACATAACACTTTAATGAAAATGCAGCGTGATGCTTGTCTATAAAGAGTGAAAGAGTGTTGGCAGGTTCAGTTCGTCTGTGGTTAAAAAATATATATAATTTTATATATATAGGTGCATCTCATAAAATAAGAATATCATTAAAAAGTTCATTTATTTCAGTAATTCAATGAAAATTAAACTCATATATTTTATATAGATGTCATACACACAGAGTGATATATTTCAAGCATTTTTTTCTTTTAATTTTGATGATTATGGCTTACAGCTATTGAAAACCCAAAATTCTGTATCTCAGAAAATTTGAATATTACATAAGACCAATAAAAAAGGATTTTTAATACAGAAATATTGGCTTACTGAAAAGTATGTCCATATACAGTATAGTATGCACTCAATACTTGGTTGGGGCTCCTTTTAATCGAATTACTGTGTCAATGCGGCGCAACATGGAAGTGATCAGTCTGAAGTGTTATGGAAGCCCAGGTTTTTTTGATAATGGCTTTCAGCTCAACTGCATTGTTGGGTCTGGTGTCTCTAATCTTCCTCTTGACAATACCCCACAGATTCTCTATGGGGTTTAGGTCAGGCGAGTTTGCTGGCCAATTCAAGCACAGTGATACCATGATTATTAAACCAGGTATTGGTACTTTTGGCAGTGTGCCATGCCATCTGCTGGTGTTTTATCAAGTCCAAAGTCAGCGCAGCCCTCTACCAGGAAGCTGTAGAGAAATTCATGCTTCCCTCTTCTGACCAGCTTTATGGAGATGCTGATTTCATTTTCCTGCAGGACTTGGCATCTGCCCACACTGCCAAAAATACCAATACCTGGTTTAATGATCATGGTATCACTGTGCTTGATTGGCCAGCAAACTTGCCTGACCTAAACCTCATAGAGAATCTGTGGGGTATTATCAAGAGGAAGATGAGAAACACCAGACCCAACAATGCAGATGAGCTGAAAGCCACTATCAAAAAACCTAGGCTTCCATAACAACTCAGCAGTGCCATAGGCTGATCACCTCCATACCGTTGATGCAGTAATTCATGCAAAAGGAGCACCGACCAAGTATTGAGTGCATACTATACTGTACATGGACATACTTTTCAGTAAGCCAACATTTCTGTATTAAAATCTTTTTTTTATTGGTCATATGTAATATTCTAATTTTCTAAAATACTGAATTTTGGGTTTCACCAGCTGTAAGCCATAATCAACAAAATAAAAAGAAAGAAATGCTTGAAATATATCACTCTGTGTGTAACGCATCTATTTTAAATAAATTTAATTTTTTGATGATATTATAATTTTATGAGATGCCCCAGTAAATAGATACAGTATTTACAAAGGTTCTTCAAAAAGTAAACTCTATTAAATGTAAAAAAGTGTGAAAACTTTTTGAAGACCTTGTATATATACAGTATAAGCAAAAAGGAAGCAGTACATGTGCCTTTCAGGATATTAGTAAAAATTATAGTAATTTCCACACATCAGGAAAATCACCCGCTTCAATCTCCTCTAAAATAGTAATCCACATGAAGAGCAGCATACTTTAGTTATTTATTTCCTAAGAAAAAATATATATTTACGATTTAGGAAAACCATTGTGGCCCCCACCTCATAAAATAGGGTCACCTTCTTAAATTAAATTGCTGACAGACAACAAGATCTTTGGCTTCCTCAGTGCCAAATATTTAGACTTATGTACCACCTGCCTACTCCCAATGTAAGCCAAGTAGGTGGTCGTCACCTCCTTGGTCATCCACTCTATTGGACTCCTAATTAGTTCACCATGCACAAGAGTAAATAAAGTCAGTAAAAAACACATAGCACCCAAAAATTCCTTGTTGCTGAAATTGGGTTTTAACAGACAGATTGGGCCGTAACACATCTTCAGATATTTCTGGAATTCTTTATAAATACAATAATAGTACTGGATGACAACATATATAATTGATTCCATTGGACTTTTTCTTTACTATTCCCATTCTGGAATCCCAGTGCCAGATGTAGCACAGCAAAACTGGATGGCATTATCTAAATAGTGGTGCATTTTGCCAGATTTAAGAAGAATTAGAATGTCCTGGTTTTTAATATTAACATTTTAAGATGTTATCAAAAATTGTTTTTCTAGTTTACTGATAATGCCTTGTTTAATTGGTGTATTGTACCATATCTCCAATCAGTGTAACATTATTGAATTTCATCTGGTAAATAGTTCAAAGAGGACATGCTTGTGTTTTCAGCTATGCTCCTGCTGGTGGACTGCACACCTGAGGACAAACACTTCTTGACAGTAGAGGGGAAATTTAATTGCAATTATATGGAACAAAAAGAGCCAAAGAACTGCAAGAGCCATGGAAGCACACTAGAAGAAAACCAGTACATCAGAAGCAGTTAGAAGAATATGACACCAGACTTAGTCCCCTCCGAGCAGTTAGGTTTCAAAGGAAAGGGTATTTGAAGCTGAGGAGGGTGGAAGTTCGGTGGACCAGTTTCTTTGGTCTAAATAAGCAAATCACATGTAGAAACCTAATAATGCAGTCCAGGAAAATTAAAGATTATCGATTGCTATTGATTACTGCCTACTTAGCCTTATTTATTACACACCTCGTCATAATTAGCAGATGTGTCTGGTCACATCTGGTCTAGACAATTGTGTCTGGTTCTATCTCAGATAACTGCAATCTGTACGGCACGGCAGATAGATGTATTATCTGCCAAATATGCTATGACATGAGTATCATAGCCAGGAATATCTGCATGATGTTGCACAAATCTGTGTTAAGAATGCATTACTGTTTCTACAGCCTAATGTGTTTTTTCCTTATCCAATCTGCATATTCTTCCTTTACTTTGTTTGCTAAGTATGAAGATAAGTAGGCCATTGTTGGATTGGACTGGCAGCATTGCAGTCATCATGCACTCCCTCTATAAACCTTTTTCCTTATAATGAAAAATATATGCTAATGTCACACAAACTGTACAGTTTCAAAGTGGATTAAAGCTTCAGAATAATTGTGGTAGGATTGAAAGCAGTATCCACTTACAAACACCTGTAAAGTCTGATATGGGAGTTTTTCCAAAGTCATGAAGCCCAATAGAATGTTGGGGCACCTGTTTTACATTTAATAGTTGCATCACTCACTATTGAAGAGTGGCTTACATTAATGTCCTCTACAAATCTTGTTGTTAGATGTTAGCCATTTACATATTAGGCCATGAAAGCCTCCATCTAAAAAAATCAAATCTTTTAGCACAATTTTATTAAATTCATTTACTTCTTATGAGTACAAAAAAGATTCTTCACATTCTGAAATCCTTTGATGCCACTGTTAATTGCTGTAGGTTATAAAATAATAAGGAACAGTAAGATCAAAATAAGCCCCGCTTTATTATCAAACATGTCTGCTTCTAAAATGTGTATTTGATAGGTTCCTACCACTTTCTGTAAGAAAAATTCAGTGTCTTTCTATACAAAATACCTGACTGTAGTTAGAGTCAGTATCTTCTGAGTCAATGACCCAAGGCAAGGATGTGGACAGTGATGTCAGAGGAAAGTTAGCACCTGAAAAATTGCACTTATAAACTATTCGTAATTGTTTTGAACCAATTTTAACCAGTATCAGTAACTCCTCCGCAGATACCACTCAGTGAGTGAGTGTTGACACCCTAGGAAAAGACGTTACTAAACCCAGTATTATGAAAATAGTTAATCCACCAATCAACCCCCCCCCCCCCCCCCACAGTGCCCACTTATAAATCTTCTTTTTACATTAACCCTTTAAAGTCCACATTTTTCAATGAGTTAGCATGACTCAAAATGTGCTCTACCAAATGGTGGAGCAGAACGTCAAAGGGTTAAAATACTACTAGTATATACCTTTTTGGCTGATCTGTATACCACGGTCAGTGATAAACTGCACTGTTTCTCCATTGCTGAGAGTTCAGGTAAGAGGCGATTTCCACTGCAGCCTGTATACACGCCCACTTGTGTGATGCCAATATCATGCGACCTGGCTATCTCTGAGAACAAGTAAATGCTCTCTCCAGCACAAAAAGGCACAACTGAGCATGTGCAGGTTGGCTACTCTGCCTCTGTTAGCTGGCTTTCCCCAGATAGACAGTGCAGGAGGGAAGGATCTATGCATACAGGATAAAACAGCCTTTTTGCACAATGCAGAGGATTAACCCCTTAAGAAGTTCCACAATGATTAAAGCAAGCATGCTATGCTGCATATACAGACAGATTTTACTGTTGTGGGTTTAGTAACACTTTAAGTGAGTTACTGGCAGGATCACAAGTTGAAGTGTTACTAAACCTAGGACCCTACATTCACCATATCTGGTCTCTCACAGTACACAGAACATGGAAATGCAATTATTTTAGTAAATATAAACTGCTAAATACCTTTTCTCACACCAAACTGAGCATGTGCAGTGTCCCCCCAAGGCTCTATACCAGTGATGGCGAACCTTGGCACCCCAGATGTTTTGGAACTACATTTCCCATGATGCTCAACTACACTGTAGAGTGCATGAGCATCATGGGAAATGTAGTTCCAAAACATCTGGGGTGCCAAGGTTCGCCATCACTGCTCTATACTATCAGCAGATGGATTGGGGAAGAGGAGGATCAGAGAAGATAGATCAAACAGCATTTTTACACAATGCAGAGAAGTAACCCCTTAGGTTCCACAGTGAGTATAACAAGCATGCTTTACTGGAAATTTACTGGACATCTCCAGACTCCCATCCCACTGCTGAAACAGCAAGAAATATTTGTAACACGGCGTGCACTTTCTAAAAAGTCTAGAAAGCTGAAAACAGCAAGTAAAACGTATGTAGGGAGATTTGTTTAATGTCTGTGTATCATCTGAGGCTGTTCACTTCACTGGGTATAGGTGAGAGTTTACATTCACTTTAAATAGCAAAAGCTTAAATTCAGCTAGTTACTATGGCCAAAACAAAATCTTCATTGTAACTTTATTTTATAACATGTTTTGTTTCTCATAAGCTTTCGTTGGCATAAATTGTGATAATGTTTATTTATTTGCATGTACAACATGTTGCTTATTTGCATAGAAAATAAACACAATAATGTTTTCTAGTTTTGCTTAGACCCCTTTCACACTGGGGTGCTTTCAGGCGTGCTTTCACACTGGAGCGGTGTGTTTGCAGGATGGGAAATAAAGTCCTGCCAGCAACATCTTTGGGGTGGTGCTAGAGTGGTGTATATATATATCACCCTGCCCATTGAAATGAATAGGAAGCACTGCCTGTAAAGCGTCTCAGCAGCGCCGCAACACGGGGGCTTTAAACCCTTCCTTTGGCCGTTAAAACCCCCTGCTAGTGGCCGAAAAGTGCCGCTATAACAGCAAAAAAGCGCAGATAAAACTACATTTACCACTTTACCGTTAACAAAAGCACTGCCCCAGTTTGAAAGTACCCTTAATGCAAGAAGACTATTTAACATCTTTGTTTTCATTATTCCAAAAACAGAGTGGGAGGGTTACAAAAATCAAATACTATATGTGGGATTCAGAAATCAGGTGAATGAGCAACAAAGAAAAACATTCAAATTTGGCATTAGCTTTAACCATTATAGTCTTTTTCACTGGATTACCAAGTGTACAAGAGCATTAGTCACACTAGCTTGTAAACGTGGAGATCAGGATTACACAATACCATTATTAGTGGTCAACATTCGTCCTACAGCTTTCTATTATCAACTGATGACCAGCTTTACCAGACTTAGGCAAATAAATCCATGGCTTAATAAATGCCTGAGATTGTATTTTTTACTGTCACTTTTTTCTCATTGTTGATTTGATGTGTATAAAGTAACCTAAGAAATGTGATACTTTCATTTTGCCAGAGGTTTTCTCCTTTTTTTTTATTTCTGCTTCGTGTACCATGTGTAAGATGGTGAGCAGGGAGAGGTTAAACAAGTGAGAACTTAATTTCCCTCAGTTATAAAATAACACAAAATAATTTCACACTCTTATTCTTAAAGTGGAGTTCCACTTATCGGCTTCCTCCCCCCTCCGGTGGCACCACATTTGGCACCATTCGGGGATAGGGGGGAACGGGAACCTGTTTTTGACAGGTCCCCCTTCCCCACTTCCGGAGACGGCGCTGCGGCACCATCCCTCGGAAGTTAATCCCCCCTCCTTCTTCCTCCACAAACATTCTTCATACAAAAATAAATGTTGCTCACTGGATCTGATGTCAGATGGGAATTGGTAGGGTTTCAAATAGGTATAGAAGTCTTGGTAAAATAGACATCTTCAGGACATTGATATGGCCCAAGAGAGAGATGGGATAAGCATCCCACTGTCGCAAGAGCCGGTCAATGTCGTGGAAGAGTGGGGGGTAGTTAGCCTGATGAAGAGTAGAATAGGAGGAAGTTAGATTTATCCCCAGATATTTAAGGGAATTCAAGCACCAATGGTAGGAATAGTTTTGTTTTAGCCCTTGTACACACGGTCGGAGATTCCAACGGCATGTTTCCTATCGGACCGTTTTGTCGGATATTTCGACTGTGTGTGGTCTGCATCGGACTGTTTCCATCGGAATATCCGACGGACCAACTTTTCCAACTTGCCAGTAAAATTTTCTGACAAAATGCTCCGATCGAACATACTCCGATCATGTGTAGCCTACTCCGACAGACAAAGTGCCACGCATGCTCAGATCAAATTTCTAGACCAAAGCTATTGGCTACTAGCCTGAACGTAGTCCCGTCGTAACGAAATAACGTCATCACGTTATGTACATCGGATTTTCCGACAATTTAGTCCGACCGTGTGTATGCAACATCACTTCCGGACCTCTTCCGGAATTAATCCGTCGGAATTACTCCGACGGATTTGGTTGTCGGAGTCTCCGACCGTGTGTACAAGGGCTTAGAGTAACTAGATCTGAGGGTGGGATATGTATCGGTAGAGCTTCTGTTTTACTGGTATTAATTTTATAATTTTATAAATCTTATAAATATTAATTTTATATCCTGAGATAAACCTGAATTCTCTTAACAAAGCTATCAGATTTGGGAGGGATGTATGGGGTCTGGTCAGGGTCAGCAGGACATCATCAGCAAATAATGATAGTTTATATTCCTTCTGACGTAAAGAAACCCCTCAGATGTTAGGATGGATGCGTATGGCTGCAGCTATGGGTTCCAGACAGAATGAAGAGCAAGGTGGATAGCGGACATCCCTGTCTGGTACCGTTACTCAAGGAAAAGGATGGTGATAAATAACAGGATAGCTGGACTTGGGAGGAATGTCAGGAGTATAGGGCATGCAGAGCTGATATGAAGGGGCCTCCAAAGCCATAATTGGAGAGTGTAGCAAACATAAAAGGCCAGCTAAGCCTGTCAAAGGCCTTTTGTGTGTCAAGACTCAGTATCAGAGCTGGGTGGGTTGTTTTATTTAATAAGTCTATAAGGTCTATGGTACGTCTCGTGTTGTCGCCGGTGTGTCTGGCAGTCACAAAACCTACTTGATCTTTATGTATAAGTCTGGGTACTAGGAGGGATAGTCGATTAGCTAGGATCTTTGTAATGCGATGGGCCTATAATTGTCAGGGATGTAGGGATCTTTGCCAGGTTTTGGGATTACGGAAATATGGGCATGGAGGAATTGTGGATGGGGTATGGTACCTTTAAATAGGGATGTGTATAGTGATATCAAGTGCAGGCTCAAAATTGTAGTTAGGGGCTGATTGTAGACAGTTGTATAGGTGGTGGTCAAAGTCACCAAAGACTTCAGACATAGTGAGGGGATAATAAGTAGGGGTCCCATCTGCTTGTCTCAGGAAGTCTGGGGAGGAATGGAAGGGACAGGGCTTCAACATATTCACCAGAATTCTGTGGGATTTGTTTGAGTATTCATACAATTTTTGTTTGGACCACAAAAGGGATTTATCGATCTTGCTAATTTTTAATGATCTGAGTTGATTTCACAGGGAAACAACGGCTCGGAGTCTGGCCACCGTGGGGGAAGACAGCCGGAGTTTTTCAGCCCTGGGGAGTTTGGACAAAATAGATGAGTGTTAGATGATAGATTAGTGTTTCTTTAAATGTGAACCTTTAGCAATGCAATGTCCCCGAAAGACAGCCTTGAGTGCTTCCCACAGGGTGAAGGGCTCCGAGACCGTGTTTGTGTTAACTTGGATTTGGAAAGGCATTTTCCAGGTTTTATTGTCAAGGCTTCATTGAACAAGCTGAATGTAGAAGCTGATTGACTGCCATGCACAGTTGCACCAGATCATGTGTGCACCAGTTTTAGTAAATCCCCTCCAGTGTCAATTATATGTACATAAAAGAACAGTAATTAAAAAAAATGCAATATTTTTTTATTTTTTATTTTTTTGCATGTTTGTCACACTTAAATGACTCAGATCATCAAACAAATTGTATTATTACACAAGAAATAATCCGGGTAAATTGAAAATGCAGTTTTTAAATGATGGTTTCATTTATTAAGGCACAAAAGCTGTCCAAACCTGCCTGACTTTATGTGAAAAAGTAATTGACCCCTAAACCTAATAACTGGTTATGCCACCCTTGGCAGCAAAAACTGCAATCAAGCGCTTGTGATAACTGCCAATGAATCATTCACATTGCTGTGTAGCAATTTTGGCCCACTCTTCTTTGAAAATTTTTTACTTCAGCCACATTGAAGGGATTTCCAGCATGAACAGCCTGTGAAAGGTCATGATACAGCATCTCAATTGGATTTAAGTCAGGACTTTGACTAGGCCACTCCAAAAACTCAATTTTGCTTTGTTTTGACCATTTGGAGGTGGACTTGCTGTTGTGTTTCGGATCATTGTCCTGCTGCATAACACAAGTGCACTTAAGCTTGAGGTCACAAACTGATGGCCGGACTTTCTACTTTAGGATTTTTTGGTAGAGCTCAGAATTCATGGTTCCATCAATTATGATTAGCCTTCCAGGTCCTGAAGCTGCAAAGCAGCCCCACACTATCACCACCATGTGTGATTGTTGGTATGATGTTCTTGTTACGAAATGCTGTATTAGTTTTATGACAGATGTAACAGGATGCACACCTTCCAAAAAGTTAAATTTTTGACTCATAAGTCCACAGAATATTTGCCTGAATGTCTTGGGGATAATCAAGATGTTTTTTGGTAAATATGAAATGAGCCTTTGTGTTCTTTTTGGTTGGCAATGGCTTTGGCATTGGAACTCTCCTATGGATGCCATTATTGCCCAGTCTCTTTCTTATTGTTGAATCATGAACACTGATTTTACCTGAGGCAAGTGAGGCCTGCAGTTCTTTAGATGTTGTTCTGGGTTCTTTTATGACCTCCTGGATGAGTCGTCCTCATGCCCTTGGAGTAATTTTTGTAGGCCAGCCACTCCTGGGCAGGTACACCACTATTCCAAGTTATCTCCATTTGTGGAGATTGGCTCTTCCCATGGTTCACTGGAGTTCCAAAGCCTTAAAAAATGGCTTTGAAACCCTTCCTAGACCAATACATGTACATGACTTTGTTTCTAATCTGTTCTTAAATGTTTTTAGATTTTGGCATGATGTGTGGCTTTTTGTGCTCTGTTAGCATGTTTTTCTTTGTCAGACAGCTTCAGTGTTTGTGATTTCTTGATTCAACAGGTCTGGAAGTAATCAGGCCTGGGTGTGGCAAGTGAAATTTAACTCAGCTTTCCAAAAAATTGTGGTTAATCACAGTTCATTCATGATTCAGCATGGGGGGGGGGGGGGGGGGGCAATTACTTTTTAACATTAAAACGTGCACTCTGATCATGCACTGGAATTCTTGCAGTGTATAGAAAAGTAATTTGCGTACTCACTGGGCAGGCAATGCAAGCCCTCTTAAGCTATGATTGTTTACATACTGCTATAGAAACCTGACCAGAACAGTCAGCTATTGGTCTCCATGCAATTGTTCTCAATATGACTAAAGCCTAGTACACAATGCTAGTTTTTTTTGTTCAACCCTGAAAGAAAAAACACTGACAGCTCCAGTTGGAGCCGGAGTACTAACAATTCAATGTTAGTATACAGCAATCTCCCCTGCTGTTCTATTGTGCTCTGACAGGGGGATGCCCCCCTCCCCCTCGCCAAAGCACTCTGGTCATTGGCTGAGAACACGGAGCGGTAGCCAGTCGGCAGACCTTTTTCCAGTCATGCCCATTCGACAAAAGTCAGCTGAATGGACCATCTGCGGTACACAGGGGTCAAATGTCAGCTGGTTTCTATTGAACCAACCAATGCCACCCGACATTCGGCCCGTGTCTATGGGGCTTAAAAGCCTGTACATACATTTTAGTTCTCTAAACACATCCAAAAGCTCCAAGCAACAGAATTTGCACCATTATAATCACAAGTAATGAAATAAAAAAGTCCAATGCGCCCTCTGTTTTTTTTTTAATGGGCCCAGGCATTTGTCCCTGGGGGCATTGTGCACCAAACATAAGTGCCGCTCAAAGCATTGTCTAGATCTGTCCAGACGCAGCAGCTGTCAGTCTCTCATAGAGTTTAACATGTTGTTTGGAAAGGCATTTTCCAGGTTTTATTGTCAAGGCTTCATTGAACAAGCTGAATGTAGAAGCTGATTGGCTGCCATGCACAGCTGCACCAGATCATGTGTGCACCAGTTTTAGTAAATCCCCTCCAGTGTCAATTATATGTACATAAAAGAACAGTAATTAAAAAAAATGCTATATTTTTTTTAGCAGGGGTAAGAATGGTGCCTTATTAGTGTTAATTACCATTACCTCTAGGTCACCATTCCCCAGAAATTAAAGGAGAAGTGTGGAAATCCCAAAAGAAAATCATACTCACCTAGATGGCTGCAGCACCGATCCCAGTTACAGTTGTCCCCTGCCAATTCTAGAGAATGAGCGATCAAAAACTGATCGCTCAGCTCTTGGTCCTAAGCCTGCAGGTAGCTGTCAGTCATCAGCTCCCTGCTTTGCCCCTTCAGCAGTCACTGGAGCACTGGGCTGGGCTGTGGAGGGGTGGGAGCGGCTAGCTTGGGCTTTAAGTGGCTCAGTGATAGATAGAGCCAGCTGTCAAAGCTTCTGGTCACATCTTTTCACAGCCTGGACTGCTCTGTGATATCTGAGCAGCTGTTCAGCCTTTTTCAACAGCTGAAAATAGGTAACAGGAGCGCAGAAGGAACTGCACTCCTGTGATCCACAGGAAAAGTCTAGCCAAAAACCCTTTGACCATACTTCTCTTTTAAGCTGTAAGTTGAAGTCAACCATTGGCTGCAAGTGTGAAAGGAGTTTCTTCAACATACCCTAAGAGATTTTTTCTAATTTCCTGTCCTGCTGACAAGGGTTTTGCCAAACACAAAGTGAAGGAAAATTTGCAACAGGGATACAGACATAAGTAGAGATCTGATGTTTTAAGCCTTCCCATACTTTGCTATAGAAAATAGTTTCAGTCGATGTTGCTGTTGGAGAGCTACCTTCACATACTGTCTGGTTAAGTATTGCCAGCAGGAAGTGAGGATAAATTTCTCTAATAACAATAAAACATTGCCAGGGCTCTAAGCCTTTGCTACTCTATCAAAAATTAGGAAAAAATATCTGTCTAGACATACTATATAACAACAATACTGCGCAATAGTCGGCTAGAGAAAAATGAGGATAAGCTAAAGGCTGCTGACATGCTAAATTGGGAACTTTTTAGCTGGGAGAAAATGTCAAAAATAAAGTGTAAGCGCCCAACTTATATATATGTGACTCTTAAAGTAATACAAACGTGTGTGTACACCTGTGTGAAAAAATATGTGTGAAGTGACCCCAAAAGAGATGGGGGCAATACTGATATATGTATTGAAACAATTAATAAGAAAAAAAGTGATGACCTGTGAATATGTGCATGAAATCAATTGGGGACTGTATGAATACTTATCCCAGTGAAGAGGGAAACAAAGCAAAAACCAATCAATATAAACACATAGAAATATGATTAATAACAGTGATAAAGTCCATAATAAGACATGCAAAATATAAAGTCCATATAAAGACGTGCAGAATGTCAGTCTCAACGTGTTACGATATCAACCGAGATCCTGTAGTGTTGTGACCAAGAAAGGTATTTCACCCTGTGACGATCCCACCACCTTATAGGGTGCAGGCTTACCGAATCAATATGACCCTAGCAGACGTACGCCTCAGGGGTCAACCAGAGCTTGTAATCTCGGCCAAAGTAGTCCCAAAATTGGATGTTCCAATCGTGCCACATACGGTTCACACAGACGACTAGGTGTGATCACTGTTTTTCATATACATGAACAACTCCGACAACAACTCAGGCATGGAAGATGAAGAAACAAAGCCAACATGGCATAATAACGTTTTAAAAAGCCTTTTAATAAAAAAATGGTTCAAACTCACATTTCCAGAATGATCAATAAAGCATATCAGAGGAAAATAGGCAGTAGCGGAGTCCTCCCGACGCGTTTCAACCTACAGGTCATCATCTGGGGTGGGCTCCAACTACTGAAATACTGCCTTATATAGGTACTTACACAATAAAGTGATGCCATTCCCCCATGTGTTGCAATCATGCCCACTTCCGGTGTATCCAAGATGGCGGGCGGGCGTGCGTTCCACGCCTCCGTTTTTTGTGCGTTCCACCTATATGTCCAATGTATTTGGACATAAGAGGCATGATTGGGGATAATAGCGGCCCCACTTCCGGTTATAGTAAGATGGCGGCCTGGCGTGCGTTCCACGCCTCAATAACAATGCGTTCCACCCATTCCTACCAATGTAAAGAGGAAAGGGCAAAGGACTGCTAATGTAATAATACAATTACTGTAGAGGGGCCATCCGCCCTATATAAACTTTCGTTCGATAGACTTACCAGATGCATGTAAAAGCACGCCCGTCTCTCCATCAGGTCGCAACCCGAGACCGGAAGTGCGCATCTGCGACGGTACCGGAACCGGAAGTGAACGAACGTCACTTCCGGTACGGAACAGGAATGAGAACAAGGCCTGGGCATAGGATAAACATATTGCCTCCTCTCCAGTACTACCAGAAAGGGTGCTGCAATGACACCTAGTGGCCACAAATAAGATAGTCTTAATAATAAGAGACAATGCATAAAATATATCATGTTATGGGTAATGTATATCACATAATTTAAAATTATTATTATATAATATAGATAAACTATCTTATTAAATAAAATAAAATAAAATTAGTATCAAAATGGTCATTAAGAACAAGCGTCTACCAGTGAAATAGACCTGCAGATATACTTATATGATACCAAACTACATATTGCAAATATCAAAAAAAATCAAAAAAACTTGTCCAAACTTTTATGAATCATCAATGAAAGCATTAATGTCCCACTCCACATTCATACCGAATGGGGAGTGGGACTGAAGCTCATAGATCCAATGCCCAGCGGAGCCCATCATTGATTTTGTGGGTCCGATACATAGACGACATCCTCCTCCTATGGGGAGGCACCCCCGACACGCTTTGTGAATTTTTTAGAGGTCTGAATACCAACGATTTCATTAACCTATCAGACCAGTACTCATAAAAGTTTGGACAAGTTTTTTTGATTTTTTTTGATATTTGCAATATGTAGTTTGGTATCATATAAGTATATCTGCAGGTCTATTTCACTGGTAGACGCTTGTTCTTAATGACCATTTTGATACTAATTTTATTTTATTTTATTTAATAAGATAGTTTATCTATATTATATAATAATAATTTTAAATTATGTGATATACATTACCCATAACATGATATATTTTATGCATTGTCTCTTATTATTAAGACTATCTTATTTGTGGCCACTAGGTGTCATTGCAGCACCCTTTCTGGTAGTACTGGAGAGGAGGCAATATGTTTATCCTATGCCCAGGCCTCGTTCTCATTCCTGTTCCGTACCGGAAGTGACGTTCGTTCACTTCCGGTTCCGGTACCGTCGCAGATGCGCACTTCCGGTCTCGGGTTGCGACCTGATGGAGAGACGGGCGTGCTTTTACATGCATCTGGTAAGTCTATCGAACGAAAGTTTATATAGGGCGGATGGCCCCTCTACAGTAATTGTATTATTACATCAGCAGTCCTTTGCCCTTTCCTCTTTACATTGGTAGGAATGGGTGGAACGCATTGTTATTGAGGCGTGGAACGCACGCCAGGCCGCCATCTTACTATAACCGGAAGTGGGGCCGCTATTATCCCCAATCATGCCTCTTATGTCCAAATACATTGGACATATAGGTGGAACGCACAAAAAACGGAGGCGTGGAACGCACGCCCGCCCGCCATCTTGGATACACCGGAAGTGGGCATGATTGCAACACATGGGGGAATGGCATCACTTTATTGTGTAAGTACCTATATAAGGCAGTATGTCAGTAGTTGGAGCCCACCCCAGATGATGACCTGTAGGTCGAAACGCGTCGGGAGGACTCCGCTACTGCCTATTTTCCTCTGATATGCTTTATTGATCATTCTGGAAATGTGAGTTTGAACCATTTTTTTATTAAAAGGCTTTTTAAAACGTTATTATGCCATGTTGGCTTTGTTTCTTCATCTTCCATGCCTGAGTTGTTGTCGGAGTTGTTCATGTATATGAAAAACAGTGATCACACCTAGTCGTCTGTGTGAACCGTATGTGGCACGATAGGAACATCCAATTTTGGGACTACTTTGGCCGAGATTACAAGCTCTGGTTGACCCCTGAGGCGTACGTCTGCTAGGGTCATATTGATTCGGTAAGCCTGCACCCTATAAGGTGGTGGGATCGTCACAGGGTGAAATACCTTTCTTGGTCACAACACTACAGGATCTCGGTTGATATCGTAACACGTTGAGACTGACATTCTGCACGTCTTTATATGGACTTTATATTTTGCATGTCTTATTATGGACTTTATCACTGTTATTAATCATATTTCTATGTGTTTATATTGATTGGTTTTTGCTTTGTTTCCCTCTTCACTGGGATAAGTATTCATACAGTCCCCAATTGATTTCATGCACATATTCACAGGTCATCACTTTTTTTCTTATTAATTGTTTCAATACATATATCAGTATTGCCCCCATCTCTTTTGGGGTCACTTCACACATATTTTTTCACACAGGTGTACACACACGTTTGTATTACTTTAAGAGTCACATATATATAAGTTGGGCGCTTACACTTTATTTTTGACAATATCTGTCTAGACATGCACTTGAAGAGAAGGAGCTGGGCAGTAGAGTGAGAGTGTGGTATCTTCTCATAGGTCATGTTTGAGAGAGAACTCAGCTACTTAATATGTGGTAATTACCCTTGCATCTAGGCCCACATTCCCCACAAGTGAAGCTGCAAGTTACATTGGCTGCAAGCCTGCAAGAAGTTTCTTAAAAACCATGACTCTTACCTGGGCCAAATCTTCAGATTCTTTCCTTAAATGAAACCTGTATCAAGAGAAATAGAGGTACTGCCAATGTTAACATTTCCTTTTGAAAATGTAATTTTGCTAGCTGTCATGTTCCTCCAGTGGTTTAAATTCTTTTTCGAGTCACTGACTTTAAGCAAGTGAGCAGATCAGCCATTCTGACTTCACTGGCTGCTTACTAGTTACAGGTTAGGCAAGTGCCATTTTTTTGAAGAAGGTCAGCATAAGTAGCTTTCCTTTCTCTTCTAATATAAGTTGCCCTTAAAGTGTGTGTAATACCCAAGAGCAAACATTTACAGTATTGATATTGAAGCACATGTATTGCAGAGATGTACTAAATTAGATAAATAGATAGATAGATAGATAGATAGATAGATAGATAGATAGATAGATAGATAGATAGATAGATAGATAGATAGATAGATAGACAGATAGATTTTTTTTCTTAATTGAATTGTACTTTCAGTGTCCAGGTTCTTAGTCCCCAGTGACTTGTTGCAGCATTTAACCACCTTATCAACAAATTATTGATGTTCCAATTTGACTATAGTTTTAGATATTAGAGATGGATAATTATTCGTAAAAATCAGTCTGTGCATTTAACTGGAATTGCTGCTAGGAATTTTCTGACAAAATTATGATTTCACACCTAATTAATTTATTACTGAGGCACAAATGCTGACAAATTTATTGGAAACAAAAGCACTAAATGGTTTAAAATTTTGGGCATTTCTTGTTTAATTTTAATTTCACGATTCATTAATTCTCTTGTTTGTGAATAGAGACTGCCAGTATTCTGTTCACTGCAAAGCTTTCCAACAATACTGTACTTGTTACAACACCTGTTTAGTCTTTGGAATGAAATTAAACATTGCAGCCACTTAAATGAAAATGAAATGGCATTATAAAAAGCATTTCTATATTGGGGTGTAGAAAGCGTATTTTATTTTCGCCTTCTTTCTTTTACTTTATTTTACACTGATTGTACAGATGTTAGATGGATGGTGTGGCATTTTAGTATACTTATTATGATGTACCAGAGCTGAAAAGTGGAATCACCATTACCTCAGAGCTGCGCATACTGTATATTAATACCATATGTCAGTGTGTTATGTCAAATACCAAACTATGCTAAAAACACAGATAAAAAGGAAATCACTGATCATTCCTAATCTTTTACTTCTTTTCACTATGTGGTTGACAGTGGCGGCTGGTGCTCAAAATGTTTGGGGGGCGCAAACGAACCGAAAAATTCTGAAAAATACTGAAACAAAAACATAAAATGCAGCCGCTCTGCCATCAATTGCAGCCACTGTGCCATCAAATGCGGCCACTGTGCTCATCATATGCTGACACTGTGCCCATCATATGCAGCCAACTGTGTCCCATCAGTTGCAGCCTCTGTGCCCATAATATGCAGCCACTGTGCCCAGCAAATGCAGCAAACTGTGCCCCATCAATTGCAGCCTCTGTGCCCATAATATGCAGCCACTGTGCCCAGCAATTGCAGCCTATGTGCAATAATATGCAGCCACTGTACCCCCCCTGCCCACCTGCTGTCTGCTGGGCACTTCCCCTTTCGTGGTGATGGGTCAGTCAGTGGGTCAGGCGGAGAGCTGTGGAACGGATAGTGCGGCGATGGCTCCTGTGTCCTCTGTGCATGTCTTCTTCCCGTTCTGAGAGGGAGCACCCGTGCGCCCTTAATGGACACACTGCCAGTGGTGGTTGAAACATGTCTGGTGGGATTTTAGTTTCTGGGTCGAATTCAACATGCACTGTTTTAGTCCACAGTCATCTGGTGAATATACATTGCTGCCTACATGCAGCCTGTCAACTGCTGATCTAAAGCTGGCCATTCACTAGTAGAGGTTTGTTTGAAAATGTATGCTTTCTAATTCCTTAATAATTAGTGGGGGTCACATCGACGAATATTTTTGACTGTAGTGAGGAGAAAATAAGAAGCAGGATGGATATTTACTGTATTTTTGGACCAACTTTGATTGTAACTCTGGAACCAACATGTTTGCAACAGATTGTAACTGACTGTAACTCTGGAAACAACATGATTGTACCTGTCTGTGACTGTAGTTTCTGTTCAGGTACAATCATACATATTGTAATGCGCATGTTCTAGGCACAAAAGAAGCCTATTTAATACATCTGGGATTCGGTTCAAGTAGCAGGTTCGGGTGGATTTTATGGACTTTCAAAAAAAATTAGGTTACTCGATCATGGTAAGAGAAATGATTTTTCAGAATCCCCCTACAAACAAAATTCTAGTGGTGTATGGTCAGCTAAACAGTACAGGAGCAACAAATAGAATGGGTCTTATAATGTTTCTTCAACTTTCATTTAGATTCAAGTTATCTTATATCAATCACATTCATATTTCCAGCACTAGAGATGCAAAGGATGCAAAATCAGAAATTAACATTTGAAATATACATCTAAGGCAGGGGCGTAACTAGAAATCACAGGGCCCCATAGCAAAATGTTGTATAGGGCCCCCCTGCAAACAGCCCCCCCCCCCCACACAAAAAAAATTAGGAAATTCCATTGAAAAACAGATTACCATACTCACGTGGCACAGTACCCAGGCCAGTAAATTAATTAGACCGTGACCAGTAAATTCATTCATCAGTGACCAGTAAATTCATTTATCAGTGACAGTGACCAGTAAATTCATTCATCAGTGACCAGTAAATTCATTTATCAGTGACAGTGACCAGTAAATTCATTCATCAGTGACCAGTAAATTCATTCATCAATGACCATGACCAGTAAATTCATTCATCAGTGACCGTGACCAGTAAATTCATTCATCAGTGACCGTGACCAGTAAATTCATTCATCAGTGACCATGACCAGTAAATTCATTCATCAGTGACCATGACCAGTAAATTCATTCATCAGTGACAGTGACCAGTAAATTTATTCATCAGTGACCAGTAAATTCATTTATCAGTGACCGTG
Organism: Lithobates pipiens; assembly: GCF_037356315.1. Taxonomy (NCBI): domain Eukaryota; kingdom Metazoa; phylum Chordata; class Amphibia; order Anura; family Ranidae; genus Lithobates; species Lithobates pipiens. Next base: position 157,301,346 of record NW_027507903.1, read on the forward strand.
ACCAGTAAATTCATTCATCAGTGACCATGACCAGGAAATTCATTCATCAGTGACCGTGACCAGTAAATTTATTCATCAGTGACCAGTAAATTCATTTATCAGTGACCGTGACCAGTAAATTCATTCATCAGTGACCATGACCAGTAAATTCATTCATCAGTGACCATGACCAGTAAATTCATTCATCAGTGACCGTGACCAGTAAATTCATTCATCAGTGACCATGACCAGTAAATTCATTCATCAGTGACCGTGACCAGTAAATTCATTCATCAGTGACCGTGACCAGGAAATTCATTCATCAATGACAGTGACTAGTAAATTCATCCATCAATGACAGTGACCAGTAAAATCATTTGACCGTGACCAGTAAATTCATTTATCAGTGACCATGACCAGGAAATTCATTCATCAGTGACCGTGACCAGTAAATTCATTCATCAGTGACCATGACCAGTAAATTCATTCATCAGTGACCATGACCAGTAAATTCATTCATCAGTGACCGTGACCAGGAAATTCATTCATCAATGACAGTGACTAGTAAATTCATCCATCAATGACAGTGACCAGTAAATTCATTCATCAGTGACCATGACCAGTAAATTCATTCATCAGTGACCATGACCAGTAAATTCATTCATCAGTGACCGTGACCAGGAAATTCATTCATCAATGACAGTGACTAGTAAATTCATCCATCAATGACAGTGACCAGTAAATTCATTCATCAGTGACAGTGACCAGTAAAATCATTTGACCGTGACCAGTAAATTCATTTATCAGTGACCATGACCAGGAAATTCATTCATCAGTGACCAGTAAATTCATTCATCAGTGACCATGACCAGTAAATTCATTCATCAGTGACCGTGACCAGTAAATTCATTCATCAGTGACCGTGACCAGTAAATTCATTCATCAGTGACCGTGACCAGTAAATTCATTCATCAGTGACCATGACCAGGAAATTCATTCATCAGTGACCGTGACCAGTAAATTCATTCATCAATGACCAGTAAATTCATTCATCAGTGACCGTGACCAGTAAATTCATTCATCAGTGACCGTGACCAGTAAATTCATTCATCAATGACCAGTAAATTCATTCATCAGTGACCGTGACCAGTAAATTCATTCATCAGTGACCGTGACCAGTAAATTCATTCATCAGTGACCGTGACCAGTAAATTCATTCATCAGTGACCGTGACCAGGAAATTCATTCATCAGTGACCATGACCAGTAAATTCATTCATCAATGACAGTGACCAGTAAATTCATTTATCAATGACAGTGACCAGTGCAGGACATTAATGCAAAAATTACTGTGACCAGTGCAGGACATTTATCCCCCCCCCCCCCCCCCCGCCATGCTGCATATTAGAAAAATCAGTCAAACTCACAGACAGTTCAGAATGCAGTCTGGCCCCATCACTGCATCAGCTTAATTTAGCTTGTACTGTACCTCTGGAATTGTAGTCTGCAAATTTTGCAATCAAGTGAGGGCATTGACTGGTTCCTCCTCAGCGGTGCTGCCTGGCTCCTCTTGTATGCAGGCTGCAGTAGCTCAGCAGTAGCTCAGCCTAGCATGGCTCAGTAGCTCCGCCCATCGAGCCTCCGGCCGAGTGACGTCACAACGCTGGGACGGGCTGACGCCGGTGTTCTAGGCAGGACAGAAGCTTGCCAATGCCGAGCCCCGGTCGGACTACTCGGCAGCGGGCCCCACTAGGCTGCGGGCCCCATAGTGACTGCGGGCCCCATAGCGACCGCGTGGGTTGCTATGGCGGTAGTTCCGCCACTGATCTAAGGGCTCATTCACAAGTGTTTGATAGATTGTGGGGAGGAAATATTCTGCTTGATTTAACCCTATCTAAAGTGATACTAAATGTATACATTTGTTTTAGCTTAAAGCTTTCCTTGCATCAAGGTAAAACACAGTTTTCTTTTTCTCTGCCTCACCCTTCCCTGTGTGAAGGGATTAGAGAAGGGAGAATAGATCCAGTACTGTGCATTACTGCATTTCTTCTCCTCTTCATGCAGCACTCGAGCAGCATCAGAAGCCATTGCATCAAATGCAGGGAGGTGGAAGTGGGGGGCACGGCCCCATAGACACACAGCTCGGGAGTGTGCAGACACTGTGTGCCTCCATAGCAGGCATCTTGCTATGGGAACACACGAAGAAGAAGAGGAGTCAGGATTGCCACCAGGGGACCTGAGAAAAGGAGGTTCGTGGCTGCTCTGTGCAAGAAAAGGAGGTTCAGGGCCGCACTGCAATACCACTACACAGAGCAGGAGAGTATAACGTTTGTTATTTAAATAAAAAAAAAAAATACTTTAGTAACACTTAAACTTAAACACTTTTACAGTAACTGCATTGCACTCAGTTGCATTGCGGTTCTAGTGTGGCCCCATATAACTGTATTAGTAGCGTTCGGAGACAGCACCGCCCACCACAGCCACATAGCACAGCATGTACACAGCTGTGATTAGCTGTATTTTAGTGTTAAAGAAGGCAGACGTGGGATGGTACATAAATATTTATATATTTAAAATGTTTTGGCTTGTAGAATGATGGTGGCAAATGGACACTGTGGTAGGACTGTAATGCACACTTGCAAAACTTATTTGAAAGATAACAAACACTTTATAGGTTAATTTAGTTTTAGTTCTGTTTTCTGTTTTGTTTTCTAGAATATGTCAACGCTGAGCCCATATTGTAAATGTGGAGTATATACAGTATCTCACAAAAGTGAGTACACCCCTCACATTTTTGTAAATATAATAGTAACCCAGGACTGATTCATTTTAATAAAAGTCAGACGGTCCACGGAGTCTGTGGACAGACGCGTTCTATGATCAGTAACAAAATCTCCTGCAGCATTGAATGCCCATTCTGAAAGCACGCTGAATGCATGGCAGCCCAACAACTCAATAGCATACTAGGCAAGTTCTGGCCAGTGGTCTGTTCTCAGGATCCAGTAAGTCAGTGGATCATCAGCTGGAAAGCTCTGGAGGAGGGGGGTAGAGCTCACGGGTCTGGCATCATCACCACCAGCTGTATGGAGACATGGGGGCACAACAAGCTGCAGCACCAAGCCCTCTCCTGCATCCTTTCGAGTTGCAAGCATTGATACCCAGTGTGCTGTAAACTAAATATCCCTGCCCATGCTTGCTGGGCCACGTGCCAGCAGTAAGGTGGATTTTATGGCTGATTGCCTTGCCCAATGATGACAGAACATTCCCTTCCACGTGATGGTAGAGAGATGGAATGGCCTTACGTGAAAAGTAGAAGCCACTGGGAACCTGCCATTGTGGTACAGCACAATACCGGTGACCCTTCTTACTGCTAGTCGAAAGTGCTACCCACTACACCACTGTGCCACCCAATATGGCATTAAACTGCCAGTAATGCGCACACAAGTACATGGTGTTAAACTGCCAGTAACAAAATGAAATAGACGGTGTTCAGCCTTCACTACACTGATGCTATCTGAACTGTCCCTACTCTAGCTATACACTAATGTAAAGATTACTGACACAGTCTCGCTACATTACACTGAGACTATCTGAGCTGTCCCTACTCTACACTAATGTATGTATGAATGACAGGGTCTCACTACACTACAGTGAAACTATCTGAGCTGTCCCTACTCTAGCTGCACACTATGCAAAACTGAATGATGGTCCTCCTCACTACACTCATACTATCCCTAGACTGACACTAAAACAATATTCTAAACTGACAAAATAGCACAGTATAACACACTAACTAACTAATAGCACTGAACATAACCCTTTTCTATCTCTCTCCATACCGAAATCACACTGAAAATGGCTGCCATTGAAAGAATACTTTTATACTGTGGGGCAGGAATAAGCCATGATTGGATAAAGTCATGATGACAGTGTCCAATAATGACTCTGACAGTGCTCCTTACCCTGATTGGCTGAAGCTTTCACTGCTTCAGCTAATTAGGGCTTGCAATGCACTGTTCAGTGCTGCAGTGCATTGTGGTGGGTTCGGGGGGGCCGAACAAATAGTCAAACGACCCATTTGTTTGGATCCTCTCCGAACGTCCAAACAACAAAAGTTCGCCCATCCCTAGTCCTTAGTCTGCTTGTCTTCAGCAACCTGTTTTCAGGCTTTCATGTTCATCATCATTAGAAAAGACTTCCTTCTGGGATGACAGCCATGCAGACCAATTTGATGCAGCGTATGGTCTGAGCACTGACAGGCTGACCCCCCACCCCTTCAACCTCTTCAACAATGCTGGCAGCACTAATACATCTATTTCCCAAAGACAACTTCTGGATATGACGCTGAGCATGTGCTCTTAATTTCTTTGGTCAACAATGGCGAGCCTGTTCTGAGTGGAATTTGTCTGTTAAACTGCTGTATGGTCTTGGCCACCATGCTGCAGCTTAGTTTCAGGGTCTTGGCAATCTTCCTATAGCCCTAGGCCATCTTTATGTAGAGCAACAATTCTTTTTTTCAGATCCTCAGAGAGTTCTTTGCCATAAGGTGAAACGTTGAACTTCCAGTGAACAGTATGAGCGAGTAAGAGCGATAACACCAAATCTAACACACCTGCTCCCCATTCACACCTGAGACCTTGTAACACTAACGTGTCACATGACACTGGGGAGGGAAAATGGCTACTTGGGCCCAATTTGGACATTTTCACTCACTTTTGTTACCAGCGGTTTAGACATTAATGGCTGTGTGTTAAGTTATTTGTTATTTTGAGAGGACAGCAAATTTACACTGTTATACAAGCTGTACACTAACTACTTTACATTGTAGCAAAGTGTAATTTCTTTAGTGTTATCACATAAAAAGATATAATAAAATATTTACAAAAATGTGAGGGGCATACTCACTTTTGTGAGATACTGTACATAGTCGTAATACACAGATATTGTATACTGGTTAGATTTCGGAAATGTATAATTACCATTTTAATGTTTATACTACCAGAAGTTTTATTTTTGCTAATCCGGCTGTTTGTACTTTTTTGGAATTTTGTACAATAAAATTTATTTTCTGATTAAAGAAAAATTTTTTATTTAAAATATTTGATGCATTTCTATTTTTTTTTTCTTATTATAATTATTGTTGTTATTTTAATCAGTAGTAGTAGTATTACTATTATAATTATTGTTATTTGAATCAGTAGTAGTAGTATTAATACTTTATAGTGTGTGCTTATCTCCCATGGTGCTATATTGCAGTGATACAAACAACAGTGACAAGTGATATATGTAATACATGTACATGACAAGCCCATTGAGTTGAATAACAAAACAACAAATATGCTCTTTATATATTTGCTATTTCATGCTGTACACATAAATGAAAAAATAATGCTTTTAGTGGTATGCTACATTTTTTATGCCAGTTTTCAGATATCAGATGGCTATCTTGCAATTTAATATTTTACTGTATTCATCTTGGTGACTGTCACCATGTTGTTGGATAGTCATCTCAAAATATCATAATTACATAGTAGAAGGATGTGGATTAGCAAGCTTGTTAAATTCTGGAGCAGTGACCTTTCTTTTGTAGGGCTGACAGTACTGTGACAAATAAACTAAAGAAAGCAAATAAAAGATCAGTGCTTGTTAGTCTGAATATATTCAATATGTGGCAGAAAAGTACGCATGCCACCATAGATAAAATCACACTGCTGACCTTGGCATATAGTGGCATTTTGAAAGTCTCTGCAGCTATTAACTAATCTCTTTTCTGCTTTTATAAAGCTATGAAACATAATAAGATTTTTAGAACATGCGTATTAGCCTTTTTAAATCAAAATTTAAGGCCATCAATGCAGAGTTGCCAATAGGAATCACTGGTATTCATAGCTTCAGTCTTTCCATCTGTTTAGTAGGCTTATATTGCTGACTCGAGGAGATATATTTCATGATATCAGCAATTTAAATATTGATAGTTGTAAGATCTACATTTTTTTATAGGTCAAACCGGATATATATTATTGCAGATATATAGTGTCCATATGGTAAAAATCACTTGGTCAATTTGATATCAAGAAAATGAAGACAATACAGTACTTGCACTGGTCAGGATATGACATAAACTGAAAGCGATGCTGCTCCGTTCACTAGTTAACACTTTGTATTCTGTTGGTGCAGCACTTCCGAGCTGGTACCACTGAGCCTGCACCCAACATCACCAGCTCAGCTACCTATCACCTCACTCCCAGTGACATCAACCTGCATGTTAGACTTGCATGTCAGGAAGGCAAACTCTTGCACATATCTCAAGCTTCTTAACGCCCGAGGCCTCTCTCTCTCCATTTTCCATGAGATTACAGGTTGGGTCTCTAGGACGCCCTCCGACCACTAGAGAAGGAGCCAAGCTCACAAGTGCCTTTACTACTAGAGCCAGTGGCAGCTGGTGGGTCAGGCTTCCCCTGCATCTCCTCCGGCCATGCGTCTCCTCCCTCTTCCTCCCTGTAAGCCAATAGGAACCCTTCTTTCAGCTAATCGGGAAACAGATCTCAGGACATTTGCTATTGTCACATAACTGGGTGGGCTCGGAGCGCAGTGCTCTGCGCCCCGACCCCCCCCCCCCTTTTTGAAGCCTATCATGTGCTTGAAAAAAACACCCCCCATTGGAATCCATGCGCCAGTGTACTGCATATAGGGGGGCGGCGCCCGTGTGCCCCTAATGGACGGGCTGCCACTGGCTAGGGTCTACTGTCACCTATGCCATGTCCAGGGGCGGACTGACCATTGGGCCACTCGGGCACTGCCCGAGGGCCCCATGCCATTAGGGGGCCCCATCAGGGTTGCCAGTCTCAGTAAAACCAGGGACAGTATGTAAAAAATTGTTTTTTTTTTTAAATCTGTCTCTGAAATGTCCCTTACTGACATCATTTTGGTCTAAAAATCCCGAGATTATAGCTGACCCCCCTCTCCAGTACCTTACCAATAAAAACATGTCTGTGTATACTGTGTGATTGTATACTGTGTGTGTGTGTGTGTTTGTGTATCATGTGTGGCCCCATAATCTCTGATTGCCTGGGGGCCCCATAAACTCCTATTGCCCGGGGGCCCCATGAGTTGTCAGTCCGCCCCTGGCCATGTCACACCACTTCCCAACTGTCTGGCTGCGTAGGCACCTGCCACTAGTGCTGTAGACATTAGCAATGGCAATTTTGCCCCCTAGGGCTAGCTTCTCTGCTCATTGGATATTTGTACAGCATCTTCGCTAACTCCCCTTTTCCCCTTTTTAAGCCCTGTTCTTTGGACATGCTATGCATGCACCTCTTTGAATAACTTCAGACCAGGCATGGTTAAATAACAAAGTGTAAACAGAAAAATCAGTGCTACTACCAATACAACACATATATAGCAGGTGCTTGATCCATAGTCGCTGTCTGAGTAGAGTAATGTATGAAAGATGATCAGCAGTCCGGTTGTTACTCTTAATAAATCTTCATTTTATTGAAAGGTCACAGTGTAAACGCAGATAAAATCAGTTGACGCATTTGAGCCTATTAGGCCTTTGTCATAAATAACAGCAGAACTTTGTTTTTACTTGTAAACGCTTCATATATTACAGCTCACAGCGTGTTACATTTCCTTCAGCATGGATTACAGTCACACTCTCTGTGGTGCCTCCTGGTAGCTCTCTGCCCCATTAATTATCATACCTCCATAACGCAGAAAGTCCTTAAAGAGGAGCTCCAGTAATTTTTTGTGTTTATTAACCACTTTAGGTCCACCCTATTGCAGTTTAACTGTTACAGGGCAGCACTTGTGTGCCAGATCATGTATATATACATAAAAAGGCACTTTTGTGTAAGGAGCGTGCATGCACACACCTGGCGGCTCGCTTCTGCTGTGAATACACACAGCAGAAGCCAATCCTCCGTTATCTGCTAATCGTCAGGCAGACACACAGAACTGCAATCTGCTTATGTAAACAAGGCAGATCACTGTTCTAATAGGAGGGAAGGGATGGTGTTTAAGCCCGCAATGTTGGCACCCCAGCCAATCTTTGGATCGTCTCTCCAGTGCAGCCGCCGCCATTGCCGGTAAGGGAACCTGGCAGTAAAAACCTTTCAGCTTCACAGCCCGTTCCCTACTGTGCATGCATGAAGCGTGCTGTGCTTTCTAATTGCCCAGGTGGCGGAGGAAGGAGGAGGGGGCGGAGCTTCACCGTGGCACCACCTCCGGAAGTGGGGAAGGGGGCCTGTCCAAAAACAGGTCCCCGTTACTCCCTCCCTCTTGAAAGGTGCCAAATGTGGCATCGGCGGGGTGGGAGGGGGCAGGGGAGGAGACAAATAGGCGGAAGTTCCACTTATGGGTAGAACTTTTAAGTTATATTTGTTATTCAACATGTTGTATGTGCTACTTTGTTCAATCTACAGTCTAGACATTAGCGTAAAAATGATTACAAATGGCAGGTTTGCTAAATTTTTCAAAATGCACAGCTGCACTTACCTACCGCAGTTATTCTAGTGGCATAGTTTACTTGATCTGTGTTTATTAAATGCATGACTGGTTAATATAATGACAGGGAGAATGTGGAAATGTAAAATGCTGTCAGTTTAAAAAGGTGCCACCATTACTTTGTTTTGTATTGTATGTTCATATAAATGTGCAGATCACAGCTCAGCAGCTGCAGTCACAAGGCGGGAAAGGAATAGAAATTGAGCGCAATAGACCATGTATAATTGATCACAACCTTTTATACACATTTCATAGAGATTGCAGCGAGTTCGCTGGTTTTTCCAAGACAAGTCTTTTGCATGATATTTTATTGGATCATTGTCAGCAAAAATCTATTACCATATATTGGGGCCTTTGTGATACTAAAGGTAAACTAAAATTTGTTCTTTATTATTTTCTATTTTAACCACTTCTTCCCATACCTGTGTACCCCTTTGGACCAGAGCAGTCTTTACATTTCCACTATGGGCCATAATTCAGCAATAAATTTGTCATTACTTAAAATAAAGTAATAATCCATACTTTGTTTTTGGGGACACAATATGCTTTCTTCTGCCAATATTGTCTTTAAAAAAATGATGTTATATGTCTATGTAATCTATAGACAAAAAGATGTAAAAAAAATTAACACTATTTTGACCAGTGTTTTATGTAACCTAGTTTTATTGCAATTTTTTTTTTTAAATAATACATTTTATTCAGTAATTTGACCTATTAAAAATTTAACTAAAGTGATGTTTTAGTACTAAGCATGGCAAAGTTATTTACAAATGCAAAAAAAAGCATTTTTTTTTCCAATTTTGAGACTTTCTTTTCATGCGACACTGAACAAAAAACAAAAAATAAAGCGTACATAGAAAAAATAAATATTGAAAGTAAAAAATAGAAATAAGGCAGCAAAAAATAATAGCTAAAAGGCAAAGGGGAAGAGCTAAAGTGTTTGTTACCCCAAACTTCATATTCCTGATATGTGTCTGCTGTGTACTTGCATGAGAAAGTACCCTGTTCTCTTTGTATTGCTTCCTTTATGTAAAATCCCTGGTGTTCCTGACAGTCCCTCTGCTTTCCCATTAAAAACTGACCACACTAAGCAGGAGAGCACACTGTGGTCAGTTCTCTAGCTATGCTGGGAACTCAGTGCGCTCTCCTCCAATAATCACACTTGTTCTGACATGCACAGCCATTCTCTGGGAAGCTCAGTATACTGCTGCTTCCCCTCCCCCTTATACAGCTGAGAACAGAGAGAATGTGATTACAAGGGAAAGGTATTTATAATTTTTTTTATATCTATATGCAAATGTTTTGCCTTTTTATTTGGATTTTTTATTGAATAGGTTGTTTTATACGGTAATCGTTTACAATCATAGTAATTATGGCTGATTGGGGCAGGTTAATCAGAGCTTAAATAGGAATATATTTTAACTATTTTTGATTTTATATGCAGATCGAAGGTCAGACTTTTGATCTACATATAAATTAAAGTGATATTAAAGTTTTGGGTTTTTTTGGTTTAAAAAAAACATACATGTTATACTTACCTGCTCTGTGCAGTGGTTTTGCACAGAGCAGCCCAGATTCTCTTCCTCTCGGGTACCTCTTTGGAAATCCTGGCCCCTCCCTCTTGTTGAGTGCCCCCACAGCAAGCAGCTTGCTATGGGGGCACCCGAGCTGGGCTGCAGCTCCCTGTGTCCATTCAAACACGGAGCTGCGGCCCGGCCCTGTCTCCTCTTTGTTCTCATTGGCTCACTGACTTTGACAGCTGTGGGAGCCAATGGTGCTGTCTTTGCCAATGAGGACAGCCAAGACTCTTCTGAAACATTGCTGGATTGAGATGGGGCTCAGGTAAGTATTAGGGGGGCTGAAGGGAGCCGTTGCACACAGAAGGTTTTTTTCTCTTAATGCATGGAATACATTAAGATAAAAAACTTCTGACTTTAACGGCTTCGCGCCCGCCCTATAGCCGAAAGACGGCGACAGAGCGGACACTAACTGCCGGAAAGGCCGTCCCTGGACGTCCTCCTGTTTACTTCCCCTATGCGCGCCGCCGCAGGCGCGCATCGGGGAAGTTCTGTGCTGGCCGTGTCCCCCGGACACAGCCAGTCACAGATCGCTGTAAACAGCCAATCACAGCGGCCGTTTGCAGCGCGATTGGCGTGTCCAATGAGAGATGATCTTATATGTAAACATATGAGATCATCTCTCAGCGCCGTTCTCCCTCCTCACACAGACAGCGTGTGAGAAGGGAGAGATCAACGGCTGTAGCGGCCGTAAGTTAAAAAAAAGAAAAAAGTGACATCCTCCCCCAGTGCCATCCGCCCCAGTGCCATCCTCGCCCAGTGCCATCCTCGCCTAGTGCCACCTGTTAGTGCTATCTGTCCCCAGTGCCACCTGTTAGTGCTATCTGTCCCCAGTGCCACCTGTTGTCAGTGCCATTTGTCCCCAGTGCCATCTGTCATCAGTGCCACGTATAAGTGCCATCTGTCATCAGTGCCACGTGTCAACAGTGCCACATAGGCCATATGTCATCAGTGCCACATATTAGTGCCATCTGTCATCAGTGCCACGTATCAGTGTCACGTGCCATCTGTTGTCAGTGTCAAGTGTCATCAATGCCACTTATCAGTGCCATCTGTCATCAGTGTCACGCGTGATCGGTGCCACGTATTAGTGCCATCTGTCATCGGTGCCACATATTAGTGCCACGTATTAGTGCCATCTGTCATCAGTGCCACGTATTAGTGCCACGTGTCATCAGTGCCACTTATAAGTGCCATCTGTCATCAGTGCCACATATTAGTGCCATCTGTCATCAGTGCCACGTGTCATCAGTGCCACGTATAAGTGTCATCAGTGCCACGTATCAGTGTCATCTGTCATCAGTGTCACGTGTCATTGTCCTGGTGCTCCAGTGCCTTCAAAAGTGTAATAGGTAGTCAACAAGTTAGATGTATAATTTATGCTCCTAGAACATGTGACGGCGCTCCCTGCATGTTGGGCCTCTCTATGTAGCCAGGCTGTGAAAAAGTCCCACACATGTGGTATTGTAATACTCAGGAGGAGTAGCAGAATTTTTTGGGGGGTGTCATTTGTGGTATACACATGCCATGTGAGAGAAATAACCTATTACAATGACAATTTTGTGGAAAAAAAATCTTAATTTTGCAAAGAATTGTGGGAAAAAATGACAACATCAAAAAGCTCACCATGCCTCTTACTAAATACCTTGGAATGTCTACTTTCAAAAAAGGGGTCATTTGGGGGGTATTTGTACTTTCCTGACTTGTTCGGGTCGCAAGAAGTGATATAGGCCACCAGTACATCAGATGTGATCAATTTTGTATGATTAGCACCACAGCTTTTAGACTCTCTAACTTTCACAAAGACCAAATAATATCCACTAATTTGGGTTATTTTTACCAAAGATATGTAGCAGTATAGATGGTGGCCAAAATTTATGAAGAAAAATTAATAATTTGCATAATTTTGTCACAGAAACAAAGAAATATGTGTTTTTTTTCAAAATTTTCGGTCTTTTTTCATTTATAGCGCAAAAAATAAAAACCCCAGAGGTGATCAAATACCACCAAAAGAAAGCTCTATTTGTGGGAAAAAAAGGACAAAAAATTAATTTGGGTACAGTGTTGCATGACTGAGTAATTGTCATTCAAAGTGTGAGAGCACCGAAAGCTGAAAATTGGTCTGGGCAGGAAGGGTGTTTAAGTGCCCAGTAGGCAAGTGGTTAAAAGCACTGTAAAAAGTATGAATCAATACAATTTAACAACAGACTATACGAAAGTGTAATTTTACATTTTATTTTCAGTGGCTGCATTTTAGCAGCTGCTATTGTCTTGTGATACACAGAAATTGCCAGCTGTCATTCATTTTGACTGCAGGCAATTGCTGGTAGTATCTGCAGCAGTGGTGGCCTGTCCATAGGGGGTCACTATAAGAGTGTCCGGGCACCGGACACACAGCAGCCAAAGGGAAGCTTCCCAGCTTACAATCAGCTGATTGCAAGCTGGGAAGCTGATTTGCCCGTGTTTAGGGAGGGTTTGGGGCGCAAGCAATGCACCCGTAAACACTCCCATTCTACACTAATTTTTCCCTGGCTCCCTTACTTTTTATTTTATTGGCGGTGTCTGGGCGTTGCTTTTTTGGCACCGCAGAGTCACTTCCAGTTTCCTGGCTCACTCACTGTTGTGCTGTGGAGTCAGAATGGAGTGCGGACTGCGGAGACTGACTGCGGCCAGGACCCTGTGATGTGAGGCTCAGAATCCTCTGTTTGCTCCTATTTTTTCTACTGAGCTGCTCCGCCTCCCCCAGCTTCCGCCCTGCTCACAGTGACTATGGAAGAGTTTGGGAGCTGTGAGTAGGAGAGCCAGGAATAGAGAGACAGAGGATGGTAGTCTGTGCTGGAGGAACAAGAGAACTTAAGGTTATATTAGTTATATTGGTTATATTAGATATAAAAAAATTATAAATACTTTTCCCTTGTAATCACATTCTCTCTGTTCTCAGCTGTATAAGGGGGAGGGGAAGCAGCAGTACACTGAGCTTCCCAGAGAATGGCTGTGCATGTCAGGACAAGTGTGAGTATTGGAGGAGAACACACTGAGTTCCCAGCATGGCTAGAGAACTGACCACAGTGTGCTCTCCTATATATAAGAGGAGGGGGAGCAGGCAGTCTGAGTAGAGCAAGCAGCTGGAGGAAGCAGCTGAACATCCTACACTGATAGACCTGCAATATCTTCTGTGATAACCCTGCCCACCCTGAACCAACAGCCCTTCTCTGCCATCACACACAACTGAGAGTACGGGGAAGACTGACAGGCTTTGGTGGCTGCTTTACTGGATGTCTCCTGGTGCTGTGAGCTGAGCTGAGGAATTGGAGACTCTCTCTCCAGCTTATCATGATCTGTGAGGCTGAGCCTGTATACTATGTCCTGTGATGCTGGAGCTGTATATTCTGTCCTGTGATGCTGAGGCTGTATACTCTGTCCTGTGATCCTGAGCTATATATGCTGTCCTGTGATGCTGAGCTGTATACTCTGTCCTGTGATGCTGGACCTGTATACTCTGTCCTGTGATGCTGGGGCTGTATACTCTGTCCTGTGACGCTGAGCTGTATACCCTGTTCTGTGATGGGGTGTATACTCTGTCCTGTGATGGAGAGCTGTATACTTTGCCTTTTGATTCTGGGCCTGTATACTCTGTCCTGTTATGCTGTGCTATATACTCTGTCATGTGATTCTGGGCCTGTATACTTTGTCCTGAGCTGAGCTGAGGACAAATGGGTGGAATACAGGGGACAGAGTGGGTGGATTCCATAAGGGGTGGGGCTTATGACAAGTGGGATGGGTCAAAAGGAAAGGGTGGGATCTGGTGCCCCCCATCCTAAAACTTCACCAGCCGCCACTGACCAGCAGGGAGACATATATAACCTCTTTCATGCCTCTTGTGAACAAGTTGCCCTCTCTATCCAAGATGTAGACTTCACTGTCCTAAAAAAAATATATATCCCTTTTCCTTAAGGTGTAAGAAGACTGTTGATTCTTGGCCTGTAGAATGTGCTGTGTTGGTCCATTTCATTTGCTTTTTGAGAGGTTGTTTTGTCTCCCAATATACATGTCTTTGCATTCCTCCCTGCACAGCACTGCATATAACTACTGCTTGTATATATATGTCATGGTTATGCAGTGATCTTCCTCTGTTTTCTTACCTCCCCTCATGTGTTCTGACTAAGAGGCCAGCCACTTCCACCTGGTGGTTTTTATAACCTCTCCTCTAAGCGTGGCTCCACCCCAGGCCCTATCAGGGAACCCTATATTAACCTGTGCACTGCAAGCCAGCAGTGCTGATCAACCATTGTGTATCATTGTGTGTTTGGCTTCCTGTTTCCTGCTTGCTGTGGGCTCTATGTTTGACTCTGTTACCGACCTTGGCGTGTTCTCAACGATTCCTGTCTGCTTGTGACCTTGACCTTTTGCATGTCCTCGACCATCCCTGTCTGCCTGTGACCCTGAACCTTTGGCGTGTACTCTGTTGTTCCTGTCTGCTAGTTGCCCTGACCTCTGCCGTATCCCCTTACTATCCTTGTCGTTCCAGCCTGCTGCTTCCTTCTCCTGGCTCTGGTGAACACCTGCTGGCTCTTAGACTCCGCGCCCTGGGGAATCTATGCTCCAGCTCCCATTGGGATCTGTGTTAGTGATCCTGTAGACCTGTGTCCTGAATCTCCCTGGGTACAATCCGCAGCAGTCAGTCCTAAGGTCCACTACCTAGCGGTGCACTTCCGACTCCTACGGAGTGCATCTGTCACCTGGTCTCAGGTGACCTGACAATATGGATGTTGGGTCTTTAAGCTTCTGTTTCACTATACTGCTGGATTTGAGGGGAACAGGTGCAATGTTTGCTAAGAGACCCAAGTAATGACAGTAAGGCTCGGTTCACACTGGGGCGACCTATAAGGCAACTAAGTCCCCTGACAAGTTGTGTCCCATTCAGTGCAATGGAACCATTCTAATCCGAGCAACTCAAGTCGCTCCTGCTTAGGAAAAGGTTCCTGCACTACTTGGGGTGACTTCAGAGCGACTTGCATTGACCAAGACTTAGAGGAACAATGCAGGAGAGCATATTCACTTCTGCACTCCACCAACAGTTCCATACTTGTGACATACCTTTTTTTTATATTCCTTCTTTGTATAATATTTGAGTAGAACAGAAACCAAAAGGGTTTGAAGCTACCTGCCAAGTAAAGGTTGAAATTAATTCTTATGCATATTTATCATTATAAGTTTTAATTATTCACAAGATAATTTAATTACCATAAAAAAAGATTTAATATGCAATATTTCTGTCAATCAAATTACGTGGTACTATAAACTATTGTTCATAGTGTTTAAACTGAACGTCTAAAATACATAATTCATTATATTGGAACAGATTAAATAAAACCACTCCAAAGTGGCATAATTGACTAAAGAAAAGTTCTCAAAGCCTAATCCATTTATTTATGCATGCATCAGTGCAAAAATAAAGTATTATAACAACGCTGGTAAGATTGTAAATGTATTATCATTAACAAAGTATGTTTTGAATGGATTGTGTACATAATCCTTTCTGTCAATTGTAGTCAGAATATACAGTCAGTATATACAGTAAGTATACAGTAAGTATACAGTAAGTATAATAATAAACAGGTATTGAAAACATCACAGTTTTTCTAGGTAAAAACATTTCTAAAGGTGCTATTGACATGAAATTTTCACCACGTCGGTAACAACCCATGCAATCTATGCCCACAAAGAAACCAAAACAAATACGTTCAGAAATTAAGTTATGGTAATAAAATGGAATATCACCGGGAAAAAAGTATTGAGCACATGAAGGGAGGTGCAAAAAGGCATGGAAAGCTAAGACACCAGCTGAAATCTATCAGTATTCAGAAATCAATCCTGCCCCTTGTCAGTGCAAATTAATATCAGCTGGTTCAGTCTCAACTGATTACTAAGGTGTCACACAAGAAACATCTCATGATGGGTAAATGCAAAGAGCTCTCTCAAGACCTTCACTATGGCCATGTGGCCATGGCCATATTGATAAGGGCAGATGATCCGTGTAGCATTTACTTCCTGGAATCCATCTGCCCTTGGGCATGTAGGCAGGAGGGTATAGTTCGCTGAGAAAACTCCTCCTCCCCTCTTGAAGTTTCCTAGGATATATGACATCATTTGCCTAGGCCTGGAAATCAGGAAGTAACTGAAATGTAAAAAAGAGTAGTTTCCTATTTACTAATGCCTCAACCTAGGCAACGACACCACAAAGCTTCTAATCCACTCCCTGGTCATCTCTTGTCTCAATTACTGCAACTCCCTCCTCATTGGCTTACCTTTAAATAGGCTATCCCCACCTTCAGTCCATCAGGAACGCTGCTGCCAGGCTTATCCACCTTACAAGCCGCTTGGTGTCTGCTACCCCTCTTTGCCAATCCCTCCATTGGCTGCCGCTCAACCACCAAATTAAATTCAAGATACTAACCATAACATACAAAGCCATCCATAACTTGGCCCCTAGCTACATCACTAACCTAGTCTCAAAATACCAACCAAATCGTTCTCTTCCCTCCTCCCAGGACTTCCTGCTCTCTAGCTCCCTTGTCACCTCATCCCATACTTACCTCCAGGTCTTCTCCTGAGCCTCTCCCATCCTCTGGAATGCTCTACCCCAATCTGTCCGACTATCTCCTACTTTGTCCACTTTCAGACATTCCCTGAAAACACATCTCTTCCGAGAAGCCTATCTGGCCCCAACCTAACAACTAAATTTATTTTCTCTATCAACACATCCCCCCACAGGTATTACCTCCTGTATCTCTTGACCCTCCCTCTTAGATTGTAAGCTCTAATGAGCAGGACTCCCTGATCCCTACTGTTTTAAAGTGTATTGTAGTTGTACTGTCTACCCTCAAGTTGTAAAGTGCTGAGTAAACTGTCGGCGCTTTATGAATCCTGTATAATAATAATAGTTATTATTATTATAATAATAATGCTAGCAACAAAAGTATTACAAATAGCCAATGTTAAATGAGAGAGTGAAGTTCCACTTTAGACAGGTTTCTATTTGGCACTTATCTTTAAATTGTTAAAATTTGTCAGTATTTGTAAATTTATGTTAGATTTTAAAATAAGCAATATATCAATAAATTATAAAACCATTAGTGTGGATCTGGGATAAATGCCATTAGCTTAGTTCTAAACAGTAAGTAAATGCCCTTCATTTAACCATGTTAATGACAGGATTAGCTGGCTAAGCAAGTTCATCTATATTATTAAGTCATGTCTGTGTTTATAATGAATCACTCTCATTTCTACTTTTTCAGTTTGAGTATTAAAGATGTGTGACAGTGGGCTGGGCTTTGTGTAATGTTTAAACAGCAATGGATGTAAATGCTATGTTTAGTTATTAGGAAAAATTATTGCATTAAATTAGGCGTGTCTTATAATTTATTTATGTTTTATTTGTTTTCTATGCACATTTTATAGGTAGCTACAAGCATGTACATGTTTGGGTGTGTACTCTATACAGCAGTAAATTTCATTAACAAAAAAAATAAAAAATATTTAGACTGGGATTAATAAGAGATTTAAAGTGAACCTGTACTGTCAACCTCCTCCCTCTAACTTCTTCTGCTTTTCTTCGCTCTCTGGACACTGTTTTCCAGCAGAAGCGAGGAGAAGGAGTAGCCTTGTATAGGCAAGTTGCTCTGATCAGATCTTATGCAGGGCTAAGGATTCTGTCCCAACCCATGTGACAGCATGGCTAAAGTACAGGTTCCCTTTCAGTCTTCAGCTGAAACTGAGCTTTGTGATGAGCATCTGAAAGTACACATTACATAGCTGTTTGATAATCCGAAAATTGCCACGCTTAAACGCCAACCAGGCAACCTCAGTTGTCTGAGCAACCAAAGATAATGTCGACAAGGTGCGTTCATGGGATAAACTCATATTCAGCCCATTGCTATTGTAGATGTAACTACTGTGTCTATTTGGTCTCTTTCTGTGATGATACGAGGGGTTGGTTTTAGTTGTCACCTTCCAAACATGGCATCCGATTAGATTATCACCTCATCCACCTTTGCGAATGATGAGCAAACAGATCCTGCATCTCTGCGTTTTTTTTTTTTTCCGACTATCTACACCCACATGGTATGGCTGTTATAGGTAGAGGAAGGTAGAGGAGAGGTGTTGAGAAAGGACTTTGCACTGGCAGAGAGGTAACACCTCTGCCAAGGGTTGGTAGGTGGCGCTGCACAGCATAGTTTCCATGCATATAAATCTTTCTTGTTTAATTACGGCACTGCGTTATTTTAACTGACAATTGCACGGTCCTGCAACACTGTACCCAAATAAAATGTATGTCCATTTTTCTCCCACAAATAGAGCTTTCTTTTGGTGGTATTTGATTTTGTTTTTATTTTTTTTTATTTTTTTTTGCGCTATAAACAAAAAAGAGTGACTATTATTTAAAAAAAAAAAACTCAATATTTTTTACTTTCTGCTATAAAACATATCCAATAAAAAATCAAATATCTTCGTCAATTTAGGCCAATATGTATTCTGTTACATATTTTGGATCTATTTGGCTGCTGAGCAGCAAGGTGTTCTTTGATCTCTGTGTGAGATCTAGCAATCTGGTAATCTGGTAACACTTTGTGGTGAAGAGGCTTCGGTGGCATGGTCTGCTCAAGATTTCCACATAGGAATAGAAGAGTGTGGGGGATTGGATTTTGCCACTAAATTTGCACTTTATTTGGATTTGTTTATTTATAATTTATGCGCCATATATGAAGTTTATATGTTTATTACACTATTGAATTAGCACAGTATTTTAGAAGTATTCACATAATTTGGAATTACATTAATTGGATTTAGTATTATTTATTTAAAGGGACATCACACTCTAATATGTTCTTTAGCTTTACTATATCTCACACCCAGACAGGTGGTAGGTTGCAGCAGTCCCCTAATTTCCTTCATTTGCTTTATTGGATTTAATTTATGGAAAAAAATTCCATGGGCTCCATGACTGTATTCTTTGCTGGTTCTCCTCCTACTTATCCATCTGCACCTTCTACTTTTTATCCAACCGCCTACTTCTTCCTCTCCTCCCTCTTTCTCCATCAAGGTTCTGTTCTTGGACCTTTCTTATTCTCCATCTACACCTCCTCCCTGGGTCAGGCAATAGCCTTCTATGGCTTCCAATACCATTTCTACACTGACCACACCCAAATCTATCTCTCTACCCGTTTGCTCATCCCTTCAGTCTCCTTACGTATCACTAATTTACTAACAGATATATTAGCCTGGATGTCACAACACTTCCTCAAAAGCAATCTATCCAAAACCAACCTCATAATTTTTTCTTCCCCCCCACGTTCCTCTTCCCCTGATTTCTCTGTCAAGTTCGATAGCACTACTATACAAGTCACTCATTCATTCACTCATTCATTCATGCATTCTATCAACCCATCTCCACATGCCAGGGTTCTAGGTGTAATCTTGGACTCATGGCTAATCACTGTCCAAATCTTGCCACCTCAAACTCCGCAACATCTCCAAAATACGCCCCTTCCAAAACAATGACACCACAAAGCTCCTTGTTCACTCCCTGGTCATCTCCTGCCTCAGCCACTGCAACTCTCTCCTCAGGGGATTACCTTTACATAGGCTGTCCCACATTAAGTCCATCATCAATGCTGCTGTCAGGCTCATCCACCTTACAAACTGCTTAGTGTCTGTCAATCCCTCCATTGGCTTCCAATAAATTTCATTCAAAATACTAACAACTTACAAAGCCATCCACAACTCGGCCCCCAGCTACATTACTAACCTAGTCTCAAAATACCAACCTATTTGTTCTCTTTGTTCTTCCCAAGACCTCCTGCTCTCTAGCTCCCTCATCACCTCCTCCCTTGCTCGCCTCCAGGACTTTTCCTGAACCTTTTCCATCCTATGGAACTACCTACCCCAATCTGTCTGACTGTATCCCACTCTGTTTGCTTTTAGATAAGCCCTGAAAACCCTCTTTTTCAGAGAAGCCTATTCTTCCCCGCCTAACAAGTGTACTTTTATGTACTCCATCAGTTCATACCCCACAATTATTTCCTTTTGTATCACTTGACCCTCTCTCCTAGATTGTAAGCTCTAACGAGCATGGCCCTCTGATTCCTCCTGCATTGAATTGTAATGTAACTGTACCATCTGCCCCTCATGTTGTAAAGTGCTGCGCAAGTGGTCAACGCTATATAAATCCTGTATAATAATAATAATGTGTTTTATGAAGGGATTGATTGTTATTATCAAATTTATTTTATTTGTTAGCGCACATTTATCACAATGTGATATAATATTGCTCCCCTGCATTATTATGATTATAAAAGTACAAGCAAGGGTGACTGCCTATTTGCATATGCATGCCTGTAAGAAATAACCATTATCTTAGCTGTCGCCTATTTGTACAAATACATTTATCCTTATTCATTTGTGTCTTTTCCGCTGATCTTTCGCTTGGATGGGTTAAACGGCCATAGTCATTAGAAATGTAAATTGGATGACCCACAAACATATTCTGCATTGACTTAAATGTTTTGTGGAAACTAAAGGGATTAGCACAGCACAGTTATTTTTTCTCATGGCAGCGCTGGTCTTTGATGTCAGATGCTGCAATTTCCAATGGACTGCCTGCTTCTTCAGATCTCTGGCAAATTTACAAACCTTAAGGCATGAAAAATAATGTGTATGTGGTTTGTGGTTTTCTCTTTGCTGCCTAATGTACATCAGGGGTCAAGTCCTGGGGAAAAAAGTGTGGGAACTCCCACCCAAGATCCACTCCCCCACCAAAAAAAAAAAAAAAAAAAGATACGCTCATATGCATATATATATTTCACATAAAATACAGTGACTGCAAATGCGACATGCTACAAGAGATGACCAGACTGCGAATGCGACTACAGGAGATGACCAGACTGCGAATGCGACATAGTACAGGAGATGACTAGACTGCGAATGTGACTACAGGAGATGACCAGACTGCGAATGCGACATAGTACAGGAGATGACCAGACCGGGAATGAGACTACAGGAGATGACCAGACCGCAAATGCGACTACAGGAGATGACCAGACCGCGAATGCGACTACAGGAGATGATCAGACTGCGAATGCGACTACAGGAGATGACCAGAGTGTGAATGCGACTACAGGAGATGACCAGACTGCGAATGCGACTACAGGAGATGATCAGACTGCGAATGCGACTACAGGAGATGATCAGACTGCGAATGCGACTACAGGAGATGACCAGACTGCGAATGCGACTACAGGAGATGACCAGACTGCGAATGCGACTACAGGAGATGACCAGACTGCGAATGCGACTACAGGAGATGACCAGACTGCGAATGCGACTACAGGAGATGATCAGACTGCGAATGCGACTACAGGAGATGATCAGACTGCGAATGCGACTACAGGAGATGACCAGACTGCGAATGCGACTACAGGAGATGACCAGACTGCGAATCCGACTACAGGAGATGACCAGACTGTGAATGCGACATACTACAGGAGATGACCAGACTGCGAATGCGACTACAGGAGATGACCAGACTGTGAATGCGACTACAGGAGATGACCAGACTGTGAATGCGACTACAGGAGATGACTAGACTGTGAATGCGACATACTACAGGAGATGATCAGACTGCGAATGCGACATAGTACGGAAGATGACCAAGTAGCTAGTTTTAAAATTGAAACCTGTCCTCAGCCCCTTTATGGCACCTCCTTTACATTCCTGTCCTCACCCCCTTTGTAGAACCCCCCTTCACATTCCTGCCCTGCCTCCCTTTTATATCACCTCTCCTCATTCCTTTCAGTTTCTGATACTTTCCCCCTCCCTCCTTCATAACAGTGCCCTCTTCCCTGTCTTACCTTACACAGGACACAGCAAATGACATCGGAAGTGCAGCAAAGGGATGGACAGAGGGCGGGACCTGCCCCAGTTAACTGATTGGTTGATAGAATGCAGAGCAGTTCTATTAACCAATCAGTTAACTGAGCCAGCCCCTGCCCTCCGTGCATCACTGTGCTGCTCTTCCGATGTCAGCTCGGTGAAGACAACGCAGCTAGCAGACTGTGCTAGAGCCTCGAGCGGCTCTGGTCCTGCAAAGGGAACGGCGTTCCTGCTGTGAAAAAAGTGCGGGGACGCCGTTCCCACGCGTTCCCGCAGGACTCGAGCCCTGATGTACATACAAGTCTTAAAGGCATTATTCCTTGAGCTTCAGTGTCATAGCCTGGTGGCCTCATATGGATATTCAAAAATAGTTTTACATACAAAAAAAGGAACTAATGGTGTTATCTATCTATCTATCTATCTATCTATCTATCTATCTATCTATCTATTGATCTATCTATCGATCTATCGATCTACCTAACTTCTAAGTGATGTTTTCTGTGCAGTCACTTAAAGTGGTATTAAACCCAAAAACAAAGTTCTTATTTTGGGGCCTTTTTTCCTTTATTTTCACATGTTGATCTGGTCAGTAAGTCTGTTTTTTCAGCTTCCAAGCTGCCTAACAAAAATAGCAGTCAGAGGGTTGAGATAAACCATTTAACACTGACAGTGGTGCTTACAATCAGGGCTGGACTTACCATTGGGCTTGACTGGGCTCAAGCCCATGGGCCCTGCACAATAAGGGGCCCCGTCGAGTGTACTCGGCTCCGCTCCGCTCACAGTCACGCCCAGTCCCGCCCTATGATGGGCATAACACAGGGACTGGGCGTGACTGTGAGCCGAGCTAAGTACACTAGGCTACTCTTGGCTCCGCTCGGGACTGCAAGAGGACCCGAGAGCCGCCGAGATATACAGGACTCTGTATCTCGGCGGCGACATTTTTAAACTTCAAGACTGCAATGACAAGGCTGCAAATGACACTGGACAAGGCTGCAGATGGATGGGTAAGGCTGCAGATGGACACTGATAAGGCTGCATTGATTGGCATTTAAATGTAAGTTTTTTTCCTTAAACTTCCCTCCTAAACTTGGGTTGCGTGTTATACGCCGATAAATACGGTAATGTATAGAAGGTAGGGCCCGAAAGTGACTGAAGCCCTGGGGCCCCCACCACCCTAAATCCCGCCCTGCTTACAATGATCAGCCTTTATTCATTTATGTAAAACCTGTACCCCAAAAGGAAAAAAAAAAAACAGTTGCTTAATAAGTGCTGGAGTTCAGCTTGAATTTGTTAGGCCGGCCATACACAATTCGAACCATTAATGAACAGGCTGAATGTATCAAGTTGATCGATCAATCAACTTGGATACAACCAGCCTGCCAGATTCGCTTCCAATCATCGCAAGCTGCTGCTATAGCTGCTAGCGTCAGTCACTGTCTTCTCCCGGCGGGGTCCAAATTAACACTATTGTAGTCGACTAAAATACAACTAAAACAATTCAGTTTAATAACATACGACTAAAACTAAAATGGCATTTTAGTTATAAGACTAAAATACGACTAAAACTAAAATGGCATTTTAGTCAAAAGACTATGACTAAAACTGAATCGAAAATTAACACTACTCTGCTGCCCATTTCTAAATCAGCAACACAGTTCCATCCAGAGCCTATAATAATAATAGCACATTGAAGTTTAAACATGTATTGCACTGTTGAACTACAAGTAGCATAAAGATAAGTAAGGCATCTACTAAGCTGCTGAAATAGAAAAAAAATAAGAAAAAGGCTTTTCATATATTTTTTTCTTAATATTTAATGTCGGTAATATAGACAGGTAATATGTGCAATTGCATTACAGTTTTTTGTATTTTAAAGTTGCATTTCTGTTTGTCAAAAAGCACTATTTTTGTTTGTTTATGAAACTTGGTTTTATTTATAAAGACGTTACATATCACAATGGCTAAACCTGTGTCTGTAGTGCATGTTAAAAACTTAATACCATAAATAATAACATGTTGTTGTATTTTTACTCCAGAAGTATATAATTAGTTTGGAAATTCTAGAGAAATGTTTAAATAATGCATTACAATTTAACTAAACCCATGAGATTTTAGTTGACTAAAATCTACTGTACATTTTAGTCGACTAAAATATGACTAAAACTAAAACAATTCAGATGACTAAATTACAACTAAAACTAAAATGGCATTTTAGTGAAAAGACTATGGGACTTATTTACTAAAGAAAAATCCACTTTGCGCTGCAAGTGCACTTGAAAGTGCAGTTACTCTAAATCTAAGGCCCCTTTCACACTGGGGCGATGCGGCTGTCGACGGTAAAGCGACGCTTTACCATCATTTTACCGGCCGCTAGCAGGGTGGTTTTAACCCCCGCTAGCGGCCGAAAAGGGGTTAAAACTGCCCGCAAAACGCCGCTGCACCTGCTGTATAGCCGCGCTGTCCCATTGATTTCAATGGGTAGGAGCGGTTTAGGAGCGGTGAATACACAGCTCCTTCACCACTCCAAAGATGCGGCTAGCAGGACTTGTTTCACCGTTCTGCTAGCACACCGCTCCAGTGTAAAAGCCCCTCGGGCTTTCACACTGGAGTGAAAGGGGCCGTTTTTTTTTTCAGGCGCTACACAGGCGCTATTTTTAGCGCTATAGCGCCTGAAAACCGTCCCCAGTGTGAAAGGGGCCTTAGGGGTAGATCTGAAATGAGTGGAAGCTCTGCTGATTTTATCATCCAATCATGTGCAAACTAAAATGCCGTAGACATCGATGCCGCTATTTCTGCAAATATCTCCTGAACGATGCCACTATTTCTGCAAATATCTCCTGAACCTTTTAGGTTTGGGAGATATTTCTTGCAACTACAGTTAAGCCTAGGCTTAACTGTAGGTTATAGTTTTTGTACTGGGTTTACAACCACTTTAACACTACAGCAACATGCAAGCAAGCCCTACTTTTAACACCTGCTGGAGCTTGCCCATCATACAGACTGCTAATAACATTTAGGTGCAGAAACTGAACACTACAGAAGATGACAGGTGATACTGTCAAAGAGCAAACATGACAAAGAGACTGAACACTAGAGAAAAAAGATGACTGATACCATCAGAGCGTAATCATGACAAATAGACAGAACACTACAGAGCAAAGATGATAGATGATATGACCAGAGAGAAACCATGACACATAGGGGTAGTTTACTAAGCCTTGAGTGTGCAAAATCTGGTGGAGCTTCCAGTTTTCTTTTTCTGTGTCAATGCTTAAAGCAGAGCACCAGCCCCCCCCCCCCCATCAAAATAGTTTTTAAATCTAGCTACAGTATTGTTGCTGCTGACTTTTAATATTAGGACACTTACCGGTCCCAGGGTCCTGCAATGTCAGCACGGCATCAGATTTTTCTATCGCCTCTTGGGTGCTGCCGACGCCATTCCTTGTAAGGAAAACTTGCAGCTTCCTTACTTAAACACGCTTAACTTTATGAATGGCCTGGTGGTGGGGAAAAGAAGAGGGGCTCCGAACGTCCAGCGGTGAGGTCTCCTGGAAGTGGGAATGGGTACCTGTCAAAAACAGGTACCCGCTCCCCTCGAAAGGTGGCAAATTTGGCACCGGAGGGGGGAGGAGACAGATAAGCTGAGCTTCCATTTTTGAGTGGAACTCTGCTTTAACTGAACAAGCTGACCTTAGAAGCTGATTGGTTACCATGCATAGTTGCACCAGAGTTCACACTCTCCAGTTTTAGTAAATCAACCCCATAGAATGAATACTACAGAACAAAGATGATAGTTGATACTGTCAGAGAGCAACCATGGTACAGATACTGAACACTATAAAACAAAGATGACAGATGATGCAGCCATGATGCAGAGACTAAATGCTAAAAAGACGACAACTGATATTATCATAAAGCAGCCCTCCAGAACTAAGAAGACAGCTGATACAGTCATAGAGCAACCATAAGTAAACTAGAACTGACCACAACTATCTCCAGGGAAAAGCCACAACTACAGGTAGTGACCATCACATTAACGCAGTTAAAGAACAAGACAAAGAGCAAGCAACACATCAACAGAGGAACAGAATTTGTGTTTCTGTGAAATAAATGTGAAGATTTTTGATGTTTCTGGTTCTCGGCAGCCAAATCCAGTATACCGTCTCACTCCCAGATGATGATCACTTTCTCCACACTTGTGGGTGGATGGTTGTATGCTGCATGAGGAATCTCAGGAGGAAGACTAGTCGAGCTTCATGCCCACATTTCATGCTGTCAGCTGTAGGCAGAATACAGGCAGGCAGCTTTCTTCAAACAGAACTGCAGAGATAGAAAACATACTTCGATTTGTATATGCCTGCCAGTTAGACTTTGCCAGTGATAAACAAACTTTATTTTTCAGCACTGTGACTAGTACATATTTGCATATTTTATACAGTGCCGAGATCCACTTACCTTATCCATCTGTTGCTCTATGGGATTTTTTATATCTACTTACTGAGAGAAATCATTCTAACATTCATTCATGTTGTGTATATTTCTTTGTGTATTTAAAAATGCCACATGCTAGTATTAAAAAAACAACAAAAAACATATATACTGTACGTGGGTCCACATCCTTCAACCTGCAAAACCTTTAATGTACAAAACGGTACATAGGTACATAGGTACATTAGGTACGTAGGTACGTAGGTGATAAAAGAGTTTAAAGTTTGTGTTAAACTATAATTTTTGGTTGCTATAATGATGAATTTCACAGCTCATATCAAAAAAAAACAGCAATGTTCCTAGTATAGACTGTTTATTATAAGCAAGGAATCAACAGCAGAAATGACAAAAGAAATTTAATGTATATTGTGTATGGTGCAGTTTTTGGTTTGTGAATAACAAATATTTTTCTCATGTATCAATGTACCCTAAAGCTAAACTCTAGAAGAAAACCTCTGTTGGCTTTTTATTGCTGTCTGCCCTCAAGTGATGGGAAATAATGAAAAATCTCTCCAGCAAGGAGTTTTTAGTATAGCGGGGAACGTTTAGAACCTCTGCGAAATTTTATTGTTGTCTGTGCTCTCTTTCAGTGACCCCTGTTGCCTTTATAAAAAAAAAAAAAAACGCTGGATGAAAAACGCTGATAATAGCGTTTTTATGCCAGTTTGTTGTAGCATTTTTAGAAGCATTTAGGAGCATTAGCCTTTTATTAGCATTTTTACAGTACATGAAGGAAAACAAAAAAGCTTGAAAAAAAGCTTTTAGGAGCATTTAGCACTTGTTTCTGCTGGGAAAAAGCCCCTAAAAACTCTACAAAAAGACATTTCTTTCTGAAACTAAATGCTGAAGCTTAAAAAATGCTTCTAGCATAAAATAGTGTGTACGGACACATAGGATAACACTATTAGCTTCTAGGAGCTTAAAAAAAATGTTAGTGTGCATGGAGACTTAAAAGGAAATCTCTCCAACTGACTACTGTAAGTTTTAATAAAAAATGTTTTATAGACGAGGGTTTTAAAGGAATTTTTTTTTTAGTTAAAATAAGAAAGAGGTTTATACTTACCTGTTCTGTGCAATGGTATTTCACAGAGTGGCCCCATACCTCCTCTTCTACTGACGCTCTCTTTTACACCTCTCCTGGACGTGCCCCCTAAGCAAGCTATGTGCTATGAGGGCACCTCATTTATGTAAAACCTGTATCCCAAAAAAATAAAAAATCAGTTGCTTAATAAGTGCTGGAGTTCAGCTTGAATTTGTTAGGCCGGCCATACACAGTTCGAATGAGCTGGGCTGTGTGTGTCCTTAGACACACACAGTTTAGCTTGGCCACACCCCCGCTCCCTCCTCACAGGATTTGACTAGCAGCAGCTGGAGCCTATGGCTCCTGCCTGAGTCTCCTGTGAGACCAGGAAGTGAAGAAAAAAGAGCTGCAGCCGGGCACAGTGCTGGAACGAGAGAAGACTTTGAAAGGTGTTTGAGGGCACAACAAGTGGTAAATATTTTTTTAGAACCACTTTAAGTTGTAGGGCATTTAAAGAAGTCTCCCCAGAAAGAATGTGTTTTCTAGAATATGTTAGATGGGTGGATTGGATACTAAGCTAGCATGGTCAACAACATATTGCCCCCCTTCTCCTACCACTGTCCGAGCATGCTGCTCACAAAAAACAAATATGTAGTGAAAGATGAGTCAACACAATGAGTAGTTACAAGTTGCATCCTATGGAGTTACACCTGCGCACAGCACAATCTATGAAGAATGGAGCAACTTTGAAAAATGTTTACCATTTCTACATTTGTCTCTTGGGACAACCCACCTGGTAATAACGGGAAGAGCTGCGATTAAACAATAACAGTGATAAATAATTCTTCCTGTCAGGTAGACCTGTTTATTAAAGTCAATGATTTACCAAGCAGCTCATTTGCTGTTTTTTTTTTTCTTCTGCAGAATCAAGCATGAGAACATCGTTGCCTTGGAAGATATCTATGAGAGTCCCAGTCATTTGTATCTGGTCATGCAGCTGTGAGTAGATATTAATTACAATTTAGAACAGAAAATGTTCTCAATTGATATGCAAGATATATCCCTGCTGATCCTTCAAATTCCTCTCATAATAACTCATATATAGAGGTACTGTTTGATAAATAACCACTGTGCTACTGTCATAGCCTGTAGGTATAATTTGCTGGGTTGCTATGGTAACCACAGCGTTGTATACCTTATTTCATTATTCACGTAATTAACAGGAATACATTTGTAGAGTTATTTATTTTATTTTAAGTTTGTGACTTTTAACCAGTTGAAATGAAACTCGGTCTTCTTGCAAACTCCTGATTGTGCTTCTTAGATTGCAAAAAAATCCTTTGTCGCTGTGTCCTGGGATTTCCTCCTTTTTATCCTTCTTAAGTGGGGACATGGTCTCAGTTTTCTTAATGGATCCAAGCTCTCTACACCGTTCCAGTTGCATACCTCAAACATCTATACAAATAATTTTCTAGTTGCCATCGATCCGTTTGCCTTACTCTTTTTACTTGCGACAGAAACCTTAAAGTGTACTTCAGGTCAAAATAAAAAAAATACATATGATGTACATTTCTGTAATACTTTCACATTTCTCCAGGTTGTATCCCCTTCAAGATTCTGCAAAACAACTGTTGATGTTGCCAGAAATGCACGTGGCTCCTTAGTCCTGTTGTGGGTTGATAACACACGGCATTTTCACAGAGTAATATAAGCAGGGCCTTCTTTAATATTGACTGGACCCTGGGCAAACATTTTCTTGGGCCCCCTCTTCTGTGCATTTTGCTTTCCACCTGCTCTGAGACATACAATAAATAGCAGTTAGACTCAAAATCAGTTTACTGAATCAGATCAGGCAGCGATTGTGATTGGTTGCCAGAGGTTACAGTGTATCATTACCGCTCACTGACTGGCTGCTAGAGGTTACAGCACACATTATGGCTCACTGTTATTTTCTAGCGGTTACAGCACATGACTTCTGCTTGTTGATTGGTTGCTAGAGATTACTGTAAATCAATACTGCTAACTGATTCATTGCTAGAGGTTACTGAGCATCTATACCACTCACTAATTGGTTGTTAGAGGTTACTGCACATTATTAACCACTTAAGAACCGCCGTATTGCCATTATACGTCATCACAATAGCACCGGCAGGCACAAGCACGTAGATGTACGTGCCTGCCTTCCAGCGGGTGGGGGGTCTGATCGGACCCCCTCCCGCTGGATACGGCGGTCCGTTTCCCTCCAGGAGCGATCCGTGATGAGGGGATGGCCGTTGGTTTCTGGCCACCCCCTCTGGATCGCTCCTGGCCAATGACGAGCTTCCTCCCACTGTGTATTGTTTACACAGGAAGGAGGAAGTGATGTCATTCTCCTCGGGGCGGTCTTTTTGACCGGACTACGAGGAGAAGACTAAAAGTAAGTGCACCAAAACACTACACTGACACATAGGTACACATAGGTACACAACCCCCCCCCCCCCTTAGTCACAGTGTCACTGATTGCATTGATCATTTCTTTACTGATCAATGCATTCAGTGTCAGTTGTAACAGTTAAAACTGTCAGGGCAGTTAGTGTTAGGTCCAGGGTAGCCCCCTATCACCCCCCAATAAAGATTTAACCCCCTGATTGCCCCTAGAGTTAACCCTTTCACCCCCTTTTACCAGTGTCACTAAGCAATCATTTTTGGGATCGCTGCATTAGTGTCGCTACTGTGGCTAGGTAGCTAGTTATTTTTTTAGGTTCACCGCCAGGTTTTTATATTGCTAGGTACCCCAATATACTACCCAATAATGGTTTTAACCCCCTGATTGCCCCTAGTTAACCCTTTCACCCCCTTTTGCCAGTGTCACTAAGCGATCATTTTTCTGATCGCTGCATCAGTGTCGCTACTGTCGCTAGGTAGCTAGTTATTTTTTTAGGTTCACCGCCAGGTTTTTATAGCGCTAGGTACCCCGATATACTACCCAATAATGGTTTTAACCCCCTGATTGCCCCTAGTTAACCCTTTCACCCCCTTTTGCCACTGTCACTAAGCGATCATTTTTCTGATCGCTGCATTAGTGTCGCTAGTGTCGCTAGGTAGCTAGTTTTAGTTGTAGGAACTC
Source organism: Lithobates pipiens (assembly GCF_037356315.1). Classification (NCBI taxonomy): domain Eukaryota; kingdom Metazoa; phylum Chordata; class Amphibia; order Anura; family Ranidae; genus Lithobates; species Lithobates pipiens. The sequence continues at coordinate 157,331,952 of NW_027507903.1, forward strand.
TGTGCCAGTGGACAGAGCCCATTCACTTTTCTGTGGGAACAAAAAACAATGGTCCTTCAGGCGGTGCATAATAGCTCACATCAGCCTTGTTGAAAACAGAAACCAACAAGTTAGAGGACAGATAGATGATTCACTGCACATCATTCTCACAGTCATCTGCCTGATGACAGCAAACTTAATGAAGATTTTAATTGTTTTCCCACTCCATTCTTAGCATGCCTCTTCTAACGTTATCTGTGTACTACACAGTCTCTATAAGAGAGAATGTTAATGCTTGGAATTATTTGTGTATGACATTTTTAAATATTTTTTTTACTTTTGCACATACATTTTTTCCAAACTTTATGACTGGGTTTTCTTAAATTTCTGCTTAAAAACAAAAACAAACAGTTCATTTGGCTTTGAGTCATTCAGTGTATCAGAGATTCATGCAGGCCATACATGGCCGAATTCCAAATGAGTTTTCTTTCGAAAATCACAAATTTTATAGGTTTTGTGATCCAATGTGCCACCATTGATTTCGAAATTCAACCAACCAAGCCTTCAATTTCACCTCAAGAATTTTCATGGCCAGAAATCTTCTTTTCTTTCCAGGTCACAGCTCATGCACATTTCTTTTTCGATTTTCACGCACGATTCTCACATCATTGATTATTTTGTTTTCAAAAAGTTTCCAACATGCCCTATCACTCAGATTTGATGGCGGCACAAAAAACGACTGTTGCTGTGGCCCACTAATGGGTGAAATTCAATCAAAAATTCTTAGTTACTATTTTCGAAAGAAAATTCTTTCAGAATTTGACACGCGTTTCGTCAGTTTAGGCGACTCGTCAGATTTTGTAATGGATGTGACGTTCCGTCGCCACCATCTTAGTACACCCTGCGCTTGTCCACAGTAAGGATACAGTGAGAAGGTGTCAAGTGGGCATCTTGTTACACCCACCAGAGTCTTGCATTTCACACTTATTTTTAACAGTAAACTCAGCTTATATAATGACATTCAGTATTTTGAAATCTGTCAGACTGTTTTGATGTTGATTTTTCAAAGCAGCAGTGTTCTGTCAGAAGAGCAAACCTGTGAGATCAACAGGCTTGCCTCTGCTTTTAAAATTCAACATCTAAACAGTCAGATGGATTTTTAAATAATGTATTTCACTATATAAACTCCGTTTACTGTTAAAAATAAGTGTGAAATGCAAGACTCCGGTGGGTGTAACAAGATGTCCGCTTGCTGCCTTCTCACTGTATCCTTACTGTGGATGAGTGCGGGGTGTAGCAAGATTGCTGTGACGGAATGTCACTTCCATTACAAAATCTGACTGGTCGCCTAATCTGACGAAACACCAGTTTTATCAAGTGGTCTGCACATCAGGGAAAATTCAATCACCTGCTGTAGGCTAACACAGAGTTCATTTTATACAAACATTAACCACTTGCCGACCAGCGCACGACGATGTACGTCGACAGAATGGCACAGGCAGGCAAATGGGCGTACATGTACGTCCCTTTAAATTTGCCGCCCTGCCATCGGGAGTGCGCCGCCGGCGGCGCGCTCCCGCGCTGGTCGGGACCTCCGTGAGTCCGGTCGCGGGACCCGCGGACTCGATCGCCGCGGGAATCCCCGCGATCGTCTCACGGAGCGGCCGAATGAAGAAATGCCGTTGTAAACAACATTTCTCCATTCTGCCTAGCAACTAGTGACGCTGATCTCTGCTCCATGTGATTGGAGCAGAGATCAGTGTTCACTAAATGAAAGCCCAACCCCCCCACAGTTAGTAACACACCCCTAGAAACACTTAACCCCTACACTGCCACCCACTGGTTAACCCCTTTACTGCCAGTGTCATTTACACAGGAATCACTGCATTTATATAGCAGTGATTATTGTATAAATGACAATGGTCCCAAAAATGTGTCAAAAATGTCCGATGAGTCCCCCACAATGTCGCAGTCACAATAAAAATCGCTGATCGCGGCCATTACTAGTAAAAAAAAAATAATAAAAAATTATTAATAAAAATGCTATAAAACTATCCCTATTTTGTAAACGCTAAAACTTTTGCGCAAACCAATCAATAATCGCTTATTGCGATTTTTTTTACCAAAAATATGTATAAGAATACGTATCGGCCTAAACTGAGGGAAAACAATTTTTTATATATATTTTTGGGGGATATTTATTATAACAAAAAGTAAAAAAATAATGTGTTTTTTTCAAAATTGTCGCTCTATTTTTGTTTATAGCGCAAAAAATAAAAACCGCAGGGGTGATCAAATACCACCAAAAGAAAGCTCTATTTGTGGGAACAAAAGGACATCAATTTTGTTTGGGAGCCACGTCGCACGACCGCGCAATTGTCAGTTAAAGCGACGCAGTGCCGAATCGCAAAAAGTGGTCTGGTATTTGACCAGCAAATTGGTCCGGTCTGAAAGTGGTTAAAGTGACCCTGTCAGAGAGTCAATAATATTTTTAAGGCATTACCTGGAGCAGAGGTGGTCCGTGCATTGTGGGTGCACGGGCACCGCCCCTTGACATCTCCGCCTCCCTCCCTATTCATGTGCCCAGCCCCTTTCAGGACGCCAGACACATGACACATGAAATACTATGGCGGGGATAGGCAGGGGGTGTGTATTTTGAAGCATGTGATTAGAGCCAGAGGTTCTAATAGGCTTATAAATAGGGTGGGCTTGGGGCGCAGAGCACTGCATCCCAATACCACCCTGTTGTATAGCATAGCAAATTAATTTTCAGTATTTTCATAGTAACATTCCTCCCTGCCTATCAGGAGGCAGGTCAGTGAGACCTGTCTCCCAATTGGCCAGAGCATTAGATGCCTAAGGCTTTGGCGCAAGAGGAGACACGGCGGAGGAAGCCTGAAGACCAGCCGAGAGGACACAGGAACTGCAGCCGCCGCTTCCTGCTGAGGAAGAGAGCCCTTGAGGAAGTGAGCCACCACTTCCCACCACGGAGGAGAGCCACCGAGGAGGAGAGCCCCGTCACTCCAGGAGAGGAGTGGTAAGTGCCGCCGGACCAGCCGGGGGGAAGGGGGGTTAGTGAATTGACAGTTGAGCCTTGCTGCATTTAATGGGCAAAAGTGGCTGCATTTGACGGGCACAAGTGGCTGCATTTGATGGGCACAAGTGGCTGCATATGATGGGGCACACGTGGCTGAATATGATGGGGCACACGTGGCTGCGTATGATGGGCACAATTGGCTGCTTATAATGGGCACAGTGGCTGCGTTTGATGGGCACAATGGCTACATTTGATGGGCACAATGGCTGCATTTGATGGGCACAGTGAGGCTGCAATTGGTGGGGGGGGTTCAGGATTTTTCAGTTTGTTTGCGCCCCCCCAAAAATTTTGAGCACCCCACCACTGACCTTCAGCAGGTTTATACATACCTGTCCATTGGCTTGTTTGCTAAAACTTCATCTTGTAGCAGAGCTCCCATTGCTCTGAAATTTGGAAAGTCTAAAGGCAGGGTACTTACCAATTCAATAGAATAATATAGAATAGAATGTTTGAATAAACTTTAAGTCAAGTGACGTCATTAGTGTGTGGCCTTTCTCCTCACATCTGTTTATATGTATTGTTTTTCAGTAATTTTTATCGTTATTTAATAACAAATAGGTTAGTCATGGTCAGTTGCTTAAAGGAAACCTGACAGACATTTTAAATATAAAAAGTACAACACATGCTTCCTATTATATTTACTAGCCAGAAAAGCTTATTTTGCGACCCTCTGACTTCAGGCCCAGTATGAAATTGAGATCAGAGAGGGGCATATTATAGGCTTTCATTCCTAAATGAACCTGTTCCAAAGTTTTGTACCTGGAATTCTCGCCACTAATAGCACTTCCTGTTGCAGGCTGGCAGCACAAAGTCACTTGGCAACAACTCGCAGCAGCATTGTCAGTTTGCTGTGTGAGCTCCTTCTTTTGATTAGTAGCCAACGCCAAAGAAAAGAAGCATGCATTGCAACCTGCTGCTAATTTCAAGGCAGTGGTTCACCATTGTCAGCCTGCAACAGGAATTTCTATTACTGGCCTGATCTCCAGGTATGAAACTTTGCAACCAATTTACAAATCTCTATAAAGTAAGGCATAATGAAAAAATTATATTTTGGATTTATGCATACTTTAAATGCTTAAAATGTTTGTGACGCGGCCAACGCCAAACGTGTAGCAGCTTTTTAAGTCCAGGCTCCCTTTATTGAGTGGTCAGAATCACCCCTTCCAGCAGGTTGGTCGTAGCCTTAGAATCCTGCAAGTGTTTACCAAAAAGTTCCAATATAGAAGGATCAGTAACCCAGGCCATTTACCTATGGGTCATTGTTACACAGTTCAACATTGTAAGGGGCCATTTTTACTTGTGGGGCCTCTCCATTCCTAGCAGCTCCAGGCACTGTACAATCAGTGGTTGTGTTCCACCAGGCCAGCAGGATGCTGTAGTGCTGTAGCCCCAAATGGCCTCCTCTCTTTAATTAATTTGAGACCCAAGAGCTTTTCTCTATCATGGTGCCCTCCCTTTTACAGGCAAACTACTTCTTCCCCAGTTCCCCAGAGAACTCATTAGCACTCTCACTCACTCTTCATCCCATCACATTACATACACAGAGGGGAAGATTTACTAAAACGTATGTAACACAGGTGAGGTAGGGTAGTTGTTCCTCCTAATGTCCCTATTAAATATAGAACGGAAGAGAGAATCCTTCATAGTTCAGACATGACATGTAAAAGGTAGATATAAAACGAACATCTTACTAGTACTGCCATAGCAAGTTATTCAATGTTAGGGGGAGATGAGCGCCACACTGCAACTCTCAGTGAGCGTATGCACATCCCACTGGCACTGGACCTCACACTATGGGGTTGATTTACTAAAGGCAAAAAGACTGTGCACTCTGCAAGTGCAGTTGCTCCAGAGCTTAATAAATGAGCAAAAGCTCTGCAGTCTTTCATCATCCAATCATGTGCAAGCAAAAATGCAGTTTTTTTTAATTTTACCTCATTTACTAAGCTCTGGAGCAACTACACTTGCAGAGTGCAATTGCACTTTGCAAAATTCACAGTCTTTTTGCCTTTAGTAAATCAACCTCTATGAGTTTCATCATGGACTTCATCAGGACAAGTAACTAATGGTAAAACCCTTTATTGCTTCCCCTGTAAAGCACAGGCTTGGTTTGCAGGTAAGTGCCACATATGCGATGCATACTAGCCCATTATGCTTTTACTTTGAAGGGGAAAGCAGGGGGAAAAAGAGGAAGTAAAACCCATCAGGGTTTACGTCCTCTTTAAGGACTAGGAACTCTCAGTCCCTTCGAAAATAGTACAAAGTGTTGTAGTCTTCATACCGGAGTATCTCCAACTACTTTGTAGACACTGAACCTAGCTACACTATCTGCAGGATCTACTAGCCCACCTTGCTGCTTCTTCACCAGCCCACCAAGCTACTCTGAAGATCTCCCACAGCAAGGGAAAGGAAAGATTATGTGCAAAGCTGTCTTCTAGAAAGGCTTGCTCCATATGTCAGTTTCTCCCATTGTGAATTCCTAGGTGTACGCTGCTTCTTAGGCAAGATTTATTTCAAGCCAGCCTAAGCTTCAGTCTGAGGCAGAACCCCCCCCCCTTGCCCCCCCTCCAAGACCAAGCCTCCCTTCCAAGGCCACCGGCAGTCTCCTCAGCACTCAATCTTCCTCCCGACTCATCCATATTTAAGGCTTAGCCACCCTGCCAGGCCCACTGCCTGGGAATTAGCCAAGTATGCAGATCAACCCTCCTGATCTCTGCCCACTAACGTATAGAAACTTCTCCAGAAACTTCCAGAAACAGGGAGAGGCACCAGAGACCTGCCTGTCTGAGTCATCCAGTCTGACCTGCAATACACTCTTGACCCAGATTCAAGACTCATTTTACCATGAACCAATGAATTTGTCTTCACAACTCTAGTAGCACACTAGAGGGTGCTACAGACGCAGTGCACAATATTTATATATCATGCCTGTGCCAAAATGGCTGAAAAATTATGCAGGAATTCGTTGACTATAAAAGGCACCAGGTTCACCCAGATGGCCACCGAGAACCCACTGCTGTGTATAACCCACCTGTAACACCCTACTACCCGTTTACTTCAGAAGTCTTTTCCTTGCCTGAGTGGCCTAAAGCTGCACCCCTGACCTGTAAACCTTGTTAGATGGGACAGACATTGTTCTGTAGGGTAGAAATGCCTTTTATGGCAGTGAAATGTAGCGAGCACTACAGAGAAATACTTGTTAAGAGTACATTTTTGTACTTGGCGTCCAGCTGAAATGTTTTCCATGTAGAAACATTTATTGTAATCATTGACACCCACACAAATTATTGGTGAAGCACTTGACTGCTCTGAACTAAATTGTTACATAAGCACACTTCAATACACTTGTACTCCTGCTGTGCTTGTCAGTTTCTTATTATGCCTGCAGATAGTAGGCACCTTCAGAATAAAAGATCAGTCTGTCTCACATCATTTTCTACCTGAAGCTCTTATGTTTAATAAACAAAGCGCACCTTTTATTTAATGGAATTGTGCTAATTCAGCATGCAGTATTCACTTTTTTGTGTTAAAATACACATTCGATTCAAAATGATTCAATTCAAAACCAAAGAAAAACAATAAAGGTTGGTGTGTTTGCATTTTGCTGTGGAACTGTGTGTTATTTATTTAAAGCAGCCCAGTCCAGACAAAAATAAGGCAATACAAATAAATAGCGCATAGATACCCCACTCACCCTTTAGACGAAATCAAATAAAAAACATTACTTGTTTGTTGTTTTTCTGCTGCTAGATGTCCTCGGTCGGATGGCCAGCATCATTGTACCCACTTCCTCTGAGCCCAGGTCACCTTGGACTCACCTCAGCCTGTGAATAGACAGTGAAAGGAGAAAGAATACAGTGATGAGCTCTTCTATGTGTCACTCTGCTTTCCCCTCCTATGAGCATGCTCTTTGTTAGCACACAAACTGGTTTTCTCATTGTACTGCTGCTTCCTCTCACACTTTACACACTGCTATAAAGGAACTGATACCAGGTCTAATACAGGTACCTACACTGCTTGCAGTAAACAAATTAACCACTTCAGCCCCGGAAAAATGTACCACCTTCCTGACCAGAGCACTTTTTGCGATTCGGCACTGCGTCGCTTTAACTGACAAATGCGCATTCGTGCGACGTGGTTCCCAAATAAAATTGTTGCTTATATTTAGAATGTATAATGCGCTAATATTAACCTCCCAATATAGCACGGTGTAACCTCCTAATGGATAATCAGTGAATCATGTGCAAAATAAGCAAATGAAGCCTATTATAAATAACATAACATCCTTCACCATAACAAAATCCTAAAACAAAATATCAATGTGATGATAAATTATTAAACACAATAAAAAAGAAAGAAAAATTCGATATAATGATGTGATGAACCACAGTGCAGAAATATCTCAATAGGACAGAATACCGCTGTGAAGAAATGTAACGTCTTTAGTGATTGATGAGTTTAGGTTTAGTTTAGGTTTCAATGATAGAAATGGCTTGCTCATATATTCAGCTGCTCTTTAGCATGGGCTGGCTTCTGGCTTTCAAAGAACTTCCGCAGTGTGAAACAACAAAGAAAAAAACCATTGCGCAGATAGTATATTGAATATTCTCTATAAACTAAGGGTAAACTCAGTTCACACTCACACTTTCCAGCGGAATGAATCGCATGTGGTAAGGTCAGTTGCATACAGCTAACAGCTGGGATCTCCTCACACGCCAACAGTGCCCACACAGCACTGCTCGTCACTGGCTCCTCCCGACCGCTTTCTTCACTAGACATGTGACTTTTTCAAAAAGCAGCGCTGTAATACCGCCAGCAAAACACCGCTATTGTGGCGTATTGCTGGGGGTTTAACCCTTTCTCGGCTGCCCCGCTAGTGGCCGAAATGCGCCGCAAATCCGACGGTAAAACGCCACTAAAATAGCGGTGTTTTACTGCCGACGCTATGGGCAGCGCGGTGTGAAAGGGGTCTAAAGCACCAGAAAACTGCCTCCCATGCCGCTGGAGTGTGAGAGCCCCAGTGCTTTCATACTGGGGCGGTGTGCTTGCCAGACGTTAGCAAACGTCCTGCAAGCAGAGTCTTTGGGGCCGTTTGGGAGCACTGAAATGAATGGGCAGTGCTTCCGAAGCACCGCAACACAGGCGTTTTTAACCCCTTCTTTGGGGTTAAAAGTGTCCTGCTATCGGCCAAAAGAACAAATTAACCGATTGCTGACCAGCCGCCGTCATTATACTGCGGCAGGTTGGCACGGCTGCGCGAATCGCTGTAGGTGTAGGTCGGCCACTTTAAGATCACCAGGGGGGGGGGGGGCGCGTGTGCCCGCGGAGCAACGCCAGAGCCAATGTGTGTGGGCGGAATGTGACCCATGATTGCTCCGCAGAGAGCCAGAACAGGGATCTGTCAATGTAAACAGACAGATTCCCGTTCTGTCAGGGAAATAGTGATCAGGAACAACATTCTCTCTGTACTCCCAGTCAGTACACTCCCCCCACAGTTAGAAACTGCTCCCTAGGGAAAACTTAACCCCTTGATCGCTCCCTAGTGTTAATCCCCTCCCTGCCAGTGACATTTATACAGTAATCAGTGGCTATTTTTAGCTCTGATCACTATATAAATGCCAGTGGTCCCAAAAAAGTGTCAAAAGTGTACGATCTGTCCTCACAATGTCGCAGTCCCACAAAAAATCGCTGATCACCGCCATTACTATTAAAAAAAAAATTTATAATAAAAATTCCATAAATATATCCCCTATTTTGTAGACGGCATAACTTTTGTGCAAACCAATAAATATACGCTTATTGGGATTTTTTTACCAAAAATATGTAGAAGAATACATATTGGTACTGATGAAGAAAAATTTTTTATTCATTTTTTTGGGGGATATTTATCATAGAAAAAAGTAAAAAATATATAAAAATTAGGGGTGGGGCAGGGTAGGGGTTGGGTGGGGCTGGGCAACTCGTGGTGAGTAACTCTTAAGGCCTGCTAGTAACTCAGGACTTTGAATATTAAGGCCTGATAATATAATGTATAGTTTAATGTGGTTGTTAACCCTTACACATGCGCAGGGGGTGTGCCAGGTTTGCCTGGGCTCACCCTAATCACTATGTGTGGTGATTCACCCTACTGCTATGGCTTCCCCCCACCTGTTAGGCCCTCCACCTCCCAGAGATAGATTTATGGCATTTTAATTTATTTTACTAGTAATGGTGACGATCAGCAATTTTTAGCAGGACTGCGACATTGCGGCGGACAGATCAGACACCTAACTGACACTTTTGACACTTTTTTGGGAACCAGTGACATTATTACAGTAATCAGTGCTAAAAATATGCACTGACACTGTAGCATTGACACTGGCAGGGAAGGGATTACCATCAGGGGCGATCAAAGGGTTAAGTGTATTCCCTTGGTGTGCTTTCTTACTGTGTGAGGGGTGGACTCACTGTATGAACAGAGAGATCCGTGTTAACCACTTTTTTTGCGATTCGGCACTGAGTCGCTTTAACTGACAATTGTGCGGTTGTGCGACGTGGCTCCCAAACAAAATTGACGTCCTTTTTTCCCCACAAACAGAGCTTTCTTTTGGTGATATTTGATCACCTCTGAGTTTTTTATTTTTTGCGCTATAATCAAAAAAAGAGTGACAATTTAGAAAAAAACACAATATTTTTTATATTTTTCGCTATAATAAATATCCCCAAAAAATATATAAAATTTTTTTTTTCCTCAGTTTAAGCCGATATGTATTCTTCGACATATTTTTGGTAAAAAAAAAAAAAAACACAATAAACGTTTATTGATTGGTTTGCACAAAAGTTATAGCGTCTACAAAATAAGGGATCGTTTTATGGCATTTTTACTTAATTATTTTATTTTTTTACTAGTATTCGTGGCGATCTGCGTTTCGTTTTATGGCATTTTTACTTAATTATTATTATTTTTTACTAGTATTCGTGGCGATCTGCGATTTTTATTGTGGCTGCGACTTTATGGCAGACAGATCAGACACTTTTGGTGCTATTTTGGGACCATTCACATTTATACAGCGATCAGTGCAATTAAAAATGCACTGATTACTGTGTAAATGTGAGTGGCAGTGAAGGGGTTAACCACTAAGGGGCGCTGCAGGGGTTAAGTATGTCCTAGGGAGTGATTCTAACTGTGGGGGGGATGGGCTATATGTGACACGACACTGATCACCGCTCCCGATCACAGGAAGAATGGGAAATGCTTGTTTACATCAGCATTTCCCCATTCTTCCTCTTTGTGAGATGATCGCGGGTATCCCCGCGGACATTGAGTCCACGAGACCTGTGATCACACTCGCGGAGCTCGTGGTGGCATGCGCACACGCCCACAATGCTGCGTCTTAAAGGGCAACGTACAGGTACATTAATATGCCTGTACGTGCCCTTCTGCTGACGTATATCGGCGTGAGCCGGTCGGCAAGGGGTTAATGATTAGCTGGAAAATAAGACCTCTCTGTTCATACTTGACAGGACAGTGATCTGCCTTGTTTACATCAGCAGACTGCCGTCCTGTCTCTCTGGAGAGCGATTGCGGATGGCCGGCGGCCAGGCAGTGGCGGTTGGTGTTTTTTTCTTTTGGGGTCGGTTGGTGGCAACCCCCTCCCCCAGGACAACGCCACTTTAAGACAAATTAGGGAGGAGGAACGTGTCGACTTCACCATGCTATTCGTAACCTGGAGGACGGCCGATCTGATGCTAGCCAGCCAGCTTTTTTATCCATGCGAGTTTAAATCAAATCTATGAAAAGCAATACTTTTATACCTAATAAAGTACAGACAGTATTACACTATGGTCAGTTTTTCTTTCTGGGTCCCCTAGTGGCTGGGACGAGATCCGACTCCACGGTGGTTGCTAGGTGTGTGAGATCAAGTGCAGCTATCCATCCTATGGCCAATTTTCCATACAAGCATCTGTGCAAGTACCAGGCCTTGGCTGGGCTATAGCCACATGCCTGGTTTGCTTGCCTTCTGGTAAGCAAGTTTTTCTTAAGGTGGCAGGTCACTTGTATGATGTGAATCACTGTGAGGTGTTACCTTGCGAGGGATCTTCATTTATTATCTGCATCATAAAGATTCAAGACACAATGCTATTTAATGCTACATAATTAAAGAGGAAGTAAACCCTTTCAAACCACTTTGACCTACAGGTAAGCCTAGATTAAGGCTTACCTGTAGGTCCAAGCAATATCTCCTAAACCTATATGGTTTAGGAGATATTTGCCCGAAAATGGACACCGCTGTCTACGGCGCATGCGCCGTAGACAGCGGCGCGCAGGCGCACTAAATGCGGCAAGTCCAAGAATGGATTTGCCTAATTTGTCGACTCCCGTGCGCATGCGCGGGAGTGACGTCATCGCGGCTTCGCCGAATGGCAGCGGCGGAGCTGCGAGACGCGACTCCCGTGCGCATGCGCGGGAGTGACGTCATCGCGGCTTCGCCGCTGTGATTCGTCGGAGCTGCGAGACGCCACCAGCAAGATGGATGCGGCAGACTACAGGGGACAGCGGCGACTTCGCTGGCTCCTGTGTCAGGTAAGTGACACATAATGAGCTACTATGCGATGCATAGTAGTCCATTATGCTTTACCTTTGCAGGGAAAAAAAGAGGAAGTAAACCCATCAGGGTTTACTTCCTCTTTAAGGACTTTGCATATATCAATTTGGACTATCTAGCGCGGCTTTTCTAATTTTTATTTACTTTGTCTTGTGTATCCTACACTAAGTGCGGTATTAGCCCTATTTACAGCTTCTAACTTCAGCTTGTTCAATTAAAGAGGGATTTCACTGAAAAAAATATATTAAAAGCCAGCAGCTATAAATACTACAGCTGCTGACTTTTAATAAATGGACACTCACCTGTCCCAGGATCCAGTGATGTCGGCAGCCGAGGCCGATCGATCGCTCGGCTCTCGGGCTGCTGCCACCGCCATTCTAGGTGAGGGAATCAGGAAGGGAAGCATTTGGGCTTCACTTCCCGGTTCCCTACTGCGCATGCGCGAGTTGCGCAGCTCACTAGGAATGGTCAGCGCTGTCTCTTGGACCCGTGTGTGTCCCAGCAGACAGGACAGGAAACGGCATAGACTCCCGTGGGAGTCTATGCCCGGAAATGGGTGTCTTAGACAGGTATCTGCACCCCCCTCCCCCCTGAAAGGTGCCAACTGTGACACCGGAGGGAGGGAGGGTTTCTGATGAGCGGAAGTTCCACTTTAGGGTGGAACCCCACTTTAAGCTTTGACAGAAAAAAATAGAAGCTGATTGGTTTCTATGCATAGCTGCACCAGATTTTAAAATCTCCAGTTTTAATAAATCAACTCTTCTGCTGCTTGCACAAAGATCCTGAACAAAGCGGTACCTGTCAAAGAATAAAGTGAATACTTTCTTCTATTGTTGCCTGTACTGCTAAATGCCACTCCATTGTAATCTCCTAGTAATGTGTCTTCCAAAACTGACAATTCTAGATATCCACTGTGCTCAGTGGTCCTTCCAGCCGACCTGGCTGTCCTGCAGTGAGGTGAAGGTTGGCTGAAGAAGAGGAGTTTGGCTGAAGAAGAGGAGGTTGGCTGAAGAAGAGGAGCTTGGCTGAAGAGGAGGTTGGCTGAAGAAGAGGAGTTTGGCTGAAGAAGAGGAGTTTGGCTGAAGAAGAGGAGCTTGGCTGAAGAAGAGGAGGTTGGCTGAAGAAGAGGAGGTTGGCTGAAGAAGAGGAGGTTGGCTGAAGAAGAGGAGGTTGGCTGAAGAAGAGGAGCTTGGCTGAAGAAGAGGAGGTTGGCTAAAGAAGAGGATCTTGGCTGAAGAAGAGGAGCTTGGCTGAAGAAGAGGAGCTTGGCTGAAGAAGAGGAGCTTGGCTGAAGAAGAGGAGCTTGGCTGAAAAAGAGGAGGTTGGCTGAAGAAGAGGAGCTTGGTTGAAGAGGAGGTTGACTGAAGAAGAGGAGGTTGGCTGAAGAAGAGGAGGTTGACTGAAGAAGAGGAGGTTGGCTGAAGAAGAGGAGGTTGGCTGAAGAAGAGGAGGTTGGCTGAAGAACAGGAGGTTGGCTGAAGAAGAGGAGGTTGACTGAAGAAGAGGAGGTTGGCTGAAGAAGAGGAGGTTGGCTGAAGAACAGGAGGTTGGCTGAAGAAGAGGAGGTTGACTGAAGAAGAGGAGGTTGGCTGAAGAAGAGGAGGTTGGCTGAAGAACAGGAGGTTGGCTGGACACAGCAAATCGCCAGACTATGAAGTGTCAGTTTCGGGAAAGCAGCTGAGAATTCCTTCACCAAATGGTGGTTTTGAGCAGCAGAAAAGGGAAGTAATTTTTTTTCTTTTACAGGTACAGCTTTGTTCAGGAACTTTGTGTAAGCAAAAGGGTCAATTTATTGAAACTTCAGGAATAAAAAAAATGTTTTTATGTAAATTTCTCTATGTAGTAAAAAATACACACAATAAGAACTTCAATGGTTACAAGGGAATTGAAATGTAGAGAGATCAAATCAACCTGCAGACTGTTCTGCAAATATATCTCCATTTTCCAGCAGCCTGTCTTCCATTTTGTATGAGGTATTGGAGGGGGTAAGTAAAGCGAAACACCAAAAACAAAATACACTATAGTGTCAAAAGTATTGGGATGCCTGCCTTCACACACACATGAACTTTAATGGCATTCCCAGTCTTAATCCGTAGGGTTCAATATTGAGTTGGCCCACCCTTTGCAGCTATAACTGCTTTACGTCTTCTAGGAAGGCTGTCCACAGGGTTTAGGAGTGGACCTATGGGAATGTTTGACCATTCTTCCAGGAGTGCAATTGTGAGGTCAGGCACTGATGTGGACGATAAGGCCTGGCTCGCAGTCTCCGCTCTAATTCATCCCAAAGGTGTTCTATCGGGTTGAGCTCAGAACTCAGTGCAGGCCAATTAAGTACCTCACTCACTCATCCATGTCTTTATGGACCTTGCTTTATGCACTGGTCCAAATCATTTGGTGTGGGGTGGGGGGATTATGGTGCAGTGTTGTTTATCAGGGGTTGGGCTGGTGAAGTCAGGTGTCCCAGTTGCTAGTGTCAAATAGGTTCTTTCCAAACCATCTGACAATTGTCAATTAATTTCCTGCCTTGCAAGTCTAAATTACTTTAATAACATCCTTTGTGCTGAGTACAAATGTCCTTTTAATAAGACAAATGCTTCACTGACAGGAATTACTCCACAAAGGTATACACAATGACACATGTTCCTGTTTTCTGGATATCATCTTGAGTAGACAGATGTATCTTTGTAATACAGCGGGCTAATGACATGACAGCTTGGCTTTGTTAGGGTGGGAGAACATGTTTTAGGTGATCCCAAAAACACCTGTTACTTTAACATCTTACTTCTCCTGTAATTATGTCAAAATGCAAGAATATGCAGCCGCATCATTCTGGTTTTACATTGTATAACGTGAAGAACTGTGGTATACATTGTTGCTTTCCTATGGGTTGCTTTATCCCTTTGACGTTCTTGTCCACTGTTTGGTAGAGCACATTTTCAGTCACGCTAACTCATTGAAAAATGTGGACTTTAAAGGGTTAAATAACTCTATACTGCCCACAAAAAGTAAACTAACATAGGTTGTTTAGCAGTTACCACAAGGTGCCTGATCATACCTTTACTGCATTCCCTACAATGTGCCTTCTTATACATTTACTGCATTCCCTACAATGTGCCGTCTTATACATTTACTACATTTCTACAATGTGCCTTCTTATACATTTACTACATTCCCTACAATGTGCCTTCTTATACATTTACTACATTCCCTACAATGTGCCTTCTTATACATTTACTGCAATCCCTACAATGTGCCTTCTTATACATTTACTACATTCCCTACAATGTGCCTTCTTATACATTTACTGCAATCCCTACAATGTGCCTTCTTATACATTTACTTAATTCCCTACAATGTGCCTTCTTATACATTTACTACATTCCCTACAATGTGCCTTCTTATACATTTACTTAATTCCCTACAATGTGCCTTCTTATACATTTACTACATTCCCTACAATGTGCCTTCTTATACATTTACTACATTCCCTACAATGTGCCTTCTTATACATTTACTACATTCCCTACAATGTGCCTTCTTATATGCCGCATACACACGGTCGGAGAATCCGTCAGAATGCGTCTTATCGGACTGTGTCAGATAATCCGACTGTGTGTGGTATGCATCGGACTGATTCCGTCAGAATCTCCGTCGGACCCAATTTTCCAACATGTTGGAAATATTTCCCGACCAACTGGGCCGGTCGGACATAATCCGATCATGTGTAGAGAATTTTGATCGGACCAAGTGCCACGCATGCTCAGATCAAATTCCTACATCAAAGCTATTGGCTACTAGCCTGAATCTAGTCCCATCGTAACGAAATTACGTCATCACGTTCTGAAAGATCGGATTTTTCCACAACTTAGTCCGACCGTGTGTATGCAACAGTTTTGGACACAATCCGTCAGACTAAATCTGACGGACAAAATCCGACGGATTTGGTTGTGGAAATCTCTGACCGTGTGTACAGGGGCTTACACATTTACTACATTCCCTACAATGTGCCTTCTTATACATTTGCTACTTTCGCTACAATGCACCTGCCCCCACCTTCACTGCATTCCCTACAATGTGCCTTCTCTTATCGTCATTTCATTCCATACAATGTGCCTTCTCTGACTTTCACTGCCTTCCCTACAATGTGCATTCTCTTACCTTTACTGCATTGCCTACAATGTGCATTCTCCTACCTTTCACACTAGAGTGGGGGCAGCGTCGGAGGTAAAAAAAGGTATTTTTAAGGATGCTTTACCGTCGTATTTGCAGAGGTATTCGGCTGCTAGCAGGGCGCTTTTCACCCCTGCCAGTGGCCGAAAAAGGGTTAAAACCACCCGCAAAGTACTGCTGCAGCAGTTCTATGCCAGTGGTATAGCCACGCTGCCCCATTGATTTAAATGAGCAGGAGCAGTGAAGGAGCGGTGTATACATCACTCCTTGACCGCTCCAAAGATGCTGCTAGCAGGACTTTTTTTACCATCCTGCTAGTGCACCGCTCCAGTGTGTAAGCCCTCGGGGCTTTCACATTGGAGACACAGCAGTGGCTCTTTCAGGGCGCTTTGCATGCGCTATTTTTAGTGCTGTAGCGCCTGCAATGCACCCCAGTGTGAGACCCATTTTACTGCATTGCCAACAATGTGCGTTCTCTTACCTTCACTGCATGCCATACAATGGGCTGTCACTTATCTTCACTGCATTCCCTACCGTGTGCCTTCTCTTACCTTCATTCCATTCCCTACAGTGTGCCTTCTCTTACATTAATTTCCTTCCCTACAGTGTGCCTTCTCTTACCTTCATTGCATTCCCTACAGTGTGCCCTCTCTTACCTTCATTGCATTTTCTACAGTTTGCCTTCTCTTACCTTCATTGCGTTCCCTACAGTGTGCCTTCTCTTACCTTCATTGCATTCCCTACAGTGTGCCTTCTCTTACCTTCATTTCATTCCCTACAGTGTGCCTTCTCTTACCTTCAATCCCTACAATGTACCTACCTTTACCTTGACTGCACATTCTACAATGTTCCTGCTCCTACCTTCACTGCATTCCATACAAATGTCCATACAGATGTGCCTTCTCTTGCAGTTTATTAAACCGGTGCAAACATAGAAGCAATAATGCAGTTTTGGGAAGGCAAAAAATATCTATACATTGCAGAATAAAGAAAGCTGCATGAACATTAACTCTTCACGGCAATGTCAGAGTGACTTAATCAGGATATGGCTGCATAGCATAGTCTCCATAAGACTTTATAATAACAGACAGTCTAGCTGATAATCATATCCTTATAGACAGCATCCCCTCACAATGAAATTCAGGGTAGGTAACAAAGTAACACAAGTAAACAGTTTAAAGGATCCGTAGCTCAAGGACAAAGTGCCACCCCACTGGAACTAGAGTACTGTAGTAACAATCAGTGAAGGGATCGCCACAGTGGCTGGGTCTTCCAGAAAAGCTGCCTGCACACCAGTGTTGACAGTGAAGATCCATTCACTTGGCTGCAGATAACTTTCCCACCTACCTCTGCCCCATAAGGTTTTGGCCTATCTGAACTTTCAAGAGAGGGAAGCAGAGAAGCTTATCTTTCCTGGGCATGTTCAGGAACCTGTGTGACCTGGGAAATTGAGTTAACGGAGCTTGCAGCATGCAATATTTGTGTTATTTTAAGATCGTATAGTAGAGTGCTTGATTACAGGGCTGCTGTCAGAGAGTATGCAACAGCGATACTGTGCTTAAGAGCATTACATCTTATACTTGTGAATTAGACATGTATGACTCCGAGGCAGTGCAGACATTAATCTTTATCCTTCCCAGGCTAGGTAGGTTATAGCCAGCATGCAATGCACAAAGCTGGGCTAAAAGCCCATAACTGAAGTAACAATATGACTGGGCTGTAATTTTTGCATTTTGATATGTCAGGAATGAACCTTACATATGCATGTTCTGTCACAGTTCAGTGGAATAAACTTGGGTGCTAATTTGGCCAGGAATACTGTAAATTGGTTGATGATTTTATTTACCTAAAAGTCAATTTTGCTTCTAAGAAAATAATTATTCCCTAAGGCTGGATTCACACCTATGCATTTTTAGTGCTTTTTGCATTTTGCAGATTTGCACTACAGAACATGTTCCATAGGAAACCATTTTAAATGGACTGTAGTGCAAATCTGCAAAATGCACTAAAACTGCATAGGTGTGAATCCGGCCTTAGAGCATTACAGAACTAAGCACCTTTGTCAGTTTTGTATTAGTTTACATAGATTTTTGTATGCTTGTCCACATAGTATTTCAGAAAAAGCAGGACCATCAAATTTCGTATTTCAAAAATGGACAACCATTGACATGTACATTTGCTATTTAAAATGTAAAATGTAAAGGCATCCAGAAAATTCATTACTGTTCACATTAAAGGGGAACTCCAACCCTCCCACCCCAATCCCAATCACCTCATGTTCAGTGAGTTATCCCTATTAAACTTAAACACCCAGCAATCTAGTGGTATTCTGATGTGATTCCTCAGGAAACCAGGCCCTACGCCACTATATTTCCCCTTACATCACCATGTTATCGGGGGGGGGGGGGGGGGGTGGGGTGGCTGCAAAAACCAGGAAGAGACTACAGGCCTCCGGTGACATGTATGCAGTGCATCCCCAGGAGGCTGGCTGCAAAAACCATGAAAGTACAAAGGGAGTCAAATCAGAGTTCACTCAATTTACCTAAAATTATGTTCCTTGTATTTCTATTGCATAAAGTACCTCATGGAGTCAGTAGGTGGGCAGTAGATGTTCTTCCTGCAGTTCCTCACTACATATTGCACACTTATGACAGGGATAATATCCAATTAAAGAGTTAAAGAAAGTGGGCCTCCTAGGAGGATGCAATGTTGTAGGTACGGGACACCTCTATAAACCACCATTGGTTGTTGCGGTAAAGAGTACCCAAGACTGGGTCATTTCTTAAAACTGACCAATGTTTTTTAATTATCCTCCTTACAGCATAATGTTGTATAGAATAAATAGTAACCATAGAACAACCCATATTTTCAATCTTGTTTAGGTCCTCTCTTGTTTATTTCCTAATCATCCTCCCACGCTCCATATTCCCCACCTGCTCCACTACTTTGTTTATTCTGTAAACCTAGTTTTTAAAACTTGGGCTTGTGCAAAATAGTCATCTTTGTAAGGGCTCATTTACATATAGTTCGGCTTCAACACACATTAACGGCTAGTTTTCACTTGCTTCAAAGCAAGGCTGTGGACAGGCTTTGTTTAAGCTCTCTGAACGCTAGTCAAAGCTTCTGTCACTAAATAAAATGGTTGACTTTCAGTTCTGTTTACACCTTGCTTTTATTTTGCTTTGCTTTGGCTTTGCTTAAAAAATTTTACTCCATGTACAGTGCCTTGCGAAAGTATTCGGCCCCCTTGAACTTTTCAACCTTTTGCCACATTTCAGGCTTCAAACATAAAGATATAAAATTTTAATTTTTTGTGAAGAATCACCAACAAGTGGGACACAATTGTGAAGTGGAATGAAATCTATTGGATATTTTAAACTTTTTTAGCAAATAAAAAACTGAAAAGTGGTGTGTGCAAAATTATTCGGCCCCTTTACTTTCAGTGCAGCAAACGCACTCCAGAAGTTCAGTGAGGATCTCTGAATGATCCAATGTTGTCCTAAATGACTGATGGTGATAAATAGAATCCACCTGTGTGTAATCAAGTCTCTGTATAAATGCACCTGCTCTGTGATAGTCTCAGGGTTCTGTTGAAAGCGCAGAGAGCATCATGAAGACCAAGGAACACACCAGGCAGGTCCGTAATACTGTTGTGGAGAAGTTTAAAGCCGGATTTGGATACAAAAAGATTTCCCAAGCTTTAAACATCCCAAGGAGCACTGTGCAAGCGATCATTTTGAAATGGAAGGAGTATCAGACCACTGCAAATCTACCAAGACCTGGCCGTCCCTCTAAACTTTCAGCTTAGACAAGGAGAAGACTGATCAGAGATGCAGCCAAGAGGCCCATGATCACTCTGGATGAACTGCAGAGAACTACAGCTGAGGTGGGAGAGTCTGTCCATAGGACAACAATCAGTCGTACACTGCACAAATCTGGCCTTTATGGAAGAGTGGCAAGAAGAAAGCCATTTCTCAAAGATATCCATAAAAAGTCTTGTCTAAAGTTTGCCATAAGCCACCTGGGAGACACACCAAACTAGTGGAAGCAGCTGTAATCGCAGCAAAAGGTGGCTCTACAAAGTATTAACGCAAGGGGGCCGAATAATTTTGCACGCCCCACTTTTCATTTTTTTATTAGTTAAAAAAGTTTCAAAAATCCAATAGATTTCGTTCCACTTCACAATTGTGTCCCACTTGTTGGTGATTCTTCACAAAAAATAAAAATTGTATATCTTTATGTTTGAAGCCTGAAATGTGGCAAAAGGTTGAAAAGTTCAAGGGGGCCGAATACTTTCGCAAGGCACTGTAATTTTAGTGGTGCTTCAAAGTGTCTTCAAAGCCTCCATAGATGTCTATGGCAAAGCTCACTTGAAGCCCCACTGCAGCGCCACCGAAGTCTCACCACAGCACCACCAAAGTCTCATTGAAGCCTCACCGCAGCCCCACCAAAGTCTCAATGGAGCCCCACTGAAGCCTCATCGAAGCACCATGCAAAAGCAAGGTGTAAACAGGACTGTAAGCCAGGACTCGACAAACCCCAGGCGCCAGGTCGCCAATGCGACCAGAAATCACAACCTGGCGCCTAAGCTGCCACCAGCCCCACTCACTATTGATGCCCCAGACATGCAGCGCATTAACACTGACTGCCGTCCTCCTCCCTCCTCCACACTCAGCGGCGCCGTGCTAAGTGTGTGAAACTGACAAGCAACAGAGAGAGGAGGATCTGTCAGATTTCAGCTTGATGTCAGCTTGATGTCGGGGTGGGCGGGACCCGGGCCAGGGTGGGGGCGGGACCCAGCAGCTATCAAAGACCAGCCAATGGGATCTGGGCGGGCCGCTACGTGTATGTGGCCCCACCCCTTTTCTTAAGCAGCCCAATCGTTGGCTGGTGTTTGATAGCTGCTGAGTCCCGCCCACCCGGCCGGGTCCTGCCCATTCCAACATTAAGCTCAATTCTGACAGCTCCTCTGTTACATTTCAGTAGCAGAGTGTGAAACCTGCCAGTGCCATCTGCCAGTGCCAACCAGTACCATCTGCCAGTGCCACCGCCAATCAGTGCCACCTGCTATCGCCAATCAGTGCCACCTGCCAGTGTCAGTGCCACCACCAATAAGTGCCACCTGCTAGTGCCAACCAGTGCCACCGCCAATCAATACCACCTGCAACCACCAAGTGCCACCTGCCGCCACCAACCAGTGCCACCGCCAATCAGTGCCACCTACCAGTGCCACCTGCCAGTGACAATCAGTGCCACCTGCCGCTACCAATCAGTGCCACCTACCAGTGCCAACCAGTGCCACCTGCCAGTGCCAACCAGTGCCAAGTGTCACCGTCAATCTGTGCCACCTGCCAGTGCCATCTGCCACCGTCAATCAGTGTCACCTGCCACTGCCAATCAGTGCCACCGCCAACCAGTGCCACCTGCCAGTTCCAACCAGTGCCACCTGCCACCACCTACCAGTGCCACTTGCCACCACCAACCAGTGCCACCTGCCTCCACCAATCAGTGCCACCTGCCAGTGCCACCACCAATTAGTGCCATCTGCCAGTGCCACCGCCAACCAGTGCCATCTGCCAACATCAACCAGTGCCACTGCCAATCAGTGACATCTGCCAGTGACAACTAGTTCCACCGCCAACCAGGGCCACCTGCCACTTCCAAACCAGTGCCACCTGCCAATCAGTGCCACCGCCAGTGCCACCTGCCAGTGCCAATAGTGCCACCTGCCAGTTCCAAACCAGTGCCACCTGCCAATCAGTGCCACGTACCAGTGCCACCGCCAGTGCCAATAGTGCCACCTGCCAATGCCAATCAGTGTCACCTGCCAATGCCATCTGGCAGTTCCATGTACCTGCCAGTGGCAACCAGTTCCACCTGCCAGTGCCAGCCAGTGCCACCTGCCACCGCTAATCAGTGCCACCTGCCAGTGCCAACCAGTAGCACTGCCAATCAGTGCCACCTGCCACTACCAATCAGTGCAATGTGCCACCTGCCAGTGCCACCACCAATCAGTGCCACCTGCCAGTGCCACCGCCAACCCGTGCCACCTGCCAACACCAACCAGTGCCACCGCCAATCAGTGCCATCTGCCAGTGACAACTAGTGCCACCGCCAACCAGGGCCACCTGCCATCACCAACCAGGGCCACCTGCCACTTCCAAACCAGTGCCACCTGCCAATCAGTGCCACGTGCCACCTCCAGTGCCACCTACCAGTGCCAATAGTGCCACCTGCCAGTTCCAAACCAGTGTCACCTGCCAATTCCAACCAGTGTCACCTGCCAGTGCCATCTGGCAGTTCCACGTTCCTGCCAGTGGCAACCAGTGCCACCTGCCAGTGCCAGCCAGTTCCATCTGTTGCCAGCCTTACTCTGAAACAGCATTTCATTGGAGTTATTAACTGGGTGCTCCATTGTGAGTTAGGGATAGGGGGTGAAAATTAGTGGCCTTACCCCAGGAGCTGGCAATCCATACCACTCTAAAAAAAATACTGGCTCCTAACTTTTTTAACCGGCTCCTAAATTCAAAGAAAATTTGTTAACCCCTGCTGTAAGCTAAGCTAGTGACAAGAGCTTTGACTGGCATTCAGAGTGCTTTAACAAAGTGTGTCCGAAGCCATGTTTTTAAGCAAGTGTAAACTAGCCCTTAGTGCAATTTCTACAGATTCTTTAAACATATAAAATCTGTACCCAAGAGCCAATTTCAAAGAATCCAAGTAAGTGCACTCCTGTGACCCACAAGATAAATATGACCAAAAAAGCTTTGACTATACTTTTCTTTTAACATAGAGTAGATTCATCATTTTGCATTCATAGTGCAGCATTCTGTATTTATTAGTATAGAATTACTGATGTTTTCATCTAAATGTGGTTTGTATAGGTAACTTTTCAACTCTATCAATGACAGAGGTAATTTTTGTATTTCTGTGCTTAAAGTGAGGCCCACCATACTATCTTCTTTTTGTTTTAATAACAGTAAACTATGCTAAATAAGTAAGATGATTTAGCTTATCAGCATTCCTATTGTCTTAATGTAAATGGATTCAAATATGTTATCTTTTTCATTCTTTTATAGTTTCTGTTAGCATTCATTTTTCTTAAAAGGCTTTTAAGATTCTTTTTATGTTCCATCAAGATTTTTTTTAGATATGTGAATCTGAGTCTTCTGGTATAATAATAATAATTCAGAGTACTCATAATCATAAATGTGTCCAGTATTTTGGTTTACTCCAAATTAATAGGAGACACATATTACAGTATATTTTTCTGTAAAGCTTTAAATGACTTATGGCTATAATTACCATAAAGTAAATCTGTCATCAAAAAGTCTGGACATCAGTCTGGACACTGTGTCTGTCAGTGTCCAGACTGGTGTCATGAAGTAATGAAAAATTAATTCTGGCTGCAGCCATATTGAATAATTATCAGCTTCGTCCAGGGACAGAACAGTATCAAATTCTTCTGCCCCATGCAGTTTCTATGGTGTTTTCTACAAAAGTTTCAGATATAAATGAAACCTGTCTCAAATGTGAGTAATTTAAATTAAAGTCGATCATAGGTGTGCACGACCTATTGCATTAGGGTGTGCACTCCAAAGCTTAAACACACATAAATGTGGGTGTGTGGCTACATATATATGGCCCCAGCTCATTGATCTCCCTGCCGACACAGTGAAAGAAGTACATAAGCACTTCTCTTATGGCAGAGCCGATAAGAGGGAGATCTTTCCCATCTCCCTGCCTGCACAAAGAGTGATAATGCTAATGCTCTCGCGTTGATTAGGGTGTGCCCGCGCACACCTTACACACCTTGTGTGCACGCCCATGAAATAAATGTAAACCCAGTGACAGAAGGACTATCTGTCGCTATAAAAGAGCAGTAAGTGACAGAGAGGGCAACCTCCTAAGGCTCTGAAAGGGTCACTAAGCAACTAGTTCAGGCATCCCAAGAAAGGAGACTGATTGGAAGCAGGCAGGGATTTTTTTCAGTGGGAAAAAGCGTGGGGAAATACAGTTTCGGTACCTCCAGCACTGAGTGTATGTAATAGCAAGGAGTACTGGGGCATGCTGAAGGGTCTATTGATGATGGCTGCTGGGAGATCTATTGTGGCTGGAGGGCATCTATTTTTGTAGGGGGGTCTATTGTTGCTGATGGGGATCTGTTGTTGCTTGGGGGGGTCTTATGCTGCTGGGGGGTCAAGTGTTGCTAGGAGGGATCTACTTTTGTTGGCTTCTGGTGGGTCTATTGATGCTGACTGCTGGGAGTTCTGTTGTTGCTGCTGGGGGTCCAATGTTGCTGTAGTGGATCTCTTGTTGCTGGTGCTATTTTGTTGCGGGGTTCCATTGTTGCTGGTGAGGGGTCTATTGTTGGGTGGGGGATCTATTGCTCTATTGTTGCTGGGGATGGTCTATTGTTGCTGGGATGGGGTCTATTGTTGGGTGGGGATTATTGTTGCTGGGTAACCTATTGCTGCTGAGGTGAGTCTAATGTTGCTGGGGTATTTATTGTTGCTGGGGTGGTGTCCATTGTTACTAGGGAGGTTTGTTGTTGTGTGGGGGGTCTATTTTACTGCTTTTTGGTTATCAATAACAAATTCCATACAAACTATTTAGCACCACAAAATGATAGATGGTGTCATTTTGTGTATTGTTCAAAAGGGCGGTACTGGGAGGTGGTGGAACCAAGGGATGGTGCTCGGTGGTAATGGGTGGAGGCTAGGAGTGACTCAGAAGGGGGAGTTTCTGTACCAATTCCTTGAGAAACAAAGCCCTGGAAACAGGTGTGTGTTACCCACAAACTGGAGAGTTTCTAGTCAGTCGGGGAACCGGTGTGGGACCAGTGCTGCATTGCCAGCATGTGTGAGGACAAATGAGGAGCACATGTTGGGGCCTGTCTGGTCTAAGCTCCTGAACTAGGCTGACTTCTAAGGAGAGCGAGACAAGGAGACTGTCAAAAGTCTCTGTCCGAAGAGACCTGTACGTCTGAGCTAAACCAGCAGTAGTCTGTGTGTGAGCAGATGAGAGGTCCACCCTGAAGAACAAGAAAATCAGTATAGTCGAGAGGCTATGACTCAGGCAGCTGAGTCTTGATGAGAAATAGGCAAAGCTGTGCAACAGCACAGGAGGCTAGAAATCATTTACTATTGTATTGTAAGGGAATATTCCCTCTATGAAATATTATTTTGCTAGCTTACTGTTCTGATAAATAAAAGACTTATGCAGGCCATACATGGTCGAATTTCAAACTAATTTTCTTTTCAAAATCAGAAAATTTGTTTTTTTTTGTGATCCGATGATGCCACCATTGATTTTCGAAATTCGGCCGACCAAGCCTTCAATTTCACCTCATGTTGCTACGGAAAAAAGAATTTTCTTGGCCGGGAATATTCTTTTCTCTCCGTAAATTTTCTTTTATCTCCGTAAATTTTCTTATCTTATTACGATTCTCCCATCATTGATTAGAAAATCTTTTGTTTTTAAAAAAAATTCCAACATGTCCGATTCCTCAAATTTTTTTTCCGCACGAAAATCGGCTGTTGCTGCAGCCCACTAATGGTGCGAAATTCATACGAAAATTCTTAGATACGATTTTCGAAAGAAAATTCTTTCGAAATTCGAACCATGTATGGCCGGCATTAAAGCCCTAAAATGCACTTTCACCTGGTATTTAAGCGCATGGGCCAAAAACAAATCTGTCCTGTCATTATTAAGCAGCATAATCAGACAATTTTCTCCCCACTGCCCAAAAACAATACCAGCATGGAGACAGATTTTGTGGTGATAGCTCCAAAAACCAGCACTGTCATCCACAAAAGATTACACAGCCCGTGGCATTGTGTGATCTAATTATGGTTGTTTCACAATATACACAGTCTCGGCAGATAGATTACATAGACCTGCAGTTTCTCTTACTTTTCTAAATGAATGATCAGAATTTCAGGGCTGTGTCATATATGGTACGTGCCTGGACAGCGCTGATTGTTTATTCATAAAAGTTAAAGATCACTCACTTAGGTAGGGGCAGGGCCTTAGTGCTGGCTGTACCTCCCCCTCCACAGAAACACCCATAAATTGGGCTTCAGATTGGCGTGGAGCTACAGTAAGCATTTTAAATAAAGATGATATTTTACTTTGCAGTGGGTCTGCTGATAAAAACAGGACCAAATGCTATTTTTCCACTTGGTTCTTTGGGGGATTAAATAAACTTTAAAAAAATGTGTGCGTTATTTTAACTTTTTACATTGCAATTATTTTAATAAACTTTGTTGCAGATTACTAACGTTTGTTATTCTAAAGAAACAGCTTTTTGTTTGTGGACATGTTCAAAATGAATGAGAACGGGAGTGATTTTAGAATTACCAATCAGCTGCTGCACTTGCAGGGTTCTAATGAGGAAAGCTGCATCCATTTAGATGTGATTTCCCTTTGAGGGTACATAAATTACATTTTTGTTGCAGGGAATGCCCAAAATCTGACTTGTATCTTAGTGCAGACTTCTGGGAAAATCAAAGCAGTGACAAGAAGTTCCCTCCCAGATATAACCCCCTCCCCGTTAGGTAAGGCTTCAGTTTTTGAAGCAAGCCAGGAACCACCAGCAAGAGGAATGGGATCTCTGTATCCTGTGAGGTGCTCAAGGAAAATAATTTTACAGGTAACCAAAAAAACAACTTTCTTTCTTATATCTTGTGGAGCAAAGCATTTCAATCTTTAAATTCATAACAATAAGGCCATCCTAAAGCAATGAAATGAGAGCGGGCACATGGGAAATAACTACCAACCACTAATCCCAAAAAGGTAAGAATATACCACAGCCACCTTCAAGCACCCTGACCGAAAGAAGCATCCCTAAGAACATTCACTTGATAAAACGTAGTAAAGGTATGAACCAAGGCGCGGATAGCAGCTTTATAAACCTGATGCTTCTGAAGCCTCATGATGCATAGCTCATAAAGTCCCAATACTCCTAGTAGAATGGACTTTAACCAGAAAGGTGGAATCTAACCCTTTAAGACATAAACCTAGAAATACGTTACCAAATCCATTTAGAAATAAAAGAATAAGAAGCTCTACAACCCATTTTGGGAACTCAGAAAGCACAAACTGTGAATCTGACTGCTGAATAATTGAGGACGGGTAAACCTGATGACATGAACCTCATCCAAAAACTTCCATTGACCAGTATGAGAAAGTGAGAGCGATAACAGCATATTTAACACACCTGCTCCCCATTCACACCTGAGACCTTATAACACTGAGTCACATGACACTTGGGCGGGAAAATGTCTATTTGGGCCCAATTTGGACATTTTCACTTAGGGGTGTACTCACTTTTGTTGCCAGCGGTTTAGACATTAATGGCTGTGTGTTGAGTTATTTTGAGGGCACAGCAAATTTACACTGTTATACAAGCTGCACACTCACTACTTTACATTGTAGCAAAGTGTCATTTCTTCAGTGTTGTCACATGAAAAGATAGAATAAAATATTTACAAAAATGTGAGGGGTGTACTCACTTTTGTGAGATACCGTATTATTATTATTTCTAGCCTTTGGGTCTCAGTGAGTGTGCCACTGTCTACTCTGTTTTCTTATGTAGTCTTGGTTTATTTTATTTGCCTATATATTTTTTTTCTTATGTAGCTATTTTATTCTATCTATTCATGTCTGTTTTATGAGATATAATCAAAACACTTTAGAAGTTCAGTTGTAATCCTAACAACACATTAAGATGTGTTAAACATCACATAATATGTACTATATTTCTGTTTTTATAATTCCCTTTTAACAACCAGCTTGACAATTGTTTCTAATTTATGCAGCACCAGCACAAGGATACGAGTGTCTGCTAAGCCTCAATGGACACCGCTCTCTCTTCTATTCTTTATTTTATCATAGCATGTTAAGGACCTTTATCACAGCCTGCTTTGCCGACTAGTTTGTTAAACCCATTCATTTGAACAGCGAACACAGTGCCATTTCTACAATGCATCCACTTGGAAACAAACTATCATTATTGTATCTATATCAGCACAATGCCATCACGTCTATGAGGTTGTTGAATGAGTAAGAAATGAATGTTTTATTCAGAAAAGTGCCATTTGAGCTATAATTATATTAATTAATCCTCTCATAATACAGTGCTATTGCACTCATTTCTTATATAATGATGTCTACTATTGCGTCAAGTTTTTTATACTTTAAGGTTTCCTATTCTTCAGCTTGCTAATTGATAAATGATTCATGCTCATCCAATTAGAGTCTATGCTGCTATGGTTTAAAATAGATGGTTCCATTATTTTAGGTCACTTTTCAAGATGGGAAGGAAAAATCAAGGAGAAAATGTTGGTATTGATTTTTCTTTCTGTCTATGTCTGTATTTGTTGGCTGTCGGAGACTGTGTGTTAAAACAGACATAAAGAATTATTAGATTAAGGGGCAAAAGGGACATAGAGATATGATGGAAGGATAATCTGGAGGGGCAGACAAAAGTGGAAGGGAAAAATGGAGATGCCAGTGAGTGTTGTTTTATTGCAACATGCGCAATATTGTGCAAAAATTGAATTACACACTAGTTGGCATACAGCTTTAAAAGAAGAAAATAGGAACAGGGGGTAAAGTGATTGTAAAGCCTAAACGCGTTTTACCTTAATGCATTCCTTAAAGGGATTCTGAAAAGGTAAAAAATGTTTAGGAGTCAGCATCGCCCATTCAGCACCCTGTTAACTTACTTGAGCCCTCATTCGATCCAGCACTGTGCACGTCTGAAGATCTTTTCTCCCCTCACTTCTTGCTGGCTTTGCTAGGGCATCGTGTGTGGATGCAGCGGCGGGACTTGACTGAAGTCATGGGACTTGTAGTTCTGCAACAACTGGAGGTCCGCTAATTGCATATCCCTGACTTAAATGATCTGCTACTGATAGCTTGATTCCAGATACCACAACATACCTTCAGAGGTCTAGTGGAGTCCATGCCTCAACGTGTTATGGTAGATGGTCATAATGCTATGGCTGATTGGTGTAATCGATGTGTGGAGGGAGAAGTAAGTATTCACACACTGTTAATTGTGGAATACCTGCACTGCCTGCAGAGCTGTGAAGCTATGACATTTCAAGACACTGGTTGCTGGAAAGCTATAGCAGTGATGTGGTCGCTATAAAGAAAATTCAAAGCTGAGAAAAATGATTGGTAAAAGGTAGGATACATAATAATCCTGTAAGGAAATATGTTTCAGTTTACTTGCTGAAATAGTAGCAATAAAAGTGGGTAAGAAGCTCTTAGAATTGACATTCTGGGGTGTTTTGAACTATTAACATTCTCACTGCCATACTACCTGCTTGATGCTAATCTCTCGCTACATTAAAGAGGAAGTATACCCTGATGGGTGTACTTCCTCTTTGTCTCCCTACAAAGGTAAAGCATAATGGGCTACTATGCATCGCATGAGCCGTAGACAGCTGTCACTGTCTTTTAGTAAATATCTCCTAAACCGTGTAGGTTTAGGAGATATTTCTTGGACCTACAGGTAAGCCTTAACCTCCCTAGTGGTGATCCCGAGTCTGGTTTGGGCTGGGATTTCAGTACCACGAGCGGTAACCCCGAGCCAGACTCGGGATCGCATTGCTGGATACAGGGAGAAGTTACTTACCTTGTCCCCTGGATCCAGCGATGTCCTCCACGCTGTGTGAGTGAGCTGTCCTCCGCTCGATTCACACAGTGCAGAATGCCGCCGAGCTCCGTTCCCACGCACGGGAGTGGAGATCGGCGCCAAATTCAAAAAAGTAAAAAAACACAAAACACACACAGTACTGTAATCTTACAGATTACAGTACTGTATAAAAAAAATACACACCCCCTTTGTCCCTAGTGGTCTGTTCAGTGCCCTGCATGCACTTTTATATTATAAATACTGTTTTTTCTGCCTGGAATGTGGAGATTTTCCATAGCAACCAAAAAGTGTCCCTTTATGTCAAAAAAGATTTTAGACCAACTAGAAAACAGCGATAATAAATTATCATCACTTGCAGAATTGAGCGATAGCGATTTGTGGGGAGATCCGTCATCAAACACTAAATCTAATGACAGCGACAATTCTGCAAATTAGCAAATTTCTGTGTTTTTGGATTTGATTACATTATTGAATAATTTTTATTATTATGTATTATATTATAAACGTTATCATACCCGGGATGTCTGCTAGACTCTGGTTTGAACAGATTTAAGAGAGTTATTCCTAAGAATATAAAACGCCAAATTTCCATGCAAAATAATTGTACCGCTTTCAGCACCTAAAATCAGAACTAATCATACCGCCAGGGAGGTTAATCTAGGCTTACCTGTAGGTCAAAGTGGTTTGTAAGGGTTTACAACCACTTTAAAGTGGTTGTATACCCTTTGTTTTAACTTTTATCTAAAGGTAAGACAATAATAAGGCTTACCTGTAGGTAAAATGAATATCTCCTAAACCTGTACGGTTTAGGAGATATTCACTTTGCATGCAGCCGCTGATGTCACCAGCGCATGGCGCATGTGCTGAAGGTCTGGCAGATGCCTTGCGCACACACCGGAGCCACAAACCTGGAAGAAACACTGAGGGCAAAATGTCAGCTCGCTCGATGTGGACTAGGATCAGATGCTGACTCCTTGTTCTAAGGTGAGTATTTCATAATGAGCTAGTATGCGCTGCATTCTAGCTCATTATGCCTTTGCTATTCAGTTTTTTTTCCTGTGTGGGTATACAACCGCTTTAAAGGGTAACTCCACTTTCGTGGGAGCAAATAAATAAAAAATAACATAGCGTATACAATTGCAACTCAAGTCATATTGTAATTAAATGTTATTAACCACTTTTCTACTAGACACTTTAACCCCCCTCCCTGCCCAGGCCAATTTTCAACTTTCAGCACTGTAACACTTGGCAATTGCACGGTCATGCAACACTGTAGAAAAGGGCCACTGTAATTTGCCCTTTACCCCAATCTGTGATCAGCTGAATCTGAAGGACTCAGCGATCACAGAGCGCTCTTCCCTCCATGGCAAAGCAAGCCCACGCTGTAGCCATCTTTCAGCTTTAGTATGGGTGTGAAGTGGTTAAAAATTACTTTTCATTTTTAATATGCAGCTCTGTAATCTTCTGTAAAATTCAATGCAAGATGGCTACCTGGAGGTGTTCTGTACACAGATGGTGTACAGAATGGCCCCCAAAAACATAATTTCTAGCTTGTGTGATTGGCCTACTGATTTTTGCAGAAGGTAGGTAGGAATCTGCAACAAAGTTTGTTAATATCCTTGCAATGTACATAGATCACGCAGAGGGGAATGTTTTTTTCCTCAACAAAGGTGGAGTTACTCTTTAAACCTTTTGTTGCCAGGGATGATTTTGTGTCTTTTTGCACAAGTTTACAAAATCATTTTAGGTCTGAAGATTAGTCAACCCTCAATATATTATATGTCATTGTCATATGAAAGCAGACACCCTGCAGAAAAATGTGGTAGTTCCAGTTTTTTATGTCAGTCGATATTTGTGTAATGGTTTGTCAAGTGCAAATTTTCATTTTATTCATTCATTATCTATTCATTTCAGGGCACTGTATTACCCAGTTTCTGTTAAAATATAAAAGACAATGGGGTTGACTTACTAAAACTGGAGAGTGCAAAATCTGGTGAAGCTCTGCATGGTAGCCAATCAGCTTCTAACTTTAGCTTGTTCAATTAAGCTTTGATAAAAGACCTGGAAGCTGATTGGTTTCTATGCAAAGCTGCACCAGATTTAGCATTCTCCAGTTTTAGCAAATCAACCCCAATGCTGAGCTGAGTAAATAAAAATTGCAAGCAACGGCAAAATGACAACAAACATTTGTACCATATATTTTCTATGGGCGATGTTGTGAAAGCTGCTACAGGTCAAGAATCACCCATAAAAAATTGCTCTAGAATGATTGCTCTCATTTCGATGTGCAAGGCTATATGTAATGTGTAGAGCATGTTTTCGTACATAGGCAAATTACGCTCCATTCAAACAGACAAAAATTTCCCAGCACACTTTATATCTAGCCTATTAAATAAAATAAAAATTGACCTGGTCTAACAATTCACGTTAAAAACAGAGGTTTTAGATGGAGTTTTAAGGGTGCTGGGAATTTTTTGTGTTGCCCTTCCATGTGCACCTTACCGCAAAAGCTAGTTATAAATTGGGGTGGTTGAAATTTGGCGTGGAGACACATTGGATGTTTTCAGCTGCCATTGTGTTCTTGCTGGGTGTCCAATGCCTCATTATGCCTTTAAGGAGGAATGGGCACCCTCCAGTCAAACCTGCCCTTATTTTGTCTACTGCTACATATACTCCAATTTGACGACTTTCAAAAATTATAGAGTTAGGATCGCAGTACGCAGAGGAGCCTTAATGTAGAAATTTTTGTCTGTCTTTGTTGTGCGTTGCGCTTCCATGTGCACCTAACTGCAAAGGCTAGTTATAAATCTGGTTGGTTGCCATTCTTTTGTATAGCTTGTTTGTTGGATTAGCTCTTCCCTGGTCCTAGCAGATGACCCCCCCCCCCTTCCTCCCAGATGGGTCGTACGCCATCCATATTCTTAAAGTGGATGTAAGCCCCACATTTTTTTTATGTCATAATGTAGAGTATAAGATTTCCTATCATTTGACCCCAGTATTGCCCCAAAGAGCTAATCCAGCTCTGAGCAATCCTCTTTTATTGTTCAGTGAGATAAATCTTGACAAACAGAGAAAAACTTTGTCAAATCCTCCCCCTTGCTGTAAGTGACAGGTGATTTATATATCTCATGCACTAGACTAAGAGACATGCATTATTTTTTAATTCCCTCCTGCTCCTTTTTTCTGCTGCTCTGCAAGGATTGGTTGTTCCCCACCTCAGCATAATTGGGCATGCTGAAGTCATGTGGTTACTTTCCTGTCTTTTCACTGAATGTTGGAGATCATAGCAGATGTTCAGTGTAAGAAATACACAGGAAAAAATGAATTTTGACAAGGAAGTATAAAGGTGGGCGGGGAGCCTACTCACATCACGACTCCACCCACGAGCTCCAGACAACAGACCCACCCACAGAATCTGCAGTTTTTCGGTTCTCATAACAGACAGAGGGGAGGCATTTGACAGGTAAAAATACATGCAGGAGGCTTGTATATCCTTCTAGATAACCCCTATGGCAGTAGTTTAGAAAGCATGATATTGGGTTTACATCTACTTTAACTTAGGAGGTGGTGCTGGTGATCTGGGGTAGGGTTCCTTGAAGCTGCACTTTACCTGCTGAAGCTTGCCGTGACACGGAGCCGTTGCTTTTCCTCCCGGCCAAACAGGAAGTGTGTCCTGAGACCTGATTGGTCAGGGAGTCCTAAGACCCACTTCCTGATTGGCTGGGAGGAGAATCAGGAAGGCAATAGTGAATAATTATTTGTTATTGTCATACAACTGGGCGGGCGCAGTGCTCTGCTCCCTGAGCCCACCCTTTTTTGAAGCCAATTAGAGTCTCAGGCTCTAATAAAAAAAAAACCCCAATGAAATCCTTGCGTCTGGCACCCTGCATGTAGATTAGGAGGGCAGCACCCCTTAGCCCCATATGGAGCAGCTGCCACTGTATACGCATCATTTCAGAGTTTTTTGCAGCTAGGCAAAGAGCATCAAATGGATGTTCGCTGTTCTCCCTCCCATGTTTAGTGCTGGGGCAGCCAGGAGTGTGTGTAAACTCCTCGCTTCCACCAACATATGACATACAGTTGTGGCAATAAAAAGGTTAAAGATGCTGAGTAGAGTTCTCCTGTAAGAATACTTTGATTATACATGTTTACTGTCTGAGATATATTTGTGTCCATGTCCTAAGAAAACAGTGACTGTTAGCCAATTCTTCCTATAGTGACATGCTGACGTTTTATTAATGCAAGACTGAATACAAAACACTGTAAATGACAGCTAATCTAACATGAACATGGGGGAATTTGTCTGATATTATGAGTGTTTCACTGTAGGCATATTTAATGCGCTGTTGCAGTACTTAACTTGCTATTGCAGTCACTAATTGGCCCAGGAGCTCAGATTATTGATCTTTGAGACTAATTATGCTTCTCTTGGCCTTTCGGAGCAAACACCACATATCCTTTAAAGGGAATTGAGTAAGGCAGCCGAGCATATAGATATCCTTTCATTAGCAATGATTTCTGGAAATGTTCGGCTGTGGTGAGTAATTCCTGTGCAGTCAGACCATGACTGTGGCACTAGAGAGTGCTGAGCGGACAGCAGTCATTGTAGCTGTCTATCACATGAGAATATGACGGGAACTCTCAGTGCCCTCCTGGGAAAATACTGTACGAGACATCAGAACAAGAGGGTACCAGAAGGTTAAAGAACTTTAGCAGTAGGAAAATAATAGATATAAACACTGACAAATGTGCTGTGAGCGAGTACAGTGCCAGTGGAGGAAAATATAAATATGGTATGCTTTTAGATTGAATCCCGATTAAAGGACAAGCAGTAGTGTGCTCATTCACTAATTAGAAGAACTCTAGGTATGCTTTAAAACATGTATGCCTTAAGCTGGCAATACATGGATCGAAATTCGGCTGGTTCAGCAGGAACCATGCTGAATTTTAATTCATGTATGGGCACTGGGGTTGTGCAGAAGTTAATCTATGGATTGACTTCTGTACAACTGCCCTGACATTTTTTTGCTGCTCAATCAACACTGCCAACTATAGCCAGCAGTGCGGATTAGTGTGTTCTGCTGGTGGGGGGGAGACTGCCCACTGTCACACTACAATGGGGTTGATATACTAAAGGCAAATTGACTGTCTACATTGCAAAGTTCAGTTGCCCTAGAGCTTAGTAAATGAGCAGAAGCTCTGCTGACTTCCATCAACCAATCATGTGCAAGCAAAAATGCAGATTTTTTTGATTTTCCTTGGGTATTCTTTGCAAGGTGAAGCTTTTCTTTATTTACTAAGCTCTGGGTCAACTGCACTTGCAGAGCGCACAGTATATTTGCCTTTAGTAAATCAACTTCCATGACTCAGCAGCAAGGACTCCCCCTTCCACCTCAATTGTGTGGATGGAGAAATCAGGTCAGTTTTTTTGTTCAATATACTGGTTGAATGAAAAAAAATAAACTGACTCATGCATACACTGCCTTAAACTAAATGCATCTTTTAGATTGTAAGCTCTAATTAGCAGGACCCTTTGCTTTCTCTTGTATATTGTAACTGTACTGTTTACCTCCTTTTTGTAAAGTGCTGTGCAAACTGTTGGCGCTATATAAATCCTGTATTATAATAATAATAATTAAAACACGTGGTACAAGACGAGACTGCCGATAGCCATCTGCATGTGAGATTACAAAAAGGCAGCTTCCAGGTTTTATTCGCAGCGTTTAGCTTGAACAAGCTGAAGTTAGACGCTGATTGGCTACCATGCACAGCTGCACCAGTTTCTGAGTGCTCCAGTTTTAGTTAATCTACCCCAATGTCATAACACTAGTGGCCATAATGCGGTATTTTCTTAAAATGCCTCAATCAAGAAAATACCACATTAGGGCCACTAGATGAAGCTGACAATCATAGGAAATAAACATATTGGACACATTACATGGATTATTTATGATGGCTTTGCGAATGCTGAGACATTTGCACAGCCTATTTATTTTTATTTTTTTATTAATAGACCCCTATAAGTTCACCAGTCATTAAAACCACATTATAAAGAATGCATGTACCTTTCAAAACCCACAACTCTTAAAGACAGAGCATATAAATCTATTTCCCGGTAGTGATGAAAGCTAGCTTGGACTCTCTCACCTCCCGATTGACCATTGACTCCATCCATCAATGCTGCTTGCTGCAATGGGCAGTTATAGGTGGGGGCAGTAGCTTTTTTTTGTATTATTGCTATATTGGTCAGGCAATGAACTGACACTTTTGCAGCCACTGTGCTATGTGCTGGGTGTTCAGTGTGCCCCTGTACTTTTAAGAAGGGGTGGACTCCCTTCAGTCCATCTGTCCTCCATCTATCCATCAGAATGCATGTGCTTCCATTGTAGAGTCACTCACCAGCTAGTGATAGGACTACAGATACAAGGGTGCCTTGGCAGGGCCTGTAGCTTATGCATGTATTTGCAAATGTGTGCAGACTAAACCCCTGTTTTTAACGCATATTGTTAGGTTAATTCGGTTGTCTGCAGGCTGGTCAGTAAATGAGCTTGGAGTTTTCCTTGGATTTATCCTTGGATTTTTTTCTAACATATGTTTCCTTCCAATGCTTCTTGCTGCAATGGCCAGTTATAGGTGGTGCAGTGGCTTTCTTTTTTGTTGTGATGAAAGACAGCCTGGACTCTCTCACCTCCTGATTGATCATTGACACCATCCATCAAAATGAACCAACTGGGAGGTGATGGTGGTGGTGAGGGGTGTGGTGCAACCCAACCCTAATATACAGCAAGCCAACCCTAATGTACAGCAAGCCAACCCTAGTATACAGCAACCCAAACCTAATATACAGCAACCCAACCCTAATATACAGCAACCCAACCCTAATGTACAGCAACCCAACCCTAATGTACAGCAACCCAACGCTAATATACAGCAAGCCAACCCTAGTATACAGCAACCCAACCCTAATATACAGCAACCCAACGCTAATATACAGCAAGCCAACCCTAATATACAGCAACCCAACCCTAGTATACAGCAACCCAGCCCTAATATACAGCTAGGTGCCTGCACTTAGGTGCCTGCACTTACATGTCCTTCCTTTGCAGTTATATACATGGCAAGTGAACTTTAAAAACTAGCAGGAATAGAACTAAATCAGTCATGTATTCATAAAAAAAAAATATTCAAAGTATCTTTTTTTAATGCAACTAGGGTAGGTGCCTGCATTTGTCTTGATAGCATCCTCCTTTGTAGTCACCCATTTAGACTTAAAAAGAGGTAGGGCGGGTGGGGGACAGTCAGGCTCTTTTCCATCCACATGTGCAGACAGTAAACATGATGACAGCAGGAAAGAGCAGAGAGATGATGACAACGTGTGTTCCTGTTCCTTCATTTTCCAGTCAACAGGCTCTGAGCTTGTCCTTCACAAGGCAAAAATAATAATTATTTGTTGTGCTGTTTGAAGAGGGTGCCTGGATTACAATACTGAGTCACTGTACAAGTGAGACTTGTGGGGGAAACTGTACATCTCTAATATGGCTGGCAGACATGGGGGAACCTTTTGTGCAAACTATTAGAGCAAGGGTGCCCTCTACTGGTAGACCATACACATGAATTGAACACTGGACTAACTAGATAAGGATAGTGATACAGAAATATATACGCCAAGATCGCTCTTCAGAGAGCATATGACAAACTGAGAGAAGGTGATTAATCACCTCTTCTCAGCCTGATTCAACCCCTGGAGCCCTGTATTAGAGCAAACCACAACCACACGCATTACACACGATTCTGGGGTGCCTGCAGCATGGCCCCAGCCATGTGAAAGTGACAGGTGGTATAACTCCTGCTGCGGCATGTGTACAGCCCAGCCGCTGCCACTCCAACTAAAGGGGGGTAATGGTTGGAAGGTAGTAAAAGTGCGGATCAATCACATTGTTTGATCCCCCCCCCCCCACACACACACACACTAATCTCGTTTTTTGGTAATTTATGACCGCTAACAGCTGTTGATCTAAATTATTGTTCACATGCATGTAGAACTGGCAAGGATTCATATTCCAGTTTAATGGTCTCCTGAACCTTATATGTGTACACAGAATTGCATTGAGGGTTTCCTCCTGCAATCCACGTGTGGTTTGGACTTTTTGTATAAATTGGGCCAATAATTACATTGATCTGCTGCTTGGAACTCAACAGAAGTAGCAGTGTGTGTAATAAGAAAGTCCAAGCCAGATCTATAATTTTGTACATTAGGAGGCTGCGCTAATCTCAGCTCATTTTAGTAATGTGACTGATTCGATGAGAGACAGCTGTAGGGCAGCGATGGCTTATTTCTTTTGCCTCTGCCAACACAATCACTGGCTGCTGCTATTTTATTTTCATAGCAAATCTGCAGCTTGTAATTTTCTTTGGAGTGTCCTCTTGAGAGTTAAACCTCTAATTCCATCTCTTGCTCCTTTTGCATTGCATCAACCCAAGTAAACAGATCTATTTACTGAAACACCGGGTAAGAAGAAGCAGCTGTACGGTAGCTTGGCTCTTTTTTCACAATTTTCACATTTCAGATGAGGGCTTATTGATTAGGCAGTGACTATCAAAAATAAATGAATACATATATTATTTTGTGTTGGAGACAAGCAGAAGTTGAAAAATATAAAAACATAAAAAAAAAAAAAAAAAAAAAAAAAGAAAGAATTAATATACTTTGCTTACAGCTTCATGTCAGCCTACCACTGGGTATGCCCTGCCCATACCCCCACCTGGAGGACCTAACTTATAAATTTGACTCCCTCTCCCAGGGCAGCTCCATGTCAGCCTACCACTGCACCAGGGAAGCTCCGAGATTGTCATGTCCCCAGTTTTTTTCAAAGGGGTCTCGACATGGGCTCAGCCTTTACTGGGACTCAGTGGGCCTCTGATAGATAGATTCTTCAATTCTTTAAGGCCATAGTAAAGCAAAGGAATCCCAGAGCCCCACATTTCTACATGGGACCTCACCAGGTCTGGACTGGGAAAAAAATGTGTCCCTGGACTTCATCCAGACAGGCTCACTTTAATTTTGCAAACGCAAAAAACGTATATATAAACTATACGCAATTGCACAAAAAAAAGTAAAGACATACTATTGTGCATAGGACAAGGCATAGCTACACCAGTGACCATCAGCACAGCCACACCAGTGCCCATCAGCGCAGCCACACTAGTTCCCATTAATGCATCCTCACCAGTGTCCATTATTGCAGCCTAATCAGTGCCCATCAGCTCAGCCACACCAGTGCTCATTAGTGCAGCCACACTAGTGGCCATTAATGCAACCACGTGAGTGCCCATCAGTGCAGCCACACCAGTGTCCATCAGTGCAGCCACACCAGTGCCCATTAATGCAGCCACACCAGTGCCCATTAATGAAGCCACACCAGTGCCCATTAATGCAGCCAAATCAGTGCCCATTAATGCAGCCACACCAGTGCCCATTAATGAAGCCACATCAGTGCCCATTAATGCAGCCACACCAGTGCCCATTAATGCAGCCTCATAATTTCACAGCAGTGTTAGTCCCCCCCCCCCCGTACCTGGTCTGCACAGCTTCTTCTACCTAGGTCCCGGGTGTAGTGCTTGTCCTGCAGGTGGTTCCTCTGAGGCTAGGAGCCCAGGACCAGCTGTGCACTGCTGGTTAGCTGGTCCTCTCCCTTCCTCCTGGGCACCACAAACTGGGGGGGGGGCGGCAAAGGTGAGTGGCCGCAGACTCAAAAATCCTGTCCACCAATCAGCTAATCTCCTGACTCCTGCTGTGTAGCTGTTTAGAAAAAAAAGAGTCTCCCCTGGCCCCCACTGAACACAGGGGAGTGGCCAGGGGAGACTCAGAGAATTTCTCAGAGAAAGTGGACTCTTTCATCACTTTTGTCTTTAGACGGATTAACAAGCAGCAGCACTCCTGGCTCCAGTGTACTGATATAGCACAGGCCAGCCTTCAACTGTGTAGTGCGCTGCTGCGGATTAATCCACCCAAAACCAAAAGTGATGAAATAGCCCGCTCTCTGTCCCCTTTCTGATGGGTCCAGGGACGCTGGTGGTTCCCATCGCTTCCAGACACCCAGGACGGCTCACAGACAGTGGTGTACGTCACTTCCAGGTGGAGAGAGCGCGGGGAGGAGCGTGCGTTTGGAGCATGCATGCTCCTTCGTGAGGCTATGAGCCTGATGAATGAGCATGCATGCTCTGAACACGCGCTGTCATGGCTCACTTTAACTGTCCTTGTGCCACAAATGTACCCACGTGAACTCAATTTGAAAGAGAGTTCTAATTACCCACCCTTTCTTTATTCAGCTAATCGAGCGCACGTGACCTAAATGAAATCTTGAGGCCACTTTTGGAATAGAATCCTTCATTGGGGTGGCCAGGAAGGTTCGCCAGGAAGGTTCTTTATACCCTAGAGCCGCCAACTCAGAAACCCTCCCGGCTGAGGCTACCACAGCTGTTTTTAATGACAAATTCCCATAGCATCAACTCCATTATATTTTGGAGCAGACAGGTAGTTGAGTACTATTGTGAGGTCCAGGCATGTACTGGCCGTCTGGACTACCCAAAGTTTCCCGGTAGGCCAATGGCTCAGTGGGCCAGTTTCAGTGACAGGGGAGGTAGAGCGGGGACTCCCAAACCCTGTCCAGCAATAAGCTAATCTCCCGCTGTGCAGCTGTTTAGAAAAAGAACTCCTCTGGGCCCCCTTTTTATTTTTTAATATAGTGATATTAAAGAATGAACAAAAAAAAACATAAAAAGGGATTTGCATGAACTATTATGCCCCGTACACACGATCGGACTTTCTGCCAGTAAAACTGTAGATTTTTGTTCGAAGTATATTGGTTCAAACTTGTCTTGCATACACACGGTCACACAAATGTTTGCCAACAATTACAAATGTGGGAACATGGTAATGTACAAGACATACGACAAGCTGAGAAAAAGGAAGTTCAATAGCCAGTGCGGCTCCTTCTGCTTGATTTCGAACATGCGTGAACTTTTGTGTGTCGGACTTGTGTACACACAATCGGAAATTCTTAACGCCATTCTTTAACAACACGGTATTTACTGGTAGCAATAGATACACAAGCTACCTACTGCCAGGTATTAAATTGCTACATGTTTTCACTACTAAAATACAGCATGACTTCATAAAATAACTCTTGGGCCGCGTACACACGGGCGGACTGTTCGCCCAACTTTGTTCGTCAAACAGTTTGAGCGGACAGTCCGCTCAAAATTAGCATGGACGGACTTGACCACACACGACGAACGAACAGTCCGCTGAAACTTGCGCGATGACGTGAACGGCACGTACGACGGGACGAAAAATACGACGTCCAATACACTGCAATGCAACCTTCGCCGTGTAAATCCTTTCTGAGCATGCGCGGAACTTAGTTTGACGAACAAGCCTACACACGGGCGGACTGTTCGCTCAAACCAAGTTTCAGCGGACAGTTTTACAGAAATTCCGAAAAACTTTGTTCGTCAGACTGTCCGCTGAAACTGTCCGCTGAAGCCCACACACGAGCGGACTGTCCGCCGAAACACTGTTCAGCGGACAAAGTTGGGCGAACAGTCCGCCCGTGTGTACGCGGCCTTGGGGTATTTTAGTAGTGTTTTTAAGTGAATGGCAAAAAAACTTTTGATAAACGCTGGACGGTATCTTACTGCATACTCAGATGTGGTAAGATACTGCTTTGTGAATGGAGCCAAAATCTAAATTAATTTGGCTTGCAGAATGACCATAATTATTAAGATCTCTGCTGCTTGTAACACATGTACCAAATACCTACACTGCAGACCTCAGAAATCGAGCTTTTCCCAGTGACAGATTTTCTTAGCCTTAGGGAAGCCTTTTTTTTTTTTTTTTGCTTTTTTGTACAGAGCTGCTACTAGATTTCTTAGCCACTGGCAGAAGACACAGACTGCTTTCTAAAAAAGAAATGAAATAAGAAAATATATAAATATAGAAAACTCTGGGGATTGTGCTCCCCCTACTGGAAAACTTCAGAAGTACAGACACTCAATAATAGGTCTGGCTGCATGGTTAGTCCTGCATCAAAGTGCTTTAAGAGTTAGTAACATGACTGTTTTGTTTTGAATGATCGATTATGAATATACATTTCAGTGAGAAAAAAAAAATTATTTTTAATTTGACACTAATCAATATTGCATTTGAAGCATACCATAATCCGTTCCGAGTGCTTACTTTTCTTTTCCCAACTGTTTTCATGAAAGTAGTTAATGACTTTGGGGCATGTTTATGAAGCAGTAATAAGCTTCTGTAATTTAGCACTAGGAAGATTCACCTACAATAAATATATGAAAAAATTACATATTCCTGGCTTAATAAATAGACTCCTTAGTGCTCCATTGAATTTAAAAAGGTGGCCAAAGTCATTACGCAATATGCAAAATCCTTGCAACTTTCAAAATTTTAGCATGACAAAGAAAGCTAAAAAAACGGTCTCTTTTATTTCATTAAACACTGAAATCTCCCTTTACAAATATATGTGAAAATCCATATGGCAATGCTAAAACAGTTCTGCACAGCATAGTGTCTAATCTGTTCCAGTTAAGTAGGGAGCACACTGTTGTTTTACTTGTCGCATGTGGCTTTCCTGTTTATCTTCAAAAGAGTACAAAAGAAAATATTGTAGAGCAGTTGCCCTTTGCATGCTGCTATGTTTGAGTTGTGGGGGACCTTTGTATTTAAAATCATTTAAGATTTTATCATGTAAGATTTAGGTGCAATACCAGGTTTTCCCAGCAGGTGACACGTAAGTGATATTTCTCATTGAAGTTCTACAAATCCTTTAGCAGTTGATGGGGGCATTTTAAAATTTTAATAGTTCATATTGATGCAAATAATCTCAGTGGACCTGGTAATTTTAAATGGCAGACATTTTTCCACTGAATCTGATTTCACTTTTTTACTAAGGGCTCAGCATTTCTCTTTCTATGGGGTTGATTTACTGGAGATTGCAAAATCCGGTGCAGTTCTGCGTAAAAACACATCAGCTTCCAGGTTATTTTGTCAAAGCTTAAAGCATAACTCCGCTTTTGTTGAGTAAAATAATTTAATTTAAATGTATCACCACAAGATGGTGTTGTGAATACAGATAGTGAATCTGTCTCTGTCTGGAGAGATACGGACGGTGGGTCTTTGTTACATTTACAGGTTCTGGCCTTAACACTGTTGGAGCTCTACTGGCCCCCTACACTTAAAGTGGACTTTACATAGGAATAGCCATATCAGGCTTCCCCTTTCCATGTGTATGGTACTAGTGGTTCAAAGTTTCCTAGTTTGGCTGTTGAGGATATGGTTATGTAGCAGCCATCACCCGTTGCAGGGCGGCCTTGACTTAATGGGCTTACCGATTACCTTCTTCTGGACTGCTCCTCCGCGCCTAGGGGTTCCCAGGGTTGATACCCAACGACTTGTACACTGACACAGATGAAGTCCTTTCAAAAAGGTTTATTTTGCAGTAGAACTTTCACAAACACAGTCTTTTAGGGAACAGAGGGCACAGGTGAAGAACTCAGGCACCTTGAACTGCAAGTTTAACATAGTCTCTATTTCCACCCAGAGAGTAGCCACTCGCAACTGGGTACTTCAAGGCTGAACAGATCTCTAGCCAGAGATCATGGCAGTCAGCACATTGACTTAAAACTTGAACAATCAACTGAGAGTATACAGGAACCTTTTTCCAAACGTACCTGGAATGTTTCCCGCTTCCTTTGTGGAAAAGGAAAGTGTGAATTTGTCAATGTCCTTCTCAACTCAGTAACCAGGCACTTCTCAGGATGCCACTTGCCAGCCCTCCTCCGAAGAGTCCTCTCCCGGTCACGTCCACAAGCTGTTGTGTCCCTCCAAGCCGAGAGCACACCCGGACACTTTGAATCCTCCCTCAGTTACACCGCCTCGGACCAGCGAGGTCCGAGACTCGGGAATGGACGGATCTCCACCCCAGACCAGACAGGTCTATCAGGAGCCACTGACAGGAACATGTTGCGGGGATGTCGAACACCCCGTGACCGGGACCTGGGGGGGGGGGTGTCAGTACACATTCCATGTACAGAACAACTCTAGGTAGCCATATTGCATTGCATTTTCAGAAAATTACACCGGCTGCAGATTTAAAAGGAAAGGTCGTTTTCAATAACATTTAATTACAATATGACTTGTGTCACAATTGTATACGCTATATTATTTTTTCTTTATTTGCTATTTTTTTCCCCCACAAA
This sequence comes from Lithobates pipiens, assembly GCF_037356315.1. Classification (NCBI taxonomy): domain Eukaryota; kingdom Metazoa; phylum Chordata; class Amphibia; order Anura; family Ranidae; genus Lithobates; species Lithobates pipiens. The sequence goes on from NW_027507903.1 coordinate 157,375,726, forward strand.
AGTGGAGTTACCCTTTAACCGCTTCCCGACCAGCTGCCGCAATATAATATAATAATTATACTGCGGCAGGTTGGCTCCCCTGTGCAAGCCGTCATAGCTATACGTCGGCTCTCGGGGTCGGGATAGCAGGCGCTGCACAGAGGGGGTGCCGATGCTCGTGGCCAATGGTCACGATGACCACCGGCCACGAGCGATCGTGAGCAGGAGACACAGAACTGGGACAAGTTTGTATAAACACACACTTCCCTGTTCTGTTCTGACAGGAGTGACAGATTGTGTGTTCTTATTAGCTAGGAACCACGATCCGTCACTTCCTCTAGTCAGTCCCCTCCCCCTTCAGTTAGAATCACCTCCCAGAGAACACAGTTAACCCCTAGATTGCCTCCTAGTGTTAACCCCTGCACTGCCAGTGACATGTACAGTAATCAATACATTTTTATAGCATCGATCGCTGTATTAATGCCAATGGTTCCAAAAATGTGTCAAAATTGTCCGATGTCTGCCATAATGTTGCAGTCATGATAAACATCACAGATCGCCACCATTACTAGTAAAAAATAAATAATAAAAATGATATATATATATTCCCTATTTTGTAGACGCTATAACTTTTGCACAAAGCAATCAATATACGCTTATTGGGGATTTTTTTACCAAAAATATGTAGAAGAATACATATCAGCCTAAACTGAGGAAAAAAATTGCTTTTGTTTTTAAAAAATGGGGATATTTATTATAGCAAAAAGTACACAATATTGTGTTTTTTTTTTTTCAAAATTATCTACAGACATTTAAAATTCACTTAAAGTGTTACTAAACCTACAACAGTAAAATCAGTCTGTATATGCAGTAAAGCATGCTTGCTGTACTCACTGTGGAACCTAAGGGGTTAATCCTCTGCATTGTGTAAAAAGGCTGTTTGATCCTGTCTTCTCTGAACCTCCCCTTGTTCCACTGTCCCCAATCCGTCTTCTGAGAGAACAGAGCCTTTGGAGTTACTTACACATGCTCAGTTTGCTGTATATTGCTAGAGGGTGTTTTTTTCTTGGGAGAGTGCATGTGATCAGCGCAGGGCCAATTAGCACTATCCAGACAGAGGCTCAGGGGTCTTGCAGCCTCATAGAACAGTCAGAGGAAAAGGAAAACTCCCTCTACAAGCTTTAACCAGACACTGATAGTAGTCACAAAACTGCTATATACTGCTGATGAGAAAAGGTATTTAGCAGTTTATATTTACCAAAATAATTGCATGTCCGTGTTCTGTGTGTTGTAGGAGGCCAGATACAGTGAATGCAGGGCCCTGGGTTTAGTAACACGTTAACTTCATGCTTTGCTTTTAGCACCATTTATTGAAAAAGTCAGCAGACCCACATGTTAGAGTCTACAATATACATAGCTGCCAACTGTCCCTGATTTCTATGGGCCACCCTGTTTTGTTAAAAAAAGTTTTTGCTCTTTATTTATATTGTACTGAAAGTTAAAGTAATTATTTTTTAAATAGGAGTATGTGTAAATGTCTAAAGAAAATATACTCCAATTTAAACGGGGATGTTGTGATCCACAGTTCTGTTAGACAGGCATGAACCAAGAAATTTTGACATGTATACTGAGATACTGCATTCACTCTGGTTATACCATGCATTTCAATAAAAAGGCAATTAAGCCAGCAGATGGCTCCCTAATGTTTTGTAATATACTTGGGAGAGATAAAGGAGCCAAGGTCAGTTTAAAGACTATAAACACGCAGGTTAGGTCCCAGAATCATGATTTAGCAAGTTTTGATTTTATAGAAAAAAATAAAATAAAATGTGTAGTTGTGTTGTGTAGGTTTTTATATTATTTTAGGTCACACAATGAAATATTTGATCTGTTCTTTCCTTTGCTAAAACTTTATTTCAGTATTAAATAAAGAACCTGTATATCTGGAATATGATGGGCAGGCTTACTACAATGAAATTTGTCCCAACTTTTTTAGAACAAAAATGCAAATCTGGTTAAAAAACAGCATGGACTGTAGCTCTTCAGCACATGGATCATTTACGGTATTTTAAAGTGCTGCTTTGTCCAACCTTGAAGAGCTGTCATCATTTGAAGTGTAACATTTATGTACTCTCAATTTTAGATAACATAAGAGTTTTATTGCAAGGTGTCTGGGTGCTGCCAGCATTGGCTGGGGATAAGATACCAGTGTAGTGGTAAAGCCGTATTTACTATAGCAGTGCTTGAAGACTTGTTTCTTTGAAGATTTGTCAGATTTTTGTGCTACCTGCCTGTCTAGTGAGGGCTCTTAGCATCTTTCGGTTTGAAGTGTTCCTATAACTTCACCTGCAAGTGGAAGTGCTTAAGAAGGATAGCTACAGTAGAACTACACTGGGAACATTATTGCTGGTCTGTGTCACCGTACAGCAAAATATCACTTCTTGTTCCAGGAGCAGCTGTAAAATTTTGTAAATCCCTTTGCTTTGTGTCCTGGTTGCAGTGGCCACCATGTGGCCATTAGAACATGACACAATGGGGTTGATTTACTAAGGGCAAATCCACTCTGCACTACAAGTGCACTGCAAGTGCACTTGTAAGTGCAGTCACTGTAGATCGCTGTAGATCTGAGGGGAAGCTCTGCTGCTTTTAACGTCCAATCATGTGCAAGCAAAAATGCTGTTTTCTAGTTTCCTTGTATGTACCCCTCAGAGCTACAGCAACTGCACTTGGAGTGAAAAGTGGATTTTCCTTTAGTAAATAACCCCCAATGCTTCATTACTAGGTACCTCTAACAGGCCTCTTGCCCTTATTTCACATTTGTCCCTGCTCCCAGAAGGATAAAAATATGCATCCAGTCACCAGCCTATGTATTCTACCAGGCCCAACACGTCACCCCCTAAGGATAGACCATTGGTTGCAAGGAGAGGTGAGTCCAATCAAGTTTCAGAGCTACTATCTCGCAACATCGAGGCAGACAAATTCAGGGCATACAGGGTCTCACCAATTCTTGTAGTGAATATTGGCACTTTCCCAGGTCAGGCAATCTTCCTGTCCTGTCCCCAATTCCTGTCCAATTGAGTGTATTAGGAACTCTCCAGGTATTTCCCAGCTGGTGAATACCAAACGCTGGAAACTCTACATCTCTGCTGCCCCACCATGTCTCATTGGGTCCAGCCTCCGAGTCTAACTCCTGTCTCCTTAGACTCTCTGCGTAAATTCTCTCTGTCTCTGCGACTCAAACAAAAAATATGGGGCCAAACTGGGACATCCGCTTAAACCAGATGTCACCCAGATTACAGTAAAAACCTTAATCAGGTACTAATGTTTCCCCATTCAAAACATAGAAATCATCTCTTGCCAGTCTCACTGCATTTAATAAAAATCTGATTAGTTGCTATTCCTTTTTATACTTAAACTAAACATATACTTAAAGCTTTCATTGTGTCAAATGTTAAAGATTAGGGATGAGCCAAACACCCCCTGGTTCGGTTCATGGCAGAACGTGCGAACAGACAAAACAATTGTGCGAACACCGTTAAAGTATATGGGACTCGAACGTAAAAAATCAAAAGTGCTAATTTTGAAGGTTGATATACAAGTTATAAAGTTAAAAAAAGTGTTTGGGGACCCGGATCTTGCCCCAGGGGACATGTATCGATGCAAAAAAAGTCTTAAAAATTGCAGTTTTTTTGGGAGCAGTGATTTTAAGAATGCTTAAAGTGAAACAATAAAAGTGTAATATTCCTTTAAATATCGTGCCTGGGGGGTGCCTATAGTATGCCTGTAAAGGGGCACGTGTTCCCCGTGTTTAGAACAGTCCCTGCACAAAATAACATTTCTAAAGGAAAAAAAGTAATTTAAAACTACTTGCAGCTGTTATGTAATGTTGCACCCCCCTCCCCCCCCCATCCCCAGCCCATTACCGGGCCCTTTGGGTCTGGTATGGTATTAAGGGGAACCCTGCACCTAAATTTAAAAAAAAAGGCGAGTGGCCCCCAGGCCCTAAATGCCCTGAACAGCAATATACAGGCGGTCCCCGGGTTACAAAGAAGAGAGGGACTGTAGGTTTGTTGTTAAGTTGAATCTGTTTGTAATTTGGAACAGGTAAATTTGTAGCTCCGGCCCAAAAATCTATTTTTAAGCTTTTTGGATAATATAGGGAAGGGTTATCATCACCCCTGTAACATTTGTTTTGCTGTCTGTGCCCCTGTTCAGAAGATTTCACCTCACTTTCTGTCCCAATGACAATTGAATTTTGAACATTTTGGGTTATTAGGGAAACAAGGATTGGTGATAAAGCATCAGTGGAGACACATTTTTCCCATATTAACTTTTACAGGAGAGAATTTCCCTTCCTCTCACTTCCTGTTGTCTCCCTCCATTTGTAAGTAGGAGTCGTTTGTAAGTTGGATGTTTGAAAATAGGGGACCACCTGTATATACTATAAGGCCTGCCCTATACACTCTGTGGAAAATTGGGCCTTAGGTGTTGGTGGTACCAGAACTCTGTAAGCCCTCACAGTTACTCTTGGTGGGCGCTGGAACGGGCCCTGCTGTGAAATATTATATCAAGAATTGTAATTACATGCCCCTCTTAAACAGGGGCAGAAAAATTGGGCCTTAGGCGGTGGTGATGCCACAACACTGTAACCTCTCACAGATACTCTTGGTTAGTGCAGGAATGGGCCCTGCTGTGAAATATTAGATCAAAAATTTTAATTACAATACAGTGCAGACATAGTGCAGCTGCTGCTACTTTTCTGGTGGTATACACAGTACACAATACAGTGCAGCCATAGTGCAATTGCTACTACTTTTTTTTTGGTGGTGTACACAGTATACAATACAGTATAGTGCGGTGTTGCAAACAAAAATATACATCATGTCCAGAAGGCCACCAAGGAAAGGCAGACACTTACAGGCCACTAAAAGAGGACAAGCAGGCTGTGTGTCTACAGTCAAAAGTGCTGGTCATGGATATGAGGCATCCTCTGCCCATGGCCGTGGGGAACACTTGTCCTTTTTTTCTGCTGCTGGCCGTATTATTGAGCCAGAACATGCAGAAGAGTTGGTGGAGTGGATAACAAAGCCCTCCTCATCCGCTCTCACCCAGGCTCAGAGTAGTTTCCCTTCCTATGCAGCTGCTAAAGTGACCTATTCCACCGGCTCCTTGTTCAGTCACTCCTTCCGTACCCCGACCATCATGCTTCAGTAACAAGGAGGGAGGAGATAATGAGGTCACTGACTCTACTTGGCTGCCTGATTGAATAGAGGAGGAGGAGGCACAACTCCAACAAGGCAGGATGTCCTCTAGGAGGCAGCTTAAGGGCAGCCTCCCTACTGCATCACACCGCAGAGCTCTGCAGGTGCAGGGCGCTGCTGATTCCCCGCTGATTTTGAAAAGTTCCTTGGTGTGGGCCTTTTTCCCATATACTATATTTGAGATTTAATATCTCTCAGATAGGATTTGGGTTAAATGAGAGTTCTTTGTCCATGAGTGAAAGCTTTAACACAATAACAACATTTATTGGTGAGTAGTTTAAAAACTATCTATAGTCTACACCAAGGAAGAAAATATTAGGTTAAAATAAGAGAATTACATGAAGGAATACAGAGTATATTCCTGAAAAAATGAATCTACAAAAATATTTTGTTAGTAAAATGCAGACCTTTCCCATAAGTACCCTTTGCACCAAGGGTCCATTCTGATGGTTGTTCTCCCATAAAAGTGTGTGTTTCCCTCCCATCTAGTCTGTGTATATCATTACATGCTGATGCCTCATTGGTTTGAATAATGTGGCTCTGATTGGTGAGCTTCCCTATTCCTGGTTAAGGACTGGTTACATCTCCAATCCCTATACTTTGCATAAGTCAGCCCCCTTAATGCAAATCCTTGTGACTATTCTAACTTGAATTTTCCTGGGAAGTTAAGTACTGGATCTTTTGAAGTGAGTATGTGTAAAACAATGAGGTTTGGATCCTATTGTTTGTATACACAAGCCTAGGCACCGACTTGTCTGGTCTACCAGAGATTTCTGTGATGGTGAGCAGCAACAATGCATGCACCAGTGATACTGTCCCTCTTGTCTTCCTGTTGGAGCACATGCTTCAATAATGGACAGGGCATTTGAGGCAGAACAGCGGGAGGAAGAGGAGGACTTCCTTACCTCTCAAGGCCCCCCTTATCCAGATATTATTCCTGCAAGTCCGCCAAACACACAGGAAGAAGAGGAGGAGGAGGATTGTGTCAGCATGGACGTAGAGGACAACACTTGGCAGCAGTCTTCAAGGGATGGTTTTCAGTACCCAAAAACCCAAGGAATTGTACGTGGATGGCTGGAGATTGTTACAGATCATGTGATCCTTAGTGACCCAGAGGACTCGGGAATTGAATGCCTCTGCAACCTTTCGCAGGCTTTCACATTGGAGTGCACTGAGTGGCTCTTTCAGGGCGCTTTGCAGGTGCTATTTTTAGCACTTTAGCGCCTGCAAAGCGCCTCAGTGTGAAAGGGGCCTGAGTAAAGCAACACCATATGCTAACATACAGGGGTATTTAGAGGCAGAATTCCTAACAGGGATTTAAAGGTAAATCTAGACAGTCACTTATCTTTACTATTAATGCCTAAATGCATGTTTGTTTGTTTTTGTTCATCCCTTAGTTCTACTTTAATATTTTTCTAAAATGTTAAACCAGATACACAGGTAACTAAGATTGGGACTAGTCGTGAAGTCAAGGTTATGGCTATTTTTATTTATTTCAATCCCATGTTATAATTCTAGTGTTGCTGGACTTCAAATGCCAGGAATGATGGATTAAAAGGTATATTGCAAAGAGAGTTGCAGTAATGAAAAACAAAAGTATATTTTTGGCAGTCACAGCTATATCGATTTTTTTTTTTTTTTTGCCACTAAACAGAGGATTTTATTGCATTTGCTTGGAGATTATGTGCTATGTCTTTATTCCTGTGCGTTGACTTCCATTTTAACTATCAGGCTAGGTAACATCTTCAGAGTGTTCTTTTTATTGCCCATGTCCTGCCTGCATATTAACAACACACTTCAATAAATGCCAATCAATTAGGTAGGTAATAAACCATAAATATACAAGGAAAAGAGAGCGCACAGTTGCCCTAGTGTAATTCCATTTTAATGATACAAATGCAAAATCAAAAATAGAGGATTGCACTCACAAACATGGGACTTGGGACTTAGATTGCATGTACAGCGGGATGTATGTCTCCCTTCCTGGCCTGTATAACTGGGTTGGCTCCCAAGAACGAGTGGTGGTGGTATGAGAAGTCATTGCGGACTCTGTTTCCTCATCTCGTCAAGCTGTATCTGCTGTAGGGTACGCACACGTCCAGCCGGTGCTTTGTGACGTCACTCGCGGCCAGAGAGAAAAGACAAGGTGAGTGAGATGTCTCCTCTTGCCAAGACCACATGTTTCGGAGGCGTGACCATTAATGGCAAAGGGATGGACACAGTTTAACTTTGGACATATTATGGCTGCCAAAGATTGTATAATGTTATATCATTTATTACATTTATACATTGGCGTTATCCATTCAGAATGGCACATTTTGTGTATGCTTGTTATTCATTTCAAATGTTTGTTTTACAGAGTTTCTGGAGGAGAGCTCTTTGACCGAATAGTGGAAAAAGGATTTTACACTGAAAAAGATGCAAGCACGCTTATCCGACAGGTGTTAGACGCCGTTTTCTACCTTCACAGGCTTGGAATTGTACATAGGGATCTGAAAGTGAGTAACAATATTGAAACCTTGTGCTTGGTGTGGCTGACACTCCCTACTTTTTTCATCATGTACTAAACTGTGAAGGTATCAGTTCTCATGTGGACCAGTTACACACTCACATGATATCTTCTGTGGTTTTTCCTGTCTAGCCTGAGAATCTGCTGTATTTTAGTCAAGAAGGAGAGTCAAAGATTATGATCAGCGATTTTGGTCTCTCCAAGATGGAAGGTAAAGGAGATGTGATGTCAACAGCCTGTGGAACCCCTGGGTATGTTGGTAAGTGACAGCAAAATGGTGCATTAAACGAATATTGAAATCTTAGCGGAAGCCATTAAACAAAAGTGATAATCACCATATCTGTGTTAACTGCCCTGTCCCAAAGTACATTATGTCTTGGTGACATATTAGAAGATCATGAATCACAAAACTTTATTTAACAATATGGCGCCATTACAGCCTGGAGGAGCTTCCTGCTTTCACTGAGTGAAAGGAACCGTCCACTGTTTGACATCTGAGTCCTTCTCAAGGAATCATATTACTCTAGTTATTGTATTCATTTTAGTTTTTAACTTGCATAGAAAAAAGGCATGGGCATGCAAAGTTTACCTGTGACTTTTTTCATTATGATCAACAGACTGCACCCATGTTGAGCTTGTGCAGTTCCTAAAGTCTTAAAGAGAAAGTCTTTAAGTTTTACCTATAGGTAAGCTTATATTAAATCTTCCCTATAGGTAGTGTAAATATCTTCTAAACGTGCACCATTTAGGAGATATTTACTGTCCTAACAGCCAGTTACGTCACTGGCGCATGAGTCCTGAAGTAACGGACGCCCATGCGATTTCTTCAGAGCATTGTGCCCTGACCAGTGGCTCCGGCCGGTCACAGAGCCATGTATACTAGCACATTATGCCTTTGCCTTGCAGGTTATGGCAAAAAAAAAGTGCAACTGCTTTACAGTGGACCTTTCAAGAACTTTACAAATCTGCATGAATAAATTGCTGACGTGTCACACTGTACAGCAACAGAATAAAAAAATTAAAAAAGTTTAAATTTTTTAATCAAAAGCAGTTGTTTAGCTACAATAAATTGATTTGGCCTGGTGTGATATAATATCATCAGTCTGCTGCAGGTAAAAGAAAGCATTTTTTCAGTCACCCCTCACCCAGTGATCATATTGCACATTGTAACTTTGTAGTAAGCCACACGATAAAATGGTGCAGCAGATGGTTGATCTATAGCAGACATTAGTGAAAGCTGCTAAAAACTGCACAGGTACCAGGATATAAATGCTTGTGTCACATATATGGTAAACAAAATAAAAGCATGTTGAGTTGTATCCCACCACAAAGGCTGTGTTTGTCATATATATGTTTTCAACTGATTTGGTAGCTATACATATGTTAAGTCAATGCATGCTAAGTAATGCATACATGTATCACAGGGATTACTGTATTTGCTTTTCGATATCTTCTTCTGCTTTTCTTTCCAAAAGAACAGAACTACACTATATTGCCAAAATTATTGGGGTACCTGCCTTTACACGCACATGAACTTTAATGGCATCCCAGTCTTAGTCCGTATGGTTCAATATTGATTTGACCCACCCTTTGCAGCTATAACACCTTCAACTCTTCTGGGAAGGCCGTCCACAATGTTTAGGAGTGTGTCTATGGGAATGTTTGATCATTCTTCCAGAAGCGCATTTGTGAGTGCAAATCCACTTTGCACTGCAAGTGCACTTGGATATTCAGTCGCTGTAAATCTAAGGGGAAGATCTGAAATTAGGGGAAGCTCTGCTGATTTTATCATCCAGTCACGAGCAAGCTAAAATGATGCTTTTTATTTTCCTTACATATCCCCCCTCGGATCTACAGTGACTTTACTTCCAAGTGCACTTGCAGTGCAAAGTGGATTTATCTTTAGTAAATAACCCCTTATGTTTTATTTTATAATGAATTGTAACATCACAGACCCCTGCCGGGTCAAACCCTTTTGTTATGTGTTGGATGCAACGATGATAAATAACCACAGGCAGGACACCATTAAATACATTTTGGCCTCTGGACTACCTGTCTGCAACCTGATAGATAGATAGATAGATAGATAGATAGATAGATAGATAGATAGATAGATAGATAGATAGATAGATAGATAGACAATGTTGACAGAGATTTTAGGTCTACATACATTATATGTGAATGTTTGGGTAATTGACATTATTGATATCCTTTGCTTGTCTCTGCTTATGCATTTAGACTGTAGTTGCTGAAAATGTCCAATTTGCAGGCATTTCTTATTCAAGACTCTTATGTCTCTTCAAGTTAACAAGGGTATTTTACCGCAGCCTTTTTCTGCTGCCAAGCGCCAACCATGGGTGCTGGATTCTGCAGGGCTGTCCTGGACTATTGGTAGTCCTGGAAGAGGAATTGCTGCACCTATACTTTCCTCTATAAAATGCACAAAAAGTTGCTGCTGTGGAAAATGCTAATCGGAGGTAATGAATCTGAAGGTCAGTTATTAGTGTTTTATTAAATTAATATGATGCATTATGAAATTGCATTAAATCTGGCAGTGGATGACCAAGAGCTGTTGTTCTTCTAGAGGCAGCACTTTTGAGACAAACAGAAAAAATGCTTTGTACACTGACAGTTCTGTAAATGCTGGCAATGGGAGCAGGCCCTGGCATAACAGCTTTCTTATTTCATTTCAGACACTGGTACAATATTATTATTATACACGTTGTATATAGTGCCAACTATATACGCAGGGCTTCCTATACAATTCAATAAAGGAGGGCCCTGCTATATATTCCATTCTTGCCAACTGTCTCAGTAACCAAGGTTCAGCCACCCTAGGCAGTTTATCTATGGTGTTTGCTGAGTTTAGGAATTTTGGCAAGTTTACATTATATTTGAAGGTTCATTACCAGAAACTTTAGGAAAAAAAAGGACACGATAACTTGATGTTTTTTTTTATAACATGGTGATAAAATTGTCATGATATATATACTGTAATCTGAATTTATAAAGCTTGACAAATGGATCTAAGTTATCCTGAAAGCTTGCATCTTTAATAACTTAAGTTAGCAAATAAAGGGCATCACTTGACCTAGACAAAACCCAAAAATACCCAAGCACAATCACCTGCTGTATGTACAAAATATATATGTCTCTTAAGGTGGAATGAATAGAAAGAAAGAAATAAAATGAAATATCCAGTTCCTTGAAAAAGTACATACCCTTGACATTTTCCACATTTTGTCATGTTACAACCAAAAACGTAAATGTATTTGATTGGGATTTTATGTTATAGACAAACACAAAGTGCACATAATTGTGAAGTGGAAGGAAAATGATAAATGTTTCAAATGTTACAAATACATATCTGAAAAGTATGGGTATGTCTCTACCAGCTTTGAGAGCACTAGAAAGTGACATTTTTGCCCATTCTTCTTGGCAAAATAGCTCAAGTTCTGTCAGATTGGATGGAGAGCATCTGTGAACCACAATTTTCAAAGTCTTGCCACATATTCTCAATTGGATTTCGGTCTGGACTTTGACTGGGCCATTCTAACACATGAACATGCTTTGATCTAACTATTGTAGCTCTGGCTGTATGTTAGGGTCCTTGTCCTGCTGGAAAGTGAACACCTGCCCCAGTCTCAAGTCTTTCGCAGACTCTAAAGCCCCATACACACTATCAGATTTTCTGCTATTTTTTTTTCCTTCAGATTTAGCAAAACCATGTAGTGCAAGGGTCTGCCTGATTGCATACAAATTGAAACTCCTAAGGTATGACCTCATATTATGTGGTCTTGGTAAATCTGAAGGAAAAAATCAGCAGAAAATCTGATGGTGTGTATGGGACTTAACAGATTTTCTTCTAAAATTTCCCTGTATTTGGCTCCATCCATCTTCCCATCAACTCTGACCAGCTTCCCTCTCCCTGCTGAAGAAAACCATCCCCACAATATGATGCTGCAATGGCTTTCTTCTTGCCACTCTTCCATAAAGGCCAGATTTGTGGATTGCACGACTAATAGTTGTCCTGTCAACAGATTCTCCCACCTGAGCTGTGGATCTCTGCACTTTTCTAGAGTTACCATGGGCCTCTTGGCTGCTTCCCTGATTAATGCTCTCATTGCCTGGCCTGTCAGTTTAGGTGGACGGCCATGTCTTGGTAGGTCTACAGTTGTGCCATATTCTTTCCATTTTTGGATGATGGATTGAACCGTGCTCCGTGAGATGTTCAAAGCTTCAAAGCTTCAGATATTTTTTTATAACCAACCCTGCTTTAAACTTCTCTGCAACTTAATCCCTAACATGTCTGGTGTGTTCCTAGGCCTTCATGGTGCTGTTTGTTTACTAAGGTTCTCTAACAAACAATTGTTTATACTAGATTAGTTAGTTTAGTTAAAAGTTAGTTAAAATTAGTTTTAATTGGTGGTATCAGAGTAAAGGGGGCTGAATACAAATACACGCCACATTTTTCAGATATTTATTTGTAAAAAAATTGGAAAACCATTTATCATTTTCCTTCCACTCCACAATTATGTGCCACTGTGTTACGTATATTCAGTCTTAATAAAAATGTATATAATTTTATCAGAGAGCACTATATGGCCGGCTTCTTTTTAAACTTTATATCATCCTGGATGTTATTACAATGGAGGATGAAAGTGGAATGTGGGGCTTCTAATATTGTAGAGTAGAGATCATCCCTGTGGCTTATGAGAATCCCTTTTAAAGGGGAAGGTGCATATGACCTATTTGTTAGGTCTGGTCATAAGGTGAGAGCCTACAGTATATATTATGGCAATGGAATTTACACTTTCAGATGATTTACACATTAAAGTCACACATGGAAGTATAAAGACTTACAGTGGGGAACATAATTATGTTATCCCCTGCAGATTTTGTAGGTTTGCCCACTTACAAAGAGATTAAGGGTCCATATTTTTTTTATTATCATAGGTGTATGTTAAATGATAGAGACACTATATCAACCAAAAATCCAGAAAAAAAAAACATATGATACACATGTTATAAATTGAGGTGCAGTTCTGTGAGTAAAATAAGTATTTGATTCCCAAGCAAAACATGACCTGGTACTTGGTGGAGAAACCCTTGTTGGCAAGCACAGATGTAAGACGTTTCTTGTAGTTGGTGACCAGGTTTGCACACATCTCAGGAGGGATTTTGGTCAACTCTTCTTTACAGGTCTTCTCTAAATCCTTAAGGTTTCTTGGCTGTCTCTTGGCAACTAAAAGTTTCAGCTCCCTCCATAAATTTTCTATAGGATTAAGGCCTGGAGACTGACTAGGCCACTCTATGACCTTAATATGCTTCTTCTTAAACCACTCCTTTGTTGCCTTGACAGTATATTTTGGGTCATTGTCATGCTGGATGACCCATCCACAATCCATCTTCAGACTGAGTGAGGGAAGAAGGTTCTCATTTAATATTTTTACAATACTTGGACCCGTCCATTGACTGAGGGAAGAAGGTTCTCATTTAATAGTTTTACAATACATGGCCCTGTCCATTGGCCCCTCAATGTGACAAAGTTGGCCTGTACCTTTAGCAGAGAAACAGCCCAAAAACATGTTTCCACCTCCGTGGTTGACTGTAGGGATGGTGTTCTTAGGGTCATAGTCAGCATTTTTCTTCCTCCAAACAGGGTGAGTCGAGTTAATGCCAAAGAGCTCAATTTTGGTCTCGTCTGACCACAGCACTTTCTCCGAATCCTTCTCTGAATCATTTAGATATTCATTTATTAGCATGACTGTACATGTGCCTTCTTAAGGAGGGGGACACGCCCTGTTTGGAGGAAGAAAAATGCTGACTATTACTCTAAGAACACTATCCCTACAGTTAAGGATTTAGAAGAGCTGTAAAGAAGAGTAGACCAAAATCCCACCTGAGATGTGTGCAAACCTGGTCACCAACTACAAGCAACGTCTTGCCTCTGTACTTGCCAACAAGGGTTCCTCCACCAAATACTAAGTGATGTTTTGCTTGGGGATCAAATACTGAAATGCAACCCAATTTATAACACTTTTTTTTTGGTTAATATTCTGTCTCTATTATTTAAAATACACCTATAGTATCTCGCCAAAGTGAATACACCTCTCACATTTTTGTAAATATTTTGTTGTATCTTTTTATGTGACAACCCTGAAGAAATGATACTTTGCTACAATGTAAAGTAGTGAGTGTACAGCTTGTATAACAGTGTAAATTTGCTTTCCCCTCAAAATAACTCAATGCACAGCCATTAATATCTAAACTGCTGGCAACAAAAGTGAGTACACCTTTAAGTGAAAATGTCCAAATTGGGCCCAATTAGCCATTTCCCCTCCCCGGTGTCATGTGACTCATTAGTGTTACAAGGTCTCAGGTTTGAATGGGGAGCAGGCATGTTAAATTTGGTGTTATCGTTCTCACTCATACTGATCACTAAAAGTCAATATAGCACCTCATGGCAAAGAACTCTCTGAGGATCTGAAAAAAAGAATTGTTGCTCTACATAAAGATGACCTAGGCTATAAGAAGATTGCCAGGACCCTGAAACTGAGCTGTAGCACGGTGGCCAAGACCATACAGTGGTTTAACAGGACATGTTCCACTCAGAACAGGCCTCACCATGGTCGACCAAAGAAGTTGAGTGCATGTACTCAGCATCATATCCAGAGGTTGTTTTTGGGAGATAGACGTATGAGTACTGCCAGCATTGCTGCAGGGTTTGAAGGGGTGGGGGGTCCGCCTGTCAGTGCTCAGACCATATGCTGCACACTGCATCAAATTGGTCTGCATGGCTGTCATCCCAGAAGGAAGCCTCTTCTAAAGATAATGCAGAAGAAGCCCATAAACAGTTTGCTAAACACAAGCAGACCAAGGACCTGGATTAATGGAACCATGTCCTGTGGTCTGATGAGACCAAGATAAACATATTTGGTTGAGATGGTGTCAAGCGTGTGTGATGGCAACCAGGTAAGGAGTACAAAGACAAGTGTGTCTTACCTACTGTCAAGCATGGTGGCGGGAGTGTCATGGTCTGCATAGGTTCTGCCGACACTGAGGAGCTACAGTTCATTGAGGGAACCATGAATGCCAACAGATATTGTGGCATACTGAAGCAGAGTATGATCCCTTCCGTTCAGAGACTGTGCTACAGGGCAGTATTGCAACATGATAACTACCCCAAACACACCTCCAAGACGACCACTGCCTTGCTTGAGAAGCTGAGGGTAAAGGTGATGGACTGGCCAAACATGTCTCTAGACCTAAACCCTATTGAGCATCTGTGGGGCATCCTTAAATGGAAGGTGGAGGATCGCAAAATCTCTAACATCCGCCAGCTCCGTGATGTTGTCATGGAAGAGTAGAAGAGGACTCCAGTGGCAACCCGTGAAGCTCTGGTAAACTCCATGCCCAAAAGGGTTAAGGCAGTGCTGGAAAATAATGGTGGCCACACAAAATATTGACACTTTGGGCCCAATTTGGACATTTTCACCTTGGGGTGTACTCACTTTTGTTGCCAGCGTTTTAGACATTATTGACTGTGTGTTGAGTTATTTTGAGGGTAAAGAAAATGTACACTGTTATACAAGCTGTACACTCACTATTTTACAGTGCAGCAAAGTTAATTTCTTCAGTGTTGTCACATGAAAAGATATAATAACATCTTTACAAAAATGTGAGGGTGTACTTACTTTTTTTTGAGATACTGTTTTATTAAAATGATAGACCCTTGATTTCTTTGTAATTGGGCAAACTTACAAAATCTGTAAGTGAACAAATAATTATTTTCCCCACTGTATGAATGAGAAGGATTTAGGATACTATGAGATACATCTAATGCCGCGTACACACGAGCGGACTTTTCAACATCAAAGGTCCGATGGAACAATTCCGGCAGACTATTCGAACGTGTGTGGGCTGCAGCGGACTTTTGATTTTCAAAAGTCTGACAGACTTTAGAAATGGAACATGTTTGAAATTTTTCCACCAGAACTCCGCCTGACCCAGTTACTACTGAGAAATCCGCTCGTGTGTGTGCTAGTCTGACGGACTAAAACCGACGCTAGGGCAGCTATTGGCTACTGGCTATGAACTTCCTTATTCTAGTCCAGTCATACATCATCACGTTCGAATCCGTTGGACTTTGGTGTGATTGTGTGTGGCCAAGTCCGTTCATTCGGAAAGTCCGTCAGAACTCTGTCAGAACTCCGTCAGAACTCCGTCGAAAGTCTGTTGGACCTAAGTCTGGTCGTGTGTACGCGGCATTAGTGGTACACACATACAATATTAAATACACACAGATAATTTTGGACTGTTTTTTTGCAATTTGTAGATATTTTAAGGAACATATACAGACACTTTATTTATTCCAGCATTTTTCAGTTTATGTACACACGGGCAACATTGAGTACACATGGGCAATTATTTTTCTTTTATGCTTTTGCAATGTTGGGAGATGTTATGATGATTTAAAGGACAACACACAGACATCTTGTTTTTGATTGATTTTGCTTTACTGTGATTTAAGTTCGGGAGCATATGGATATTTCATGACCGATTTATTTCACATCTGTTTGTATGTATATTCACATAATATAATATTGTGCAGCACTAATTTTCATAGTTTATCACTTTGCCTAGGTTCACACTTATGCAGTGTTGGAAACCCCATGACCTGTGTGCGTTTCCTGCACTGCATTCAAATTGCACTGGCCTTGCGATCTGCAGCGGGTATCAGTGCAATCTAAAAGATGACCCAAATGCAGGTTGCAAATGCAGTGTGTTTGCCTGCACTGGATCGCAGTGCAGTTCCAAAATTGGTGTACGACTTTGGTTCAAAGTAATGGGCTGAAAACCCCCCTTACTGAATTACATTTGAATTGAACCATAATATGTACTGGTTCCTGTAGGATTCACATGCGGTTCATAGTGTGAACTGAGGCCTAAACTCCAAACTGTCTACATGATATCTCATAATATTTATTTGTCTTCCAGGCTTTTTTTATATATAGAAAAAGTCAGGCTTTTAGTGAAGTGGGGGTCTTAATGGGCATCCTTAGAAGCCATTTTTAATTATGCATCTCAATGAGAAATGGTGAAAAGTAAAGTACAGCAAGAAAAAGCCAAGTGATCAGTTTTCACTCTGCAGCCAGTGCAATGGAAGATAACACGGGATCTGTTGTTTTTGGGACGGCACTATGCTGATGTGCTAAACTTTATTTTACTTGTTCTTAAGCCCTTGTACACACGGTCGGAGATTCCGACAACCAAATCCGTCGGATTTTGTCCGACGGATTTTGTCCGAAACTGTTGTATACACATGGTCAGACAAAGTTGTCGGAAAATCCGACGTGATGACGTTATTTCGTTACGACGGGACTACGTTCAGGCTAGTAGCCAATAGCTTTGGTGTAGGAATTTGATCTGAGCATGCGTGGCACTTTGTCCGATCGGAATTCTCTACACATGATAGGAGTATGTCTGATCGGAGCATTTTGTCTGAAAATTTTACCAACAAGTTGGAAAACTTGGTCCGTCGGATACTCCGACGGAAACAGTCCGATGTAGACCACACACAGTCGGAATATCCGACAAAACGGTCCGATCGGACACATTCCGTCGGAATCTCCGACCGTGTGTACAAGGGCTAAGGTGTTCCCTAATAATTTTTCATATAATAACTACAAATTAATATTTAGTCAAAGAGCTAAATTGCTAAATTAACAAACCCAAGCGGCAGCACTGACAAGGCTGATGCTAGGAATACTGACTGATTCTTGGTTGAGCCTTCCAGTGTCCTGTGAGCAGAGGGACTTGATTCCAGGAATCAGAAGAAAGCCGTCATCTCTGTGTCAGCGTAGCTGCTCCTAGACACATTCATCCTGCAGCGTCTTCATCTTATCTGATGTGATCCCTGGAAGTGGGTCACATTTATTCATGTCACTGCAAAGATATTTTCATGCATCTCATAAAGCCACTTCTGACTACGTCTGAACATAGGGTACATGTCTGTGACAAGGACAGTCAGACACTTCTGCTACAGTGTCTTCATTTAAATGGCATCCTGTGCATTTTTGGTGACATTCCACAAAAATATTACAGAAGTATCAATTTTACTTTAGGTATATTTAAATAAACGCACTGCTTCAGCAAATATTCATGACTATTTTGTCTTTTGCGACACTAGTGCTATTCTACTAGATTTATAAGAGCATGTATGGTGTAAAAAAAAAATCAACAGGCTTTTCATTTATATGCATTTTTCCTATTCAATTCACTGTTCAAGAACAACAATGTAGAAAAAAAAAAGCAATCGAAATATAATTTTTTGCAGAATTTGGACATTTTTCATGTTGATCATATGATTAAAAATGTTAATGTTTAAAGATGTTACAAAGAAAGCTATAGGTTGAAATGGTTAGTAGTAGTATACATACAAGCAGCTGAAGTAATGTGCAGCTCACTGCCTTTTCTGTACAGAATAGCTTAGTCATCTCCTCCAAATTCCTAGGAATCTCTAATGCCGCATACAAACGATCAGAAATTCCGGCTAGAAAAAAATCGATGAGAGCTTTTCATCGGAAAATGCGACCGTATGTATGCTCCATCGGAATTTAGCTGTCTGAATTCCCGCCAGCCAAAAATTGATAGCATGTTCTCAATTTTCCCAACAGAAAAACTTTCTATCGGTAATTCCGATCGTGTGCATGCAATTACGACATGCCAAAAATCACACATGCTCAGATTCAACTATGAGACAGAAGCTATTGGCTACTGGCTATTGAACTTCCCTTTTCTAGTCGCGTCGTACGTGTTGTATGTCACCGCGTTATAAACGATCGGAATTTGGTGTGACCGCGTGTAGGCAAGAAAGCTTGAGCCAAATTACGTCTGAATTCCGTCTGGAAAACCATCAGAGCTTTTTACGACGAGAATTCCGATCGTGTGTATGTGGCATTAGTCTATGTAAACAAGGCATTTCCCTTTTCTTTCTAGCAACATGACAGAGAACTACTGCTCCCTGTCATCGGGAGCAGTGATCTCTGGCATGCTCTAGGCTGACATGTTGCCTCAGTGTGCTGGCTCCTAGGCATGGTGGGTGTGGACAGTTGCAGAAAAATGGGCACCAATCACTTTTAGGCTGAACAAAAGTGAGTTTATTGCTCACAACAACAAAATGAGGGAGAGAGGGATAGGGCACCCTAGGACAGTAGGCAACAGACCTGCAGACTCCAAATGGAATAAAAACAGGTAGACAGCAATACAGAACAAGGGCCTTAGGCCTGCACCCCATGTTCTGTATCTACATAGCAACAGCTGTCTCCTATAGTAACAAAAAAACTCACAGAACCGTGCAGGGTTTCCTTGGAGGAGTCCCTCATGATGCTTTCCCAGGTTCTCCACAGTCCCTGGCTCATGGTAAGAAGCCTCTGTTACTTCATCTCAGAACTCCATCCCTTTCCTCATACCTCCAGGATGCAAACAGGCTCTCTCTGGCAGAGATATTCAAATTTACTTATTTGCAAAAATGCTCCTTTTTACACCTTTTCCATATTTTAGAGTTTGAAAACATCAGCAGTTATCCATTTTCTTGTCCAGATAGAGGGGCAGGCACTTATTTCCATCACACGCAGATGGGGGATTAGAATAGATTCTTTATTATCATTGTATTCAACGCAACAAAAGTTTTACTTGGTAGCTCTCCTACATTCCCATCTGTGCACGCTGAGTTCTAGAAGGCTTTGCCTTATGTGCTTCATGCTCCTACAGGCCAGGGATGTGCAGGGGGCATGGCAGCTAAACAGACTACAGAAGATACAGACCGTTGTAATGTTGAAGGGAAAATACATCGGTGAAAACAGCAAAGTCATTTTTCTGTACATTTATAGAACATATACAGTATGTCACAAAAGTGAGTACACCCCTCACATTTTAGTATTTTATTATATCTTTTCATGTGACAACACTAAAGAAAACTACCGCCTTAGCTCCTACCTCAGTGAAAATAACCTTGTTGACCCATTACAGTCTGGCTTTCGCTCTCAGCACTCCACAGAAACTGCCTTACTAAAACTCACTAACGATCTACTAACTGCTAAAACCAACAGCCAGTACTCCATACTCCTACTACTTGACCTCTCTGCTGCCTTTGATACTGTTGACCACCCACTCCTCCTCAATAAACTACATTCCCTTGGCCTCCGAGATTCTGCGCTTTCCTGGTTCTCTGCCTATCTATCACAGCGCTCCTTCAGTGTCACCTACAACTCTGTATCCTCCTCTCCATTGCCCCTTTCTGTGGGGGTCCCCCAAGGCTCTGTTCTTGGACCCCTTCTCTTCTCTATTTATACCTCCTCCCTTGGTCACCTGATAACCGCCCACGGCTTCCAATACCACTTATATGCCGATGACACCCAAATCTATCTGTCTACTCCTCACCTCACTCCTTCAGTCTCCTCTCGCATTACTAACCTGCTAACTGACATATCAGCGTGGATGTCACACCATTTCCTTAAACTAAACCTCTCTAAAACTGAGCTATTAGTAATCCCCCCTGCACATGCCCCCCTCCATGACTTTTCCATCAAAATCAACAATGCAACCATCAGGCCCTCCCCTCACGCCAGGGTACTAGGTGTAACCCTAGACTCTGACTTGTCATTTCAGCCCCAAGTCCAATCGTTGTCAAAAGTTTGTAGATTTCACCTCCGTAACATCTCTAAAATTCGCCCCTTTTTAACAATTAAAACTACTAAGATCCTCATTCACTCCCTTGTTATCTCTCGCCTTGACTATTGCAACTCCCTTCTCATTGGCCTGCCTCTCCATAGGCTATCTCCTCTTCAGTCTATTATGAATGCTGCTGCCAGACTTATCCACCTTACCAACCGCTCAGTGTCTGCCAACCCTCTCCTCCAATCCCTACACTGGCTCCCAATCACCCAGCGAATTAAATTCAAAATACTAACCACCACATACAAAGCCATTCACAACTCTGCCCCGAGCTACATCACCAATCTTGTCTCCAAATATCACCCAAACCGTCCCCTCCGTTCTTCTCAAGACCTCCTACTCTCAAGCTCTCTTGTCTCCTCCTCCCACACTCGTCTCCAGGATTTCTCCAGAGCCTCTCCAATCCTCTGGAACTCGCTACCTCCACCGGTCCGGCTATCCCCTACTCTTGCTACCTTCAGACGATCCCTGAAAACTCATCTATTCAGGGAAGCCTATCACGTCTCAAACTAATCTCCTACCACTTCCATAAACTCATTCCCAACAATTATAACCTTCTGTACCACCTGCCCCACCCTTTTAGATTGTAAGCTCTTCAGAGCAGGGTCCTCTTAATCCTCTTGTATTTAATTGTATTGTAACTGTATTGTCTCCCTTTTATATTGTAAAGCGCTGCGTAAATTGCTGGCGCTATATAAATCCTGAATAATAAATAATAATAAATAACACTTTGCTACAATGTAAAGTAGTGAGTGTACAGCTTGTATAACAGTGTAACATTGCTGTCCTCTCAAAATAACTCAACACACAGCCATTAATGTCTAAACCTCTGGCAACAAAACTGAGTAAACCCCTAAGTGAAAATGTCCAAATTGGACCAAAAGTGTCAATATTTTGTGTGGCTACCATTATTTTCCAGCACCAGAACTTCACAGGTTGACACTGGTGTCCTCTTCCATTCCTCCATGACAACATCACAGAGCTGGTGGATGTTAGAGACCTTGTGCTCCTCCACCTTCCATGTGAGAATATCCCACAGATGCTCAATAGGGTTTAGGTCTGGAGACATGCTTGGCCAGTCCATCACCTTAATCCTCAGCTTCTTTAGCAGAGCAGTGGTCGTTTTGGAGGTGTGTTTGGGGTCGTTATCATGTTGGATTACTGCCCTGCAACCCAATCTCCAAAGAGAGGGAATCATGCCCTGCTTCAGTATGTCACAGTACGTTGGCATGCATGGTTAATTGCCCCACCCCTTCAACTTTTACAGCAATTCTGGCAGCACTCATACGTCTATTTCCCAAAGACAACCTCTGGATATGACGATGAGCTTGTACACTCAACTTCTTTGGTCGACCATGGCGAGGCCTGTTCTGAGTGAAACCTGTCCTGTTAAACCGCTGTATGGTCTTGGCCACCATGCTGCAGCTCAGTTTCAGGGTCTTGGCAATCTTCCTATAGCCTAGGCCATCTTTATGCAGAGCAAGAATTCTTTTTTTCAGATCCTTAGAGAGTTCTTTGCCGTGAGGTGCCATGTTGAACTTCCAGTGACCAGTATGGGAGAGTGAGAGCGAAAACGCAACAAATTTAACACACCTGCTCCCCTATTATTACCTGAGACCTTGTAACACTAATGAGTCACATGACACTGGGGAGGGAAAATGGCTAATGGGGCCCAATTTGGAAATTTTCACTTTTGTTGACAGTGGGTTATACAATAATGGTTGTGTATTGAGTTATTTTGAGGGGACAGAAAATTTGCATTGTTATACAAGCTGTACACTCACTACTTTACATTGTAGAAAAGTGTCATTTCGTCAGTGTTGTCACAGTGTTGACTGGCCTGCACAAAGTCCTGACCTCAACCTGATCGAACACCTTAGGGATGAATCAGAGCAGAGACTGGGAGCCAGGCCTTCTCATCCACAGCAGTGCCTGACCTCACAATGCGCTTCTGGAAGAATAGTCAAACATTCCTACAGACAAACTCCTAAATCTTATGAACAGCCTTCCCAGAAGAGTTGAAGCTATTTAAGCTGCAATTAGTGGGCCAACTCAATATTGAGCCCTAAGGTCTAAAACTGGGATGCCATTAAAGTTTATGTGCGTGTATAGGAAGAAGTCACAATACTACCTTTGACAATATAGTGTATTTCACCAAATCCTCCAACCCATGATATAGCTCTCTCCCTAAATCCCTCCCAGTACAGAGCGGAACCCAGTAGGCAGAGGCTGCAGGCAGAAAACTGTACCAATACAGGCAGTATGGTGGGCTCCCAGCTCAGGAAGGTCTGGATCATCAAGAAGAGGCCTTGGCCTGTGGTGCTGGGTGGCCTGATGACTGGGAAAGAGACAGGGGTGCTCATATACTGTCAGGTCTCAATGAGTCGGCAGAACAAGCACTGCCTTTCTTGTGTCCTCACTGGAGTTATCAAGCAACCAACCGGAGGCTGTATAGCTTCACATACAGAACCAGTGCCAGAGGTGGCGGAGCTGCCAGTATTGAGTACCGGCTGACAATTTTTCAATTTTCTTAGACCTATTTTTCTTTATTGCATATGGTTTTCCTTTTCATAATGTGTTTTCTAGACTAGCACCAGACTATTTCCAGTACATGGCAATTCATATAAGGCAAAGGCAGTCATTATTTTATTTTCTTGCCAGTCTTCAATGGTCATTCTGTTGCCACATGCCAGCCTACAGTTGGTAGCACAGAGTAGGCACAGCAAAAGAGTAATACACCAGCTTGGCAGATTATCATAGTATTTGTTTGGGTACTGGGTCTTTTCCAGTGTTTTCACCTAAATGAAAAAACTATTATTAACTAGATTTTGATGAATTCCTAATGATTGCTGTATGTCTTTCTGATTATATTATGATGATATATTATATGCATTTACAGCTCCAGAAGTACTTGCCCAGAAGCCCTACAGCAAAGCAGTAGACTGCTGGTCTATCGGGGTCATTGCATATATACTGTAAGTATAGTAACTTTCACATAGATTCGCATTTCCATATGCTAGGGGAAAACACAGATTTATTAGTTGTGCTAACTAACATATCACTATTCATATTTCCTGACAACTGTCAGAACCGCAAGTGTTTTGTATCATGCTGGTACGAAAAGTAGCTTTACATTACAAAGCATGTCTATGCACATGTTTTTTTTTTCTGTATTCCCTTGGTGGGTATTTCCCTTTATTTTCTATCCTAACAGGAAGTGGGTAGAAATTAGACATGGGCGCCGTCAATAAATTTGTTTTGTTCTGTTCCGTTACGGTTTGTATTAAAATTAATTCGTACTTCATATTTCGTGTCCGAAATTCAATTTCAATTCGTACGAAATACGAATTGACATTAGGTTCGTTAACTTGTACGAACGTTCATTACGATGAATTTAAAGGCAAAAATATACCTCAATATGACAGTCGATGCTGATGGAAGTTTGGTTTTTATCCAAAATATGAAATTACGTTGAAGAATTTCCTATCCGAAATACGAATTTTCGTTAGATGAGGGGCTCCCACCATCCATGTGCTGTGCTGACTTCCTCCTGGGGATTCGTAAACAAAAGTTCGTATTTCGTACAAAATTCGGACGCATTGGCAATTTGTATTTCGGATCCTCCCAAACATACGAATTTAGGGAAATTGGTACGAATTTGAGATTCATACGAAACCGCACATGTCTAGTAGAAATCTCTTCTAAATGAAGAGAAATCCCTCTTAGTTGTTAGTGGAACAGCTGTGTCCTTGGAAGATTTCCCCACACCTTCAGTTCTGGTGACAACTTTTGTATTTTGGCTTTTCTCTCATTTTCTGTTCCATGGGCAGTGGTCACCAGGATAGTTACAGTTAGATACAGTGACGTGTCCCAAAGGGTGATCAGACAACAGTAAGAAAAAAATTATAGTTTGTAAGTAAATTGGCCCAGCTTTTGTATAGATAGATCCCTCACTTGCCCTACGTGAAGGAGTCTGATCATTGTTAACACTTTCTTTGATATTGGCAAAAGCTTATCATACACATAAGCCCTTGTACACACGGTCGGAGATTTCGACGGAATGTGTCTTATCAGACCATTTTGTCAGATATTCCGACTGTGTGTGGTCTCCATTGGACTGTTTCCGTCGGAATATCCGACGGACCAACTTTTCCAACTTGCCGGTAAAATTTTCAGACAAAATGCTCCGATCGGACATACTCCGATCATGTGTAGCCTACTCCGACGGACAAAGTGCCATGCATGCTCAGATCAAATTCCTAGACCAAAGCTATTGGCTACTAGCCTGAACGTAGTCCCGTCGTAACGAAATAATGTCATCACGTTATGTACAATCGGATTTTCCGACAACTTTGTCCGACCGTGTGTATGCAACATCAATTCCGGACCTCTTCCTAAATTAATCCGTCGGAATTACTCCGACAGATTTGGTTGTCTGAATCTCCGACCGTGTGTACAAGGGCTAACAGTCTAAATGCACAAACTCCTTTATATCTACCAACTATGTAGTATAAGGGACCTCCAGATTGCATGTGAATTGATTGTATAAAATAGGTAATTCCTCATATTACATATAGCAAAAAACTGAGACGAAGCGATCAAAATTTTAAAGGTACCACATCCCAATATTATATAAAACACAAGAGAGAGGGAGGGGGTGAGGAAAAAGGGCTGGAGGGTAACCAACCCCGGGGACTTTAAGCGGTGCCAAATAGAGTGGATCAAAGAATACCCATATAAAAAATATGAATTTTTATTCATAAAAAATATAAAAAACAAAGAATAGACATCAATAAAGATATTTATAGTACATCATAGTTCATATAGGATTGGCACGAATCATAGGTACAATTCCCCCCCCCCCCCCTCCCTCTTTCTTGTGCCTCATATTACATCGTTTTGGTAAATCTCATGTTGATTGTACAAAAATTGCATAGTTAGATGTAACGCGACCCCCATTAGTCAGGAAGATCTATACTTTTAAAACACCAGATTCTCTGGATTTTCATTTGTAGTCGCTCCTACCCAACAAAATGTGAGGTTGTTCTACAACAGTTATAACATTGTTTGTATTATGTATAAGTTTAATTCCATTTAACACAATATTTACCTCATACATGACCAGTGAGGACATGCTTTCCAACACTTAATCAGGTGAATTCAATAATGTCTTAGCAACACTATTCTGGTGGAATGGCCCTTTAAAATGCCTTGCACCATTTTCAAAAATCCCTGCTGCCTGTTTCTGTAGCTACAGCAGCACATGCTGCAGATTCAGGTAGTTCTTAATAATGCCACTTTGTAAAAGTGGTGTTATTACTTCACTAGATTAAAAAAATAATTACATCCACTTCCTAGATAACAAAACTAGAGGTAATTAAAAGAGAAGTATAAGGTTTGGCGTTTTTGCAGCTTTATACTTGCCTAGTCTGCTGTCTGCTGAAAACAGTTCACAGGAGTGCAGAACGAACTATACTCCTGTGATCATAGGTGTGCCCAGCCTATTGCAATAGGGTGTTCACCCCAAAGCTCAAACACACATACGTGTGTGTAAATATATATAGGGCAGTAGGGCAATGGACAGTGTTAGTAGGAAAGACGTTGGTGTCAGTAGAGCAGTGTATGGTGTCAGTAGGGAAGAGATTGGTGTCAGTAGTTTATTTTTTTATTACTTTTTTACAATAATTTTATTATTATTATTATTATTATTATAATTTTTTTCTGAGCCCCCTTGGTGTGGCGAAATATCAGGAGTCTAAACAGACCCTTGATGTCTCACTTTGGAGAAAAAGAAAGGGACTGAGGATAGAGATTCCTCAGTCCATTTCTCTGCAGCTGAGCAGCAGAGGCAATCTGCGCAGCACAGGGTGATTAGGGTGTGCCCAGGCACACCTGGCACACCCTGTGCACACGCCTATGCCTGTGATCCACAAGAGAAGTACAGCCAAACAAGCTTTGGCTGTACTTGTCTTTTAAGACCATCTCTAAGTTGGCATACAGAGACAGGCAGAGTTCCTGTCTCTGTACGCTATGTAGCAGAGTAGAATATTTGCTGTTGCTACCCCTTCCTCATCCTCAGTGCAGCCTCCTTGCAACCAGTGAGTGGGCAGAGCCAGATGGGGAGGCTGTGACACTAATTCCCCATCAGGTCGGCTCTCTTGTATTGACAGCAGGCAGTGGCTGTCTAATGGCTATGGATCCACCTACTGCTTGCTGCCAATGTCTGTCAATCCCCATCAAGCTTTTATAATCCCTGGCTGCTGTGCTGTCTGTGTGACAACTGCAGTGGTGGGGAGGGGTCCAAGTTGCACTGAGGATGAGATGTCCATATAGGACACCCTGATCTCAATCCACCTCTGCATGCAACACGTGCCCTAGACTCATTTAGCTGTTTACATGAATTTATCTCACACACCAACATTTGTTGCGTGGAGGCACAGTGAAAGCGTCTTCGTCTAATTGATTCCCCTGAATGTCTTTTTATGTAAAATATCTGAATTTGGTGGTCTGTTTTAAAGAGAAGTTATAAAGGGCCTGGGTCAGGTTTTTATATCCTTTTAAGTTTATATGTTCTTTTACTGACCTTTGTTTGTTCCTATGTGTATACAATCTTTGTTTTAAAAATATAAGTTTAATAAGTGACAAAAATTTCTGCTATGCAGTACCTATAGGTAAGCCTTAAAGCGGTTGTAAACCCGCTCAAGTTTTTTTTTTTACTCACCTGCAAAGGAAAAGGCATAATGAGCTAGTATGCACCGCACTGCACTAGCTCATTATGAAATACTTACCTTAGAACGAGGCCCCGACATCTGGCCCGATCCACGCCGAGGGAGCTGACATGTTCCCTCTGCGTTTCTTCCGGGTATTGCGGCTCCGGCGCTGTGAGTTGCCTAAGCCGCGATATCGTCCTCCCGTGCATGTGCGCGGGAGATCTCTTCCCGGCAGGGTCTAGCGTCTGCCGGACTTTCGGCCGAGAATCCCCTGTGCGCATGCGCTGCTGCAGTCAGCGGCACATTGCGAGGGGAATATCTCCTAAACCATACAGGTTTAGGAGATATTTTTTTTTACCTACAGGTAAGCCTTATTATAGGCTTTCCTGTAGGTAAAAGTCCCAAAATTTACTATACAACCGCTTTAAAATAGGCTTACCTATAGGTAAAAATCATGCATGGGAGCTTACTCCCACTTTAATTACATTAAAATGCTGTTTAACAAATTTACTGGGGCTTAATGTTAAAAGCGCACCTCAATCAAATTTACAGATGAAGCCATTAAATGCATACAGGTGATCGAGCCAATGCGTCCAGGGGTTTTGTCTTTCATTCTTTCACACAGGCATTGCACTGGCTTTTTTCCAAACTCAAATTCTGGGAACACAATTAACCCCTATGTGGAAAGGGGACAGCAAGGTGTTTTTGAACTTGCCCATTGTCTCCTATGTTCTCAGAAGGTACAAAGGCTGCTTCTCCTTCTCGAGTACCCTCAGCTCACATCATGGTCAATTCATTCTCTCCCTCCACGTAGACTGTAACTGAGTTGCAGTTTTTTTATGGGGGGGGGGGGGGCAAATAGTTTTTTTGTCGGTACCTCCTTCCTTCATCCTCACTAGCGAGGATAATATCATCTTGTCTCACCCCCTTCCCCTCCTGCAGCTTCTAGGACATGTCACACACCCCAAGAGGCTGCAGGACCAGTTTCCCTGCACATTCTGACCTTGTGCATCTGCAGCGGGGTGCAGGTGTGATTCATCAGGAAGTCACATCAAACTCCCAAATCAAAGACAGTGGGATCCAGCAGTGGTGGGCAAAATGGCTGTGAGTATACAGCTCTGGACCCCATGGGCTGTTAAGTACATGTTCTTTTAAAGTCAACAGCTACAGTATTTGTAGCAGCTGGTTTGTAATTTTTTTTAAATGCTGGTGAAGTTCTTCTTTAATGTGAGTGGTCCTTTTTCTCTAGATAGCATTAGTAGATCGATCACTCATGGATTTTACGCATAACTTACGGCACTCAATTTTCTTTTTTCTTTTTTTTTACATTTCTGAACACATTGCTGCATTATGGATCTTTATGCAGCTGCTTGTCTATGGGCAACAATGCATCTCTGTTCAGATTGGCTACATGACTAATAATTCTGCATTTATATTTTAACTCATGTGCAATCCTTATTATCAATACGATATTGGTCAATATCTGAGTGATAATTACTGAGTGTGAAAAAGAATATAGAATCACTAATCTGGTTTTAAACAGTACATTCTAAATTTTTGGCTTTACCCCACAGTTAGATCTACCTGTCCGTGAGTGTGTGCAACTCTGGCCTTACACATTTCCATGAATTCTAAAACCTTAACCATGACAGGACAATTGATTTGCAGGACCATTATCACGAAAATTAGTTGTATACTAAAAAGAAAATAGTTGTAAAAACAGTTTGCCCTTCAAGACATTTACTTTTGCTTTTCCACACATGACACTGATTTAAATATTAAAGCCTTAAAGGGGTTGTAAAGGTAAATACAGAGCGGCTATAGCCGCCGGCTGTATCACGGGAGCGAGCCCGCAGATGCTTCTCACCATGCGAGGGAGCTCGCATGAACGTGAGAAGCATCTGAGGGAGGAAGCTGAGACAGCCACCGAGGGACCCCAGAAGAGCAGGTTCGGGGCCACTCTGTGCAAAACGAGCTGCACAGTGGAGGTAAGTATAACATGTTTGTTATTTAAAAAAAAAAAATTCTCCTTACAATCCCTTTAAGCCTTGTACACATGATCAGATTGTTGGCCAACAAAACGGTGGACTTTTGTCCAAAGGGCGTTGGCCCAAACTTGTCTTTCATACATACAGCCACACAATTGTTGGCCAACAATCACGAACGTAGTGACGTACTACTTGGTTTTTCAGATCTTTAGCGCCACCGTTTGGGCTCCTTCTGCTAATTTTGTGTTCGTGTTTCGTGCTTTTCATTTAGCGCTTTTCAGTTTGTGCTTTTCAGTTCGTTTCTTAATGGTCATTTGCCAACTAGACATGTTGCGGAATCGGAGGAGATAACTTGTTATTTATCATTGGCCTTGGAGTTATTGCTTTGACATTATTTTTTTGGTTGAATAATGATTTGATTTGGTATATTTTCTATATTTTTGGATGCATAGAATGCACTTTTTGGTTAAGTTCTATTGGTAGATAGCATGTCTAATTTTATTTGTTTTCTTTTTTTTAATGCACAATAAAAAAAAAAGGTGGAGAATAATACTTGGCTATGTGTTTTACTTCAAATGACAGTTTGGGAATAAGGCAGTTATATTTTAAAAAAATACAATGTAAAATTGACAAGGGACACCAACATAGTTGTATCTTTGATCTTAAAAACTATGAGATAATGGTGTTGTGGTAACTTGCCCAACAAAAAAAAAAAGCATAATAATATTATTCTTGATATCACTAGAAAAAAAAAAGCCTTTGAACATGTGTTTGCAATAACTCCATCAGTATCACCAGCAAAGCAGCTTCATTATTATCCCATTAAAGAAGAAGAGAATTGTGCGCTGCATTTTGACATTTCATAATTTGCCACGTCACAAATGTTAATTCTCCATTACAAACACTAGTTTACAAGACTGACTGCTCTTCAGGCTCGTCCTTGCTTCGGAGCCTGCGTGTTTGTACTTTTTTACTTTTGTCCGACGGACTTGTGTACACACGCTTGGAAAATCCGAAAACAGACATTTGTCCACAGAAAATTTTAAAACCTACTATCCAACTTTTGTCCACGGAAAATTTGACAACAATTGTCCGATGGAGCATAAACAACCTGTCATCACACGTCGGAAAATCTGATCGTGTGTACGAGGCTTAACTATACTGCTATACATGTAGAAACCATGTAACTGCTAAGTTACATGGTTTCTACAGAGACCATTATAATATTGTAAATACAGATAAATACAATTTTGAATGGACATCTGGGCTTTACATGGAGAAAACAGGTTATATTTAGAAACAGCTGAGCATCAGCCATTACCGGAGATTTAAAACACACTGTAATCCAAGAATACACTTATCAGACTTGCATCAGCGCCAGTTAGTAATGAGTAATAATTACCTCCAGACTGCTTTGTTTGGGTTATTGTAGTTGCTGTCAAAAAATGCATTGTTAGAAAAAGTGTTAGGAGAATTATAATTTATTATGTTTTCTGAGAAAAGTCAGATTTTTTTTTCACAGATGCTGTAAAATTCTCCCTATTGGTCCAACCTTTCTGAAACACTATCATTCAGCATTTTACTTTGTAGCAGTTTATTGTTTTTTAGATAAATTAGTAGCATTGATTAGAGTACAGGGCTCCTGCACTTGCTGGGCATTAGCTGGGTGTAGATGCTTTGTTTGTTCATCCAGGGGACAGATTCCTCCATTCACACGAGCTAGGTGGATGGAGAAATTATCCCCCCCAACGGGAGGTTGTTTTCTGACAGTGGCTTCCGCTGCTGCTGGAATACACTGATCAGTGGCTGCAGCCACTGATCTCTAAAAGCTTTCCAGCATGTCTGTATAACAGGGGTCGATCTAGCGATCGGTAACACGGAGGGCCACACACAGATCAAATTTTGTGTGGTTCCTGCTGAACCTACTGATTTTGATCCACCTGTGCCCAGCTTTAAATAGGTGAGGAGGGGTTGGCAAACCCTAGCAGTCACGCCGAGGTTGGCAACGAATGCCTCCATCTTGCCCTTGCACTAGTGCTGGAACTGTCAACTGTCATCCAGCACTAAGCCCAGAAACTGAAGCAATCAGTTCTATCGATCGCTACATAAGAGCATGCTATAGAAGCAAATGTAAATAGAATGCTTCCACATTCTGCTAAAATTAGGGGTCTATTGACATCACAAGTAA
Organism: Lithobates pipiens; assembly: GCF_037356315.1. Lineage (NCBI taxonomy): Eukaryota > Metazoa > Chordata > Amphibia > Anura > Ranidae > Lithobates > Lithobates pipiens. Next base: position 157,407,099 of record NW_027507903.1, read on the forward strand.
CAACTCAGCACTATTCACACAGCAATAGATCACTGATTGCAGCCAGCAATAGATCATTGTTAGAAGCGATCAGCTGCTGCATAGCTGCATGAGGGGATCTGGATGAGATCTCCACCACCAGATCTGGAACCCATCACAAAGAAAGTGTAGAAAAACAGAAAAATAAATAAATAAGAAAAAAAAAAAGATCCCAACAATGACTTTAAATGATTTGGATGGCATTTGCACTTACTGCACAAACATCAAGTGCTCATGTAAGTGAATGCACTGTCATTTTTGTGATTGCAAACCTGTAAAAATTCACTATCAAGCTACTTTGTGCCCTTGTCAACTGAACATAATCTTATTTTAATGTTACGCTAACAATTTACACAAACCATTTTTTTTTTTTACTGTGTGTATCTCAGTGTTGCATATAAAGGGTTCTCCCTTAAATGTATACATTATTTATAGTATACTTTATATACTTTGAGCTTTACCTTTAGGCTTTATGTGTTGTATAAAAATTACACTAACATGATATTTTAATCAAGATGTTATGTTGATTTTTTTTTTTTTTTTGAGTAAATATAGGGGTGTGGGCAAATTAAATAAACATTGCATTGAAAAAAAAAAGAAAAATGCAATTTTTCACATTTTTTTTCTTTTTATTTTCAATAAAAACCAAGGAAATTAAAATATATGTAACCAAATTTGCTACCAAATTAAAGCTCTAATGTTACAGTGAAAATGTTAAATGTTCAAAAAAAACACCCACTCTTCTCTCATCCAGGCTTCTTGTCCCACTGTTGCTAGCTTTCTGTTCTCTTTTACCCCTCTCCCATATTTTCTATAGTGCTGTCTGTATTAGGGACCCGGCTTTCTCCAGGGCATCCTTACTGCTCCTGTATGAGAACAACCTGATGGGATTTTCTGCTGGAGAGCCTAATGGCCTGACAGCAGCCCTAAGGCTATCCGATAGCCCATCATTAACACTAACTTCACAGTCAGAAAGTGTTTAGCACCACAGACACACAATGTCCCATACCAAGATCACCAAACCCCCCCCCCCCCCAGACAGAATAACTCCTTGTGGTCATGAAAGGGGCTCAGAGTATTCTGTATCTGCAAAAAACATGGCTGTCAGTACTCAGGGTACCAAAGCTATCCAAGAGGCCTCCAGTGGGGGCAATGAAAGGATTCCAGTTTTAAAAAATTATCTTTTGTTCTGAGGTTTTTGTGTGTCTATAAGATTGTTATTTCTGCCTCTGTAACTAAGGAGCATTTTTTTACAAGGAGTGCCACACATATCTGTTGTGTATAAGCTCAGATTCCAAATCCAGTATCATTTAACCATGCCCATTTGTGGTCGAGCCATCCCTTTTTCTCAAGTTCTAAAGTTGGGAAGTATGGTGCCGGAAATGTTGTGGGGAGACATGGGAAAGGTGGGTTACAATGTATGGGCACACCATGGGGATGGGCTATTAGGTCTTGTCAGTCTTGTTTGGCACTCTCAATTTCTTATAAACACTTTTTGGCTTAAAAAAAAGTTACTTACCCCTTTCTAGAAATAAAAATATTATTATAGTTTATCTAAATTCAAAACATTTCATTTTTAGTCTTTGATAGAAAAGTACGTTTTTACATCTGTCCAGATTTTTACATTTTTTTCACTGTCTGTGTTCCATTGGGGGGATTTACATTTTTTTGCTGTCCTGGAGACATAGGAGTTGGAGAAAATCTCTTTAAAGTGAATGGAAATCTGCTGTTAGATGCATCTCACTGGAACTGTAACATTTAGATTTCCCACTGTGGTCACAAGGAAACATAGAGAGGGTGAATTTCCCTAGCAATGAAACAGCAATAAAAAATTAAGATGGGTTTTTACCATTTGCAAGCTCAAACCTAGAACAAAGTTTAGGCTTTGAATATGCTTTAATTTCTTTGTACCTGTACTGTATTAATGTTATCTATAACCTTTTTAGCCTCTGCGGATATCCACCTTTCTATGATGAAAATGACTCCAAACTCTTTGAACAGATACTAAAGGCAGATTATGAATTTGATTCACCGTATTGGGATGACATTTCAGATTCAGGTATGTGCACTACTATGCCATGTTTATTTTTTGTTTATTTTTTGTTTATTTCTGTGAATTTCAAATTGTGAAACTTTAACATATCTAAATACTAATTCAAAGTGGTTGTAAACCTCAGACATGAAATATGAACAAAGCTTAGCCCTCTATAGTGTGTACTTGTCTGAATCCAGAGCACTAAATGCTTGTTTCCAGGGGTAAGGCAGCACCATCTTAAGTATTGTTTTCTGAGTCCACAGTGGAGTATATTTCCGCTCCCTAACATTGAGCACTTCCTGTACTGTTAACCAAGCCTCCTTTTTAATCCAACGTTTCTATGCCAACCCTGCTTCCCTGTTCATAGCTGACTTGTTTTATTTCATAGTATTTACTTGTGCAGATTATCTAGTGTTTGCCTGTGTGAGTCCTATCAGCTTCAGCTGATAAGACTGCAGTACTGCTGTCCCATGCCCTGCTTTACATTGCATGTGAGGTCACATGGTCACATGGTGTGTAGGAGGAAGCTCTGAGTGATAATGCAGCCTCCTGGGATATCAGTAGTGTGCTGTAGGAAGTCCTGATAACAGATAGATAAGCACATAGATAGTATTCCGTAAATCAGAGGAGATCTGGGCAGGCTCAGTAATGTCATTCTAAAGAACAAAAAGAATTACAACAATACTAAACAAGTAAGGAGATATCTACAAGCAGTGTTCATTAGGGTTTTTTATGCTGATTTACATGGGACAAAGTTGTGGGGGAGGGTTTACAACCACTTTAAGGCCTCCTGACCCCCTGACATGCCACATTTTTTTGGGGGGAGGGGAGCGGGTGCCTCATTTTGACAGGTACCCAGCTCCCACTTCCCCTCCGTTCCCTATAATCTTCTAGGACAAGTCACAGATCCCAGAAGATTGCCCAGCCATTCAGGTCAATCAGCACGACTCACGTATGCACAGTGCATACCCGACTGTGAAGCTGTAAGCTATCACAGCCGGGTGCCCACAGTAGTGATGCCGGTGCCACGGAGAGGCAGGGGAGAGAACTGAGGTTTCAGGCAGCCGCATTGCTGGACCATGGGACAGGTACCATACGTGTGTGTTTATTAAAAGTCAGCAGCTACACTTTTTGAATAAACACAGAAACACCTGGAACTGCGCTTTAAGTGGTTAAATATTTTAGTAAAAAGGGAATAAAATTGCCCATGGAACCCCATGCTCAATTAAAGTGGGATTCCACTCTTTTTTTATTTTTTTCTTACCTGTCTCACTGGTGGGCGAGTGCTACCTTCGATTGGCATCCACGTCCGGCGTTTATTTGACCCCCGGCGGGACAAATATTTTCCTCAGGATGACTTATAAAAACCTGCTCTGGTGTTTTCCATTTTAACTGTGGGCGTCTGAAGCCCACAGGCATTTACTTCCTGGTATATGATGACGTCTGGCTCCCAGCATGCTCCGCTCCATCTTGCACATGCTCAGTGAGAGCAGTGACAAGGAAAGAAAAACTTTCATTGTCCCCCATGGATTCTTGGAAAATTTCCCAGGGACCATTGCGAGGACGATAGCCACGCCTACTCCCACGGGAGGACAACCCGGAAGTCAGCTGAAACATCAGAAATAAAAGGTAAGTAAATAATATTTTTTTTTTTCAGGGTTCGTTTAGGTAAGTATGCTATCTGTTGATTTTAATAACATGAACTTTCATTTTTAGGTACCAAACCACTTTAAAGCTGAACTACAGCCCCACCTTCAGCCTTGCCTTATTGTACAGGCTTTTTTCCTGTATTGAAATGACTTACTGTGTAGTTTCTTAGTGTGCAATAGAACCTGCAGCAAATCTGATAGAGCCTACCTTAATTTCCTCCCAGCAGCAACCTTTTGTCAAAAAGAAAGCTATACACGTGTAGACACATTGAGGCGCATCAAGCACTTTGGCGTTCATTCATTTCATTGGCCAAAATAATCATTTATTATGGCCATTGAAAGTAATTAACACTCAAGCGCTTACTGTACCTAGTGTTAACTTCTGCTGAAGTGCTCTGCTTCTGAACGTATTGGCAGTGATTTTTTTTCTTTCTGCCTTTAAATGCCTACATAGACACATATGGGGCGATTTACTAAAACTGGAGCACACGGAATCTGGTGCAGCTGTGCATAGCAATCAATCAGCTTCTAACTCAGCACAAAGCACTTCCCATTCTTTCTCTGCCCCATGCAGCTGCAGAGAAAGGCATGTGTGTTTTAACTTTGGGGTGCACACCCTAATGCAGGGGTAGGCAACCTGTGGCCCTCCAGCTGTTGCAGAGCTACAAGTCCCATCATGCCTCTGGGAGTCATTGTAACTGCCAGCCTTGCAGTGCCTCACGGGAAATGTAGTTCCTCAACAGCTGGAGAGCCCCAAGAAAGTGCTGGATGGCCGCTCTCTGATGCAACACCTTTATTGTGCAGAACCAATAATATCCAAACTGTCAATCCATAGATCACAAGGGGTTTTTCAATGCCAGGCTCGGGCAGGTCCAAGGCTGGGTTTTCTACAGAGAAGACTAAGGGAGTGCAGGACCTGGCTATACCTTCTGGAATGGGCACTTTACAATTTTGTAGTTGTATTTGTTTGGTATGTGCAATTATCTGAAATTAATATCTACAGTTGCATAGTAGGGTGCCTTTGTTTTTGGTTTTATTCTCACTGTAGGTTGGTCCTGCGGTGTGACAACAGATGGAGTATTGTAGTAAGATTGAATACACTCAACGACTAATGAATCAGTCAGAAACAATCATGTACTGAATTAATAACTCAACATACTTGTTACTTTTGAAATAACAAGGCTTTTGATTACTTGAACAGCAGCCCAAGAATTGCTTGACGTGATATTAATCATGATCTTTAGTTTACCTTAACATATCATTTTTGTAAATAAGCGGCTGATATTCTGCAAACAAGCCCACAGGGGGAAAATCACATTGTAAATTCCCGACTGTGAATACAAATAAATGGAACAGCTGACTTAAATCACAAAAATTAGTACAGCAGCTCCACCATATTTAAATGTATTCTGTCTTTTAACAGCTAAAGATTTTATCAGCCATTTGATGGAAAAGGATCCCAACAAAAGATACACTTGTGAACAAGCACTGCGACACCCATGGTAAATGCAAATCTTAATGTTATTTATAAATCCTACCTCTATGTAGTTTAGGAGCTTACACTAACTACATAACAGCATTATAGTATAGCCATATATAAAATCAAAGACTCCGTCCAGCCAACCTTGATTTGAATTAGAAAAAGGTCCAGTCCATGAGTCTCCACCAAAGCCACGCCCCCTGACATGTTTTGCTCCACCCAGTGGGTGAAGCAAAACATGTCGGGGGCATGACTTTGGTAGAGACTTATGGGCAGAGGCCGTTTTCAGGTTCACACTCAGGTTAGCTGGATGGGAGTGCAGCATTTCTTTGATGTTATACATGCATCACTTCGGATGAGCAACTTGGTCAGTCTGCACCTTTCTCCTTGGTGACTGCGGGAGTTTGGCTTCCCCAGCTTGAGTGGCGTTCATAATCTAGCACCAAGGTCACAGGATTATGGCCATGTCTGGAATATAAGACTTGGGTCATACAGCTCCTTTTACAGTGAAATTGAGATCCACTGCCACACTTTGGAATATGGGTTAGTGAAGTTCTGCTCAATGCCATGCTCATCCGCCTGCTATGTCGATCCATTTTTTATGAATGCTGAAGTTACAATAATTCTGTACTATGTGCCTGGGTGGCTCTCTGTGTGCTTTTGGGGCAACCCTGTTTCTTCCGGGGGCAGTAAACTCCAAATGTGTGCTATTCAAATAGTTCTGATATCTGCAAAAGTCACTAGCAACCTGGTATTGGGGTAATGAAGTATAATATATTGGTTCATTATCAAACCACCATAGTCTGTTAGAACAGTGGTCATCAACCCTGTCCTCAGGGCCCACTAACAGAGCAGGTTTGCAAGATAACTGAAATCCATCACAGGTGATATCATTTGCTGCTCAGTGATTGCAGTATTCTAGTCTGCATCTCCCCAAGGTAATACATAAAATCTGGCCTGTTAGTGGGCCCTGAGGACAGGGTTGATGATCACTGTGTTAGAAAGTTGGGTCATCACACCAATAATAAATCTAATGTTGTCACAAAAAAATCAGAATTGGTGTGAAAGGCAACTAATCCTGTGTTCACAAAAGTCTGGTATCCAAACATTCCTGCCACAAACTTCTGATCCCAACCACCAAACAATCTTTACTTTACCACAACACTGCATAAACAAGCTCATCCATATATCTGCCAGCATATTTGTTATTTCAGGGGAACACTTTCAATCGGGAAAAATGATCTTCATAGATCCACCCATTCTTCAAGAGCAATTGGACCAAAGTTTCTCCCCAAGCTGCAAATTGCTCTAGCCATAACAATCATTGTACAATCATATAGAAATATCTAGAATTATGATGATCCAATGTATACTTGTTTATAATGTTGCATGCTAACATGAATTGTGTTATGGAAAGATATTCAAAATTAATGGGCTGCCATCGCACCCTAGTGCACTTTAAATATGTGTGGTCCTTTTTTTCTAATGCACTTCCCTGAGTTGCTGCATGCTTCAATGCAGATGCATTGCCTTAGCTCATTGGAGTACCATTAAAATTGATTGGCATTGCATCGCAGAAACACATGCTACATGCATTACTGCAACACAGAAGTGTAAATGGACCCTTAAAGTGTGTGCAAAACCAAAGCTTTTTTTTTTTACTTTTGGATAGAGTAGGGAACCTCTGTCAGGTTTTAATGTGTCAGCACTAGGAACAAGAGGGCACCTCACGTGCACCAAAAACCACTGAGCTAGAAAATCTACTTTATTGTTCCAATTAAAAGTATTCCAAAATAGTGCCGTTAAATTAGCTATAAACATCAAATTTACAGTATAGTATAGTATAGCAGGAATGACCCACCATGTGATCAAGGCTCATATACCTGGTCTGTACAGTATACATCCACACCTCTGTGTTACAGCAATAGTGTGGATCTATGCTCTGGCATAGAGGTGTGGATGGATACAGATCAGTTAAATGAGCCTTGATCTCATGGTGGGTCATTCTTGCTATACTCCTTTGGCAGATCCTGTCTTTCACCCAATTTGGTGTTTATAGCAAATTTAACGGCACTATTTTGGAATAATTTAAACTGGAACAGTAACGTTTTTTTGTTTGAGGTTTTTATTGCTGCCTGTATCTTTGAAGGGTTGATTACCTTTATTACCGAAAATAAAGTGATGGAAACTCCACAAACTTACACCAAAACAGTGAGTTAAAAGAAATCTTCCAATGTGGAAACCTGTTCCAGTGACACCTGCCTGAGGGAAATTCCCCTTACATTGTAGAGATTTCCTTTCCAACTCTATGTACAGAAAGTTAAGGGAAATCGCTCAAAAGTAACACAGACATCAAAAGACAAACTGTCAGGGGTTTTGATCATTGCATATTCCACTCAAAACTCAAAAAAAATTATATGCATGCAACATAATGAATGTATGTTAAAATGTGCACTATTGCCCGTTTCATGATCATCGGTAGACTGCAGCGACTCGTTCTTAGCCTAGCCACCCATATTAAAGACTATGGGCTACTAAAACAAACATTACCGCTTTGGTACAGCAGCTTGAATCATCTTCTGCCTGTAATATCTTATGAGATCTCTGCTGTGGCATAACCAAAACTATAATAACAGACAATCAGTACTGATCTTGCCCCCCACCCCCCTCCCCTCAATTGATAAGCACCCTACTTTCACACACAACCACCCACCCCCAGTACATCACTTTAATAGAGCATTTTCATTTCACAAAGCAACACAGCTCATCACCCTCAACACACCATCCCCACTGTCAAACACGGTGGTGGCAGCATCATGGTTTGGGCCTGCTTTTCTTCAGCAGGGACAGGGAAGATAGTTAAAATTGAAAATTGAGGGGAAGATGGATGCAGCCAAATACAGGACCATTCTGGATGAAAACCTGTTGGAGTCTGCAAAAGACCTGAAACTGGGACGGAGATTTATCTTCCAACAAGACAATGATCCCAAACATACAGCAAAATCTACAAAGGAATGGTTCACAAATAAACGTATCCAGGTGTTAGAATGGCCAAGTCAAAGTCCAGACCTGAATCCAATCGAGAATCTGTGGAAAGAGCTGAAAACTGCTGTTCACAAACGCTCTCCATCCAACCTCACTGAGCTCGAGCTGTTTTGCAAGGAAGAATGGGCAAGAATTTCAGTCTCTCGATGTGCAAAACTGATAGAGACATACCCCAAGCGACTTGCAGCTGTAATCGCAGCAAAAGGTGGCTCTACAAAGTATTAACGCAAGGGGGTCGAATAATTTTGCACGCCCCACTTTTCATTTTTTTATTAGTTAAAAAAGTTTCAAAAATCCAATAGATTTCGTTCCACTTCACAATTGTGTCCCACTTGTTGGTGATTCTTCACAAAAAATAAAAATTTTATATCTTTATGTTTGAAGCCTGAAATGTGGCAAAAGGTTGAAAAGTTCAAGGGGGCCAAATACTTTCGCAAGGCACTATATATATATATATTTATTTATTTATTTTTTATAAATATTTATATTTATTAAAAAAAATAAAAAATCAGATTTAAACACATAATTAGTTTTTTTATTGGCTTTTATTTTTCTCATTAACAAATGGGCTTATTTTTGCTAACATGTATGGATGGCCTGTTAGTATACTGCCAACAAGGGACAAGCAGTATCAGCTTTTTACAATGTGCATATTTAATACTGATGGGACCATATAAATGGATTTCAGTATTTTAATGGTGTTTTGCCAGTTTTCTTACCTCTTGAAATTGGAATATTGTATTATTCATTTTTATTTAAATATGTACAAAAATAGCTTTCTTTGCATAAAATGCGCTTACCAGATTGCCTTTAATAGGCCCCAAGTGAGAGGGATTAGAGGCTGAAATATATTACAGGACAGCTGCTTTTCACTGTTTTGGTTTTACCTAAATTTCGGAAGAATATCCTGAGAACATCTGGGGGAAATAATTGCAGCACACATGGGGGTGAAGACACTATTTTGAGACAACCATCCAAGATGCAGAAAATAACTTCAAAGGACTGTAAAGATGACTACTAGTGTGATCACTCCCAGATGCCTCTATTGCACTTCTCTGTCTCCAGCCAGCGTACACACGACGGCTTTCATTACATCCAATAAACATCAGGCAATAAGCGAAATGTGTTAGTCGCCAGGGACCAATGAAATTATACCCAAACTGCATTGATGGCCAGAAGTAGTACAAAAGCTCTGAAGACTATTTTAATCTACAGATCAGACAAATGTCAGTTGGACCTGGAACTATATTAGTTTGTATAATGATTAAATGATAAAATGCAAGTACAGCTTTTAAAGGCACAGGAGTTCAGGTTATGCAGAAATAGACGGGGATTCTTTACATCTCAGGATGTGTTTTTTTTTTATGTTCTCTGACCTTTCACATGTACAAAGGAGCGTAGGTTCACAATTCAATAATGCCATATCTGCTGAAAGTACTGGTCTGTTCATCTCTCACACTCATACCTGTTGACAGTTTAGTAAATTGCAAATATTCTCAAAATCAATAACAAGTCTGTGCTTAGAAAAATTATAATTTTAAGAATTATAAACTAGCAAAAGAATACATACTTCATTTCCAATCATATGTACATAAATATTTGTAGTGGCAGAAATAGAATCAGTGCGGAATCAAAATAATAAAGATACATATATTCATCTGGAGGATCACTGTTACTTACCTTTGGGTGGTGGGAGTTTCACTGCAAATATCCACTGTGGATTCATGCACTTCTGGATTTCACTTTGATTGACTTCTTATGATTGTTGCAATAATACAATTTTTATTTTGGGCTTTTCATATTTTTTGCTTAGAGTTTTTTTTTTCACTTGTGTATGTTGTATTATAAACGTTGTTATTATTTTGATACCCCACTGACAGTGTCATATTTATAAGGGGGCAAAAGGTGCAATTGCCCCAGGCCTGGCATCCAGAGGGGGCCCCAAGCTTCCTTATAATAAAATGTGATACTTATAAAATTAGTTTTATTATTAATGAACAAAGTGTGTGTGGGTGTCACCATACAGAACAGTTAAGCCTGGTTTCAGATGCAAAGAAAGAGATGAGAGCTTCTGGCAGATGTTTTAATAAAATTGAGGGGAAAAAAAATCAGACAAGTCTCCTATTTGGAACCTAACTTATAATTTTTTTAGAACAAATTAGGTTTTTCATGTACTACAGTTCACTTTTTTATTTGTCATGTAATTTAGTTTCTATGTTGAGGGGCTCCCAAACTTGAAGTGCCGCGGGCCCCCCTGAAGTCTAAATACAGCAATGATTCTATTTCTGGTTCTGCAGTTATTTATACATAATTGAAATATGCAATCCTCCATGTGAATATAATTAAAATCTAAGTGTTGCCAAAATAAAAAAAATAAAAAAATCTGCACAAGGGACATAACATACTGTACAGTCAGTAGAATGTGTCCCTCACCACCTCTTGCACTGTAATATTCTGGTGCGGTGGGGGTCAATACTACTAAGGACTGTCACAGGTTCTCATCAAGAGATCTCGACTATGCCTTTCCTTTCTGCCCAGCTCATCCATTCATAAAAGTCGTACTACAGCTTCCATGAATGAAACCGGATCTATGAATAGAGGATAGCTTGATGATTGATAGCTCTGAACCGTCCATTTATAGATCCTGGATGCTGGACATTTCCTCTAAACTGACAGCAGCTAAATGCAGGTAAACACTGAGTTAAAATGACACAATTGAACAATCATTACAGTAAAATCTTGGTTTGAGAGTAACTTGGTTTGGGAGCATTTTGCAAAACAAGCTAATTTGTTTCATACATTTTGACTTGATATACAAGCAAAGTCTTTATGTACAAGTAGTGTCAATCCACAACTAAGTATAAAAGAGAAGAGAGGCTCCTCCAAGCGTAGCAATATGGTTACATTTAATGGAGGTACAACATTTAGGCTCGGTTCACACAGGGGCGACTGCAATCCGACCTGAGGTCGCCCCTAGTCGCCTCAGGTCGGACAACATTTAAAAATCAATGTAAGTGAATGAGAGCCGTCTTAATGCACGCTACTGAAGTCGCCTCTGACTTCAAGTTCTTGTACTACTTCAATCCGACTTGTAGGCGACTTGTACCCATTGATTTCAATGGAGGTCGCCTCCTAGTCGGATCTCTGTCTATACGGAGGAGACTTTGACAGAATTATTAGCTCTGAAGGGAGAACTCCAAGCCAAATTTCTGAAAAAAAATTGCCGTGGGTTCCCCCTCCGAGAGCATACCAGGCCCTTAGGTCTGGTATGGATTCCAAGGGGAACCCCCTACGCCGAAAAAACGGCGTGGGGGTCCCCCCCAGATCCACACCAGACCCTTATCTGAGCACGCTACCCGGCCGGCCAGGAAAGGGGGTGGGGACGAGCGAGCGCCCCCCCCTCCTGAGCCGTACCAGGCCGCGTGCCCTTAACATGGGGGGGTGCCTTGGGGGAGGGGGCGTGCGGCCCCCCCACCCCAAACCACCTTGTCCCCATGTTGATGAGGACAAGGGCCTCTTCCCGACAACCCTGGCCGTTGGTTGTCGGGGTCTGCGGGCGGGGGGCTTATCGGAATCCGGGAGCCCCCTTTAATAAGGGGGCCCCCGGATACCGGCCCCCCACCCTATGTGAATGAGTATGGGGTACAATGTACCCCTACCCATTCACCTGTAAAATAAAGTAAAAAAAAAAACACAACACACAAGGTAAAATAATTTATTGCACAGCTCCGGGGGTCTTCCGTCTTTGGGGGTCTTCTCGTCGGACTCCTCCGCTATCTTCTTGTAGCTCTTTTACTAGCGGAGGAGTCCGGCATTCTTCATCGTCGCCGCGGCCTCTTCTTCCGACTTCGGGGGTCTTGTCCCCCTCTTCGGTTCTTCTGCCGGGCCACCGCGCCTTCTTATAGCTCTTTTGCAGGCGGTGGCCCGGTCTTCTGTCGCCGCCACCGCCTTCCGTTCTTCTTCTCCTTCTTCTCCTGGAGATGTTGACTCGACGCTCTCTCCGGCCGCAATGCCAGGGACGCGCTGCGCGGCGACTTATATAGAGACAAGGGGCGGGGTCATCGGTTGATGTCACATGGGTGGATGTCACATGGGTTGATGTCACATGGTGACTGTCGCCATGTGACATCAACCCATGTGACCAACCCATGTGACACCGCCCCTTGTCCCTATATAAGTCCCCGCGCAGCGCGTCCCTGGCATTGCGGCCGGAGAGAGCATCGAGTCAACATCTCCAGGAGAAGAAGAAGAATGGAAGGCGGCGGCGGCGGCGACAGAAGACCGGGCCACCGCCTGTAAAAGAGCTATAAGAAGGCGCGGTGGCCCGGCAGAAGAACCGAAGAGGGGGACAAGACCCCCGAAGTCGGAAGAAGAGGCCGCGGCGACGAAGAAGTATGCCGGACTCCTCCGCTAGTAAAAGAGCTACAAGAAGATAGCGGAGGAGTCCGGCGAGAAGACCTCCGAAGACGGAAGACCCCCGGAGCTGTGCAATAAATTATTTTATCTTGTGTGTTGTGTTTTTTTTTTTACTTTATTTTACAGGTGAATGGGTAGGGGTACATTGCACCCCATACTCATTCACATAGGGTGGAGGGCCAGTATCCGGGGGCCCCCTTATTAAAGGGGGCTCCCGGATTCCGATAAGCCCCCCGCCCACAGACCCCGACAACCAACGGCCAGGGTTGTCGGGAAGAGGCCCTTGTCCTCATCAACATGGGGACAAGGTGCTTTGGGGTGGGGGGGCTGCACGTACGGCTCAGGAGGGGGGGCGCTCCCTCGTCCCCACCCCCTTTCCTGGCCGGCCGGGTAGCATGCTCGGATAAGGGTCTGGTGTGGATCTGGGGGGGGGCCCACGCCGTTTTTTCGGCGTAGGGGGTTCCCCTTGGAATCCATACCAGACCTAAGGGCCTGGTATGCTCTCGGAGGGGGAACCCACGCCAATTTTTTTTCAGAAATTTGGCGTGGAGTTCCCCCTTCAGAGCTCATTCTCTGATTGGCCAAGGAAAAAGTCGCCTGGCCTGGGGCGACTTGTAAGTTGCCCCAGGTCGTGTCTAAAAGTCGTGTTCAAGTCGTCTCCAAGTTGCGTCACAAAGTCGTCCTGAAGTCATGTCGCCCCTGTGTGAACCGAGCCTTAGCAACTCACATCCTCCCAACTTATCATCCTCCGCACCACCATCAACGTCATCCCTTCCACGCTGCGCTCCATGAGCTCTTCAATGCTCACTTTCAGATCGCTCTACTGCAGGGTAGTCTTCCCGGTCATGATTGCAGATTGACAGCAGTGAGAGCCAGGGGTGCGGAGAATGGTCTATGTGGACAGCTTTACCCCAGATGTCTACATACTTAGATGTGCCTGTTTTAATCATCAACCATGGAACTTGCTAAATGTTGTACCTTCATTAAATGTAACCATATTGCTACACTTAAAGTGGAAGTAAACCCATCGATTTAAACAGTTAAAAAAAAAAGGAATGCCGGGAATGCTAACTGCACATTGGCTGTGCTCTCAGCCAAACTATTAAACCATCCAATTGAAGATTAAACAGAGGCAAAGATGGCAGCTTCCTTGGCTGAAAACGATAGGGGAGTTTACTTCCACTTTAAGCCCCATACACACTATCAGAGTTTCTGCTGATTTTTTCCTTCAGATTTACAAAAACCATATAATATGAGGTCAAGCCTTAGGAGTTTCAATTTGTATGCAATCAGGCAGGACCTTGCAATACATGGTTTTGGTAAATCCGAAGGAAAAAAACAGCAGAAAATCTGATAGTGGTGCCTCTCACCTCGTTTATACTCTGTAGCTCCTGATGGATTTTGCTTCTAATCCCCTTGTGGAGGCTTCCACAATTGGGATTTTTTTCCACAAAAAACATTTGTAAATGGACATTGTATGGTTACACAACCTCAACTAAAAATCACAATGCTATGATCTTTTTATATGGACTATAAACTGAAATACCTACGAATAAATGGTTGTGGAAGGAATCATCTGAGTTTCCATTATTTCTTATGGGGAAATTTGCTTTGATATACATGTGCTTTGGATTACAAGCATGCTTCTGTAAGGAATTGTGCTCACAATCCAAGTTTTTAATGTACACGCATTTATTTACATTTAGAAATATCCTTCTGAATGCATATAAGCACAGGTTTGATAGTGTCAGTGTGAATGGAGCCCTAAACTACTCTTTGTATTAGGGCTAATTAAGATTAGTGAGCTGAATCAATGTGTGTTTTTCTGCATATTATCACAATGCATGGAAATAAGTGCAGTGCGTTGCATTAACTCTCATTTTGATCAGCACCTCAATACACATACCCAGTGCCTCACAACACACCTGTGTCTGTTAGTAAACCAGAATGCACATATGACTGACACTGTGGCGTATTGTGTTGTTTAAAATGTCTCAAGTCTGTTTTGACATCACCCACCATCTCCCATGGCCAATCTGTTGTCGGCGCTCCCTCCTCTCCCCAGCAGCTGGCATTTACTGACACAGGCCAGACAGATTCTTTTATACAGGGTATGCTGGATAGGTATGTGAAGGCAGGAAAATATGTTTTTAAGAATAGTTTTAGTTATCTTTCACTTTAATTACTGACAAATCTTCAGGTTCTGTGTCAATGCCTCGTATGCATTTTATCAGCCACAGCAGCAGTGTCATTTGTGTGTGTCAATAATTTAAGAGAGGAGTCTGTGTATCTGACTGTAAGTGGAAAACATTTTAACTTGTGTTCAATATTTTCCAGGATTGCTGGGGATACGGCTCTATGTAAAAATATTCATGAATCTGTCAGTGCACAAATCCGTAAAAACTTTGCAAAAAGTAAATGGAGGGTAAGTAACCACAAATCTTCTGTTCCTATCACTCTGAAGGATTTAAAATAATGCAGTTTAACTGTTAAAACCTTTATAGATGGGTAGGTTTATCCAAAACTGTACCAACCTGAGCCAAGTGAAATGTGACAGCTTGGATAGAACCTTACAGGCACAGCTGTGCTGAGAAAATATATTGGGTGCCATTGCTGATCTTTCTGATGATGCTACTGTAGCTGCCTGGCTGTTATGCCTATTATCCAGCCTTAATAAGACCTTAATGAGACCATAATAAGTATTTGCAATTCTGACTTCATCTTGGGTTCACTTACTGCATGCTTGTTCTAAGAATGGAGGAGGGCCATGAAAAGGCAGCCATAGTCACTATTCTTGATGAGTTCCTATGATAGATCCAGCACCTCGTATTAAGCCCTGCAGCACTGGAGCATTAACGGATGGGGGGCAGAGGACTGAATTTTTTAACAAAGAGAGCAGGTACCAGCTCAAGGCTTACCATTCAATGCAAGTACTATCCCTTGCGCTGATTTAAAAACAAAAATAACTTAAGCTTTAATGTTTTCCCATATATTTAAAAAAAACATAACTTTGGATATACTCACTAGATCACGTTAGCACAGGTTAGTTGTTTCACAGCCAGTCCGATGCATTTCCTAAAGACTAAAAAAATAAAAATAAATCAGCTTAAGGGACATAACTTTCAGTCAGTAGCATGTGTCCCATGTGCTGATGCCTCTTTTTTTTTTTTGGTGAAATCCTCCTCCATCCAACTTAGGTTGTATCACAGGCTTATCAAAAGATCTCAACTATGCCTGCCCTTTCCCCCCAGCTCTTCCATTCATAGAAGCTGTAACCACAGCTTCTATAAATGACAACTTATCTATGAATAGAGAATGGACTGATGATTGGTAGAACGCATGACCCCCCTCCCCCCATCCATAGTTCCTGTTTTATTCCTGAAAGCTGTAGCTTGACTTTTATAAATGGAGCAGCTGGATGGGAAGGATGGGCATAGTCAGGCTCTCTTGATGAGAGCCTTTGACAGCCCCTTAGTTCTATTAACACTGCTGAACTGCAAGATTGTGTTGGTAGGGGGCTAAGGATAGAGGAGAATTTCACCTAAAAGAATTGGCATCAGCACATAGGACACATCCTCCTGGGTATAAGTTATGTCCCCTGTGCTGATTTTTCTGTTTACTGATTTACTAAAGTTGAGAACATTCACACAAAAAAGTGAAGATTTACTTTTAGGTGGAATTTTATGTAAGAAAAAAATGGCAAACAGGCACAATTTTAATGCACAAGAGACATGCTATGTCTCTTGTGCATTAAAATTCCATCACCTGTCTGTATGCCATGTACACTGAGCAGCTCAGTGTAGAAATTTCAGCAATGCTGAGATGAATAAACTCCCGGGCATGTGCAGGAGTGACATCATCTTGACGTCATCTTGGCCAGGCCAATGCAAATGGCCGAAGATCAGTACCCAGAAACCTATCCGGCTGAAGATGACAGTGGCTGGCAGGGAGCTCCAGGAGACAGCAGCGCTGAACAGAAGACAGTATTATCCCGCTTTAAATATCAAATCATGTAAAAAGGGAATTCTTGTTTCTTTCACCTGCATATGAATTGAAGTGAAGCTTTACTCTTTTTTAACATTCTTAACTTGTGTAGTTAGGCCTCATTGTGTATGCCTAATCAGTATATTATCTGAGAAAAACTCAGGAAAAATTGCTGATGTAGTATTATACAGTCCATTTGACAGCAGACACCATCAATTTAAACCATGGAAAAGTAATTTGTGTTTTTCTTCAAATCTCCAAAAAGTTGTGTACTAGGGGTAAAACAGGAATATATTTGCACGTAATATACACATTTACTGAAAAAAAATCATTTTATGCAATTTATTAAAGAAATTATTTGGTTCCCCCCCATTCTGAGCTGCATGAGCCTGGATCATATGTGGTCCACTGCGAAAAAGCTGTGTAACATTTTAAGTTAATGGTCACTAACCTACAAAGCACTCTCAACCAGTAAATAGCTAATAAAGCACTTAATGAATGTGACTGTAATGTTTTCAATTGTTGTTCCTTTCTTATTATTTAAGTGCTTAGTAGACCATGGGTCTAGCATCAACTTTTAGCATTCAGAGTAGGCTGAGTTAGTAAAGTAGTTGAGCAACTTCAATCAATAAATTGCATGGATATTATCTCAGTTATCCACAAATGATCACTTGAGCTATCCACTGTAAAAAGCACATTCCTGTTTACGTTGAATACCCAGTCATGTGCAGATGATACAGCTAAACAGGGATTTTCTTTCTATAGAGTGAAGAGTCTTGAAGCAGAACTTTACCCAAGAGGGGAAGTTCCACTCTCCCTTCTGCCCCCTTATCTATCATATTTGAAATATATATATATATATATATATATATATATATGTTTTTTTGGGGGGGCACAGGTACCCAGTTTTGACAGGTACCCGCTCCCACTTCCACTGGGATCGCTCTGGCTGCCCACAGTTAACATGCCAGCACTGGGGATCCAAAGAACAGTGAAGAACTAGCCTAGGTGAGGACAGCACTGGCTCCTTGGACAGGTGAGTCTGTTTATTAAAAGCCAACGACTACAGTTTTTGTAGCTGCTGACTTCAAATTTTGCAGAACTGACTGAAGCTTCTCTAACTCATATAGCCTCAATGAATATAAACATCCTCATGCTCTGAAGATTTTCAGGTTCTTTTATGAAGGCAGAACTTCCAGCCATAGCTTAGGCAGTTAGGATAGCTTTTTATCATTTGTTGACCCAATCATTTCACTGACTTTGTCATACTTTTTCAGCAAGCATTCAATGCTACTGCAGTAGTGAGACATATGAGAAGATTGCACCTTGGCAGCAGCCAGGATAATTCAAATATGTCCAGCAGTCACAATCCTGCAAGTGCGCTTCCAGATGGCACAAGTCGCAAAGACTGTAAGTATATGCTTCTGATGTTTTGTTCCCTAAATTGCCAATTACATGTTTGGTCATAATTCTGTTGTCTTTGTGTAAACCATCAGCATTTGAAGGTACACTGTCATCAAACATGAAAACATTTGTCCGTACTGTGTTTTTGTTGTGATAGCTACTGTATATCTCTCTAGTATTCAGTATACTGTGTATTCCGCGATTAAGCTAATAAGCTACTACCAGTTATGTGCTGATATGTGCAGAAAATGAAATATTAGAATGAAATTCAAAATTTCTGTCTAACATGTTTGTCTTTACTTTTTGATTATAAGTATTACATTGTATGTATAAGTATTATATAAATATAGTTTTGTGTGTGTGTATATGTATATGTATGTGTATATATATAAATATATATATATATATATATATATATATATATATATATATAGCTCAAATCTAGTAAAAAATATATAAAGTGTAGTTATATATTTTTTACTAGATTTGAGCTAAAATATCAATTTTTAACGTGTTAGCAGCTTTATTTGGATAGCGCAGTGTCACTTTTGGGTCATATATGTATATGTATATATATATATATATATATATATATATACATATATATATATATATATATATATATATATATATATATATATATATATATATACACACACACAAAACTATATTTATATAATACTTATGCATATATAAAATATATATATGAAGACCAGTAAATAATATGAAATGGTACAGAAGTAAACTGTCAGTAGTTACAAAAATATTTATTTGACCAAAAACTGAGAAGCAATAGGATTTGCATACTCTCCATAAAATCCTTTTCTTTGAGTCCAGTGAGGGACACAAAAAGTATTAAACCTTCAGGTTATATTATTGCCTACAGGATAATCAGCAAAACAACTGCAGGTCAGCCTGAAAAACCCCTCGTACTACCAGCATGCCTCGGTTTCTTAGCAAAACTGTACCAAGTGCATGATTATAAACACAGAGGAGTGGGTCCTGTGTCTCTCAATGGACTCCAAGAAAATTAAGTTTTCCAAATAAGGAGTAGGCAACAAAGCTACAACAAAAAAACATGTTAAAAGGTCTAACAAAGAACTAAAATAAGGGGCTGCCTGCAACTCAACAAGCTGCCTGAAGGGTCTTATTTCCGAAATTGGCATCAGAAGACAACATTTTCACTTGTTAAAACTTAGAAAATCTGCTTTCAAGCTTTGGGGATGGAAGACTTCTAAATGATTACAAAGGTCATCAAATGTCCCTCTACTCTGGAAAGTGGGGGCGCACCTTCATGCCAAAGAGGGCTTATTGGTATAGTTGGAATGCCAGATCTTGCAAGCGGTCGGAGGATCAAGTTTTGAGGGTCTCTATGTGGAAATTTGGGGAACAGTGAAGTGAAAGGGATACTTCTGGGAAGTAACAAAAGGAGACGACTTGTAGGTTTTGTCCAGTACTTTTACCCCAAATAGCATCCTTGATGATAGCATCCAGGAGTAAACACAATCCAGCCCTTTAGCCACAGAGCCCTGTTCAAGTCAATTGGCAGAAGACCAAGGTGAGACAGCAAGCAGTAGGGTTCTAACTGGCCACCACAGCAAAAATGTAAAGCCAAAGACATCTGGTTCATGTGACTAATAATCTGCAGGTCAATGTAAGCATTAATCAGATTTTTAAGGAACTACAGCCACCCTGAAAATCTGTAAAAATGCCTCCAGTAAAATGCATGCGCTCATTTGAGCTTTACCATTCCACTGCCTTACATAAAAGTCACACTAATATGTTTTTTTCTTTTAATCAGCAGACATTGTTGACTATATTGTTGATTAAATATAGGTGCGTGCAAATTGGGTAAATGTTGCTTCGGGGTAAATTAAAGGAAAATGCTTTTTTTTTTAAACTATTTATTCCCAAATACAACCCAATAAATAATAAACTGTGTATGCAAATTTGCTACCAAATGAAAACCCTATCTGTTCCAAAAGATGTGTAATACATAGGGGTAGACTAAAACGCTAAAAGGTTAATTTACAGAACTCAAACATCACTGAAATCAAAAAATATTCTGGGATTCAATAGAATTTAGGTGGAAAAAGTCCCAGGGATTTAAGTGGTTAAAGCGGTAGTAAACCGCCAGAAAAATAAAAAACAATGGGCAACGCACACTAGCACATTATGACAGACTTACCTGTAGACGAAAACCTCCAGCGCAGCGCTGTTACTGCTCCCGGGCGCTGCTATCTTCACACGGTCTTCCTTCTGGGTTTGCAGGCTCTGGCTGTATGTGTTGTGTCTCGGCACACACACACCCTTCCTCACCCCAGCTCCACTTTTTCACCAGGTAGAAAGTCACAGGTCCTAATCTTCCTGAGGTTACCTTCTTAAGTTCTAAAGTTGGGAGATATGGTGGGTGTCTGGAAGATTGTGAGGAGTCCTAAAGGGGAGGGGGGATTTAAGTGACAGTTAAGAAGCACTGGGATTGGGCTGTCAAACAATTTCGGCCTGTCTGGTACTTTCAGTTTCTTACAAGCTTTTCCTCACCATACTAAGATGAAAGGTTTCCTACCCCTGTTGTATAGGTTATATTTTTTGTATTTATTTTCATTTTCAGCTTTGCTACTATATATGCAGTACAATATATTTGATCATCCTGTCTAGTGAGGAATGGATGAGGACTTTCTTAGACAGGGCTCGACAAATCCCAAGTCACCAAGATGACTAGAAATTGCATCCTGGCGCCTGGGCTACTGTTCCTGTACGCTTATCTGTCTTATGTAACATCATCCACTGTGCCGTCCATGGTCACCTTTGCATCTCCGTACAATTGAATCCTCTGTACACAGCTCTGAAAGCTGTGCAGAAGCATAATCTTTGCAAGGGCTCCTGGTCATTGGTTAGCGTCATTATGTGACAGCACTGACAAATGAGAGTCTGTTTTTTCTTCCAAGACAAAAGAAGAGGAACCCTTGAAAATGTGCTTCTACGCAGCTTCCAGTGCTGTGTTCAGATGTTTCAAGTGTACCAAGATGTACACTAGGGATGAGCCGAACACCCCCCTGTTCGGTTTGCACCAGAACCTGCGAACAGACCTAAACTTCGTGAGAACTTTAGAACCCTATTAAAGTCTATGGGACTCGAACGTTCACAATCTAAAGTGCTCATTTTAAAGGGTAATATGCAAGTTACTGTCCTAAAAAGTGTTTGGGGACCTGGGTCCTGCCCCAGGGGACATGGATCAATGCAAAAAAAAGTTTTAAAAATGGCCATTTTTTCAGGAGCAGTGATTTTAATAATGATTGAAGTGAAACAATAAAAGTGTAATATTCCTTTAAATGTGGTACCTGGGGGGTATCTATAGTGTGCCTGTGAAGGGGCGCATGTTTCCCGTGCTTAGAACTGTCCCTGCACAAAGTGTCATTTGTGCAGGAAAAAAAGTCTTTTAAAATCACTTGCGGCTATATTGTCGGCTCCCCGTAATACAGAGAACACTCAATGAGTGTTCTCTGTATTAGCCGACAATTCATTCATTCATTGATAAAAAAAAAAAACGAACATGAGTTCGACTCGAACTCGAAGCTCATCCCTAATGTACACCGGTGAATGTGGGTGGCATGGTGATGGCGGATGATGTTATACAAGTAAGATAACTGCACAATGGAACCACAGAAGTGAGAAGGATGTTAAGAGGTCCTAATGTTTTGTTTAGGTGTGAAGGTCAAGATACCCTTTATAATCTAAAAACCCTCCAAAAATGTAGCTCTGCTGCTTATCTATAGCAGAGCTAAAAAAATAAATCTTCTTCACTTGCTGCCCTCCAGGGGAGGGGGAGATTTATGAAGAGTGGAGGGGGGGGGGATTTGTGAAAGATCAGCATAATAATGAGTTTCCCCCTATAATAAGTTTTTATTGTCATCCTTTCCAGCCAGCCTATAACCTTGATGTAGCAGCATTACGTTGGGTTTATTGGCTGGCCGCTCTCTGTAAGTAAGTTAGATTTAGAGGGGACAGGGGGCACAAATGACTTGCCTTACCTTGCGCTGACATTTCTTACTACGCTAAAAAAAGTCTGTTAAATTTTTAGCTGGCTCCTAGATTCAAAGCAAATTTGTCAAGCCCTGTTCTAAGACCTATGTGCATTTTTCTAAAGGCCCATCCAGTTAACAATTCTAAACGGCCCTGAAATCTCATTAAACAAAAAGGAAGATTAGTGACACAACACAGACAGTTCTGGCATCCTTTATGTATTCTAACAAATCTTTAGCCAACAGGAAACCAGAAATGTTTCCAGTGCCTGTTCACTGCATAGGAAAATATTAAACACACTTGTTTGTCCAGCCATGGCTGAGGTGGTTGCTGTATTATGTGAATTTTTAGTGCCGCAGAAATCCAAACCAAAACAGGTTGCTGTTACCCACTGTGATCGTCCATAATATTAAATACATACATTAATGGAATTATACATTTAGTACATCTGATCAATGAACTTTAAAAGTTGGTAGTTGGCAGTTTAAAGGTACCTCATTCCAACATACACAAGTTATTACTGTAAAAACAGACCTTTTAAGGTATTTTATTTATGATATTAGTCACAAATTCCATTGTAAAGCTCAATTACCTTTCAAAAACTGAAGAAAAAGGTCAGATTGGTGTTTAGGTTACACACAGAAAATACAACTCCATTTGGGTTGTAAAACCAACTATTTGGTTACATACCATATATTCTTTACACATTTAAGAATGTTGATATGCTTTTGATGTTGTTTTAAATTCTGAAAAAAGTTTTTTTAATGTACCGTAACTAGTACAAAAAAACTAGCTTAGTATGCAAAGATAATAATAACAGTAATCTGTATCAAGAATAAAATGCACACAAGTCTGCATTTTTAGCAAAGCAAATATGGCAGCTGTTTGGACCAGTTTATAGCTAGCATCAGAAGGGGTGCATGTGCGCAGGGCTGTGCACAGAACAATACAATGATTCCCCAGCAAACTCTCCAATTAGCTAGCACAAAAAGCCTGTTTCAACATTTAAACAGCCTCACTTTTGTGCATCAAAATGTAATAGACTGTATAGACTACAGTATGATGAGTATGTTTTTCTTTTTATTTATTTCTAACTAAAGGAGGAAATATTTGACCTAATAAAGGTCTAACAAAACTGAAAGGGGTGTTCAGAGCACAAAAACATGGATACACTACATTTTATCACAACTAATAAAAATATGCGAAGGTCCAGCTAATGTATATTACAATTATAACATATAAGGTAATTTAATATTGCTGCCAATCTTGTATTTTGTTTCAGTTCTTCAACAGAGACCTTTACTTATCAGAAGTTTGTCAGTAACAGTTCATTCTCACCAGTGGCATTCACACATTATCTACACTAGGGTTGGACAAATATGAGCCTTTGTAAATGAAAGCATATGTTCCCTGCCTCTATAATTTGCCTGATGGCTCCTAGACTCTACTTCTTGGCTCCAGCAGTCTGTGAGACTTTGTCTACCCAAAACATTTCACTTTGTTTTTACTATTACTATTTTTTTTTTTCAGGTAAGCCTCCATCAAGCCCATATAGCTTCCTGACTGGAGTAACTCCCTCTTCTACAGCCATTACTGCAGTAGGTGGAGATCGAAGACCGATACCTGCCTCAGTTGCAGCAGTGCATTCTGGGAGCAAATGAGCAGCCAAAGAAAAACCAAGGTGGAAAGTAGCAGACTCTTCGCATGTGATTTCATTCTGAATTGTGCACTGCAGGATGGACTCATTAAAAAAAAAGGAAATTTTTTATGGCCATATTTTATACTGCAACACAGATGGTTTCATCTATTATAAAATGCAATGGCTCCAGCACCAATAAGGCAAAATAATTGTATCTGGTGCTGAGCCTTGCAATATTCTTACTACTGGACATTAATTTTTTCTGATAATTTGCTTTATTCTCAACGTGGGTATTGGTACTGTATATGTTGTATTTTTTCATTAATCGAGGTATCAACTGGATTATTTAATTAATACTAATTTTGGTGGGTTACTTTATATTTTTATTTTAATATGATATTTTTCATTGAAATCATGCTTTCCCTCTTTTCCCCTTGGAGGTAGATAACAGACTAAGTAAAAATTGAGACTGTGCAAAATTTCAGTGCTTTTCAGTTGACTTTAAGAAAAGTCTCCTGTACTTATTACTCCTGTCAGTATTCTAAAAGTACAAAGCTGACACCAGGCAGTGCCCAGGCATACCCCTATATGCAGACTTCAGTACCCTGGGTGCCCCAAATCCAAGACTACTATAACAAGAAAGTTTTTACACTCCCTGATAATGATGATTAGTAGCCTACCCTTTCTTGACTTGCCCTCCATCATAGCGATGGGGCTTCAGGAACCTGTGAGAGGTGTAGGCCAGTACTTAACACTACCAGGAAATGTCCAAATTAAAATTTTAGTATAGTACCCTTAATTTGGAGCACCCAGGGTGCTGAAGGCTGCACGTAAACGTATGTGCCATCACCGCTTTTTAGTTCTGAAGTCTGTTTATGACCTTTATTTTACTGACAGGTTTAGTTTAAAGAGGATCTTTTTCATTAATTCCAATGGTTACTCAGTGGTCTTTAATCAAACCTCCTGCTAGCTTGGTAATGTAATTAAGTGAGGTGATTACTGTGTCTGAGATGTCAACTGTGCAGGGCTTAGCCGAGGTTCTCCCAGACATGGTGTAGGATGCCAATCCCATACCAATACTTCTTTATTATCCTCATCCCTTTAATCACTTACCTTGTTTGTGTGCTTATTGAAAGGATGTACCGTAATTATACAGAAGCTATTACTGCTATAAAAGTCTCTAAAAGAATAGGGCTGTACTTACAGAGATGCTTACAATAAGTCTGAAACCATAGATGCATTCAGAGCACTGCGACTTTCTATATGGTTAAAAAGTGTGAGACGGAATGCCTGATCATGGTGAGGAAGGTGACTAAGGCAGTGTGAGAGTATGCAGCAGCAGAGGCTACAATCTGAGCCCATAAATGTCATCTCATACATTACTAAGAGGCTCATGATGACTATAAGAGGCACTCCTTAAATACTTAAAATTCAGACTTTTTTCCTGACATCTGTAAAAAATTAACAGAATGTACCATTAAAATGTAACTAGAGTGGGAAAGAATTGGAACACTTTACTATTTTATGCTGCCCCCGCACCCTTCGCCCTCCACTCTGATATAAAAAGTGGGCTATTGCTCTCTGCCATGTTGGAGACATTTTCCTTCACTTGTTGATCTCTAGCATTGCTACAAAGCACCAGAAAGGTAACTTATACTGTCAAGTATCAGCAATACCTGACAGATATAAAACCCTTAACCACTTTATTATATAAAAAAGTTTTGTCTGGAAATACATTTGAAGTAACCACAGGAGGGTCAGTAGCTCACACCTACAAAGACAGCAGACACCCTGGATCTCTTAATTGTGTGTGGCATTTGATCTTTAAGTGTATTTAGTTCTACATTTAAAACAATACATACAGTAATCGGTTTCTGGTAACCATGTTTCAATGAAGTTTAATTTCTCCAATATTAGGTTGGTAATCCTATTTTCCAGCGTTTGTTTTTCTCTCATAAACAGTGTGTCTCCTTTAATCTGTCACTTGATAGTGCAGTGCTGGACAGGGGAAAGTATATTAAAAAGGGCTATGTAAGTGACTATGAGATGTGCTTATTTTTCTATTTAGTATATTAGAAGTAAAAGATTATGTTATACATAGTCACAAAGCAAAATTTGCTGCAGTGGTAGATGTGTTCTTCTTTTGTCTGTATTTTAAATTTTTTCTACAATTTGCATTTCTCAGCTTTTTTTAAAAAAAGATGCAGAGTGAAGACAGCCATTACTACTGCAATTACAGCACTGAAGTATTGACATTGATTTACTAAAGGAGTAGAGGCTCCTTGACTGTTTACTTTGCAGAGGGAACATAAGAAAATAAGGTGAACTTGAGTTAATTTTGCAAACCCGACCATTTGTAAGAGAGATTGTAAAGCTGGAATTTTGCTACCATATAAATGGGTTTTTAAATTGACACTGAACTCTGGTTTAAATAAAATATATAGTTACATAGTCTGGTTGAAAAAAGATACAAGTCAGTCTTGTTCAACCAATAAAAGAGGGAATAAAAATAATTATACAATCCTATATAGACAATACTATACACGCAGTTTATCCGGAAGAAGGCAAAAAAAAAAAAACGCAAAGCATGATCCACTTTGCTCCAGCAGTGGAATAAAATCCTTCCTGGTCCCCCAAGAGGCCATCGGATATTCCCTGGATCAACTTTACCTATAAATGTTAGTATCTAGTTATATTATGTATATTTAGGAAAGAATCCAGGACTTTTTTTAAAGCAATCTACTAAGCTGCACGGAACCAGCTCTTGAGGGAGTCTATTCCACATTTTCACAGCTCTTACTATAAAAAAACCTTTCTGTATTTGGAGATGAAATCTCTTTTCCTCCAGACATAAAGAGTGCCCCCTTGGCCTCTATGATGCCCTTACAGTGAATAACTGAACACCAAGTTCATTATATGGACCACTTATATATTACATCATATCCCCCTTAATCTTCTCTTCTCAAGAGAGAATAAATTCAGTTCCTCTAATCTTTCCTTATAGCTGAGCTCCTCCATGCTTCTTATCACTTTTCAAATATAACTCCTTCTTTTGTTGCTGTCATTTGACTTCCTGTTAGAGTGTGGCTCCTCCTTCTGTGAGGTCCTGAACCTCTTCTTTTCCCCCTGACTTCCATTTGTTCCATCTCGGGAACAAGCAAGAGAGGGTGGCTATGTGTTTCTACTTACAGTAGGATCATGGAGAACAAACATAGCCACCCCCTCTTGCACAAATAGGCTTGGGACCTCACAAAGGACATTACAAGGAGGCAGAAAAACACAGTAAGAAACTATTTTTATTGAAAAATACTTCATTATGTAATGGAGAACAAGAATATCATTTATTGTCACTCTAAAGTGAATCCAGGTTCACCTTATTTACTTTGCTACACGAACGGCCTCTACATATTTAGTAACTAAAGCCCGGTGTCTGAGAAAGGCTTAAACATGCTTTCACAACTGCTAACGTTAAAAGACATAGAGAATAATTTTTGCATATAAAACATACATACTACAGATACATGGTAGTCTGACTCTAATTAAATGGTGTGCGCTTCTAGAAGAAAATGTGTTTTCTTTGCTAGATCTGGATTAGCATGACATAGTTCACTATAGCTGGCATCAATCATTGTGCACTGGTCATTTCATTGTTAGATCTTGGATAGTATATTATGATGACATATATCAGAGGAAATACATTATTTTTATTGTATTTGATTTTATATAATGTTATACGTTTTCTTTTGGTATGGTAAGGGAAACTATAAATAAAAAGAAGCATAATGGAATCTACTAACTCTTATGAGTTGCAAAAGGCAATGTTCAGTAGCTGGAATTGTCATTGATTTCTGTGAGCTATTTCAGATCATTTCTCTTTGTACTATATTATTAAATAAACAATGGGGGTTATTTATGAAAGGCAAATCCACTTTGCACTACAAATGCAATTGAAATTTCACTGACAGTGCACTTGGAAGTGCAGCTGCTGTAAATCTGAGAGGTAGATCTGAAATGAGGGGAAGTTGTTTTTTATTTTGCTTGCATGTCCCCCTCGGATCTACAGCGACTGCACTTCCAAGTGCACTTTCAGTGAATTTTCAAGTACACTTTGCACTTGTAGTGCAAAGTGGATTTGCCTTTCGTAAATAACCCCCATAGATTGGTTTTATATCCAGAACTATAGGTTGTAACATCTATAGGTTGACAAAATTCCCACATTTTATTGCCATATAGGTTGAAAAGACTTGAAAACTTAAGCTTGAATTGGCTGAAATGCGAGCCAAGGGTGTCCCCGTCAACTCCAGATGGCTCAACAAAAGTGATTTTCAACATCAAACACGCTAGGTCTGCCAAACAATGCAGTGCATTTGGTCACTGTGGTATTTGGTTAGACTTGGCTATATGAATACAATGGCCAGCAGTGTATATTCCTCCACCAATGCTGTCTAGCATAGATGGGGGAATCAATTTATTTCTCTCATTTACAATATTTTAAGCATGCATGGCTAGAGGGGCCAGTTTGGTTAGAAACCCCTTTACCTGCCACTATATATTTGCATTGTTGGAGTTAGCTAAAGTAACCAGAGGAAACCCACATATACCCACGTGGGAACTTACAAACTCCATGCAGCTAGTGTCCTTAGTGGGAATCATACTCAGGACCCAAAACCAAGGTTATTTGCTGCTGTGTATCTGTTATATTTTGCAAACTGAGTGAAATCCATTTTTTTTTGTTTTTTTATTTAACAGATACAGCAGTAACTCAGACTGTTATGGGATATAACGTCTGTTTGGTCAGTAATAATACGTCATAGTTTTTTCTTGGCACCAGATGTGTTGTTAGATTCTAATCCTTTGGTTTGTATGTTATATGTTAGTGTAAGAAAAAAAATCACAAGAGCCCTATTAATGTTTTTCTAAAAGTGAATTTAGTTCACACTAATGGTGTGTTTTATGGGGAATACATGGTCTGGAAGGTAAACTAGAACTACATAGTATTGTGATTATGAGATAATACATTTGTGCAATTTGAGGTGAGGCATTCTGATTAAAAGGATACTGGAGCAAAGCTTTTAGCCCAGACTGAATAATTCCATGCTCAACTGCCACAGGCATGCATCAGTGGTTAGACATCAAGGCTAAAATCTCACATATGTGTGCATTTTTTTTTTTGCACATTCTGTCCAAAATCATGGCAAAGCATTTCAAGTAAAAAAAGAACCTGGCCCTTCAATTCACCAAAACGCATTTACAAGAATACCCATACATCGTGCTGTTCTGTGTTTTCCAAAATTAGCCAGGTACACTTTTATGCAGCATTAAACATCATGAGGGACCCATAGAAGATAAATAGGCAGATGCAACTCTATGTAAAAAAAAATAGGTGTGAATGGGCCTTGAATGTAATGGGACAGGCTATAACCCCAAGTGTAACTTATTTTATCTGATAATAGCATAATACCAGGAGGCAAACTTACAGGAGCCATAGAAGACGCAAAAATTCATTTTTGAGCTTGCTTTTCTCCACAGAATATAATGTATATACCCAATCAAACTCTGAATGAAATATGTATTAATTACTTGTATATGTCAAACAAATATCAGGCAGACAGAAGAGAAAGTTGTCTAATATATACAAGATTGGTATTCGATCCTTTGTGAAGTGCTTGTTATTGTCTGTGTCTATATTGGGAGATTTCCCCTCCCTTCCTGTTTACATACTCTAGAAAGTCAAAAGAGCAAGGGCACAATTAAAGCACATTTTTTTTTGCTTGGTGAGAAATGATTATAATCTGTAGAATCTTTATGATTCCAGAATCTTCTTTGGGCAGAGCTCCCCTTGCTTCCAGTTTAGTTGGCAGGTATTAGACATAAAAATAATTGAAAGAAAACATTTCATCTTAGACAGAAAGCCTTTAAAATCTGGAAAAGGCTAGCATATAAGGCCCCTTTCACACTGTTGGACCTAGTCTAGTCTAGTCTATGTAGCGACGGATGTCAGCGGTAACATGTCCGCTGACATCCGATCCAATCCACTAAAATCAGATGGATGGCCCTACATTCACATCCATGCCTATCGGATCGGGTGAGATCTGATGAAAACGGACATGCTGTCTGTTTTCGTCCGATCTCTTCATAGCAATCAGTGTCATCTGCCAGTTCAGCGGAGATCAGTGAAGAGATCCCCTGCTTAGCTGAGGGACAGAGGTGGACTCCGTGGCAGCGGATCCGCCTCGTGAGAATGAAGCCTAACCCTACCACACTATACAAATAAACTGGTATGTATATCTGGATACTGGTTCAGGTGCAGTCATGCAGTCACTCCATGTCCACCTCCAGGGTGCTAGGTGCTGGCTTATTTTTCACAGAAACTGCTCACAAATGTCTTAATGGACTACCACACGAATGTAGCAATCTTGTTACTTTTGTTTAAAAGCTAGCAGGAACATTTTGACCTGCTTCGTGCTAAGGTAAAGCACTTTCTCAAATAATACCAATTCTTTTAGAAATCAGTGTGCCTTAGCTCAAAACGTATCACAATGTTCCTGCTAGCTTTTGAATAACAGTAGCAATATCGTTGCATCGTGATGTACGGTATTTCTTTGAGGAAAGAAAATACATTTTGGCTTTAAGCTGTTGATAACAATGTTTAAAATAATAATATGGTTATATCAAATGTATAAATATATTAGACCTTATGTATTAAATATACATGTAACAAGCCTGCGTTTCTCTTTAGACAAGCAGAATAAGACAGTAGGTAAGACATTCATGCACAATGCTCTTGACATGTCTTCCCTTTTTGCCGAAAGCACGGTTCTCTTCTTTTTTTTTTTTAAACAAACAACAGTAGTTAAATCACCTTTGTAGTTGTTGTTAGACTTGGAATTATTCATCCTGGGACTTGATTTTATAAAGTTTTGTACCAGTTGTAAAGAATAATTATTCTTGTTATCCTATTTATTGAAGATGCTTCTTTGATATTTACAGAAAGAATAAAGCCTGAGGTTTTACAAGAGAAAAGAAAAAGCTTCCTTTATAAAGCAAACATGTCTTTAAATAAATCAGTTGATTATAATGGGGTAATTGTTAATAAAGTGCCAAGCAACTACCAGGGAAATGTGGCAATAAATACCGTACTTGGCTTTAAACAATTTGGTTAGGTGATTAAAGCATTTCATTGTATCCCTTGAAGCAACGTTTAGCAAACCTTGGCAAATTCTGACACTACCCCTCGCAATGTTTGCATAACACCTAAACTTTTAAATGTTGCCATGTGTGCTGCCGTTGTCACACCTTTACTGGATGTCACTGCACAGTCTTGACTAGGAAATAGCTTAAAATTTCACACTCCTTCCCGTCTTCCTGAGGGTTTTTCCTGTGCATGTACCCTTCAGCCCAGTAGAAGGGTTGTGTCTTTGGGGTTAATTTACTAAAGACAAATAGGCTGTTCACCTTTCAAGGTTATTCCCCTGAGTTTAGTGAATACCATGAAACTTTCCTTTCAAAAGAATACCAAATCATTTGCAAGATAAAAAAACAACAGCATTTTTGCTTGCACGATTGGAAGTCAAGTCAGCAAAGCTTCTTTACACTCACTAAGCTAAGGGAACATTCCTCTACAAACATAAAATTCCCTTGTAAAGTGAACAACCTATTTGCCTTTGGTAAATCAACAACATTGACGGAAGCTCTATCTATTAGGTATGCAGTGCTGCCCTCACCAAAATGGCCTAGAGACCATGGAAGAAGACAAATACATACTACCATGCTACATCTTGTGACTGCCACAGGTCGAGAAAAAATAGCCGTATGTGTGAGAGTGTAGGTATAGGGCCTTCTTTTGACCCAGAGTTTCAATACAGTATTACAGACTTAGATTTAACTCATAACATCAATCCTCAGCTCTCCACAGCAGCCCTTGATTGCCATAATAGGGACAAATTCATCAGAATAAATGAAACATCCCATAAATGAACCATGATAAGCTCTACCCCTTGCTGTTTGTGTTGTGGGAGATGCAGATAGCTGCACTGCCCTTTCCAACATAGGAAGAAAGAATAGATGTTCATTATATCCTACAGAAGGAATGACCATTTATACGTGACCCAGAGAGTGAACACGTTCCCCCTCAAAGCTGTCCTATACCCTCTTCTTGAAGACAGCTATTGTGGTAGAGATGTCTATAACCTATGATACATGACCTGCACATTAAAAGAACTATTGTTCTGAAGGATTTTCATATTACAGCATATTGCATACAAGACACTAAAGAATATTCATGGTTTACCAATGTTTTGTAATGTAGCTAATACAACTGGTTATTGTTTGAATATTACTCTGTTATTATGCTGTGTGCAAATGCTCTCTGGTTTTGTATTGCATTATGAGTAATAAGAGGGAAATGCACACAAATGGTTTTCCAGGTTAGGTCCATTATTCATTTAACAGGCTCTGGATAGTTTGCTGTAAAGGTTTTTCTGAAATACGGGTATTAGTTTACAAAATAGAATCTACTTCCATAGCGACTGATCCCGGATAATATGACTGTTAGTTATCTTCCTTTTAATGACTATGACACCAGAATAATTCAAAAGCTCACTATCTGTCCTTCGTAATTTCACTGGTATGTAAATGACTATAGTCAGTACAAAGAGAAATGATGTTGATAGTGTGCTAAAAACTGAAAATTTATTTCCAACTAAACATGGAATTATGTGGTTTAAGAAAAATTACATCTGCCTTTCTCTGTTATGAAAGGTGTAAGGCTGATTAGGATACTACATAATATACTTTTGCTTTATTTAATTTTACATGTTCACATCCCTTTTTAAACCAGGGAAATTGGAATCTTATGGCTAGGTGTCTAACACATGCACAGTTGTGCAAAGGTCACCAGAAAATGCCTCCCGACCCTGGGGTATATCTGCATCTAAGATATACAGGTAGCTTAACTTCCCTGGCGGTATGATTATGTCAGATTTTTGGATCTCAAAGTGGTACAATGTTTTGCATAGAAATGTGGCGTTTTATATTGTAGGCCTGTAATTCTTAGTAATAACACAATTAAATCTGTTCAAACAAGAGTCTAGTAGACATCCCGGGTATGATAAATTTTGAAACACGAAATCATGAATTATAATATAATAAATAACTATAAATAATTATAAAAAATAATATAATAATAAAAAAATGGATTTCCCCACAAATCACTATCGCTCAATTCTGCAAGTGTTCTAACTTACTATTGCTGTTTTCTAGCTGGTCTAAAACCACTTTTGACGTAAAGGGACACTTTTTGGATGCCATGGACATTCACAAGTTTACATTCAGAAAGAACAGTATATATAATATAAAAGTGCATGCAGGGCACTGGACAAAGAACTAGGGACAAAAGGGAGGTGAAATGATTTGATACAGCAATGTAATCTGTAAGATTACAGTGTACTCTATGTGTTATGTTTTTTGTACTTTTTGAACTTGCCACCGGGCTCCACCTCCATGCGTCACGACGCTCACAGGGAACGGAGCCCGGAACACAGAGCATCTGGCACAGGACACAGCTGGGGCACATTGCAGAATCCTGATGACAAGGTAAGTACACTGGACCAGGATTCTGCAATGCAATCCTGAGTGTGGCTCAGGGTTAACGCAAATGGTACTGAAACTTAACCCCAAGCCACACTCGGGAATACCGCCAGGCAGGTTGAAGAAGAATTCGAGGTATGGCTATATTATACGTAGTTACATTGGTCAAGCTTGGAACTAGGCATATGTTATACCTGGCCAAAGTCCCTGAAAGCTGGAAACCACTGAAATAGACACCGCTACCCCAGTGATCTCCACTTGCTTCTGGGTCCCGCGCTGAGTGACCAACCTGCTGCATTGTGAACACTGGAAGTCAGCCACTCAACATGGGTGGCATTTAAAGAATTCTTTGCATTTTCTGAATAAATGCAAAGCATTCTCTAAATGAACAAGGTGGAGAGTGTGATATCACCACCCTGCCTCATCCAATCATAGAGCGCTTTGCATTCATTCAGAAAATGCAAACCATTCTCCAAATGGCACCCATGCTGAGGGGCCGACCTGCTGTGTTCAGTAAGCAGGAGTGCAGCCGCTCAGCACAGGACCCAGAAGCAAGTGGGGATTACTGAAATAGAGGCACCTACTTCCATGATTTTCAGCTTCCAGGGGCATTGTCCAGGTATGATATATACATAAATAAATGGGTCCAAGCTGGACCCATGTAACTGTGTATAATATATCCATGCCTGGAATTCTTCTTTATTATATGTGAGTGAGAATGAGGTGACATATGTGACTTAATAATACAAAAATGCACTAAACACCCAATTGTATGCATGAGAATTAAGAAACACAGGTTCACATCAATGCACTTTATCTCTCGTTTCACACTTTAATAAATAAATGAGATCCACTGATTCTTTCATAACTGGCTGACCTCTAACCCAAATCTGCTGGACAGATCACTCTGTCGGGATATGTATTAAGTATTATTCAATAACCTTTTTATGAAAACAGTTTAAACAGAAAGTCTGCTTGATATCATGATATGATCTGTGCAGAGGTATGATCTGCTGACGATTTACTATGATCATTTGGAGACCATTTTTGAGCAGAAGGGGAATCTTTATCTGCCATTTTATTTATAAAGTTTCTCTTTTTATTATTAGATCATGATAAATAGTTTGCCTGCGAGTCATTTTTAGGAAAGAATGAGCCAAAAAGAGTGCACACAGAAATAGATCACAGTTTTGGGCTTTTGATGTATGCAGGATTTAACCCTAGCACCAATAGACCTGCGTGGTATTGCCTTAGAGTTCACATGAAGTGCAGGCCTTGAAGAATATTTAAAACTTGAATGTTACAGTGCCAGAAAAGCCTGTGAATGGAAAAATAGAAACTAATAAAACTGCATGAAGTTGCAATGCATGTTCAGATATTTTACACTTGCTTCCCTACTGCCTTTTATTCCATTAACTTGGAATAATTCCAAAGGCCAAAGTACTGTTCTTCAAAAGGAAAACTCCACTCATTAGGATGGTATCTGTTTCTGCAGGAATGGTAGATGAGAGGAAACATTGGAAAGACTGTAGAGGACTGGCTTGTGGGAAATAGCTCTTGCAGTGACTGTCCTGTGCTAAATATCTATGCAGTATTTCCGGTGTCTACGTTCTTTGTTGAGCTAAGCTAAGCTTAGCCAAACGTAATGTCACCATTGTGTGTTAATGATGCTTTTTTGTCCTCTATGCATGTTACACAATGTCTTTATGTCTTTTATGCCTTGTATTATTCTGTACTACTGTTGAGCAATGGTTGATCACAGCAATATCTCCATTGCTATGTGTATTTACAAAGTATATGAACTTTTCAGACAGGGAAAATGCATGAGCTTCATCTGATATCTTTCAACTCAATTTGGACGGGAAAAAACAGCATGCAAAATCATAATTGAAAAGTCATAAATGAGTCCTGCTATTTCTAAGCAAAAAATAACCATAAGATCAAGCAATATAGAATAAATTCCAAAATATATCTTTCAAAGAGATATTTTCTTTTTCATGTTTTCTACATCGTATCATTCATGTGTTTTTCAGAGTTTCACATCTAACAATTTCCCTCAAACTGCGGTTAGAAAAACATATAATGAGTTTTTCTTTTAGGATAAAGTGAAAAAATGGCATTGATGGAAAAATATAATGCAGATAATGATAATGACATTTAGTCTGTTGTGTCTTTTTTTAATTATTTTACCAAAGCAAAAAAGGCCTAGGTCCCATACTTAAAAATGCTCCTTGTGAAGCTTTTTTTTTAATATGTTTTTTTCTCTAATATCTTTTTCTTAAACTGTTGTCATTTGTGATTATGAACCAGTTTATTGTACATAATAGGCATGGCAAAAGGGGTCTATTTATAAAAATTCTCTTAGCTATTTGTCAAGAAAAACTTCATGTTCATTCATTGTGTGCAAATAACCAGCATTCACTTGTTAGTTTTAGAGATTTTTTCACAGCTGTAGCTGTTGTGCGAATGGGGCAAAATCAAATGTTCCTAAGATGTTTTTTCTTTTGGTTGAAAAGTCTTTTAGGCTATTTTTCCTCTGACCAAATGTTCCTAGGCTCTTTTTTTAGGTTATTTTATTCTATGGTCAAATGTTTTTGGGTTAATGTTTTTTAGGCTTTTTTCTCTTCTGGGTGAATGCTCTTAAGCTATTTTCTCGTACGGGTATAAGGAACTATCATATTTGCCTATCTGAAAAGTTAATTAACAGAAATGAACATTGTCTACATATTATTAACATAAGCAAATGAGTTGTTTGCAGGTTTTGCAAGAATGCTGATATATTTGCACAGCATTATTTTTATGAATAGGCCCCAAGGTGTGGATGTGGGTGCTTTGCAAATCCCGTATTAAAAAACACAACTAGACCTAACTAATCAGGTTATGTTGGGTTAAGAGACATCCATGTATAAATATTTCTTACCTCTATTCCTCTGTCTCCACATTATCTCATTCAGAGACATACCCGGGGCTTTTGCCTCTATTACACTGTGCTAACTCTGCATGTTTTTCAGGTAATTTCCCTACACACGTCAATGGGGAAATTATCTGTGACATGCTCCATGCAAATAACGCAGCAAATTTGCAGCAAAAGGGGAACAGAGGTAAGTGATATTTAAAAATGTATATTTCCTAGATATGCACAATCAAAATGCTAGGGTAAACTTTGGGTAGAGTTGTCTGCAAATAAATCCCATCTGATTGATTGAATCTAGTCTCTGACCTTACAATTGTACCCTTATTTACCCCTGATGAGAATATTGTTGTTTTCTACAGCACGTTTAAACTGGCAATACAATTCATTATATAGTCAATTTTCTTCTCCCCCCCCCCCCCCCCCCCCGAGTCAAAAATCACTTACTACAGAGAACTGCATTTATCAGATATATAAAAAGTACAAATAAAAATGTCATTCTACAAAAATGTATCTTTTTATTTATGAGCAAAAAAAGGTATGTTAAAAAGAAGCAATCCAAATGTTGCGGTTAAGCATTAACATTGATAGCAGTGATATTAGACCATGTGGAATTCCTTATTACAAAAAAGGCACAAAATCACTGAAGGACACTTCTGAAGGATCTCGACATGTTAATAAAGTTAATTTCACACGCCACTGCAGTGTCAATTCAATTATGTATTTAATATACCTGTTATGGATACTTACCGGTAGTAATGAAAACATTATTTAATTCTAAGTCTATGACAGTCTACAGTACTATGGCACAATTTGATTATATATGCTGTAAAAATTATGACTTCCAATACTGGCTTTTTGGCAACAATAGGAGCATGCAGAACACTATATTGCATGCACCGATGTCAAAGGAAATAACAACTTAATTAGTAGTTGCTGATGTGGGTAAAACTATACAGAGGTTGTTTTACGAATGGCTGTATCTTGCAATGCATGAAATAAGTGACAGCCAAATTCCAAATATTCAGACACAAGTGTAATTTCACTATTGTAATGAACCTTCATGTAATTCTCTGCCTTGACAATCATATATACATATCAGTAATTCTACCATAATGACAAGCTGGAGGGGATGCCTGACTGTTTTCTTAAAATAAATCCAGTTTAATCACCTCACTATGAAGTTTGACGTTTTATTCAAAATACTGTTTAGGCATGAATCTCGAGGTGGCATAACTGTGTCCAAATGTGGGCAAACATTAGTGGGGTTTTAATGAATTGGAATGTTCTATATATTTATATATTGTAAGGTATTTCAAAGCATCATTTTAGACTTTGCTGAATTTGAGATTTTTTAAAGGATATTTTTTTCTTGTTAATGATATACACTCTGCCAGGGGCACATGTGACCAGGTGACAACTCAAAGGCACAATTGGGTGATTGAGGTAAAGTACTTAATTTTTTCAATTTTATATAGAGTAGGGAATGAATAAAACTGCTGTTGGATTTTTTCCTATATATGTCTCATTAGGGAAAATTCCCTTTGCTTACTGTCCTGTACTCCCAACAGGAAGTTAAAAGATATCTTCCCATTCTGAGGAATATCCCCTCTTAGACAGTTGTCACAGTGATAAGTGTCCCCATAGGAAGATACCTGTTCTGAATGTTCAAAATGTTATACATTCATTCCTGGTGAGTGGTGACATTGGTAATCAGGACAATTGAAAAGGTGTGAATCTTCGTAACATGGACACAGACAACCAAAGAAACCATTGTTCTAACTTACCACAACTCTATCCACATCTAAAACAAAAAGTTTTGTTTTTGATTATACTTTAAGAATACTTTAAGATAAAAATATAAAATTAGACTTTTCCCTGTACGTGATCAGTCAGGGTGTTGAACCAAATATGAAGTTTAGGATTGTCAAGCTCTTCCCTATTTACAGATAAAAAGGAACATCTCAAAAGGGCACTCTCATTTGCCCCCACTTTTCTTTTTTTATTACATTGCAAAAGCCAACATATTTTAATAACCACTAAAATCCATCCAGACAGCAGTTGTTTTACTTGCTATCTGCAAGCTTTCTCAAAGCAATTGGATAAAGGTGTTTGTCCAAATCACAGACATTAGGATTCACAGGCCCGAGAGCTCTTCCCTAGTTACATCTCTTGCTGAAATAATCCAAAATCATACTAGCTACTACAAAATTCTCCCAGCATGCAATACATATGGGGGTTGATTTACTACAGGAGTTGAGAATATTCACACGATTCAAAATCTACAGGGTTTGTTGCTGAGCTGTGGTGTTGAAAAGCTATCCAACAACTTGGATCAACCAAGACAAGTTCCTGAGTGACAGCTCAGGAGGAGAGGAGGCACGTAACCAGTGCACACACAACACGCACAGCACCCACATACCGCCTCTCTAAGCTGCCAGACAGAACATCACTCTGCTGTGCTGTCTCCTATCTCTGCTATTTAGTTCATACAAAGTATGGAGCTTCTGCCTGTTATTCAGGGGAGAGGGTAGAAACTCAGCTTGTTTTGTGAATTATTTCAACTTGAGAAAAGGGCTTTCATTCAAATAAACATAAGCTGACAATAGCACACAGTGGCTACTACACTTGTCCGAGGCAGCCTAGTGTAGTACCTGGCTTGTGTTGGTGTCAGATTGTGTTTTTGTGAATGCAGGCCCTTTTCTCCAGCTGTAATCATTTGCAACACAATCTGACAGTTTCTACTATCTCCATTTCCCTGAATAGCTGACTGCAGTGTAAACTAAAGGAGAGATGAGACATGGCACTGCAAAATTGAGAGGAGTGGGGCTCAGTACTGACCGTAACTCCACCATGAGATTGCCCATATTTTTAGTCTTCAGGAGGGGTGGAACTACAGCCAGCAATGACAGAACAGAAAGATACCGCTCAAGTTTTTATGGGAACAAGGGTTATGTACACAGAATCCCCTTGGGGAGATTAACAAGCTTTTTTTCTTCCGGTAATTGATCTTTCTTAATGTGGCTGTAATGGCAGAAGTTTTTTTGTTTATCTTAATGCATTCTATGTATTAAGATAAAAAGCCTTCTGTGTGCAGCAGCCCCCCCTAATACTTACAGTGCCTTGAAAAAGTATTCATACTCCTCATTCAAAAATGTATTTTATGACATTTTATTTGATAGACCAACACAAAGTGGCACACAATTGTGAAGGTGAAGGAAAATGATAAATGGGTTTAAATATTTTTTACAAATAAATATCTGAAAAGTGTGGCATGCATTTGTATTCAGCCCCCTTTACTCTGATATCCCTAACTAAAATCTAGTGGAACCATTTGCCTTCAGAAGTCACTTAATTAGTAAATAGAGCCACCAGTGTGTAATATAATGTCAGTATAAATACATCTGTTCTATGAAGCCCTCAGAAGTTTGTGAGAGAAGCTTAGTGAACAAACGGCATCATTAAGGCCAAGGACCACACCAGACAGGTCAGGAATACAGTTGTGGAGACATTTAAAGCAGGGTTAGGTTATAAAAAAATATCCCAAGCTTTAAACATCTCACGGAGCAATGATAATCCATCATCCAAAAACGGAAAGAGTATGGCACATCTGTAATCCTACCAAGACATGGTCATCCACCTAAACTGACAGGCCGGGCAAGGAGAGCATTAATCAGAGAAGCAGCCAAGAGGCCCATAGTAACTCTGGAGGAGCTGCAGAGATCCACCGCTCAGGTGGGAGAATCTGTCCACAGGACAACTATTAGTCACGCACTCCACAAATCTGGCCTTTATGGAAGAGTAGCAAGAAGAAAGCCATTGTTTGAACGAAACCATAAGAAGTGCTGTTTGCAGTTTACGAGAAGCCATGTGAGGAACACAGCAAACATGTGGAAGAAGGTGCTCTGGTCAGATGAGACCAAAATTTAACTTTTTGGCCTTAAAGCAAACTGCTATGTGTGGCAGAAAACTAACAATACACATCACCCTGAACACACCATCCCCACTGTGAAACATGGTGGTGGCAGTATCATGTTGTGGGTATGCTTTTCTTCAGCATAGACAGGCAAGCTGGTCAGAGTTGATGGGGAGATGGATGAAACCAAATACAGGGCAATCTTAGAAGAAAACCTGTTAGAGTCTGCAAAAGAGACTGGGGTGGAGGTTCGCTTTCCAGCAGGACAATTACCCTAAACATACAGCCAGAACTGCAATAGAATGGTTTAGAACAAAGCATATTCATGTGTTAGCATGGCCCAGACCTAAATCCAATTGAGAATCTTTGGCAAGACTTGAAAATTGCTGTTCACAGACGCTCTCCATCCAATCTGACAGACCTTGAGATATTTTGCAAAGAAGAATGAGAAAAATGTCACTCTCTAGCTGTGCAAAGCTGTTAGAGACATTCCCAAAAAGACTTACAGCTGTAATTGCAGCAAAAGGTGGTTCTACAAAGTGTTGACTCAGGGGGGCTGAATACAAATGCAAGCCACACTTTTCACATATTGATTTGTAAAAGATTTTGAAAACCATTTATCATTTTGGTGAAATACAATTTTTTTTTCCATATTAGAACACTGAAATTTGCTCAGGTGGTTATAATGAGTGCAGACCCTTTCATTCTGGAAAAGGATATTGTGAAACAAACAGCTGTTTCTTTAGAACAGAAAAAGGTAGGACAATGTAAGCACAGAACTGACTGTCGCAAGACAAATTACTG
Organism: Lithobates pipiens; assembly: GCF_037356315.1. Lineage (NCBI taxonomy): Eukaryota > Metazoa > Chordata > Amphibia > Anura > Ranidae > Lithobates > Lithobates pipiens. The sequence continues at coordinate 157,448,011 of NW_027507903.1, forward strand.
ACATTTGAAATGAGATTGTTAAAACTATGCTTACCCACAGCTCCCTTACAGCTGCTGACATCTTTGGCCAGTCTTCTTCCAGGTTTCAATCCTTAGCCATCTTGTTTGGCTGTGCTGAGAAGAGGGAATTCATTCATCTCAGAAAATGCCAAAACTGTATACTGAGATGTGCCAAAAATAGTGCAATGCTACCCACCGCCTTGGTGTGTTGAGGTGCCAATAAAAAAGTATGTAAAAGTAAAAAATATAAAGTGTGCTGCGGTAATGCTTGCAGCTTTTGCATTAAGTGCCGCTTGCGTGAAATCTCCATAGACATCTTTGGGGCTGACAACTAATTCTAGACTCACACTGAGTAGGTGTTAGGGACACAGAGGCATTCATTCTGAAGATGCCTAAAGAAAAAGCAGAGGTTATTTACTTTTACACGTCTGTCCCCAATCTGGAGATCTTTCCTTCTTAGCCCTTGTACACACGGTCGGAGATTCCGTCAGAATGTGTCCGATCGGAGCGTTTTGTCGGATATTCCAACTGTGTGTGGTCTGCATCGGACTGTTTCCATCGGAATATCCGTCGGACCAACTTTTCCAACTTGCCGTAAATATTTTCCGACAAAATGCTCCGATCGGACATCCTCCGATCATCTGTAGAGAATTCCGATCGGACAAAGTGCCACGCATGCTCAGATCAAATTCCTACACCAAAGCTATTGGCTACTAGCGTGAACATAGTCCCGTCATAACGAAATAACGTCATCACGTCAGATTTTCCAACAACTTTGTCCGACCAGGTGTATACAACAGTTTCGGACAAAATCCGTCTGACAAAATCCGACGGATTCGGTTGTCAGAATCTCCGACCGTGTGTACAAGGGCTTAGACTTGTCCTTTGAAGCTGAACTCCAGGCAAACAGTTTAATACACAGATAAAATACATATATGCAATCTTTTTTTATAAGAATTGGTATTTTTGTCCATCCAGTCATGAGATTTACACAGCTCTGTCACACAGCACAGCTCTGTCTAGAAGTGCCGGAGATTTGGTTTTTCTCTGCTGCAGTTCACTAATGCCACGTACACACGAGCGGAATTTTGGTCGGAAAAAGCTCTGATAGTTTCCTCTGATAGGAATTCCTTCGGGATTTCACTCAAGCTGTCTTGCATACACATGGTCACACTAAATTCCAACCATCAAGAAAGCAGTGACGTACAACACGTACAACAGGAGTAGAAAAAGGAAGTTCAATACCTAGCAGCCAATAGCTTCCATCTCGTAGATAATCTTAGCATGTGTGAGTTTTTGCATGTCGGAATTGCATACACACGATCAGTTTTTCTGTCTGAAAAATTGAGAACATGCTTTCAAATTTTTGCTGGCAGGAATTTAGCCAGATAAATTCTGATGGAGCATACACACGGTTGCATTTTCTGCTGAAAAGCTCTCATCGGTCTTTTGCTGGCTGAAATTCCGATCATGTGTATGTGGCATTACACTTCCAAGACTCCTCCCTGCCACCAGCCCAGATAGCAAGGATAACTTGCCACAAATTTGTGGCAGTATCGAATTGTAAGTCTGTTAATCTGCACATTTCACTGGCAAGTTGTACACTTGCAGAGCACTTGAAGCACAAGTTGATACTTTTCCAATTTGTAGCAAATTTGTGTAGCAAGTCCCTAGCAAGAGCAAAGATGCAGTGGTGAGTCTACAGCATGAGCTCTGCAGGTCTACAGCATGAAAATTCAGCCACAGTGACCCCTGTGGTGGGATGACTAGTGCACAACATAATTGAACAGAACTTGCAGCAGACTTGCAGAATGTTTGCAAAGAAAGTTGATCTGGAGTCATGCAATGCGGACTTGCGGCAATTGTGCAACAAACTTGTGAAGCCTCACAAGTCTAGCAATAGTTTATCAAGTAATTTTCAACGTTGCAGCTCAATTGTTTGTTATCTGGGAGTCTGTGAATGGAAAGTGAGAGAGAAGAAGAGAACTGATGTGTTCTCTCTGTTTTATACCCCCCAACCTATGAATGCAGGCAGTGAAGATTTAATTGATCCGCCCATCCTGCAATCATAGGATGCTTTTCATCAATGTAAGGTATAGTACAGCTTTTTTAAATGGTAAGCAGAAAGGGTGAGCATAGTCAACACTCATGACAAGTGCATATGACAGGTCCCTCCACTTGTATTAACCCCTGCAGCACTGGATGGCTGCTGTGGTGGCGATCAGAAGACAGAAGATTTAAATTAAAAGAGAAGTGCTGGATTCTGAAAAAAAATAGGAAGTCATACTTATGTAAATGCAGATTTAATTTGATGCTGCAACTGTTTCCCGTTGGGTCTACACTGGGAAATGAGTGAGCAAAGACCACAGAACGCTTTGTTCTCGGGTCCTCTGGGTCAGTCACCATTCTGTGCTCTGCCCCTTCAGTGTTTACTGAAGCACCTGACTGTGGAGGGGGCAGGAGAAGCTCAGTGGTGTGGTGAGATGCTAACCCAGCTTCCAACCAGGCACTTGGGCAGATCCCAACATTATTGCTGGAGTCCTTGCAGAGCCTGGGCCAGCTCCGTGATGTCAGCCAACAGAGGACTTTAGCCCGCTGTCGGCTGAATCTGGGTCATGGCAGTACAGCACTAACTTCACTCCTGTGACCCACAGAAGAAGTAAGGCCAAAAAAGATTTGGCCTACTTCTCCATTAAAACCATAGCCAAAAGCTCGAGGGATGCTTTTGCGTTGATTTTAAAAAAAAATAATGCTTTGACTGGGCTTTAAATGGGCCATTTCAGGATTACAGAGCTGCATTCATTTGTGTATTTAACATTTTCCTGGAGTTCAGCTTTATGTTCTCTCATAACTACCAATTTCAATGTTCACTTCCACTATCCCCTCAGCCTGCTTTTTTTTTGTACAGTATGAAAGGATCATGTAAAAAGCCCCTTGTGTTTTGTAATCTAATAGACGAACTGCGCCTTTTGTAATAATATGAATGAACCATCATGACTTCATTTTGTATGCCCCGCCATTTTGTGTGAAATCCCTTGTTATGTAAGTTCAAACTTGTGTAAAGCCCCATACACACTATCAGATTTTCTGCTGAGTTTTTCCTTCAGATTTACCAAAACCATGTAGTAGAAGGGCCTGCTTGATTGCATACACATTGAAACCCCTAAGGTTTGACCTCATATTATATGGTTTTGGTAAATCTGAAGGAAAAACTCAGCAGACAATCTGATAGTGTGTACGGGGCTTAAGAATGTACAAGAATGCTTGCGCAGCATCTCCCCCCCCCCCCCTTTGTGTGCTGACTGCGGTCAAACAACCTGTTCTCAGAATGTATATCCTGTTTAGCTTTAGGCGATCAGCCAAGATGTGTGACTAATGACCAGATGTCATATATCTATCAGAGTTACATATGTCAAGTAACAAACTTGTATAAACCTGGACACATATGCATTGGACTAACCACTCCCCCTCCTTTGTTCTGTACTGAATATATGTTACTTTTGCGCTCAATAAACTCAGACACAATATGAATACACAACCTGCCTCTCGTTAATACGGTGTCTCCAGATATCTGAGGGCTCTGTTGGTGTACCTACAAGAAGGGTGGTCATCCAGAATACCTACTATTTCCTTTCAAATGGGGGCTCGTCCCAGATAAGACAATATAAGATAAGACCTTTGTCTATTTTGACAAATTCTTTCTTACCCTGGCTCTGATAAAGTCTTAGCCTTTCAAATTTAAAGAGAAAGGAAGGACGGACCACGTGTCATGTACCTGGTGGTAGAGCTTGATATGTAGAGGATGACCTCTCTTACACCTCTGACTCGAGGCCCCTGATAGGGCAGACAGGAGGCGCAGGAGTGCAGAGTCTCTCAAGTAAAAGAAAAAGTGAAAGAAATCCATTGTTTCAAGTGTAGCGCCGGCTCCCGAAGAGCATGCGCTATATGTTTTGAAAGTTAATGTTTCACCTAAACTGCTGTTTGGTTTGGGTACAATTGTTCCAAATTGGGACCTCAGCATCAGTCTGACTGGACTATAGGATGTTCAGCCTGGCCACAGAGGGCACTGTCTCTTCTGGCAGGCATGGAACCACAGTCTGGTTGGGTGCTTTAAGGTTACCTTCTTTCGGAAAGCCCGCCCAGTGTGAGTGTCACTCTTGCTGTGCCTTCTGGGAGAGGGTACTTAAGATGCGGATGTCACGTGGTTCAGGGTTCTGGTCCAGAAGTATGTTCTGACTCCTTGGTCCTGGACCTCCTGACCAGCCCCCAGGAAGGCTATGGCCTGGGGTGCGGATCTACCCAACTTATTGTCTCGGGCTGGCTAGCCCGAGGCAAGGAAACGAAAGAAGGATTCTGAGGTGGTCCGGTGCCGCCTGTAGCAGTTGGAGAGGTCCAGTAACTTTGTAGCTATCCAGGGGAGGACTCTTCAGAAGAAGGCCACGTACAGGTTGGCTTCTTAGCAAAAACCTGGAGGGGCTGAAGTACCTAAGTGAATCCAGTCTCATGGGTATCGCCAACCTGGCTGAAAGATCCAGGTATCACACGAGTGTTCTACAAGTTTTAGTTTCCTGAATGCTCTGCAACAATGTTTGTGGCAGAGACTTATTCCTGTATGTTCTACAACAACGTTTGTGGCAGATACTTGTTCCTGAGTTATGCCGCGTACACATGAGCGGACTGTATGGCGTACTTAGTCCGTCGAAACACATTTCAGCGGACAATCCGCTCGTGTGTGGGCTTCAGCGGACTTTTTCAGCGTGCAGTCCGGCGTACTAAGAATTTCGGATTTTTCGAAATTCTGTCCGTCGTACTTTGGTTTCAGCGGACAATCCGCTCGTCAGTATGCTAGTTCGACGGACTAAGAATGGCGCATGCCCAGAAAGGATTTACACGGTGGAAGGGTGCTTTGCTGTGTCTTGGACTTCCTATTTCTAGTCCCGTCGTACGTGCTGTACACGTCATCGCGCAAGCTTTCGACGGACTATTTGTGCATCCGTGTGTGGTCAAGTCTGTTCAGTCGAAAGTACGACGGACTGTCCGTCGGATTGTATGACGAACTAAGTACGCCATACAGTCCGCTCGTGTGTACGCGGCATTAAGCATCTTGTTGGCTGCTAGGCCTTGTGAGAGAGGGACTATCCAGAGTGAACATCCAGTTGTGAATGGCTATTCTCTGGATTTAGTCAAAGTAAGCAAGTCCTTCATTATTGACTTTGACACTAAAAGTACCTGAACTTTATTCCTAACCCTCTGATCCTATTTGAAGAGACTGTTTGTTGACTACGGTTTTTGCAAATAAAAATCCCTTTAAGTGGATCTGTCGTCAGTCTCTAAAGTTACTGGGCCATCTACCACGGGAAACCCCTAGACACAAATTGAGGAGAAGAAGAAGAAAAACTGTTTTGTGGCTGAGTGAACAGAATTGTTATAGGAAAACTCACCCAAAGGAAGCAGTGAGAATTTTAGGAAAATGAAGAGAAGCAGCATAGATATTGTTCAAGAGTTTGATTGGTCCTTTCTGTCTGTCCATTCATTTGTGGGTGATATGCTGATGAGAATGAAAGTTCAGGGATTCACATAAAGCTCTCCAGAACCTGGAGGTGAAATGCACCCCTCAGTCAGACACAATATTTCCCTGGAACCTCATGAGGCCTTATGAACTCCTTGATAAAGATTTGTGCAGTTTCTTGGGCCGATGGTGTACCCTTCAGAGTTAGGAAATGTGCCGTCTTAGATAGTCGGTCGTCTACTACAAAGATAGTATTGTAGCCCTCGAATGGGGGAAGTTCTACAATAAAGTCTGTTGAAATCATCCTCCAAGGTCTCCCAGGGACAGGTAATTTGCTGTTCTTCTTGCAGATGCAGGTGGTGTAAGATTCCACATATTTCTTACAGTTCTTCTCTACCCCCGGCCACCAGAATGTCCAGAATGTCCATCGCACCAATTCAGAAGTCTTAATAATGCCAAAATGCCCTGCAAGCATGTGCTCATGACATGGCCCCGGGGTGGAAATTCGGAGATCCTCCGGTACAAAGACCATGTGCAACAGAGTCTTAGATCCCTGCCTCTGGAAAAGTATTGCTCCAACCACTGTTTCTGAAGTGCCTACTTCTAGAAAATTAGGGCAGGGCTGGATCAGGATGCTTCAGAACAGACGCGGAGGTGAGCAGCTTTTTTAGAGTCTCAAAGGCAGCCTGAGCTCCGGGAACCAATGGAATCTAGTGCCTTGTTTGGTTAGTTGTGTGATGGGGGAGATAATTGGTGAGAATCCCCTGATGAATTTTCAATAAAAATTTGAGAATCCCACAAAGTGTTGGAGAGCTTTTTTAATAGCTGGGAGTCGGACAGTCCAGGATGGCCGTGATCTTTTGGGGATCCATCTTGATACCTTCAATGGATATGATCAGGCCCAGAAATTGGATGCTTTGGCGTTCAAACACACACTTCTTGTGTTTTGTCGAAGGCGGCCCAGTACACTCTTGACATGTCTATGGTGGTTGTCTAGAGAGGAGAAGATTAGTATGTCATCAAGGTATACTACAACAAACAGATCCAGGAAATCTTGTAAGACATTATTAATAAAGTGCTGGAAGGTAGCAGGGGCATTGCAAAGTCCCAAGGGCATTACAAGATAATTGAAATGCCCAAACCATGTGTGGAGCGCTGTCCATCCCCCTCCCGTATATGGACCAGGTTATAGGCACCTTGGAGGTCCAATTTTGTGAATATGGTGGCAGTACCGAGCCTCTGGAATAATTCAGGCACTAGTGGAAGGGGGTAGCAGTTCTTAAAGAGGAAGTAAACCCTGATGAGTTTACTTCCTCTTTCATTGCCTGCAAAGGTAAAGCATAATGGACTACTATGCATCGCATAGTAGTCCATTATGTGTCACTTACCTGACACAGGAGCCAGCGAAGTCACTGCTGTCCCCTGTAGTCCGGCGCATCCATCTTCTCGGTGGGTCTCGCCGCTTTCATTCGGCGAAGCTGCGATGACGTCACTCCCGCGCATGCGCACGGGAGCCGAGATGCGTGGCATCTTCGTCATCGACGATGCAACGCTCAGTGCGCCTGTGCGCCGCTGTCTACGGTGCATGCGCCGTAGACAGCGGTGCCTGTCTTCGGGCAAATATCTCCTAAACCATATAGGTTTAGGAGATATTTCTTGGACCTACAGGTAAGCCTTATTTTAGGCTTACCTGTAGGTCAAAGTGGTTTGTAAGGGTTTACAACCACTTTAACTGTGACTTTGTTAAGTTCACGATAGTCCACACAGGGCCGTAGCAAATGGTCTTTTTTTTTCCACAAAGAAAATTCCTGCTCCGGCCGGAGACGTGATGGACGAATTAACCCCTTTTTTAAGTTATCATCAATATAGTCTTTTAAAGTGACAAGTTTAAATTCGGTCAAGGGAAATATTCTTTCAAAAGGTACGTCAACCCCGGGGAGTAATTCAATTGGACAGTCGTAGGACCGATGGTGAGGAAGAGTTTCTGTTGATGGTTCTTGGTAATGGTGGCGGATAGTGGGATTGTTTTGTAGGTAACCAATCCGGATTTAATGGTGGAACCATCTGCTGTATGTAATAGTAATAGTATGGTGTCTTGCAGCAAAGGATAAGTCCACGAAACAGCTGCAAGCTCCAGAATCAATTATAGTGGGAGTCTGGATAGTCCTTCCTGGGAGCTGCAACAGAACGGAAAAAGCAAGGTGAGCAGAATTGCTGGGCAAGGTTGGAGTAGAAGTGGAAGTAACTGAGAGGCACTTACGGAGTTTGCTGGGCAACACCTCACACAGTCCCGGACCTCCACAATACAGGCAGTGATTCTGCTGGCGTCGACATTGGTGCTCTGCTGTGGAGAATGAGGGGCAAAGTAGGCCAAGCTGCACTGGTTCTGGTGCGTCAAAAGCGGATGCGGCAATTGCTGGTGGAGCAGTATTGAAGTAACTGGGTACACGTGGTAGCATCCATTCTGGGCGTGACTGGCCGGTGGTTCGTTCTGACCTTCATTCCCTCAGATGACGGTCAATCTGGATAGAAAAATTAATAAAGGCCTCCAGGTAGTTCTTCTTAGAGGGGTTCAGAAAGGCCCATACGGAACTGGTAGCGCAGAGCAGCATCGTTCTAGTTAGTGTCAGAAGTCCAGCGTCTGAATTCTGAAACCTAATATTCAACTGCTCTGCGACCCTGTTGAAGCATATGAAGAGCTGCTTCTGCAGTGGCAGTTTGCTGGGGTTCCTCATATAACTGAGCCATGGCTTCAAAGAATGAGGCTAAGTCGGTTAAAGATGCAGCCTTTTGCTCTAAGAGACGGTGAGCCCAGGATTGCGGTTCTCCCTGTAGCAAGGAAAGGACAAAGCAGACCTTAGTTGCTTCCAGAGAGAAAGTGCGTGGCTGTAGTGCAAAGTAAAGTTTGCACGCATTGCGAAAGGCCCTAAATTTATTACGTCCTCCAAGGAATCTCTCCGGAGTTGGGACTCTAGCTTCAGGTGGTAGCATAACAACTGCAAGAGCAGAAGAGGTTCCTGGTGAGATAGAGGGTGCTTGAGCAGATCCCTGAGTTGCAGTTGAGGAAGACAAGGCCTGTATACGTCCTTTCAGCTGGGTATAGCCCCCATGGCTGTCTGCTACTGTCACATATCTGGCGGTAGAGCCTGAATGCAGAGGATGGCCTCTCTGACACCTCTGACTCAAGGCCCCTGATAGAGCAGACATGAGGGGCAGGAGTACAGAGTCGCATGAGTGCCTGGCAGGATCACTGACAGCAGAGCTGGACTGGAACTCCTAGTGGGATTGTGGAGGAACACCAATATAGCGGAAGTCCAGGAACAGCAGTAAGCAGGAAGCTTGAACAGACTGGTACTGGAACACCAGTGGATGGATGCTCCCAAAGGGCTGGAGAAAAGGCAGGTAGATGCAGGCTAGGTCATACACAGTTTGAAAAGTCAGAAACTGATGCAGAGGCTGGAGTGGAGTCAGGGTACAGGCTAGATTGGCAACGGGCTGGCAGCGACGTAGCAGAAGGAGCAGGCAGGTGCAGAGTGAAGGACAAGCCAGGGTCGGATACAGGCAGAAGGCAGGAACATCAGGAAACAAGCCGGGTCACAACAGGAATGGATATCAGATACTGGTAAGGCAGGGACACACTGGGAATGCTGTAAATAGCCTATTTTGGCTCCATAAACTGTCACAAGGTGTACGCGTGCACATGCATGCGCAGGCGCACCTACGGCATTCCCATATCAGCTACCATCTTGGTTGCTGGCATGCTCTTCCTGACACCACGCCTTCATAGACACACTCAAGGGAGTGTAACATTGTAGGATCTTTGGGAGACCAGAGTCTTTATTTAAGACTCTGTTTTATTAGAAACTGAAGTTCAGTATCCTTTTAGGAAGGGCATTTAGGTAACCAATAGCGCCCGCTAAATCTTTTCTTTCTGTCGCATAGATGTAATAAGATAATTTGTTGTGTAGATACACTGACTGTAAGGTAGAACAGTCAAAGTGGTCTACAGTATTTTGCATTATGGGTCAAAGACAAGGGAAAGATATCCCTCCACCAAATCCAGGTCCAAATCCTTTATCCTTATAGGATAAATGCCTCAGTGTAGGAAGTTTGTGCAAATTAGTATTGCTAAACTGGTAACAAAATTATGATTGCTGTTTGGTATTGCTAGATTACGTGTATATTTTGTAGCAGCTTGGGGTTTCTATAATGTTATGCCCAGGTTGGCTTTAAGTGTTTTGGGAACACTGTGGAAAAGTGTAAATGCCCATTGGTAGCTTGGTGCTCCTAAAAAAAAGAAAAAAAGAAAAAGGTGATCGATCAGGAATTTTAATCAGAAATAGGAACAAAGTAATTAGAAATCTCCCTTGCTTATATCCAAATATCGTGAAAGTGGTAAGTACTTTTGTATGTATGTTTATATAAATCTGCTAAAAAGTGAATTACTGGTTATTAGTTAAGGGAAAGATGTTGTTAGTATAGAGAATTATATTCCACCTGCTCAGAGAGAAGTGCTTAATTTTATGTGAATTTTTGTATTGTCTTGGAATTCCAATTTAGAGTATAAGTTGTTTTTTCTTCTGAATGCAAATGGATTGTTAGGTAGTTGATACCGTATCTCACAAAAGTGAGTACACCCCTCACATTTCTGTAAATATTTTATTACCGTATATCTTTTCATGTGACAACACTGAAGAAATGACACGTTGCTACAATGTACAGTAGTGAATGTACAGCTTGTATAACAATGTAAATTTGCTGTCCCCTCAAAATAACTCAAAATAACTCAACATACAGCCATTCAACCGAGTTGGTGGACAGGCGCACCCTGTAATCGGTTACAAAGCCTCCAGCAGCACTGAATGTGCGTTCCAAAAGAACGCTGGATGCAGAGCAGGCCAGAAGCTCAAGACCCAGTAACCCAGAGGATTTTTGGTGGGAAAGGTGTCCAAGTCTACCTTGGGGCTGCAGACTAAAAAATTGTCTGACGGCCACCTTCTCCACTGCTCCTTCTGTGACTGACCAAAGCCTCAGCAACACGTATTCCAGGACCAGGAAGTTGTAACCTCCCAGTCTCTGGGAACGTGTTACACAGACCTTTATGCAAGGCCTCCCGGAGATGTCTCATCCTCTGCTCCCTCTGCGACGGCAAGAGAGTTGCCAGCCAGTAATGATCCCTCTCCTTGATCCAAAGAATGCGATGATCCTTCTGCAGGCTTTGCAGGATCAGGGAGGCTATGCAGCATAGGTTAGCTGAGGCATTCGGTCCGGAGTCCTCTGGGTCACTAAGGACGACATGATCCTCAGCCACCTCCTCCCAGCCACGTACAAGTCCATGGGTTTCTTGGGACTGTAAATCATCCCTAAAAATCTGCTGCTGATGCTGAGTGCCAGGCTCCACCTCCATGCTGACACAGTTCTCCTCCTCCTCCTCCTCCTAGTCCTCTTCCTGTGTGATCGGTGGGACATCAGGAACACCGTCTGGATAAAGTTGGCCTTGAGAGGCAAGGAAGTCCTCCTGTTCCTGCCTCTGTTCTGCCTCAAGTGCCCTGTCCATTATTCCACGCAGCGTGTGCTCCAACAGGTGGACAAGAGGTACAGTGTCACTGATGTATGCACTGTCACTGCTCACCATCCTCATGGCCTCCTCAAAAGGTTGACTGGACAGTGCATGCATCCCTGATCATGGCCCACTGGCGTCGGTAAAAAAACCGAGCTCCCCTGACCCTGTCCTGGTGCTCTAGTCGCACAGGTACTCATTGATGGCCCTCTGCTGCGTGTGCAGCCGCTGCAGCATGGCCAACATTGAGTTCCACCTGGTGGGCATGTCACAGATTAGGCAGTTCTTGGGCAGGTTCAATTCCTTTTGGAGCTCAGCCAGCCGAGCACTGGCATTATATGACCAGCGGAAATGCACACAGACTTTCCTGGCCTGCCTCTGGACATCCTGTAAGCCCGGGTACCTGCCCAAAAAACTGCTGCACCACCAAGTTAAGAACGTGAGTCACGCAGGGCACATGGGTCAGTTGTCCCTGTCGGAGGGCAAAGAGGAGGTTGGTGCTATTGTCGCAAACCACCTTTACTGGCTTAAGCTGGCATGGCATCAACCACCCCAAGCCTGCCCCTGCTGAGCTAACAGAATATTTGCCCCAGTGTGGCTCCTGTCCCCCAAGCACACCAGCGCGTACTTGCATAGCCCCTTCATTGCCTACGGAGCACCACTGGTTCCCAGGACAAAGCACAGGAAGAGGCCATGGAGGAAGAAGAAGAGGAGTGAGTGGAGAGAGGTGTGTCACAAGCAGTAGTAGCATTTTGGAGGCATGGTGGTGGAACAATATCCAACACTACTGCACCTTATCCTGCATCCTTCCCAGCTGCCAGAAGAGTGACCCAATGTGCCATGAAAAATAGGTAATGTCCCTATCCATGCCTGCTGGACCATGGGTCAGCAGTAATATGCACCTTACTGCTTACCGCCCTGCCCAGCAAGGCATGGACATTGCCTTCCACATGCCAGTAGAGAGCCAGAATCGCTGGTGTTGGGGAACCTGCCACTGAGGAACCGCACATTGCACAACTCACGGAAGGGGGCCGAGTCTACCAACTGAAAAGGCAGCAGTTGAACTGCTAGCAATTTAGCCAAGCTGGGTTCGAGCTGGGCATGTGCATGGCTGGGAGTGAACTTCTTTCAACGGTCCAGCAGCTGGGGCAGGGAAATTTGCCTGGTACAATCAGACGTTGGTGTACTGCTAGCAGAGGGCCTGCAAGTACTTGGATGTGACACACCTAATTCTACACCTTTATTCCTCTCAGTGCAGGTTTCAGAGAGGACTGAAGGTATAGTGGGGTTGGAGATCCCAGCTGATGAGGAGCCAGGAGAGGTCCGCTTTATTCTTTGGTGTGGGACTTAAAGGTACGCTTGCCAATGAACTGCATGGCAGGTCAACATATGTCTGGTCATGCATGTGGTGCCCAGCGATGTAACTAGCTCAGTTAAAATAAACGGCGTTACTTACGCAGTTACTTTAGAGGATAACGAGTAATCTAACTGATTACTCTTCCTCTCATGGTAGCGCCGTTCCCATTACTTGGGCGGCGTTCCCGCAATTACATCCTGTCTGGACGGCCCCATCCCGCCCCGCCTATCCAGAGAGAGAGAATGTAGGGAGGAGGGGCGGACAATGAAAAATGAAGTCAGCTGACCAGCTTCATTTTGAACGTGACTCCAGGTAGACGGGACTAGCGAAGGAAGTGAATGTCGCCGCCTCCATCGACGAGATTGACACCTCGTGAGCCCCATCACCTGGTATGGATTTAAAGGGGAACCCCTATGCTAAAAAAAAGGCGTGGGGTCCCCCCAAAGTCCATAGCAGACCCGGTCAGGAAAGGGGGTGGGGGCGAGTGAGCGGCCCCCCTCCTGAACCATACCAAGCCGTGTGCCCTCAACATGGGGGGGTGCTTTGGACAAGGGCCTCTTCCCAACAACCCTAGCCGTTGGTTGTCATGAATCTGCGGGTGGGGGGCTTATCAGAATCTGGGAGCCCCCTTTAATAAGGGGCCCCCAGATTCCGGCCCCCTACCCTATGTGAATGAGTATGGGGTGCAATGTATTATTAGACAGCTCCGGGGGTCTTCTTCTGACTTCGGGGGTCTTCTCACCGGGCTCCTCCGCAACCTTCTGCTCTTTTACCGCTAGCTCTTTTACTAGTGGAGGAGCTCGGCTTTCTATTTCGTCGCCGCCACCGACCGGGGATCTTCTTCCGACTTCGGGGGTCTTCTTCCGACTTCAGGGGTCTTGTCCCATTCTTTATTTCTTTTGCCGGGCCTCCGCTATGTTCTTACAGCTCTTTTACTAGCGTTGGCCCGGTTTTGACGCTGTCGCTTGTTGCTGTCGCCGCTTTCTTCTTCTTTTTTTCTTCTTCTTCTTCTTCCTTACGATGTTGACACGAAGCTCTCTCGAGCCATAATGGCAGGGACGCGTTGTGTAGCAACTTATATAGGCATAAGGGGCGGGCTCACTGGGTGATGTCACATGGTGACCCCGCCCCTTATGATGTCACAGTCCCAGCATCCCCTGGGATGCTCCCCTTATGCCTATATAAGTCACCGCACAACGCGTCCCTGCCATTACGGCCGGAGAGATCGTCATGTCAACATCGGAAGGAAGAAGAAGAAGGTGGCGGCGACAGCAACAAGCGACAGCGACAAGACTGGGTCAACGCTAGTAAAAGAGCTGTAAGAAGATAGCGGAGGCCTGGCAAAAGAAGCGAAGAGCAGGACAAGAGCCCCGGAGTCTTACATCGTACCCCATACTCATTCACACGGGGGGCTTATTAAAGGGGGCTCCCGGATTCTGATAAACCCCCCGCAGACCCCGACAACCAATGGTCAGGGTTGTCGGGAAGAGGCCCTTGTCCTCATCAACATGAGGACCAGGTGCTTTGGGGTGGGGGGACCGCAGGGCTCCCCCTCCCCAAAGCATCCCCCATGTTGAGGGCACACGGGCTGGTACGGTTCAGGAGGGGGGGTGCTCGCTCATCCCCATCTCCTTTCCTGACTGGCCGGGCTGCGTGCTCGGATAAGGGTCTGATATGGACTTTGGGGGGACCCCGACGCCATTTTTTTGGCGTAGGGGTCCCCCTTTAAATCCATACCAGGCGACGGGGCTCGCAAGGTGTCAATCTCACCGATGGAGGGGGCGACATTCACTTCCTGCGCTAGTCCCGTCTATAGAATATTAAAAAAAATTCACAGTTACTTTGCTGAGTAACTAATTACTTTTCCAATGTAGTAACCAAGTTACTAACGCAATTAATTTTTTTGGAGAAGTAATTTGTAACTTAACTAATTACTTTTTTAAAGTAAGATGACCAACATTGGTGGTGCCCAAGCAGCTGATGTTTTGGCCATGCGAGATACGCTTAAGACATATGTTGCAAATAGCAGCAGTGCGATCTGATGCACTCGTCTCAAAAAAGACTCACACCAAAGAACTTTTGGAATAACGCGCAGAGGCAGCACCCTGCACAGGTGGAGCTCTGCAGTGTGATTCAGTCGGTGTGCTGCCCTTAAGCCGGCCCCTGGAGGGCATCCTGCCTCATTGGAGATGTGCCTCCTCCTCCTCCTCTTTCCTATCAGGCACCCACGTGGAGTCAGTGACCTCATCATCCCCTCCCTCCTCATCACTGGAGCAAACCTGGCAGTATGCTGCAGCTGGTGGAACATGACTGCCAGATTGCTGTCTTTCTTGGGCACCCCCTTTCCCTGGGCTCACGCTACTCCCTTCCTCTAGCTGGGTATCATCATCAGAACCTTCAAAACGCTGGGCTTCCTCCTGGAGCATGTACCCAACACTGTGCTCAAACAGTTTGGGGGACTCCTCAGGAGGACATGGTGGGTCTAGGGAAGGAGTGACTGATGCCATTGAGATGAGGGAAGAGGCTGCGTTGGCAGCTGCTTTGCCAGTACCCTGAGCCTGAGTGAGAGAGGATAAGGAAGATAAGGAGGGCTTGGTCATCTACTCTACCAAGTCTTCAGCATTTTGCGGCTCAACACGTCCAACTGCCAAAAATAAGGACAAGCGTGTCCCATGACCACGTGCTGATGACGATGCACTGCGTCCAAGACCAGCACTGTTGCCTCTAGACACAGAGCCTGCTTGTCCTCTTTTATTGGCTCGTGACTGTCTGCCTCTCCTTGTTGGCCTTCCAGACATACTAATCATCAGCCAGCAATGCACTGCGATGCCGCAGTGCATTGTGGGCCGTAAGCGCCACACGAATATGGCGCGAACGGCCCTTAAAGTTGGATTTGAACACCCAGCTCATCCCTATTCAAAACTCTGCCCCAAGTTACATCACCAATCTTGTCTCCAAATATCACCCAAATCGTCTTTTCCGCTCTTCTCAATACCTCCTACTCTCAAGCTCTCTCATATTGTAAAGCGCTGCGTAAACTGTTGGCGCTATATAAATCCTGTATAATAATAATGTGTGCCCTATCTGAATGGAAAGGTTCTCAGAGGAGTTTTGTTCTTAACACAGAACTAAAAGTTTTACCAAAGTAGTTTCGATGAAGAGACCTAATAATTCTGTCCAAAGAAACCAGCCACTTGTTAAGCACAATGAATTATCTTATCGAGAACTTTACAGTATGTTTAGTGAAAATCACGTAACCTTGGCTTCATCAGCCCATTTTTCACAGCCGCCTTACTGTAAAGTGTCTGAATGACATGGAAAAGAAGATGAAATCCTCTTGTTAGATTGTTTCCTGGTAAATTAAGGACACCAGTACACATGTAAAAACTATTTTAGGATGCTGAAAACTGACTGCATTTCCAGACACTTACACAACACATGCGAGATCTTCAATGTACACATCCTAGATTGAAAAATCAAATAGATGGTTTGTTTAAAGACCTCAGTGATACAGATGTCAGACATATTCCAAACATCTCTGAGAGTCATAAGCAATAAACACATTTCATTGAAATTAAACAATTCTTCATATTTTTGGTCCCCTAAAGAAAATAGAAACATTTCAGAAATGATATATTGCTGGAGAAAGGTTAGTGCTGCAGTAACTTAGTGTTTTCATTGTAAGTCTGTATACGGTATTTAAAGTGGTTTAAAAAAAATATATTTAAGTATATATTCTTCACTCAAAAAATTACCTTTTATTGCTCTCAGATTCCTCCAAATCCCTAGTTTATTTTAGCTGTTGTGTTCCAATAGAAGGTTGGGAGGTTGCTACATTTGTTCTCCATGGTCCTACTGTATGTAGGAATGTAGCCACTCTCTCTTGTTTTCTCTGAAGATAGACTCTGGACTATGGGATTTGTAGTATGTATAGAATAGTGCATGTAATCACGACTAACATACACTACTTGTTTCAAACAAATGGAAGCGAGGGACAAGAAGGAGAGATTCAGGGGACGTTTCAAGGAGGCAGAAAAGCACATGTAGCGCTGGCTCCTGACGAGCGAAAAGTTAATTTGCTTGAAATCACAGTTGGGTTTCGGGACTATTTCTCAAAATTTCTGGTTTCAGTTCCAGTCCAGCTGGGTTGCACTGGGTTCTCCTTGACCACAGGTGTCGCTGTCACTGCCGGCAAGAGTAGAAACGCAGTCTAGCTGGGTGCATTGAATGCCACTATTCTCTCGGAACCAGCCCAGTGGGAGTGTTTTCCTGCTGTGCATTCTGGGGGGTGGTATTTAAGGTACCGACGCCACGTTGGTGGGGGTCTTTTATTTTCAATTTTCTTTCTGTTTGGTTCTGGTGGTCCTGACCCAGCCCCATGGCCCTCCTGGCCTGGGGTGTGGAACCATGCATCCTGTGTCTCTATAGCACTCATTGCTGTATAAATGACAATGATCCCAAAATAGTGTAAAAAGTGTCCGATGTGTCCGCCATAATGTCGCAGTCACAATAAAAATTGTAGATTGCTGCCATTGCTAATAAAAAAAAATTAATAATAAAAAAGGCATAAATCTATCCCCTATTTTGTAGACGCTATAACTTTTGCGCAAACCAATCAATATATGCTTATTATGATTTTTTTTACCAAAAATATGTATAAGAATACATATGAGCCTAAACTGAGAAAGAATTTTTTTTTTTAATACATTTTTGGGCGGTATTATAGCAAAAAGTAAAAAATATTGCTTTTTTTTCAAAATTTACACTCTTTTTTTGTTTATAGCGCAAAAAATAAAAACCGCAGAGGGGATCACATACCACTAAAAGAAAGCTCTATTTGTGGGAAAAAAGGACGTAAATTTTGTTTGGGTGCAATGTCGCACAACCGTGCAAATGTCAGTGAAAGAGACACAGTGCTGTATCGTAAAAAGTTCTCTGATCAGGAAGGGGGTAAATCCTTCTGGGGGGTCGAAGAGGTTAAAGCGGAGTTCCGCTTAAAAAAAATGAAAAGTCTTTTACTAATTGGACACTTACCTGTCTCAGGGTCCATCAATGCGGGGGAAGGAAGCCCCGCTCATCTCTCCCTCCGCTCGGCGGCACCGGCATTGTAACTGAGGGTGCCCGGCTGTGGATTCACAGCCAGGCACCCACTGCGCATGCGCGAGCCGCGCCGTGCACCGTGACTGGCCGTGCAATTATATGGGACCTGTGACATGTCCCAGATGATTGCCTAGAGGGAGGGGGCAGAGCTGATCTCCCTTCCGGCGCCAAGGGAAGTGACGTAGGGAGCTGAGGTGAGTAAGGAGGCAGATTACAAGGGACCCCCTAGCAACAGGCATTAAGAAGTGAGTAAAAAAAAATACTCTAAATTTTTTTATTTTTTTTTTATTTCATGCACATTTTTTTTGGGTGGAATTCCACTTAAAAGAGTAATGCCACGTACACACGACCGGACTTTTCGGGGGACTAGGTCCGACAGACTTTCGACGGAGTTCTGACGGAGTTCTGACAGAGTTCTGACGGACTTTCCGAATAAACGGACTTGGCCACACACAATCACACCAAAGACCGACGGATTTGAACGTGATGACGTACGACTGGACTAGAATAAGGAAGTTCATAGCCAGTAGCCAATAGCTGCCCTCGCGTCGGTTTTTGTCCGTCGCACTAGCATACAGACGAGCGGATTTCTCGGTAGGAACTGGGTCCGGCGGAGTTCTGGCGGAAAAATTTGAAACATGTTCCATTTCTAAAGTCTGTCAGACTTTTGCAAATCAAAAGTCCGCTGCAGCCCACACACGATCGAATGGTCTGCCAGAATCATTTCGTCTGACTTTTGATGTTGAAAAGTCCGGTCGTGTGTACGCGGCATAACTCCATTTTTGTTGATAAAAAAGCAATCCCCCTGGTTGATCACTGTACATTGCAGGAATTTTAACAAATTTTGCTGCAGATTCCTACCAGTTTCTGCTCTGAAGTAATAGCTCGTTAATTATGTCAAATGTCCAAATAAAATTATAAAATAATATTGTGCTTATGTTAAATAAGTGTAAAGCAGTGACAAATAATGTGAGATATAGCACAAAAAACTGTAAATAAAGAAAGTAAGTTGCCCGGAAGAATAAAAAAAAAAAAAGTAGAATAAGGGGTTTCAAAAAAGTCCAAACACACAAAGGCTAAGAACAGAAAGTCCAATGGCTATGGAACAAACAAAAAGTCCTCATATGGTGCAAGAAAGGGGAACTTGAAAAGGAAATCCTCCACCTTAATGGAGCCACCGACACAGGTTAAGATATACTCTTACCGAAACACCAGGACCCTCTAATTATGGAAGGTCAAAAGAGCCTTAGTACTTCCACTATTGGCAAGGTCCAAGGAAAACAGAGGTGATGGTGTGTAATCCATATTCTATTCCTTCAGATTTAGACTCTTGCATACCATTATTCCTCATCACAGGGGCTTCTTTGCAGTATCACACTATCTTAATTCTGAGTCTGGTTTATTACCTATTCAGAAGGATTTTGTGATAGACCTTTTCAAATTTGCGGCAACGCATAATTATTTTCGGTTTGGGGGTAATTATTTTCTTCAGAATAGAGGTGTTGCGATGGGGGCTAAATATGCCCCTAGTGTGGTGAATCTGTTCATGGCACAGTGGGAGAAGGATGTCCTCTATGCACAACAGAGGCATAATTTGGCCTTGTTGACTCCTTATAGAGATGACATCCTCCTCCTATGGAAAGGTGACACTGCCTCTTAGATTTTTTTGGATTCCCTAAATTATAACGATAGAGAGATTGTACTCAATTAGGAAATGAGCCAGGCCCAGATCCATTTTTTGGATTTGAATATTAGAGTGGAGGAGGGTAGATTAACCACCACTACCTTTTTTAAAACCACCAACAGGAATGCATATATTTCCAGAGACAGTTGTCATCATAAGGCATGGCTGGATGGGGTACCTAAGGCAGTTTCTTCGTATTAGGAGAAATTGTACCAACTTGGAGGACTTCAATAAGCAGGCTTCCTTCCTTGCTCAAAGATTTGTTGAGAAAAGATATGATCCGGTTTTCCTGAACACTACTATAGAGCAGCTCAAAAATACTGATAGATCTACACTATTATGTGACAAATGTGACAAATCTGAGACTACCATTAATACAGCCAATTTTGAGATGTCCTTTTGACATCTTATTTCTCACAACATTATGCTATCAAGCGCATAATACAAAACCCTGGCATATTTTACTTAATGACCGTGTCCTTACATCTTTACTTCTGTCCAAACCATAAGTTATTTACAGGGATGTGTCCTCTGTGAAAGATAGAATAATACAAAGTGTCCTTGATTCCCCCCTCTAGACTTTCCTTCTTCCATAGTTTAATTTGATATCATAAATGTGGAGGATTTCAGGTCTGTTATTTATTAAATTTAAAAACTAGGAAAATTCTCGATTTTCCTTGTAATATTACTTCTAGGATACATACTGTAGCAGCCCCATTGGATTTGAGTAAATAACAAGAGGAGAGCTTCCGACGGGTGCAGTACTTTTATTCTTTTGCCTCAAAGGTGTGTAGTAGGGTTGAAACACCACAGAGGTCCTTTTAACTCCTTAACTGGTTCCCGACCGGCTCACGCAGATATACTGCGGCAGATCGTCTCTCCTTTGCGAAATCCTGTATATATACGGCTTTGCCCAGTGGGGGAACCGATGCGCATGGCCAGTGGGCGCGATTGCGTGCACGGAAGCCAGCACAGGGATTGGTGTGTGTAAACACATAAATCCCTGTGCTGTCAGAGGAGAGAAGACAGATTGTGTGTTCCTACAAAGTAGGGACAGTGATCTGTCATCTTTCCTAGTTAGTCCCATCCCCACACTGTTAGAACACAGTGAGGGAACACACAGTTAACCCCTTGATCACGCCCTAGTGTTAACCTTTATCCAGCCAGTAACATTTATACAGTAATCAGTGCATATTTATAGCACTGATCGCTCTATAAATGTCAATGGTCTCAAAAATGTGACAAAAGTCTCCGATCTGTCTGTCTGTCGCAATGCTGCAATACTGTTAAAAATCGCAGATCACCGCCATTACTAGTAAAAAAAAAGCCATACAAATGTCATAAATCTTTCCCATAGTTTGTAGGCGCTATAACTTTTGTGCAAACCAATCAATATACGGGTATTGTGATTTTTTTTACCAAACATATGTAGAAGAATACATTTTGGCCTAAACTGATGAAGAAATGTGTTTTTTTTTTTTAAATATGGGGAATATTTATTATAGAAAAAAGTAAAAAAAAAGTTTTTTTCAAAATTGTCACTCTTTTTTTGTTTATAGAGCAAAAAATTGCAGAGGTGGTCAAATACCACCAAAATAAATCTCTATTTGTGGGAATAAAAGGACGCAAATTTTGTTTGGGTACAGCACTGCATGACCGCGCAATTGGCAGCTAAAGCGACACAGTGCCAAATTGTAAAAAGTGCTGTGGTCAGGAAGGGGTTAAAATCTTCCAGGGCTGAAGTGGTTAAACACTGTGAAAACTGTAAAATGGCATGCAATACATTAGTTTACTGATATCACAAAAAGTGGGGGTTACAACAGAATTACAAATGTGTTACAAGGCAGAGTTCTGTTATCTACACACATATCTAAATTAACATTAAAACATCTAAGGAAACATGACTACATGTTCAAGGATTTGCATTGTCTACAGCATATCTTTTAACTAACAGCATGGACTCAATTTATGCCTAAAAAACATATATACTTTTATAGACAATGCACCTTTACTGCATACCTTGCTCCGCTTGCCAAGGGGTGCAACTTTAAACTTTAGAAAACTTCAATAAACAATCGCCTTCCCACGAGGTACTGGAGACTTGCTTTGCCACTGAATGCTGAATCACGAGCAACCCCTTTTCCCCAAAACTAGAGGAAGGAGGAAGGGTCTGATGATCAAAACATTCCTCGGGGAAAGGGAAGAGGAAGGCACAAAGGTTCCACCTGTCAGTCAGTGCTGAACAAGGGTTTAAAGCAGGGGTCTCAAACTGGTGGCCCTCCAGCTGTTGCAAAACTACAAGTCCCATCATGCCTCTGCCTGTGGGAGTCATGCTTGTAACTGTCAGCCTTGCAAAGCCTTATAGGACTTGTAGTTTCACAACAGCTGAAGGGCCACCAGTTTTAGACCCCTGGTTTAAAGTGACAAGCGGACAGTTACACTCCCACCAAATTATGTTATGGCGAATATGACTTATGCCACGTACACACAATCGGAATTTTGGTCAGAAAAAGCTCTGATAGTTTTCCCGACGGAATTCCGACGTGATTTCACTCAAGTTCACTCTACATGAAGACCCCTGGATGCATGATCGGCTGGGTTTTGTGCTGTATCCACATAATGCCAATGAGTTGGATCTGTAATCTCTCTCTCTTATGAGTTGAACAGGATTGGCTGAAATCTTCTCGCTTCATTATTGATATAGGCGAAAACTATGAGTCTGTCCAGAAGAATTCTTTGTCAATTTCTATTTTTTTTTTTTATCAACAAAATATGTTTTTATTGAATAGAATACAAATCATTACATGGTATAGTTGCATAGGTATACAATCCATGGAAAACAGGAGTTTCAATCCTCATAGCAATACATGGGCACCTGCGATCGTTCCACGCAGAGACAATACAGAAATCTGTCAATGTAAACAAACTGATCTCCGTGCTGTCAGGGGTGAGTATGAACTAAGTATGTACTAAGTATGAACAACAATCAGTCTCCTCACCCAGACAGTCCTATATCTCTACAGTTAAGCCCCGTACACACGAGAGGACTTATGTCCGACAGACTTCCGAAGGAGTTCTGCCGGAGTTCTGCCGGAGTTCCGACAGAGTTCTGACGGACTTTTCGACTGAGCGGACTTGGCCACACACAATCACACCAAACTCCGACAGATTTGAACGTGATGACGTACGACTGGACTCGAATAAGGAAGTTCATAGCCAGTAGCCAATAGCTGCCCTAGCGTCGGTTTTAGTCCGCTGGAATAGCATACACACGAGCAAATTTTTCAGTAGGAACTGGGTCCGGCGGAGTTCCGTCGGAAAAATTTGAAGCATGTTCCATTTTCTAAAGTCTGTCAGACTTTTGCGAATCAAAAGTCCGTTGCAGCCCACACACGATCGAATAGTCTGACGGAATCATTCCGTCGGACTTTGGATGTTGAAAAGTCCGCTCGTGTGTACGGGGCTTTAGAATCACTCCCTAGGTAACACAGGTAACCCCTTGATCGCCCCTTAGTGTTAACCTCTTCTCTGCCAGTGACATTTACACAGTAATCAGTGCATATTTATAGCACTGATCTCTGTATAAATGCCAATGGTCCCCAAAATGTCAATAGTGTCTGATCTGTCTGCCATAATGTTGCAGTCCTGATAAAAATCGCTGATCACCGCCATTACTAGTAAACAAAAAAATAATAATAAAAATGCCATAAATCTTTCCCCTATTTTGGAGACACTATAACTTTTGTGCAAACGAATCAATATTTTATTACCAAAAATATGTAGAAGAATACATATCGGCCTAAACTGAAGAAAAAAATGAGCTTTTTTTTAAAAAAAAAATTAGGGGTATTTATTATAGCAAAAATATTGTGTTTTTTCAAAATTTTCTGTCTTTTTTTTGTTTATAGCGCAAAAAAAAAAAAAAAAACGCAGAGATGATCAAATACCACCAAAAGAAAGCTCTAATTGTGGGAAAAAAAGGACATACATTTTGTTTGGGTACAATGTTGCAAAAACGCGCAGTTGTCAGTTAAAGCGACACAGTGCCATATCGCAAAAAATGGCCTGGTCATTGAGCAGCCAGATCTTCCAGGGCTGAAGTGGTTAAACCTAATTTGCCATGTAGTTGTCCACCCCATTAATTTGTTCAGATCTTCTTGCAAGGTTTCCACATCCTGCGGAGAAGTCATTGCCCTGCTTAGCTTAGTATCGTCTACAAATACAGAAATTTAATTGTTTGCCCCATACTCCAGGTCGTTTATGAACAAATTAAATAGGATTGGTCCCAGCACAGAACCCTGTGGGACCCCACTACCCACCCCTGACATTCAGAGTATTCCCCATTTATCGCCACCCTCTGAACTCGCCCTTGTAGCCAGTTTTCAATCCATGCCAACGGATCTTATATTGTATAGTAAACATTTATGGGGAACTATGTCAAATGCTTTTGCAAAATCCAGATACACCACGTCTATGGGCCTTCCTTTATCTAGATGGCAGCCCACCTCCTCATAGAAGTTAAATAGATTGGTTTGGCAAGAACAATTCTTCATGAATCCATACTGATTACTGCTAATGATACCGTTCTCATTACTAAAATCTTGTACTGTATATAGTGCCTTATCATCCCCCTCCAAGAGTTTACATACTATTGATGTTATGCCTTTCTTTATCTAGATGGCAACTCACCTCCTCATTGAAGGTTAATAGATGGGTTTGGCAAGAACGATTCTTGATCTTTGATCCCCTTTTTATCCAAACTCCTGGAACGTATGGTCTAACCACCTTGCTGAGCATAACCTTACCATATTCCAACACTTCAGAGAAACTGCTCTCCTAAAACTCACAAATGATCTGCTAACAGCTAAATCCAATGGACACTATTCTGTACTCCTGTTCCTGGACCTCTTTGCTGCCTTTGACACAGGTGACCACCCCCTCCTCCTCAAAAAACTCCACGGCTTTGGTCTCCATAAATGTGCCCTTCACTGGTTCTCATCCTACTTATCCAACCACACCTTTAGCGTTACACACAATTCTACTTCCACCTCCCCTTTCCTCCCCTCTCCTCCCCTCTCCCTTTCTCTTTAGGGGTACCCCAAGGTTTTGTTCTTGGACCTCTCTAATTCTCCATCTACACCTCCTCTCTGGATCAGGTAATAGCCTCCCATGGCTTCTAAAACCATCTCTATGCTGACGACACCCAAATTTACCTCTCTACCCCTCAGCTCACTTCTTCAGTCTCCTCGCGTATCACTAATATCACTAATATACTAACAATAGTAGTACAAGTGGATGTCCCACTGCTTCCTCAAACGCAATCTATCCAAAATCAAACTCATAATTTTTCATCCCCCACGTGCCTTTTCCCCTGATTTCTCTGTCAAGATCAATAGAACTACTATCAGCCCATCCCCACATGCCAAAGTTCTGGGTGTAATCCTCGACTCTGAACTATCCTTTCGGCCCCAAATCCAAATCTTGCCGCCTCAACCTCTGTAATATCTCCCAAATACACCCCTTCCTAAATAATGATACCACAAAGCTCCTAGTTTACTCCTTGGTCATCTCGGGCTATCCCCTCTTCAGTCCATCATGAGTGCTGCTGCCAGGCTCATCTACTTTTACAAACTGTTCAGTGTCTGCTACTCCTCTTTGTCAATCCCTCCACTGGCTTCCACTCACTCAATGAATTAAATTCAAATTACTAACAACAACTTACAAAGCCATCCACAACTCGGCCCCCATATATCACTAACCTAGTCTTAAAATACCAACCTACTCATTCTCTTTGTTCTTCCCAAGACCCCCTGCTCTCTAGCTC
Source organism: Lithobates pipiens (assembly GCF_037356315.1). NCBI lineage: Eukaryota > Metazoa > Chordata > Amphibia > Anura > Ranidae > Lithobates > Lithobates pipiens. The sequence goes on from NW_027507903.1 coordinate 157,473,045, forward strand.
CCTTGTCACCTCCTCCCATGCCCACCTCTAGGACCTTTCCCGAGCCTCTCCAATCCTATGAAACTCCTTACCAGATCTGCCCAACTATCTCCTACTCTGTTTGCTTTTTCGACGATCCCTGAAATACCTCCTCTTCAGAGAATCCTACTCTGCCCCTACCTAACAACAGTACTTTTATTTTGTCCATCAGGTCATCCCCCACAGTTATTACCTTTTTGTATCACTTGATCCTCCCTCCTAGATTGTAAGCTCTAATGATCAGGACCCTTTGATTCCTCCTGTATTCAATTGTATTGCAACTGTACTGTCTGCTCTCGTGTTGTAAAGCTCTGGGCAAACTGTTGGCGCTATATGAATCCTGTATTATAATAATAATAATAATAACATATTTCTGTGTTAGAAATTTGCACTCAGAATAATATAGAGCATTGAAGAGTGTGGAGGAGCTTATAGTCAGGTTTTGTGACATCAACACAGAAGACAGAGAAGCTTACAATCTGTTTATTAATTTTATCATTTCGCATGGATAGGATATGCTAAGTTTCAGGACTGCTTTTGCCTGTGGTTGACATTTGCTATTAACCTATACAGTAGAGTATATGGCTAAGGCTAAGTAATGGGGCAGAATTTAACATAAACAAGAGAACACCAGTACAGTGCCGGGACTTGACATATTATACATTGATGCTAATAATATCTGACCACTATTGTTCCATCCCAGTAAATCAGTGGTGAGTCATGATGCTTTAAGCATATTCAGCCCATTTGCTGCAGATTGCCAGAAAACCTTGCCAATGGAAAAAAAGAAGTCTAAATATGTGCAAAACAGAATTGTGGCCTTTCTGCTAATGAATTATGCATTTCTGCCCACATTCATTTTAATATAAAGTGTTTACATTTATTCAGCAAAGACAGTGCCATAGATTCCCTGCGATTCACTGTCATAATACACAGCAGTCCGAATTCATTTCCCCCAGTACATTCATCTTCTGTTTTGAGAATCAGGCAAAGTGCCATTACACATTTTCTGTTTTATTGTTAATGCGTAGAATCTTGAAACATAATATGGGAAATATGATCACTGGCCTTGTTTTTAAGGTTTTCTTTCCTGCATCACTCATATGAGACAGAGACACTAGGACGCTTGCCGGAAAGTGTGGATCACCATCCCAGAAAGCAAGTAATTGTAATGCAAGTATGAAAATTGCTTGCTAAGCAATTGCTAGACTTGCCAGGTTTCACAAGTTTGTTGCACAATTGCAGCAAGTCTGCATTGCATGACTCCAGATCAACTCTCTTTGCAAACATTCTGCAAGTTCGCTGCAAGATCTGGTTCAGTTATGTTATGTTGTGTAACACTAATCCCACCACAGGGGTCACTGTGGCTGAATTTTCGTCATTGCTCCCTGCTGTGTGTCATTTTTTCTTTAATTGGTAGTGGGGCCTATCTCATTTCCTGACACCCTAACAAGCCAGGAAAGTATAAATACCCCCAAATGACCCCTTTTTGGAAAGTAGACATTCCAAGGTAATTAGTAAGAGGCAGGGTGAGTTTTTTAAAGTTGTCATTTTTTCCCACAATTCTTTGAAAAATCAAGATTTATTTTTCTTTTTTTTCACAAAATTGTTATATTAGCAGGTATTTTCTCACACACAACATATGCATAGCACAAATTACACCCTAAAACACATTCTCCTACCTTTCCTGAGTATGGTGATACCATATGTGTGAGACTTTTATAAAGTGTGGCCACATACAGAGGCCCAACATGCAGGGGGCGCCATCAGGCGTTCTTGGAGCATAAATTACACATATAATTTCTTGACTACCTCTTACACGTTTGAAGGCCCTGGAGAACCAGGACAATGGAAATGCCCAAAAAATGACCCAATTTTGGAAAGAAAACAACCCAATGTATAATCTTTAAGGCATATCGAGTCTTTTCAACATGTAATTTTTTTTCTACAAGCTTTTGTAAAATGTGTAAAGAAAATGAAAACGTTATCCATTTACACAATGTTTCTTTTGCCGCGTACACACGTAGCGGACTGCCCGCCGGACTGTCCGCCGGACTTTCCGAACGGGCTACTTGCCCACACACGGCACATTTTCAGCGGACTAATACGGCGTACTAAGTCCGCCGGACTATCCGCCGTACTGTTGAAATGAACGGACTCGCCCACACATGCGGAGGAAAGTCCGCTCATTTTGAGTGCGTCTCCAGGTAGGCAGGGCCCGCGAAGGAGATGCCGCTGGCCCCGCCACCTGGTATAGACTTAAAGGGGAACTCCAATGCCGCAAAAATCAGTGTGGGGGTCCCCCCAGGTGCACATCAGACCCTTGTCCAAGCACACTACCCGGCCGGCCAGGAAAGGGGGGACATGCGAGCGCCCCCCCCGCCTGAGCCGTACCAGACCGCGTGCCCTCAACATGGGGGGGTGCCTTGGGGAAGTGGGGGCTGCGTTGCCCCCCCACCCCAAAGCACCTTGTCCCCATGTTGATCAGGACAAGGGCCTCTTCCCGACAACCCTGGCCGTTGGTTGTCGGGGTCTGCGGGCGGGGGGCTTATCGGAATCCGGGAGCCCCCTTTAATAAGGGGGCCCCCGGATACCGGCCCCCCACCCTATGTGAATGAGTATGGGGTACAATGTACCCCTACCCATTCACCTGTGGAAAAAAGTAAAAATAAAACACAACACACAAGGGTTAAAATAATTTATTGCTCAGCTCCGGGGGTCTTCCATCTTCGGGGGTCTTCTCGCCGGACTCCTCCGCTATCTTCTGCTAGCTCTTTTGCTAGCGGAGGAGCCCGGCTTTCTTCTACGCCGCCGCCCTCTTCTTCCGACTTCGTGGGTCTTGTCCCCCTCTTCAGTTCTTCTTGCCGGGCCACCTTCTTCTAGCTCTTTTACTCTTTTTCCTCGACTCCACCCTCTTCTTCCGACTTCGGGGGTCTTGTCCCTCTCTTTGGTTCTTCTTCCGATAAGCCCCCGCCCGCAGACCCCGACAACCAATGGCCAGGCTTGTCGGGAAGAGGACCTTGTCCTCATAAACATGGGGACAAGGTGCTTTGGGGTGGGAGGACCGCGCGGCCCCCCCTTCCCCAAGGCACCCCCCCATGTTGAGGGCACGCGGCCTGGTACGGCTCAGGAGGGGGGGGGCGCTCACTTGTCCCCCCTTTCCTGGCCGGCCGGGTAGCGTGCTCAGACAAGGGTCTGATGTGGACCTGGAGGGGACCCCACGCCGATTTTTTTCAGCGTTGGGGTTCCCCTTTAAGTCCATACCAGGTGACGGGGCCAGTGACGCCTCCTTCGCCGGCCCCTTCTACCTGGAGACGCGCTCAAAATTAGCGGGTAAAGTCTGCTCGTTTCAAAAGTACCCTGGACTGGCATACCAACGGCCGGATTGTCCGCCGAAATGCGAGTCCGGCGGGAAGATTGGAGTGCAAAAATACTAAGTCCGCCGTACTTTCGGGTAAAAAAAAGTCCGCCGGAGGCTACACACGGGGGGATTGTTCGGCGGACTTGAGTTGCTGGACTTTTCCACCCGATTGTTTGATCGTGTGTATGCGGCATAACACATAGCATATACATACCAAAAATTACACCCCAAAATAGATTCTCCTACTCCTCCTGAGTATGGCAATACCACATGTGTGAGACTTTTCCACAGCGTGGCCACATAGAGAGGCCCAACATGCAGGGTGCACCATCAGGTGTTCTAGGGACATAAGTTTCAAATATAATTTGACTACCTATTACACTTTTATGAGACACTGTAGTGGCATTGATGAGCCGTGGGTTGGGATGGCTGAGTATGAATGAGTATGGCTGAGTATGACTGGGTATATATGGGATGGCTGGGTACGGCTGAGTACGGCTGGGTACGACTGAGTACGGCTGGGATGGCTGAGTATTGCTGGGTATTGCTGAGTATGGATGGGTATAGATCGGATGGCTGGGTACGGCTGAGTACGACTGAGTATGAATGGGTACAACTGAGTATGGCTGAGAATGGCTGGGTATGGCTGAGAATGGCTGGGTATGGCTGGGTACGGCTGAATATGGCTGGGTACAGCTGGGTATGGCTGAGTACGGCTGAGTATGGCTGGGTATGGCTGGGTACGGCTGAGTATTGCTGGGTATGGGTGAGTACGGATGGGTATAGATGGAATGGCTGGGTATGGCTGAGTACAACTGAGTACGGCTAAGTACAGCTAAGTATGGCTGGGTATGGCTGAGTATAGCTGGGTACGGCTGTGTATTGCTGGGTATGGCTGAGTATGGATGGGTATGGCTAATTATGGATAGGGGTGGATGGGATGGCTGAGCATGGATGGATGGATATTGCTGAGGATGGATGGATGGCTGAGCATGGATGGATGAATGAGTATGCTGAGTATGGATGGCTGAGCATTGATGGATGGATGAGTATGCCGAGTATGAATGACTGAGTATGGATGAATGGATGAGTATGCTGAGTATGGATGGCTGAGCATGGCTAGATGGATGAGTATTGCTGAGGATGGATGGATGGCTGAGCATGGATGGATGAGTATTCTGAGTATGGATGACAGAACATGGATTGATGGATGAGTATGCCGAGTATGGATGGCTGAGCATGGATGGGTGGATGAATATGCTGAGTATGGATGAGTATACTGAGTATGGATGAATATGGATGGGTGAGCATGGATGGATGAATGAGCATGCTGAGTATGAATGAGGATGGATGGATGAGTACGCTGAGTATGGATGGCTGAGCATGGATGGCTGAGCATGGATTGGTGAGCATGGATGGATGGATGAGTATGGATGGGTATGCTGAGGATGGGTATGGATGGCTGGAATGGGCACTGAGCAGCTCTGTGGGCACTACACATCCAGCGCTGCTGCCACTGATCCCCCCCGCACTGTACCAATAGGTACGGGAAGGGGAGATAGGAACCGGACGTGACGCCGGCTTGTTTACAAGTGATCGCTCTGTCATTTGATGGAATGATCACGTGGTAAACGCCTGTTATCAATGGCCAATTACCGTGGTTCCATGATGCGCAGGGTCCTCTTGATCCGGCGCTCATGGATGTTCTCAGGTGCGTGCCCCAGGGGGTGTGTGAGAGCGGAATTCTGGGAGGACATCATAGTACACCCTCCCAGAGTTATCTGTCCGCCCTGTAGCTGTCATACATTGTGGTGGGCAAATCTGATCACAAATGACACTTTTTGGGGACCAGTGACATTATTACATTGATCAGTACTATAAAAATGCACTGATCAATGTAAAAATGACACTGGCAGGGAAGGGGTTAACACTAGGGGGTGATCAAGGGTTTAAGTGCGTTGTGCTCTAACTGTGGGGGGGGGGGGGGAATGGGCTCACTGGGACATGACAGAGATCACTGTTCCCGTTCACTGGGAACAGAAGATCTCTGACATGTCCCCTTTCAAAACGGGGAAATGTCTTGGTTGCAGTTCCCCATTCTGCCTGTGTACAAGGCGATCGCGGGCCACCGGCGGACATTAATATAGGTATGGTAATTCGCGCAGGAGAGCCGACTTGCCGCAGTATATCTGCATGAGCAGGTCGGTTAGTGGCTAAAGAAAAATCTTACACACAGCAGGGAGCAATGATGAAAATTCAGCCACAGTGGCCCCTTGTGGTGGGATAACTAATACACAACATAACTGAACTTGCAGTGTTTGCAAAGAAAGTTGATCTGGAGTCATGTAATGTAGACTTGCTGCAATTGTGCAACAAACTTGTGAAACCTGGAAAGTCTACCGATAGTTTAACAAGTAATTTTCAAACTTGCAGCACAATTACTTGCTATCTGGGTTGTTTCACAGAAACAAATCATTTTTTGTATGATAGATGAATTATTTTATGCAAGAGGGTGTAGTGCTGGCTCCTGACGAGCATGCGCTATATGTTTTTCAAAGTTAAATCTCCTGAAACCACAGTTGGGTTTTGGGACTAATTTTACAAAATTTATGGTTTCAGTACCAGTCTGGCTGGGTTGCACTGGGTTCTCCTTGGCCGCAGGTGTCGCTGTCACTGCCGATGTAGTGTCATATTTTGCTCCCCATCGTAGGAATTGACGTCACGACCAGAAATTTCACACTGCGCATGCGCGATGTTTTCCAAACACTTGCGCCATGCGTTCCAAAGGATTTGTGACAATGAAGACCAGTGAGACCGTGACATAATGTCACGGAAGTGAGGGGAGGTAATCCCCTCCCCGTGCCACGGTTACCCGCTATCTCTCCGCCGATCTGTCTAAAGTTAACGTCACTCTGTCTAAAGTTAAAGTTACGATTACCTCCCCTCACTTCCGTGACATTATCTGATGGTTTCACTGAACTGCATTGTCGCAAATCCTCTGGAACGCATGGCGCAAGTGTTCGGAACGCATCGCGCATGCGCAGTGTGAAATTTCTGGCCGCAACGTCACTTCTGAAACATTCTATGATGGGGAGCAAAATATGACACTACACCGGCAAGGTTGAGAACGCAGTCTAGCTGGGTGTATTGAATGCCACGTTTCTTTCAGAACCAGCCCAGTGGGAGTGTTCTCCTGCTGTGCATTCTGGGAGGTGGTATTTAAGGCACTGACATCACATGCTCGGGGTCTTCTTCTTTTTGTTCGGGAGAATATTTTCTGTCTGTTTGGTTTTGGTCCTCCTGACCAGCCCCCATGGCCCTCCTGGCTTAGGATGCGGAACCATGCATTTCCGAGTCTCGGGGCTGGCTAGCCCGAGGCGACGCAACTGCTGGGACAGGCCTGAATGGACATCGGGTCTATTGATTCAAATGTGGTCCGTGCCATCTCATCTAAGGGAGAGGCCCAGCAACTGGAGGAACCCCAGGGGAGGACTCTTCAGAAGAAGGCCATGCGCAAGGCTAGCTTCTCTGAATGAGCCTGGAGGCTCAGTTGAAGGACACTTCATGGATCTTCACTCATACAGTATCGCCAGATCAGCTGAGAGATATTGGTACCGTATGATAGCTCTTTAAATTTGTCTACGTTCCTCAGTTACACTCAAGTCTGTGGCAGAGACTTTTACTCAAGTATTTTACACTCAAGTCTGTGGCAGAGACTTTCCTTGGCACCCTGCTGGCTGCTAGGCCTAGTGAGAGGAGGTCTATCCGATGGTTGTGAAATCCAGCTGTGAAACGGTTATTCTCTGGATTTTTCTTATAAGAGACTTTCCATTTTTGCAGCCCAAAGTACCTGAGCTTACTCCTAACCCTCTACCCTGAACTGAGAGACTCTGATTCTACTTTAAATAAATAACCCAAAAGAAGATTCAGTGCCAGTTTCCACATTTCTTTGGGCCATCTACCACGGGAAACCCTATACGGAGAAGCAGTCAAGAAGGTAACGGTAAGCCCAATAAAACCAGCAGCTCCTTCGGGGGTCAGTACTACAAGGGTTTATCTTTATATATGATTGTTTGAATGTATTTCACACGTGTACAGTAAGGGAATAGGTTAATAGCAGTGGGTTCACTATCACCAGATTGTGGGATTATAGATTTGCGCTGCTTGCTTCTTTTTTTTGCCAAAAACGAGACTTGCATAACTGGCTATAGACTTGTGGTGCTCTTGCTGTAGACTTGTGGGGCTCTTGCTGTAGACTTGCGGGTCTCTTGCTGTAGATTTGCGGGGCTCTTGCTGTAGACTCCCCACTGCAACTTTGCCCTTGCTAGAAACTTGCAATGCAAATTTTCTACAAATTGGAAAGTGTCAACTAGAACTTGTGCTTCAAGTGTACAACTTACCAGGGAAGATGAGTAGCAAGTTAACAAGGCTTACAATTCCATACTGCTACAAATGTGTGGCAAGTTATCCTTGCTATCTGGGATGGATGGTCAGATACATACACACAATCTTATCGCCCAGAAAATTAAAAGGCTTTAGAATAGCACAATGCATCCCATAAACATGTGACTTTAGCTTAGCTGAGCCTACATGGTTTTATCAAAGGAGAAGGGAAAGGAGGGGTGGGGTGGAGTGGAAAGAGGCCTCCAGCCCCAACTTGTCAGAAGAAATAATCTTTTTTTGACTGGTCCTGTCATTCTTTCTCCAAGATAGCAGCTGATGGAATCTGCATCCAACCATACACATTAGAAATTGGATCTCTGCCAAAGCACCTGTAATCTTATGTCTTGTGTGTCTTAATTGTGAAATTTTCCAGTTAACAACTATGTGTATTCCTGCTCGTATGTATATGCTATAGAGGCATCCTTTCCTGGTAATGAAGAAACATCCTATAAGTAAAAAAATATTTAAGACATTACCAGTTATAGTAGTAATGGAAATGCAATGAACATCTGTAAAGTTTTAAGTGCCATAGCAAGGGGACCATTTGTTTATACACAGAAAACATGATGATGTAGGATAAAGATAGCATTCTGATGTAAATCTAAATGAGAGGGTTCAAGGGAGCTGTGGAAATGAATAGATAGAAAGCAGGGATCGGAGAAAACAAGACTTCATACCTAAAGCATTGTTAATTGCAAGTTTAAACCCCAGCTAAGCCTTCAGTTTAAATCCAGTAAATACTGAAAATTCCATCAAAACGCATCAAAACAAAATGTGTCTTAAAGTTGGTGTTCACTAAAAATCAGCCACAGCCCAAGTAGAGAAGCCTATCATTTGTCAGCATGTTGCATAGATGGTCTCTATATGGAAGCAGTGGTCTCTTTGCAAAGGTCCCAAACCCCCCACCCCCTTTCTGATTAGTTAGAAGAAGAAAAAAAACATTTGCTTTGGTGATTGCAGAGCTATGGAGGACATGTTGGACCTCTGCATAGACGCCACTGATCCTGCATACAGAGCAAGGGTCTTTCTTTGCAGCGTGCTGGCAGGACATGCTTTTGTGCTCAGGTTGTGGTTGCTTCCTAAACAAAACCAAATGCATTACTTTTGTTTTGATGCATATACAATGCATTTAGCAAAATAAAGTGAAAGCTCAGTCTTTGCTTCAGCAGGACATATACTAAACTTGAAACGATACAGAGAATATTAGCATGGCCCCTGCGCAAGAATGACATGCAAATTCATGAAGCGTTTCATATTTTTGCCTTCTCATAGAGCACGGCTTCCTAGTTGCCTGACCGTGTCCTCATACTTATGGTTTATCTTTGCTCTTTGTTCCCTACCTGGATCTTTTAAATAAGCCAAAGTTCATATTTTATGAAAGTTGGTTTATGGTTACTGCATATTTTACCACTTTCAAAGATATTCTTCAGGCCTGAAGAAGGAGCGTAGCTCCGTAAACGTGTCGCCTACTGACTCTAGTTTCCGGAACTGACCTCATCCTCATGGTTGTCGGCGTGCGCTCCAAGGACAGGAAGTGTCAGCAACCATCAATGCAGCCTGCTTCACGGACACTGCCATCATCCAGCCCATGGATCTGATTCACCTCACGGATATCCGGCAACTTATGCCTACATGTCTGTCACTCGTGTACCTTTGTGAGTACCGTGTTTACAGCTTTCATTAAAACATTATTCGATTTACTGCACTTAGAGTGGCGCCTCTTTGTTCTATTCCTAGTTTTGCCAAGAAGATTGCTTCTTATGCCACGTACACACGACCAAATTGTCCGCATTACGCTGGACAATTCGATCGTGTGTGGGCTCCAGCTGACTTTTTCATCGTAAAGTCCAGCGGACTTAGAAAGTCATTTTGACTCAAAATTTGTCAGCCGGACTTGGCTTTCAGCGGACAATCCATTCGTCAGTGTGCTAGTCTGGCGGACTAAGAATGACGCATGCTCAGAAGCAAGTACGAGAAGGAAGCTATTGGCTACTGGCTATTGAACTTCCTTTTTCTAGTCCCGTCGTACGTGCTGTATGTCATTGCGTTAGAAATCACCGGACTTTCGCAGTGGCCAAGTCCGTTCGTTAGAAAGTCTGGCGGATTGTTTGCCGGATTGTTTGTCGGACTAAGTCCGATGGACAATTCGGTCGTGTGTACGCGGCATTACTCTTCAACAGGGCTTCCTTCTAAAGCTGCAATTTTTTCTACAATTCTATGGACTTTTTTCAAGTCAATGTTTTTATTATTTTAATTTAAAAAATGTATTTTTCATGCGCAATTTTTTTTGCGCCATAGACTTTAATCCGAGCACTTGTAAATGTATAAAACATGCATTTTTACAGTAGAATAACACCCTTCATTCTACAAAACTGCTCTTTTCCCCTTGTTTAACCCAGAAAACGAATGCCTGAAGTTTGATACATGTGCTAAGACTGAGCACAGCGTAAGTGGGGAAGATTCTAGGTGATTTTGAAGTGTTTTTTAATTCAGGAGTCTAATACCGTGTACACACGGCCGGACTTTTCGTCAGACTGAACTCCGAAGGACTTTTCGACGGAGTTCCATTGGAGTTCCACCGAAACGGACTTGTCTACACACAATCACACCAAAGTCCGATGGATTTGACCGTGATGACGTACGACTGGACTAGAATAAGGAAGTTCATAGCCAGTAGCCAATAGCTGCCCTAGCGTCGGTTTTCGTCCGTCGGACTAGCATACAGACAAACGGATTTTTCGACTGGACTCAAGTCCGTCGGAAAGATTTGAAACATAACAAAAAGAAAAAGCCACGCACACGCACATGCAATACTTTAAATAAAATTTAATATAAACACCTGTGAGTGATTAATAATTGATTGCAATAGTAGTGAAAAAAGTTTATCTACCCCTCTAATAAATCAAATATACCATAATTTATAAAAAGAATTATAAATAACAAGTGTTAATAATAAACTTCGAAAAATCCCAGTGAAGTGATAAAAAAGTTCAATAAATGAAAAATAGTCCAGTGAAAACTTAATAAATACCTAAATTTCATAAGAATTAATGGAAAAATAAAAAATATTAGATTAATAGTAGCAATAAAAATAAAAATAAAATTTAAAAAATATATATTAGTGATAATAATAAAAAATTGGTGATAATGAGGTTTAGCGCTGTATTTATACATGTTCTCAATCTAAAGTCCGTATGATTTTTTGACAGCAAAGGTCCAATGAAGCCCACACATGGTCGAATTATCCAACGGTCTGACCTTGGCTGTCGAAAAGTCCGGCCGTGTGTACGCGGCAGTACAGCCATTTTACAGGCTTCAGACATTTGTTTTCTGGGCTGGGCCAGGAGGAGCACAGTTCTATAGGACAGTGATGTCATCGTGCTGGGCAGGATTGAGATGTCTTCTTTGAGAAAGGCCTTTGCCAATTTTTATGAAATGCCTGTTTGTGATGGAGTACATGTAGGTTATATTTTATATAGGTTACTATTTGTATTAATAAACATTTATGAAACGGTCTGCACTATTGGATGTCTGCTCTTCCCTTTTCTGGTTGACCTACACCTGCCTCTGAAGGATTGTGATCTGAGGTCCAGCACTTTGAGTGGATGAATATCAGAACCATTGTATTATTAAGCGCATGTGACCCCATCTATATACTCTGGGGTCCACAGTACTAGGTGAGAAGATACCCAGAAGGGGTGGTGAAGGGCACTGTGGTGGTGTATTGTGTATTGATGGGAAGAAAGCACATGGGTTTAGGGATAACTTCCAGAGTTTTGTATAGCGATTGCATGAAGATTGTACAGTGATCTTAAAGAGGAAGTAATCCTTGATGAGTTTACTTTCTCTTTCATTCCCTGCAAAGGTAAAGCATAATGGACTACTATGCATTGCATAGTAGTCCATTATGTGTCACTTACCTGACACAGGAGCCAGTGAAGTCGCCGCTGTCCCCTGTAGTCCGGCGCATCCATCTTCTCTGTGGGTCTCGCTGCTCAGCAGCTGTCATTCGGCGAAGCCGCGATGATGTCACTCCCATGCATGCGCACGGGAGCCGCCACAGTGCCGCTCAGTGTGCCTGCGTGCCGCTGTCTACGGCGCATGCGCCGTAGACAGCGGTGCCTGTCTTTCGGCAAATATCTCCTACACCGTGTAGGTTTAGGAGATATTTCTTGGACCTACAGGTAAGCCTTAATCTAGGCTTACCTGTAGGTCAAAGTTGGTTGTAAGGGTTTACAATCACTTTAAAGTGGACTTTCAGTCATTTTTTCATCGTTCCCTCTATTAAATCCCCTGCCCTTGTTGTTTTAACTTTGGATAGTAAAACATTTTTTTTTCTGCCAGTAAATACCTTATACAGCCCACTTTCTGTTTCTTGTCTGGTAAAAAGCCTAGGATTATGACATCATACACATCTATTTCTCTCACTCTCATGAGAGTTTGCCAGGAAGGGAGGAGGGGGTGAGCCATAAGAGGGCCAACGAGAGCTGCGGAGCTGGAGGTGTGCCTCTGTATGTCTGTATAAATGCAGGAAGCAAAGAGGCAGCAGCTTCAACTGCCCACAGTTAAAATGGATCCAACCAGACTCAGTGGAGGGAGATTTCTGCAGCATATTTGGCAAGTACAGAATCACAGTATATATAAAATAATATGCAAAGTGGTTGGGGGGAAGCTTTCGGAATGGCACAAATGTTTTTATTACAAGTTATGTGAGCAGACTGCAGTTCCTCTTTAAGGTGTATGGGACTTCTTTACAGACTACACTTTATTTAATTATTGATTTTGATATTTGAGCACAATTTAGTACTGCATTATGTATTATGTATTACACGTATACATATGATTCTATTAATTGTATTCCTTTGATTGATGTACTAATTTTGTAATTATTTGTTGCACATGTCACTTTTTGATTAATTAAGCTAAGAGCACTTCACTGTTACTTGATTTTGTTAATGAGCACTTACCAGTTAGTAGGTGAGCATGTCTGGTGAGAAGGGGATCATGTAGGGGATGGTGGGGTCTGATTATTTGGTTTCTAATCATAAGAACAAGACCTATGTTCATCTTTAGAAAGTGTCCCACAACAGTTCCATCCATATCACAAGCACATTTCTGCAAGCAGCCAGTTCACTTCTTCAGTTTATGCATTGTACTAAAATTGATAAGAAATTCACAGCAGTGTCTGGCTGACATATGTTTTATTCCAGGAATTAATTCGACCTTCAGAAGGATTAAAGCTAATTATAAACAAAATGTTTCACAATGAAGAATTTTAATGTGGAACAGTCCTTTGTAGCACTCATCTCAAATTATGAACTGCAGTTCATATCCTTTTCCTTGACACCGGGACTCGGTAATCCCTAAGAACTGGTTCTGAAGCACCTCCAACAACAGCAATATTATGATTACCATCCACAATAACTTAAAGCTACTTTGCAGGGTTCCCTATCTTCTGTTTCCAATTGGTTATCATAATGACTTGAGCGTTAGAAAGATTTACATTCCTTAAAAAATGGCATTATGTCACCAATGTGATGTGCAGATTGTATATTTATGATTCAAGCTATGCATCGTCAGTACATTCCGAGCGGGTGAGTCATTTGTGTTAAATCTATCAGACCAAATTAACAACAGGCACCAACAGGGAAGAATGGCTTTGATTAAGTTTGCGTCATGTATATAGAAGCCATGTTTTAATAAATTCACTTAGAAACAGTGACTGATGCTGATAAAAATCTCATAATTAAAACAACAAAGGTTGCACAAAGTCATAATTTTTACAGAATGTAATGCTTGCAAATGGTCAGCAACCTCTGCCATCTCTATCATAGCTGCAGTAAAGGTAAGAACCTAAATAACATTACAGGTTTACATCAAAAGGAACTATGAAATTTTGAATTTACCAGGTTAAACATTTGGTGTCTTTTTACTAATCAATTACGTAAAAATCTTATGCCCCGTACACACGAGCGGATTTTCCGTGGGAAAAAACTTGGATGTTTTTTCCAACGGAATTCCGCTCAAGCTTGGCTTGCATACACACGGGCACACAAAAGTTCTCTGAACTTTCGACCGTCAAGAATGCGGTGATGTACAACACTATGACGAGTCAAGAAAATGAAGTTCAATTGTTTCCGAGCATGCGTGGGAATTTTGCACGTCGGAATTTGTACAGACTATCAGAATTTCTGGAACTTTTTCTGAGTGAAAAATAGAAAAGTCCGATGGAGCATACACACGGTAGGAATTTCTGACCAAAAGCTCACATCTGACTTTTGCTGGTAGAATTTCTGAACGCGTGTATGGGGCTTCACATGTTTTACTAGTGCAATATTTTTTTTAAATGCAAGTAAACTACAAACCAACTATCAGATCATCATCAAATGTATAAAAGCATGTTCTCTTTTTAATTCAGAGGTGAGATATAGGCTAATATCATCTCTAATATTAAAATTGATTGAGATGGAAATAATATTGCTTTATTTCTGAAGGAAACAAGGATGTTGTATACTGACATGGGCGTCCGCAGGTAGGTGCAAGGGGGGTCAAGTGCCCCCCCCCCCCCTGGAATCAGGAATCAGATCTTAAATTCAGCACAGTTCCATCACTATTAGGGTGATATCATCAAGGTGCTATCAAGCCCCTCTATCAGTGTAGTGTGACTGCGGGCTCTTTTCCCTGCTCAGTCCAGCAGAGAACTCAGAGGCGCTGTGACAGGAGAAAGGTGAGCTGTGGGCTATCAGGTTTCCCCCGGTCACCCTCCCTTTCTCCTGTCAGGGAGAAAAGACGACGGCTCTCACAGGTTCCCCGCCCAGCTTCCTGCCCACTCCGTTCCTTCCCTATTGGCCACAAATGAGGGCCAATCAAAGGAGACTAGGAGAGCATTGTGGGACATGTAGTCCCAAAGATTGGCAGCCCCATTTTCTAAAGGGAGGGGGCTACAGCTCGATCAAGAGAGAGATTGAGAGACTGCAGCTTGGAAAAAAGGTAAGGGAGAGAGTGCTACAGGACAAAGAACGAGGAGTGTGCTGGGCAGAAGCCAGAGAGAGCTACACTGCCCCATGCCACCAGAGAGCCATGCTTTCCAGCGCCACCAGAGAGAGGCACACTGCCCAGCACCGCCAGAGAGAAAAAGACTGAGCCACTGCGAGGGTACAGACATACTACACTACTGACCAGAGTCGCCCCTGGGGAACCCAGAGTGAGCAATTGTCCAGCCGGATGGATCACTGCCGTAGTTTCGCTGGGTCTGGTAGAGGGTCTGTCGGCCATTATCCACTACTTATCCTAGGGACTGTACTATGTCTGCAGTCTCTGACCATGATAATGTGATAATGACATTGTCGAAAAGGGGTGGCGCATGGGTGACCCTAAAATTATGCCCCCGTCTGAAGAAAGTTCTGGGGACGCCCATGACTGTGAGGGTACAGACATACTACACTACTGACCAGAGTCGCCCCTGGAGAACCCAGAGTGAGCAATCGTCCAGCCGGATGGATCACTGCCGTAGTTTCGCTGAGTCTGGTAGAGGGTCTGTCGGCCATTATCCACTACTTATCCTAGGGACTGTACTATGTCTGCAGTCTCTGACCATGATAATGTGATAATGACATTGTCGAAAAGGGGCGGCGCATGGCTGACCCTAAAATTATGCCCCCGTCTGAAAAAAGTTCTGCGGACGCCCATGTATACTGATGCACAGATGTCAGGGGTTCACCTTGTGGGTGCTCATCTGGGCAGGCAACTGAGATCTGCCATGTCACACTCAGTCCTCGCTGCCTTATACTATGAATATTTTCTCCTCAGTTCCCTCTGCTAGAATTCGTCCTGTTCATTTTCTGGGCCCCACTGTTCTGTTGCTCCCTCTACTCGGCCTTCCTGCACTGCTGACTCTTCCAGAGCCCACCCACATCAACCTTTGGCTCTTTTTGTAGACGCTTGTCCTAAACAAGTGCAGGGACATGGCCAATCATATCAGCACGCATCTCCATTTGTCCATCTCTCTCTGCAGAAACACCATCTTGCATTCTGGCTTGACCTTCCTGACATTATCAATGGTGATTCATTGCGTTTAAAGCTAATGCAGTGACAGTACACTGGTGACAGCTGAAGACTACATGATCCATTGTTATGTGCTTCAGAAGCAATAAATTCCTCTAAACAAAAGCTCACACACCTATAGATATAACAGTGTCCAGAATAATGCTCAGCAAATAAATAGCGTGTATTCCCTCAAATATTTCCTCCATTCAGTATGTAAATATAAAATAAGTAAAAAAAGTGATGAAGTGGGTTTCAATATCTTTATAAATAATTCTGGATGTGTATAATTAAAGCGGACCTCCATCCTGAAGTGGAAGTGCCGCTCATCTAATCCAGGTATCTGCACCCACTTCCGGGACAAGCTAGCCGCAGCTAGCCGCAGATACCCCCCCCCCCCCCCATTGTGTTCTGGGAAACACACAGTTCCCAGGACACAGCGGGGACCAGTGGAGACACGCAGCACGATTCGTGCATGCGCAGTAATGAACCGGGCAGTGAAGCCGCAATGCTTCACTTCCCGATTCCCTGACAGAGGATGGTGGCGGGGGCAGCGGAGAGACGAGCGATTGCTCGTCATCTGCCGCTGACATCGCTGGACCCTGGGACAGGTAAGTGTCAATTTATTAAAATATTTGTAGCTGCTGGCTTTTAATATTTTTTTTAAAGGTGCAGCTCCTCTTTAAACTATACTGGAATAGTTCATAATTAGACTACAGAGATTGATGGCCAGAGTCTGGAGTTGCTTACTTGCACATCACAGACTGAGATTTAGGGGTTCCCAAAACACCAGCTTACTGGGGGACCTAAGGATTTTACAAGCGGCATTCTCTTGAATCAAACAAACAAAACCAAGATAAAAAAACAGGTAGGCAGTAGTACCTGCTTGTTTTACATATCTATGTTTTTTTAGTTTGACTGCAGTTTTTCTTAACAGTAAGAACCACAGAATTTCTAACCAGTTCCATTCACATTAATACTAGCAACAACATGCCCACAATGGGAAATTCCAGTGTAATGACAAGTACATGTGATGACCATCTCAGAGCCCTCCTCATGCACATACAGGTGTTATGCCACAGGCACAGACTAATACCATACAGTGGATATCGAAAGTCTACACACCCCTGCTAAAATGTCAGGTTTCTGTGATGTAATAAAAAGAGACAAAGACAAATCATTTTGAACTTTTCCCACCTTAACGTGACCTATAAACTGTACAACTCAATTGAAAAACAAACTGAAATCTTTGGGGGGGGAGGGGGGGGGTAAAATAAAAAAACTAAAGTAATGTGGTTGCATAAGTGTGCACACCCTCTTATAACTTGGGGTGAAGCTGTGTTAAGAATTAAGCAATCACATCATGTTAAATAGGAGTTAGTACACACTTACCATTATTTAAAGTGGTCATGGTCCACTGAGAACTTCCAAAGTATCAGAGGGATCTCATTGTTAAAAGCTATCAGTCAGGTGAGGGGTATAAAAATTTTTCCAAGGCATTAGATATACCATGGAACACAGTCATCATCAAGTGGAGAAAATATGGCACAACAGGGACATTACCAAGAACTGGATGTCCCTCCGAAATTGAGGAAAAGATGAGAAGAAATCTGGTCAGGGAGGCTGCCAAGAGGCCTACATCAACATTAAAAGAGCTGCAGGAATATCTAAGTACTGGCTATGTGGTATATGTGACAACAATCTCCCATATTCTTCATATGTCTGGCCTATGGGGTAGAGAGGCAAGATGGAAGCCTTTTCTTAAGAAGAAAAACACCTAAGCCTGGCTAAATTTTGCAAAAACACATCTGAAGTCTCCTAAAGCATGTGGGAAAATGTGTTATGGTCTGATGAAACCAAGATTGAACTTTTTGGCCATAGTTCCAAAAGATATGTTTGGCACAAAAACAACACTGCACCAGGGGCGGATCCAGGGGGGGGGCAACGGGTCAATTGCCCCCTCCGAGAATACCGGCAAAGCCGGTTCCGCGGGTCCAATCGCGGCCGGTTCCGCGGGTACCCGCGGGCCGGTTCCGCGGGTCCAATCGCGGCCGGTTCCGCGGGTACCAGCGGGCCGGTTCCGCGGGTCCAATCGCGGCCGGTTCCGCGGGTATCAGCGGGCCGGTTCCGCGGGTCCAATCGCGGCCGGTTCCGCGGGTACCCGCGCTGAGTGGATGGGTGAGGGGGGGGCAGCTGGGCAGCTTAGGAGGGCTACTGGCCAATCAGGAAGCCAGCAGGCAGGGGAGCAGGGAGATGACATCATCTCTCACTGCCCTGCATCCCTCCAGTCCTGCCCTCACTGTGTAGGAAGCTGTGTGCAGCAGAGAGATTGCATCATCTCTCTGCTGCCTATCTTCACTCTGGGACCCAACAAAAGACCACCTTAGCAGAAAAGTGACACAGTAGGTGACAATCCGCAATGTGTGGCAGGCTTCGTGGCAATCCGCAATGTGTGGCAGGCTTCGTGGCAAGTGGCAATCCGCAATGTGTGGCAGACTACGTGGCAAGTGGCAATCCACAATGTGTGGCAGACTACGTGGCAAGTGGCAATCCGCAATGTGTGGCAGGCAACGTGGCAAGTGGCAATCCGCAATGTGTGGCAGACTACGTGGCAAGTGGCAATCCACAATGTGTGGCAGACTACGTGGCAAGTGGCAATCCGCAATGTGTGGCAGACTACGTGGCAAGTGGCAATCCACAATGTGTGGCAGACTACGTGGCAAGTGGCAATCCACAATGTGTGGCAGACTACGTGGCAAGTGGCAATTCGCAATGTGTGGCAGGTGACGTGGCAAGTGACAAACCCGCAATGTGTGGCAAGTGACGTGGCAAGTGACAATCCGCAATGTGTGGCAGGTGACGTGGCAAGTGGCAATCTGCAATGTGTGGCAGGTGACGTGGCAAGTGACAATCCGCAATGTGTGGCAGGCGACGTGGCAAGTGACAATCCGCAATGTGTGGCAGGTGACGTGGCAAGTGACAATCCGCAATGTGTGGCAGGTGACGTGGCAAGTGACAATCCGCAATGTGTGGCAGGCTACGTGGCAAGTGGCAATCCGCAATGTGTGGCAGGCAACGTGGCAAGTGACAATCCGCAATGTGTGGCAGGTGACGTGGCAAGTGGCAATCCGCAATGTGTGGCAGGCAACGTGGCAAGTGACAATCCGCAATGTGTGGCAGGTGACGTGGCAAGTGACAATCCCCAATGTGTGGCAGGTGACGTGGCAAGTGGCAATCCACAATGTGTGGCAGGCAACGTGGCAAGTGACAATCCGCAATGTGTGGCAGGTGACGTGGCAAGTGGCAATCCGCAATGTGTGGCAGGCTACGTGGCAATCCGCATCTGGTGGCAGGCGACGTGGCAAGTGACAATCCGCAATGTGTGGCAGGTCACGTGGCAAGTGACAATCCGCAATGTGTGGCAGGCTACGTTGCAAGTGGCAATCCGCAATGTGTGGCAGGCTACGTGGCAAGTGACAATCCACAATGTGTGGCAGGTGACGTGGCAAGTGACAATCCACATTTGGTGGCAGGCGACATGGCAAGTGACATCCTCAGGGCTCCCACTGATTCTGCATTATGGTGAGATGAACCATTTAATTTTATATTACAATGTATTAATAGAAATAATGCGCTTCAATCATCCTGACACCATAACAACCATGGTGCCGTAATGATTGAAGCGCAAATACCAGCCATTTCCCATATAAATTGCCCCCAAAAAAATATATTTTATAGCAGTGCCCCTCCCGAGACTAGACTCTGGATCCGCCCCTGCACTGCACATCACCAAAAAAACACCATACACACAGTGAAGCATGGTGGTGGCAGCATCATGCTTTGGGACTGTTTTTCTTCAGCTGGAACAGGGGCCTTAGTCAAGGAAAAGGGAATTATGAACAGTTCCAAATGCCAGTCAATATTATTGGCACAAAACCTTCAGGCTTCTGTTAGAAAGCTGTACATGAAGTGGAACAGGAGATTCCATCTCACTCTGACAGATTTGGAGTGTTTTTGCTGTAATAAAATCAAAAGGTGCTTCAACAAAGTATTAGTTTATGGGTGTGCACACTTATGCAAGCATATTATTTTAGTTTTTTTATTATTACTTCCCTTCACCTAAAAGATTTCACTTTGTTGTTTAACTGGGTTGTATAGTTTATAGGTCACATTAAAGGAGGAAAAAGTTCTGAAATTATTTTTATTTGTCTCATTGTTTTAAATCACAGAAACCTGACATTTTAGCAGGGGTGTGTAGACTTTTTATATCCACTGTACCTGTTTCACAGATTCCTAGAAATAGATTGGCTCGGTATACAGTAGTTTACATGGCAGATCGCAGAGTTCCAGTTTAATCAATCAGCCCAAAAGTTGTACTGATATATAAATTGGTATTAAATTACTAATGAAATAATGACACCTGAAAGCATTTCCTTCATTGCAGGATACAGAGTAATAATTGCAATCAACTGTGTCTGTATGTATACTGTGACCTAATTGTTTTCTTCTGACCTATAAACTAACTCTGTTCAGCTAAACATTATGAATCCAAATGAAAATAAAAGTGTAGAGGTAGTAAAATGTGTAATTTTTTTGGTGAGCCAAAAAACATGCTCACCTGAAATGAATGCCGGGACAAACAACCTATGTTTATATACTAAAGTATCTCACAAAAGTGAGCACACCCCTAACAATTTTGTAAATATTTTATTATATCTTTTCATGCGACAACACAGTAGTGAGTGTACAGCTTGTATAACAGTGTAAATTTGCTGTCCCCTCAACAGCCATTAATGTCAAACCTCTGACAACAAAAGTGAGTACACCCCTAAGTGAAGATGTCCAAATTGGGCCCAATTAGCCATTTTCTCTCCCTGGTGTCATGTGACTCGGTGTTACAAGGTCTCGGGTGTGAATGGGGAGCAGGTGTGTTAAATTTGGTGTTATCACTCTCACTCTCTCACACTGGTCACTGGAAGTTCAACATGGCACCTCATGGCAAATAACTCTTTGCGAATCTGAAAAAAAAAAGAATTGTTGCTCTACATAAAGATGACCTAGGCTTTAAAAAGATTGCCAAGACCCTAAAACTGAGCTGCAGCATGGGGGCCAAGACCATACAGTGGTTTAATAGGACAGGTTCCACTCAGAATAGGCCTGCCCATGTTTGACCAAAGAAGTTGAGTGCACATGCTCAGTGCCATATCCAGAGGTTGTCTTTAAGAAATAGACATATGAGTGCTGCCAGCATTGCTGCAGAGGTTGAAGGGGTGGGGGGTCAGCCTGTCAGTGCTCAGACCATACATTGCACTCTGCATCAAATTTGTCTGCATGGCTGTCGTCCCGGAGGGAAGCCTCTTCTAAAGATGATGCACAAGAAAGCCCGCAGTTGGCTGAAGACAAGCAGACTAAGGACATGGATTACTGGAACTATGTCCTGTGGTCTGGTGAGACCAAGATAAACTTATTTGGTTCAGATGGTGTCAAGCGTGTGTGGCGGCAACCAGATGAGGAGAACAAAGACAAGTATGTGGGAGTGTCATGGTCTGGGGCTGCATGAGTGCTGCCGGCACTGGGAAGCTACAGTTCATTGAGGGAACCATGAATGCCAACATGTACTGTGACATACTGAAGCAGAGTATGATCCCCTCCCTCGGCCGCAGGGCAGTATTTCAACATGATAACGACCCCAAATACACCTCCAAGATGACCACTGCCTTGCTAAAGAAGCTGAGGGTAAAGGTGATGGACTGTCCAAACTTGTCTCCAGACCTAAACCCTATTGACCATCTGTGGGACATCCTCAAACGGAAGGCATACGAGCGCAAGGTCTCTAACATCCACCAGCTCCGTGATGTCGCCATGGAGGAGTGGAAGAGGACTCCAGTGGCAACCTGTGAAGCTCTGGTGAACTCCATGCCCAAGTAGGTTAAGGTAGTGCTGGAAAATAATGGTGGTCACACAAAATATTGATACTTTGGGCCCAATTTGGACATTTTCACTTAGGGGTGTACTCACTTTTGTTGCCAGCGGTTTAGACATTAATGGCTGTGTGTTGAGTTATTTTGATGGGGCGGCAAATTTACACTGTCATACAAGCTGTACACTCACTAGTTTACATTGTAGCAAAGTGCAATTTCTTCAGATTTGAAATAACATTTACACAAATATGAGGGGTGTATTCGCTTTTGTGAAATACTGTATATGGTGTTTGTCCTGGCATTCATGTTTTTTTGGATCACTGCTAAAAGTATTAATTTTACTGTCCATATTCTTAGAGGTGCCTTTTATTTCCCATTTGTGTATATACAACCTCATTGAACCTGTGAGCATTGGATGAAGGTAACTTTGGAAGTTGTGGCATATTTACCTAGGGTCACTGGTTGCAGTGATAATTAGTTGCTCCGCCAAATAGGAATATTAACTATGGACAGCTAGACAATCTTGGAACTGTTCCAATTTTAATTTTAATAATTTGTAAGGTGTGTTAAATCAAGTCTTGTTCCCAAAGTTGTCAACCTAAAAGTAAGCAAAGCAAAATCCAAACATAGTAAATGTATGTTCATACTCAAGGTTGACATGACATGGGACATGGTCAGTTTCTCAATTAGAAATCACAAGTTTCAGATCTTGAAAACATGCACTCCTGCATATGCTAGGCATGTAAATCAAATGTTGCAACCAAAGATGGGAGAATATGGATTTTTTTAGCTGGTTTTCTCGTGGATATTTAATTTGAAAAAGAAAATGTAAACTACTACAAGAATACATTGGGTAACATTCCCAGGTACATTCTATGAGAAGTGATCTTTTTTTTATCTGGCATCTATACTTGGACAAGTTAACCACTTTCAGACCGGACCATTTTGCTGGTAAATGACCAGAGGTCTTTTTACACTTTGGCACTGCGCTGCTTTAACTGGTAATTGCGCGGTCATGCAATGTTGTACCCAAACAAAATTTGCGTCCTTTTCTTCCCACAAATAGAGCTTTCTTTTGATGGTATTTGATTGCCTCTGCGATTTTTATTTTTTGCGATATAAACGTAAAAAGACCGCAAATTTTGAAAAAAAATGATATTTTCTACTTTTTGTTATTAGAAAAATCCAATAAACTCAATTTTAGTCATACATTTAGGACAAAATGTATTCAGCCACATGTCTTTGGTAAAAAAAAAGTCAATAATTGTATATTTATTGGTTTGCGCAAAAGTTGTCACATCTACAAACTAAGGTACGTTTTCTGGAATTTACGCAGCTTTTAGTTTACGACTGCCTATCTCATTTCTTGAGGTGCTAAAATGACAGGGCAGTACAAAACCCCCCCAAATGACCCCATTTTGGAAAGTAGACCCCCTAAGGAAATTGATAAGAGGCATGTTGAGCCCATTGAATATTTTATTTTTTTGCCTCAAGCGATTGAATAATGACAAAAAAAAATTTTTTTTTTTTTTTTTACACAAAGTTGTCACTAAATGATATATTGCTCACACATGCTATGGGCGTATGTGAAATGACACCCCAAAATAAATTCTGCTGCTTCTCCTGAGTACGGGGATACCACATATGTGGGACTTTTTGGGAGCCTAGCCGCGTACAGGGCCCCGAAAACCAAGCACCGCCTTCAGGCTTTCTAAGGGCGTAAATTTTTGATTTCACGCCTCACTACCTATTACAGTTTTGAAGGCCATAAAATGCCAAGATGGCACAAAACCCCCACAAATGACCCCATTTTAGAAAGTAGACACCCCAAGCTATTTGCTGAGAGGCATGTTGAGTCCATGGAATATTTTATATTTTGCCACAAGTTGCGGGAAAATTACAAACTTTTTTTTTTTTTTTTTTTTTTTCACAAAGTTGTCACTAAATGATATATTGCTCATGCATGCCATGGGCATATGTGAAATGACACCCCAAAATAAATTCTGCTGCTTCTCCTGAGTACGGGGATACCACATATGTGGGACTTTTTGGGAGCCTAGCCGCGTACGGGGCCCCGAAAACCAAGCACCGCCTTCAGGCTTTCTAAGGGCGTAATTTTTTGAGTTCACTTCTCACTACCTATTACAGTTTTGAAGGCCATAAAATGCCAAGATGGCACAAAACCCCCACAAATGACCCCATTTTAGAAAGTAGACACCCCAAGCTATTTGCTGAGAGGCATGTTGAGTCCATGGAATATTTTATATTTTGCCACAAGTTGCGGGAAAATTACAAACTTTTTTTTTTTTTCACAAAGTTGTCACTAAATGATATATTGCTCACGCATGCCATGGGCATATGTGAAATGACACCCCAAAATAAATTCTGCTGCTTCTCCTGAGTACGGGGATACCACATATGTGGGACTTTTTGGGAGCCTAGCCGCGTACGGGGCCCCAAAAACCAAGCACCGCCTTCAGGCTTTCTAAGGGCGTTACAGTTTTGAAGGCCATAAAATGCCAAGATGGCACAAACCCCCCCCCCCAAATGACCCCATTTTAGAAAGTAGACACCCCTAAATTTAGGGGTACACTAGTGAGACTAGGTAATAAATGGCGGGTGCCCTGAAACTATAAAAAAATAACTAACCAACCAGCGTCACCTGTAACAGTTATATGGTGATCACTGGTGAAAGGGTTAACTAGGGGGCAATCAGGGGGCTTTATGCGGTAGTATATGGGGGTCCCTGGCGCTATAAAAAGCTGCGGCGAACCTAAATACCTACCTGCCTAACTAGCGTCACCTGTGACACTAATACAGCGATCAGAAAAACGATCGCTTATTAGGCTGGGTTCACACTGGAGCGATGCGGGAACGCCACGAATGCGCGGCGGGTTCCCGCATCGCATGCCTCCCGGCGGCAGTTCACACTGCCCTATGCGAACTGCTGGGAGTGTCAGTGAAATGTTAATGACACCCCCAGATCAGTTCGCATATCGCAGTGCGATCTGCAAACTTGGATCGCATGGTGTGAACACCCATGCGATCCGATTCTGCTGCGGACCAAAAAAAGGGTCCCGTGCGAGTTTGCGGCGGGTGCGGCGGGTGCGACACGAATTCAGCCATACTATCTGTATAGCTGAACTCGAATCGCACAGAGATCGGATGTGATTTGCACTGCAGTGCGGTGCGAATCACATCCGTTCTCATAAACCGCTGCAATGTGAACCCAGCCTTAGTGACACTGGCGACGGGGGGTGATCACGGGGTTAAACCTTTATTGGGGGGGTTAGGGGGGTACCTTAGAACTAAAGGGGGCTAACCCTAACTGCCCTAACAGTTATTAGTCACAAATGACACCTGCCGGGTGATCAGGGGGTTAAACCTTTATTAGGTAATAAATGGCGGGTGCCCTGAAACTATAAAAAAATAACTAACCAACCAGCGTCACCTGTAACAGTTATATGGTGATCACTGGTGAAAGGGTTAACTAGGGGGCAATCAGGGGGCTTTATGCGGTAGTATATGGGGGTCCCTAGCGCTATAAAAAGCTGCGGCGAACCTAAATACCTACCTGCCTAACTAGCGTCACCTGTGACACTAATACGGCGATCAGAAAAATGATCGCTTATTAGGCTGGGTTCACACTGGAGCGATGCGGAAACGCCGCGAATCCGCGGCGGGTTCCCGCATCGCATGCCTCCCGGCGGCAGTTCACACTGCCCTATGCGAACTGCTGGGAGTGTCAGTGAAATGTTACTGACACCCCCAGATCAGTTCGCATATCGCAGTGCGATCTGCAAACTCGGATCGCATGGTGTGAACACCCATGCGATCCGATTCTGCTGCGGGCCAAAAAAAGGGTCCCGTGCGAATTTGCGGCGGGTGCGGCGGGTGTGGCGGGTGCGGCGGGTGCGGCGAATGGCTGAACTCGAATCGCACAGAGATCGGATGTGATTTGCACTGCAGTGCGGTGCGAATCACATTCGTTCTCATAAACCGCTGCAATGTGAACCCAGCCTTAGTGACACTGGCGACGGGGGGTGATCACGGGGTTAAACCTTTATTGGGGGGGTTAGGGGGGTACATTAGAACTAAAGGGGGCTAACCCTAACTGCCCTAACAGTTATTACAGTCACAAATGACACCAATGCAAAAAAAAAAAAAAAAAAAAAAAAAATGACATTGGTGTCACTGTGACTGGGGGGCAGGGGTAATTGGGGGGTTGATCGGGGGGTAAAGGGGGGGTGTGAGTGTGCCTGGCATGTTCTACTGTGTGTGGGATGTGTTGGTGCAACTCACTGATCCGCTCTCCTCCGTGTCGGAACGAAAAATACCGACACGGAGGAGAGAATACATCACTTCCTCTCCTGTGTTTACATTACAGGAGAGGAAGTGATGTCACCGGGGATTTCCATTCGTCGGGAGCGATCGCGAGGGGGTGGCCATGAATGAATGGCCGTCCCCTCGTCCGGGATCGCTCCCGAACGAAAACCGACCGCCGCAGGCACCGGGCGGGGGCCCGATCGGGCCCCCGACCCGCGGGAGGCAAATCACGTACATGTACGTGCTTATGCCTGCCCGTGCCATTCTGCCGACGTACATCGGCGTGCGGCGGTCGGCAAGTGGTTAAATAAATTATTACAACCTAGGCCAGTAATTCTTAGCACCTCCCACTGCTGGTGAAGACTGAGGCTACTGTAATATTGGTTGGATAAGCCTCTGCAGGTTATACACTCCAAGGATACTGCATGATGTTAGGCAGATATGCCAAAATAGGGGGCTGCTATTGCTGGCCTCCCTCTGAAATGCAAGTCGTCTAGCTGTGGATGCATTTACCACTTTTTGAGTTCCAGGAAATCAAGTGCAAGAAAAGTAATATTCCTTATCTCTATGCTTGTTCCAAGTCATAACTCAGAAGACAAAGAAACCATTGCATCACCACTGAAATCCAGGCAACTAACATAAAGAAATATTGAGGGAAGGAACAAGGGTATAAAAGATGTAGCTGGTTATTCAACTTTATTTCAAAAATGTAATTAAAATCATAGCATCTAGGCTGGTAAACAGACTAACTGCACAGCCGCTGACATGTTTCACACCGAACACGGTGCTTAGTCATAGCTGACTAAGCACCGTGTTCGGTGTGAAACATGTCAGCGGCTGTGCAGTTAGTCTGTTTACCAGCCTAGATGCTATGATTTTAATTACATTTTTGAAATAAAGTTGAATAATTCGGAGTGCGGCTATCCAGCTACATCTTTTCTACTTCAGTTCCTGTTGCAAACAGAGCCAGCACCCTGTGGGATTGTGGAGACAGCTGTTTTGGGAGAAGTCATTACCTTAGAGCGGTAATTCTTTGTATTTATATCAGGAAGGAACAAGGGTAAAGGGGGCTTTACATGAGAGTCAGTCATAAACAATAAATATACACATATGATAGTCATTTTATTACATGATAAAAAAATACAGTGCACAATATATAAACATGATGGAATTAGGTAAAAACACTTAATTGAGTCATATTGACTAATCAAGCACCAAACTTAATAACAGCAAGACAATCCAAAAGATAGTATCTAAGCATCCTATAACTCTACTTGTTTCGTGGCTTGATCTCCACTTCTTCAGAAGTAGATGCAGAAAAGAAAATCAAGACTTAAAGCGGAGGTCCACCCTAAAATGGACCTTCCGCTCATCAGAATCCTCCCCCCCTCCGGCGCCACAATTGGCACCTTTCAGGGGGGAGGGGGGTGCAGTTACCTGGATAATCCAGGTAACTGCCCCCATTCCGGGATAGCTCTCTGCGGAAAGGGGCGTAGATTACGCCCCTTTCAGCAAGTGCCTGCCCCCTTCCGCAAGTGCCCCGCTGCCTGCTGGGAAACACACAGATCCCAGAGGCAGCGGGGACCGTCCTTATTGCGCAGCGCAACTCGCGCATGCGCAGTAGGGAACCGGGAAATGAAGCCGAAAGGCTCCATTTCCTGATTCCCATACCCAAGATGGCGGCGGCAGCACCCGAGTGACGATCTACAGATCGGCTTCGGGTGCCGACATCGCCGGGCGCGC
The DNA here is from genome assembly GCF_037356315.1 of Lithobates pipiens. Taxonomy (NCBI): domain Eukaryota; kingdom Metazoa; phylum Chordata; class Amphibia; order Anura; family Ranidae; genus Lithobates; species Lithobates pipiens. The sequence goes on from NW_027507903.1 coordinate 157,500,900, forward strand.
TGGACAGGTAAGTGTCACTATTTTAAAAGTCAGCAGCTGTAGTATTTGTAGCTGCTGGCTTTTAAAAAAAAATAAAAAATGCGGAGTCCCGGTGGACTCCCGCTTTAATATGAAAAAAATGTAATGATTCAAAAATAATTCATATATATTGCAGGAAGGATATTAGAGGAGTAAAGAGTAAATACCCCAATACTTACATACCAGCTCAATAAGAAAAAGAGATTCTGACAATCATGTGCTTGAGGGGAACATCAGATAGTGTCCGCCATGGGGACTGAGTTGGCGAAAACCCAGGAGGCTCCCAAAGGGAGGGCTGAACAGCGGACCAAGGATCCCCATCCAGAAGTGTTCCTATAGAATGGGTGGGAGATATCATAATAACCATAAAAATATTGAATAATATATACCACAGGTCTAACTGTAGCCATGGAAGATAACCGGGGGGAGGTATAGGAGTATAACCCTGAACCCAGGAACAAAACCCATACAGAAAAGAGAAAATAGGGGTGATCCCACAGATCTTACACCCAAATTCATTGTTGGAGGGGTGATAAAACAAGTCCACCATTGAGAAGGAAGGGGATGTATGTGTCAGAAACCATGAATCAGACTGAGACAGAAGTACAGTTAAATCACACTTGTTTAATAATAATAATAAAAAAGGTAAACAGAGCAAACGTAGTCAAAACATATCCAGAGTTCACGAACCGGAAAGGATAGTCAGACAAGCCAAAATGCCAGGGAGCCAGAGATGAGCGTAGTAGAACAGCAAGCAACATCTGGAGCCAGAAGGATTGTCAGCCTGGACTGGACGGCTTAAATAGGCAGGACTGAGGAGCAGGATATCATCAACAGGTGAGTTACTGTGGAGAGATAGGAGCTGGCAATTAGCCAACAGCTGAGCAGACAGCTTTGAGAAGGAAAGGCTGAGCCTAGTCCTGACAGTACCCCCTCCTCAATGACTCCTCCCCCTTGGAGGACCACCAGGCTTGAGGGGAAAACTTCTATGGAAATCACAGAGGAGGACATGGGCATGTACGCCTGAGGATGAGATCCAAGAGTGTTCCTCCGGACCATACCCTTTCCAATGCACCAGGTACTGCATGCGCCCACAGAACCTACGGGAATCAACAATGGACTGTACTTCATACTTGTCAGGGCTGGCTCAGCCCTTCCTTCTCTGAGCTGGCCGCTCAGCTGTCGGCTAATTGCCAGCTCTAATCTCTCTCCACAGTTACCCAGCTGTTCCTGATCCTGCTCATCTGACCTGCCTACTTAAAGCTGTCCAGCTCACTTCATCTCTGCCTTCGCCTTGTTCCTCTACTTGGATCCCTGAATTCTGGCCTGGCTGATTACCCGATCTGGTTACTGAACTCTGGCTTGGCTGATTACCCGATCTGGTTACTGAACTCTGGCTTGGCTGACTAACCAATCTGGTTACTGGACTCTGGCTATGCTTTGACTACACTTACACTATTTACCTTTTTATTTTTATTACATAGTTACATAGTTACATAGTTAGCCAGGTTGAAAAAAGACACAAGTCCATCCAGTTCAACCTTAAAAACAAATAAATAAAATAAAAAATAATCGTACAATCCAGATACCCAATTTTATGCCCACAATTGATCCAGAGGAAGGCGAAAAAAAAACCCAGCAGAGCATGCTCCAATTTACTACAGCAGGGGAAAAAAAATTCCTTCCTGATCCCCCCAATAGGCGATCGGATTTTCCCTGGATCAACTTTACCTATGTTAGTACCTAGTTATATTATGTACCATCAGGAAAGTATCCAAGCCTTTCTTAAAGCAATCTACTGAACTGGCCAGAACCACCTCTGGTGGGAGTCTATTCCACATTTTCACTGCTCTAACTGTGAAGAAACCTTTCCGTACTTGAAGCTGAAATCTCTTTTCCTCTAGACGTAAAGAGTGCCCCCGTGTCCTCTGGGTTGACCGTACAGAGAACAACTCAACACCAAGTTCACTATATGGACCCCTAATATATTTGAACATGTTAATCATATCCCCCCTTAATCTCCTCTTCTCAAGAGTGAATAAATTTAGTTCCTCTAATCTCTCCTCATAGCTGAGTTCCTCCATGCCTCTTATCAGTTTGGTTGCCCTTCTCTGCACTTTCTCCAGTTCCCCGATATCCTTTTTGAGAACTGGTGCCCAAAACTGAACGGCATATTCCAGGTGAGGTCTTACTAATGATTTGAACAGGGGAAAAATGATATCTCTTTCTCTGGAGTCCATACCTCTCTTAATACAAGAAAGGACTTTGCTCGCTTTGCAAACAGCAGCTTGGCATTGCATGTTGTTATTGAGCTTATGGTCTACCAAAACCCCCAGATCCTTCTCCACTATGGATTCCCCCAGTTTTACTCCCCCTAGCATGTATGATGCATGCATATTCTTAGGCCCCAAGTGCATAACTTTACATTTATCAACATTAAACCTCATCTGCCACATAGTCGCCCAATTAGACAGTGTATTGAGGTCGGCTTGTAAATTGGAGACATCCTGTAAAGACGTTATTCCACTGCATATCTTGGTGTCATCTGCAAAGACAGAAATATTACTTTTGATGCCAGACCCAATGTCATTTATAAAGATGTTAAAAAGTAAGGGTCCCAACACTGAACCTTGGGGTACACCACTGATAACCTTAGACCATTCAGAGTAAGAGTCATTAACCACGACTCTTTGAATTCTGTCTTCTAGCCAATTTTCTATCCATTTACAAACTGATATTTCCAAACCTGTAGACTTTACCTTACACATGAGCCGTGTGTGCGGAACTGTATCGAATGCTTTTGCAAAATCCAAGTATACCACGTCCACCGCCACCCCTCTGTCCAAGGTTTTACTTACCTCCTCATAAAAAGAAATCAGATTTGTCTGACAACTTCTGTCTTTCATGAATCCATGCTGTCTGTTGCTTAAAGTGTTATTGTTCAGCAAGAACTCGTCGATGTGGTCTTTTATTAAACGCTCCAGTATCTTCCCAGCTATAGAAGTTAAGCTAACAGGTCTATAGTTACTTGGTAAAGACTTTGATCCCTTTTTAAATATAGGCACCACGTTCGCCCTGCGCCAATCCAGTGGGACTATTCCCGTCATTAATGAGTCCCTAAAAATTAGATACAATGGCTCTGAAATTACAGAGCTCAATTCTTTTAGGATCCGTGGGTGGATGCCATCAGGTCCAGGTGCTTTATCCACCTTTATTCTGTCTAAGTATTTCTGGACCATATCCCTTTTGAGCCATTGTGGATCATTTGGGGCTGTGTCACTACCACCCCCATTATGGACATGAGCTCCCCCATGCTCTTTTGTGTACACAGAGCTGAAGAAAGTGTTAAATAAATTAGCCTTCTCTTTGTCCCCAGTCACCAACTCTAGATTGTTTTGTAAAGGGCCTACATGCTCAGACTTGACCTTTTTACTATTAATATATTTGAAGAATTTTTTGGGGTTTGTCCTACTATCTTTTGCAATCTGTCGTTCGTTTTGAATTTTTGCATCCTTGATTTCCTTTTTACATATACTGTTAATTTCTTTGTAACATTTAAATGACACTAGTGATCCTTCATTTTTATATTTTTTAAAAGCTCTTCTCTTACAGTTTATAGCTTTTTTAACTTTGGCCGTGAGCCACATAGGTTTTGTTTTTAGCCTTTTAAACTTATTGCCCATGGGAATATACTTTGCAGTGAGGTCCCCAACAGTCTTTTTGAAGAATTCCCATTTCTGTTCTGTGCCCATTGAAGCGAATATTCTCTCCCAGTCTAAGTCCTGGAGAGTAGCCCTCATCCTTGGAAAATTAGCTCTCTTGAAGTTAAGTGTTTTTATCTTACCCGTATGTATTTCTTGTTTAGCGCTAACATCAAAGGAAATCATGTTATGATCACTGCTACCCAGGTGTTCCTTTATCTGGACATTAGTAATAAGCTCTGCATGGTTTGAGATTACCAGGTCCAACAGAGCTTCATTCCTAGTTGGGGCCTCAATAAACTGGACCATAAAATTGTCCTGTAATAGGTTTATCATTTTTTGCCCTTTAACTGTCCCAGCAGTGCCATTACTCCAGTCAATTTCTGGGTAGTTAAAATCCCCCATTATTATCACTGTCCCAGCCCTTGCAGCCCTTTCCATCTGTGCAAGGAGCTGAGTCTCCACCTCCTCATTCACATTGGGTGGTCTATAACAAACTCCAACGATTAACTTTGAACTACCCCCATCTAAATGCAGTTCCACCCATAATGCTTCGGACTCATCACACTCTCCATCCACCAGGTCCTCTTTCACACTTGCTTTGAGATCACTTCTCACATAGAGACAGACCCCGCCACCTTTCCTTTTTACCCTGTCTCTCCGAAAGAGTGCATAGCCAGGAATATTAATAGCCCAGTCATGTGAGGATTGAAGCCAAGTTTCAGCAATACCGATTACATCATAGCTCTCCTGATGCACCACAGCTTCCAACTCACCTATTTTGCTTGGCAGACTTCTGGCATTGGTGAATAAACACTTTAATGCATTATTACATTTTGCTCTGGTGTTTTTCATATTATTTTTAGTAGTACAAATTGCACTATAGTTTTCAATGGCTGTTTGCAACATGGGAAATTTCTTGACACCTGCCATATCCCACCCCCCATCTATCCCCATTCCACCCTCCATTAATGTCTGACCCCTAACTGACCTGTCTGCCCATTAATAAACAAGTGTGATTTTACTGTACTTGTCTCGATCTTGTTCATAGTTTCTGGCAATACTCCATGGTTCTCAACCTGTACAGGGTGAGGATGAGGAACAGAGGTGGTAAAGCGGTTGCAGACCAAAGCTTTTAATAAGCAGACATGAAATGCATTTGAGATACACATATTAGAAGGAAGGTCCAATGCATAAGCCACTGGGTTAATCCTGCGAAGAATACAAAAAGTCCCAATAAACCAAGGGGCGAACTTCAGAGAGGGAAAACGAAGTCTGAGGTTGTGAGATGACAGCCAAACCCTGTCTCCAACCTGGTAGGAAGACGCAGGCAGGCGTCTGCAGTCAGCATGGAGTCTGTACCTATCATTAGCATGTCGCAAAGCCTCCTGGACTTATGCCCAAGTGGAACGAAGACCACAGAGATGCTTCTCTAATGCAGGAATACACTGCAGAACAAATGAGTCAGGCAACATGGAAGGTTGGAAACCATAGTTTGCCATAAATGGGGACAATCAGGAAGCAGGATTCAAGGCACTATTGTGAGCAAACTCTGCCCACAGTAAGAGGTCTGACCAGTTGTTATGATGGCCATAAATATAGCAATGTAGAAATTGCTCCAAGGACTGATTGGCTCGTTCTGCAGCCCCATTAGACTGCGGGTGATATGCAGAGGAGAAAGCAAGCTGAATTCCCAACTGTGCACAAAAGGCTCGCCAGAACCGGGACACAAACTGATTATCCCTGTCTGAGACAATCACCTTGGGTAGCCCATGTATGCGAAAGATCTCCTGAGCAAAAATGGAAGCCAGTTCCTTACAAGTGGGCAACTTCTTAAGTGGAATACAATGGGGCATTTTCGAGAACCGGTCAACCACCATAAGGATGACTGTGTTGCCCTGGGAGTTGGGTAACTCAACAATGAAATCCATAGACAGGTGGGTCCAGGTCCTCACTCTATTGGGTATGGGTTGTAGGAGGCCCACTGGATGGTGCAGTGGACCCTTATTTTGAGCACACACGGAAAAGGCAGCTACAAAGGCGGTTACATCAGCACATAGACTAGGCCACCAGAATTGGGGATTGGCCTAAAAGAGTTGATTCTTTCCAGAGTGGCCAGCGGCCTTGGGAGAATGATAAGTCTGATAAGTCGGCAGTATGGAGACTCTCTGGGACAAAAGAGCGGTCACAACATTTCTCAAGAGGAGCATGGACATGAGCAGCAAGAATTTTGTCACCCAAAGGAAAAGTTAGACTGGTGCAAACCGTAGCCAGAATACGATCAGGAGGAATCACAGGAACCGGAACCGACTCTATCTTGGAAGTGGAGGAAAATGGTCATGACTAAGCGTCAGCCCTTACATTCTTAGTACCGGGTAGGAATGAGACAATGTAATTGAATCTAGAAAAAAAAGAGCCCATCGCGCCCTTCTGGGAGAAAGGCATTTAGCCTCAGACAAGAATGAGAAATTCTTATGGTCAGTAATTCCGTGTACACACGACCGGACTTTCTGGCAGACAATGTCCGACGGTCTTCCCGGCGGACTTTTCATCGGCGTTTCGACAGACTTTCCGAACAAACGGACTTGGCCACACACAATCACACCAAAGTCCGATGGATTTGAAAGTGATGACGTATGACCGGACTAGAATAAGGAAGTTCATAGCCAGTAGCCAATAGCTGCCCTAGCGTCGGTTTTTGTCCATCAGACTAGCATACAAACTGATTTTTCGACCAGACTCGAGTCCGCCAGAAAGATTTGAACATGTTCTAAATCTAAAGTCAGTCTGATTTTTAGACAGCAAAGGTCCGATGAAGCCCAACATGATCGAATTGTCCAGCGGATTCGTTCCGTCGGACCGTTGCTGTTGAAAAGTCCAGTCGTGTGTACACAGCATAAGAATGAGAACCGGCACAGTCGTACCTTTGAGGAGATGTCTCCATTCTTTCAGGGCTAAAATGATCGCTAACAGCTCTCTGTCCCCAATCTTGTAATTGCACTCCATAGGTGACAATTTCTTGGAAAAGTAGCCACAAGGATGCATAGTGATCTGAGGTAGGACATTGAGACAGAAGGGCACCAACTCCAGTCTCAGAAGCATCTACCTCAAGGATAAAAGGTAACGTAGGATCAGGATGTGCCAACACAGGAGCAGAAACAAAGGCAGCCTTGAGACTCTCAAAGGCCTTAATGGACTCCAAATCTGTGGGTTACCATCCTTTCTGGTCATATCAGTCAGGGGCTTGACCAGAGATGAGAAGTTACAAATAAACTTCTGATAATAGTTGGCAAAGATCAGGAAGCACTGCAAAGGACGTAAACCCATGGGTTGGGGCCACTGTAGGACTGCTGAAAATTTCTCTGGGTCCATCGAAAAACCAGCAGTGGAAATGACATAACCCAGGAATTTAACCTGTTCATGATGGAATTCGCACTTCTCCAATTTACAATATATATTGTTCTCTCTTCGTTTCTGAAGCACACGACAGACATCTGTGTGGTGGCTCCCCAGAGACCTGGAAAATATGAGGATATCGTCGAGATAAACCAACACACATAACAGCAACAAATCTCAGAGGACATCGTTAATAAATTCCTGGAAAACTGCCGGGGCATTACAAAGGCCAAAAGGCATTACCAGGTACTCATAATGGTCTGTTCTGGTATTAAACACAGTTTTACACTTGTTGCCCTCCTTAATGCTCGCGAGATTGTATGCCCCTCTCATATCAAGCTTTGTGAAAACTGTCACTCCCTTGAAGCGGTCAAATAACTCCATAATCAATGGAATCGGTTAGGCATTCTTAATCATTAAAGTATTGAGATCACTATAATCAATACAAGGTCTCAGTTTACTTCTTCTTCACAAAGAAGACACTAGCAGGAGATGAGGATTTGTGGATGAAACCTTGAGAAGGTGCATCTGCAACATACTCCTCCATGGCCTTATCCTCCAAGACCGACAAAAGATAAACCTGGCCATGAAGGGGTATGGCACCGGGTTGAAGGTCCCCTATAAGGACCCCTATAATCAATACAAGGTCTAAGTATACCTCTAATTCACAAAGAAGAAACCAGCACCAGCAGGAGATGAGGATTTGTGGATGAAACCTTGAGAAAGTGCATCTGCAATATACTCCTCCATGGCCTTATGCTTCAAGACCGACAAAGGGTAAACCCGGCCGTGAAGGGGTATGGCGCTGGGTTGAAGGTCAATTGCGCAATAATACAATTGGTGTGGAGGCAAACTACTGGCTTGACCTTTGTCAAAGACATTGCTAAAATCATGGTACTCCTCTGGCAGGGAGGAGAGTGGAGAGGTACACAGGATCTTGGCTACCTTCTGGAAGCATGTCTCACTGCATTGTGTGACATGCAGTGAGACCATGATAGGACCTCAAGGTTCGGGCATTCCCTGGACGGGTAAGACAAGACTTCAAAAAGTGACCTGCCTGGCCACAATAAAGGCACAATCTCTCCCTCCTCCTAAGGCCGCGTACACACGCGCGGACTGTTTGCCCAACCTTGTTCGTCAAACAGTTTCGGCAAACAGTCCGCTCAAAATTTGCATGAGCGGACTTGCCCACACACGAGCGGACTGTTTCAGCGAACTGTTTGCCAAACAGTCCGCTCAACTTTTGAAATGAACGGACTCGCCCACGTAAGGCGGAGGCAAATCCGCCCATTTCGAGCGCGTGTACAGGTAGGCGGGGCCCGCGAAGGAGACGTCGCGGGCTCCGCCGCCTGGAATGGGCTTAAAGGGGAACCCCAACGCCGAAAAAAATCGGCGTGGGGGGTTCCCCCAAAGTCCACACCAGACCCTTGTCCGAGCACGCTACCCGGCCGGCCAGGAAAGGGGGGCGAGCGAGCGCGCCCCCCTCCTGAGCCGTACCAGGCCGCGTGCCCTCAACATGGGGGATGCCTTGGGGAAGGGGGGGCCGCGCGGCCCCCCACCCCAAAGCACCTTGTCCCCATGTTGATGAGGACAAGGGCCTCTTCCCGACAACCCTGGCCGTTGGTTGTCGGGGTCTGCGGGCGGGGGGCTTATCGGAATCCGGCGGTGGCCCGGTCTTCTATCGCCGCTGTCGTCGCCGCCGCCGCCGCCTTCCGTTCTTGTTCTTCTTCTTGTTCTTCTTCTTGTTCTTCTCCTGGAGATGTTGACTCGACGAGCTCTCCGGCCGGAATGCCAGGGACACGCTCCGCTGCCACTTATATAGTGACAATGGGACGGTGTCACATGGTATATGTCACATGGGTTGGTCACATGGTGACCCCGCCCCCTTACGATGTCATAGTCCCCATGTGACATCAACCCATGTGACCAACCCATGTGACATATACCATGTGACACCGCCCCATTGTCACTATATAAGTGACCGCACAGCGCGGCTCTGGCATTCCGGCCGGAGAGAGCGACGTGTCAACATCTCCTGGAGAAGAAGAACAAGAAGAAGAAGAAGAACGGAAGGCGGCGACGGCGACAGCGGCGACAGAAGACCGGGCCACCGCCTGTAAAAGAGCTACAAGAAGGCGCGGTGGCCCGGCAGAAGAACCGAAGGCGGCGACAGAAGAACGGAAGGCAGCGGCGACAGAAGACCGGGCCACCGCCTGCAAAAGAGCTACAAGAAGGCGCGGTGGCCCGGCAGAAGAACCGAAGAGGGGGACAAGACCCCCGAAGTCGGGAGAAGAGGCCGGCGGCGGGGAGGAAGAAAGCCGGACTCCTCCGCTAGTAAAAGAGCTACACACAGATAGCGGAGGAGTCCGGCGAGAAGACCCCCGAAGACGGAAGACCCCCGGAGCTGTGCAATAAAATATTTTTTCCCTGTGTTGTGTTTTTTTTTGTACTTTATTTCACAGGTGAATGGGTAGGGGTACATTGTACCCCATACTCATTCACATAGGGTGGGGGGCCGGTATCCGGGGGCCCCCTTCTTAAAGGGGGCTCCCGGATTCCGATAAGCCCCCCGCCCGCAGACCCCGACAACCAACGGCCAGGGTTGTCGGGAAGAGGCCCTTGTCCTCATCAACATGGGGACAAGGTGCTTTGGGGTGGGGGGGCCGCGCGGCCCCCCCTTCCCCAAGGCACCCCCCATGTTGAGGGCACGCGGCCTGGTACGGCTCAGGAGGGGGGCGCGCTCGCTCGCCCCCCTTTCCTGGCCGGCCGGGTAGCGTGCTCGGACAAGGGTCTGGTGTGGACTTTGGGGGAACCCCCACGCCGATTTTTTTCGGCGTTGGGGTTCCCCTTTAAGCCCATTCCAGGCGGCGGAGCCCGCGACGTCTCCTTCGCGGGCCCCGCCTACCTGTACACGCGCTCGAAATGGGCGGGATTTCCGAGCGGGAACAGTTTGCTCATTTCGAAAGTAGCCTACACACGGGCGGACTGTTCGCTCAAACACAGTTTCAGCGGACAGTTTTTCGGAATTTCCGAAAGACTTTGTCCGTCCAACTGTCCGCTGAAACTGTCCGCTGAAAGCCCACACACGGGCGGACTGTCCGCCCAAACACTGTTCAGCGGACAAGGTTGGGCGAACAGTCCGCCCGTGTGTACGCGGCCTAAGGGTTCTCTCATCTGCAGAGAAATGATGTAGAGAGATGAGATGTAGATACTTACGTATTTTCAGCCTGCTCTGGTCCATTCATGTGATGTGGCTCTCTGGTGTCAGTCAGGTGGCTGCAGGGGAGTGGAGGGACCACCAACAATTGATGAGCCATCTGAGCCAATGGGTGACATCACTGCTTCCAGACATTCCCAAACATTGTTAAGCGGTCTTGCCTTTTCCTTGCAGCCACCGCTGACTGACACAGGGAATCACATAGCCAGACCAAAGTGGGCTGAATATAGATAATACAGGTATAGTCAGCATAGTTGTTAGGAGAGGGGAGGGAGCATTTTTAAGACTTGTTAAATTTAGCCTGGCATTCTAATTAACTGCTACAGGATGGCACCTCTGTGCCAGATCACATATATATACATGATCCGACTCTTCCAGGTAGGGGGCTCGCTTGTGTAATCACAGCAGGAGCCGAGCTGCAGGGACTGCGGACCCGATTTTTTGCCAGCACCCACCCATTCATCACGTGGAGAGGCAGAATAAATGCCCATGTAAAAAAGGCAGATCACCATTTTGACAGGAGGAAAGAGGCGACATCCCCTAGTAAAAGCACCTTCCACAGTGTAGTAAAACACTGGCTAGGCACACAGTTAACTCTTTGATCGCCCCTGATGTTAACTCCTTCCCAGCCAGTGTCATTAGTACAGTGGCAGTGCATATTTTGTAGCACTAATCACTCTATTAGTGTGTGTCACTGGTCCCCAAAATGTACCAAAAGTGTCAGTTAGTGTCAGAATGTCCACCACAATATTGCAGTCCTGCTATAAGTCGCTGATCGCCAACATTACTAGCAAGAAAAGTATAACAAATATAAAAATAAATATCCCATAGTTTGTAGACGCTTGTATTAACTTTTCCACAAACCAATTAATATACGCTTATTGTTTTCTTTCAAAATTGACGGTATTTTTCTGTTTATAGCACAAAAACTAAAAAACGCAGAGGTGATAAAATACCACCAAAAGAAAGCTCTATTTGTTGGGAAAAAGATATCAATTTTATTTGGGTACAGCGTTGCATGACTGCACAATTGTCAGCCCTTGTACACACGGTTCGGACATTCTGACAACCAAATCCGTTGGATTTTGTCCGACGGATTTTGTCCGAAACTGTTGCATACACACGGTCGGACAAAGTTGTCGGAAAATCCGATTGTACATAACGTGATGACGTTATTTTGTTACGACGGGACTACGTTCAGGCTAGTAGCCAATAGCTTTGGTCTAGGAATTTGATCTGAGCATGCGTGGCACTTTGTCTGTCGGTGTAGGCTACACATGATCGGAGTATATCCGATCGGAGCATGTTGACGGAAAATTTTATTGACAAGTTCGAAAACTTGGTCCGTCGGATATTCTGACGGAAACAGTCCGATGGAGACCACACACAGTCGGATTATCTGACAAAACGATCCGATAGGACACATTCCGTCGGAATGCCATATCTCAAAAAATGGCCTGGTCATGAAGGGAGGTAAATCTTCCAAGGTCAAATGGTTAAAGAGTATGTATAGCCAATTTTTTATTTTTTTTTGCAGTTTTGAATAAAGTAGGAAATAGAGTAGGAAAAATATTTTTTGTCTGTGTGCCTGATAGATAGATTCACCCTCTCTAAGTCTCTGTTCACATCTGAGCGAACCAAATCGTGGGCAGATTCGAAATTCAGAAAGTTCTTTTGGGTCGGCAAGTGTCCCGTGATCCTGTTTGCGTGATTCTACTGTTGGGCGAAAAATAGCGGCAAAATCATGCTGTGATCGGGGTGCCATTTGAAGTGATGGCAATCGCACGATTCCACCCATGATTCAGATCACTTAGATGTGAACAGAGCCTAATTGTCCTGGTGACTCTGGTCACCAACACAGAAAATTTTAGAAAATCCAGCATTTTACAGCTATTCCCAGAACTAGAAATGAGGGGACATCCTCCAGTTGATATGTTTTAGTGACAACTGTCTAGGATTGAATTGAACTAACTTTGTAGAGATTTCCTTTCTCCTCTCTTGCTTTTATGTCATTTGGAAAGAAAGTGTAGGAAAATCTCCTAAATTGAGTATAGAAAGAAAGAATTATCACACAAGAGTTTTATCCCTTAAAGATAAATTCCAGGTATCAATATTTTATTGGACTACTGTAACTGTGTATATACCATATCTGCCCGATGCCCCTGGAAGCTGAAAATCACTGAAATAGACACTGCTATTCCAGTGATCTCCATTTGCTTCTGGGTTCTGTGTTGAATGGCCAGGCTGACAGATGCATTCTGAACATAGGAGGTCACCGCTCTACCTTTTTGCCTCCTCCAATTAGAGAACGATTTGCATCTGTTTAGGAAATGTAAAGCATTTTCTACATGGTGCCTGTGCTGAACCGATCACCTCCTGTGTTCAGAATGCATCAACCTGGTCATCAACCTGGTCATCAACCTGGTCATTCAGAATGAGACGCGGGAAGCAAGTGGAGATGACTGGACTAGCAATGTCTTCTTCAGTGATTTCCGGTTCCAAGGGCATTGGCCAGGTATGGTATTTAGATCGTTACAAGCTGGAGAAATTATGAAATTATGATGTAGAAATCATCCAAACCTGGAATTGCTCTTTAACTTGCCTGTCCAAAACTTTTGGTTATTTAGACAAACATACACACTCACACAATTTTTTTTTATAAAGCTCTATCTAAACATTTATCATGATTGTATGAAAAACAAATGTTGTAGCAGCATGTTTAGAACTTCCTTCTAGGAGATGAAAACCACAACCCTGTCTGTTGCATTATGTATAACATTTTGAAAATCTGGGGTGCAATGAGAAATCACAGCTTGTTTCAGCAATTAGAGGCATTTGCTTATTTTCTTCAAGGAGATGAGTTTTTTTTTTTATTGCTTTCATTTCCTGGACAAGGAGATCTTTGAGGAATTCCAGACATATAACAGACAGTTATCTCACTTTGCTTGAATGCTTCTTTTATAAGTTTTATAAGTCATGTCTTCTCTTTATTCTAAATGTGAATGAACTGGTCACTCAGCACATGTTCACACTAAAAGAAACTGTAAATGCACAACAGGCATTGAAAAATATGCTAACCACGGTAATACATTTTACCGCTCAGATATAATTAGGAGTATGGTCTGTTAAATGTCTGAAATAAATAAAAAAGAATACAGAAAAGCTGACTGCATTTCTAAAATTGGTTGTAAATTTTTTTGTTACTTTACAAATGTTCATACTTTTTGTTAAAACCTAATTAAAAAATATTGCAATTAAAAAGAAAACAGACGTATAAAAAAACTATTATTTTGTCCATACCTTTTTTTTTTTTTTTAGAATAAAGATTTATTCATTTTGAGTACATACAGAAAATAGGTACATAAGCGCACACAAAGACAATAGCATATTGGCATGGTTCAGTAAAAACAAAAATTGGCATAGTAAGTAAAAAAAATTTGATCAAATTTTGCCAGTGCAATGAGTGTATTACCCAAATCCTGTACGGTGCAACATGTGGAATGTCGTAGAAGACTTATTAGAGTGGACCTGTCACGCTTATGATCGCTAATCATCATCACAAAGACATCTCAAGAAGTTTGTGTGGTTCTGGGATAAAGGAGAAGAGAAACAGGATAGAAAAGCACACAGTGTGAACAGTAGCCAAACCAGTTGATGAAGACAAAGGGGGATTGTTTCCTTAGTATCTTTTATTTTATTTAAAATTTAAACTTTATACAGTACTGCCCTGGTTTCCAAAAACACTAAGAACATTACTTACAGTATATTTGTACAGTATTTTCATCACTAAGGCCGCGTACACACGCGGGGACTGTTCGCCCAACTTTGTCCGTCAAACAGTTTCAGCAAACAGTCCGCTCAAAATTAGCATGGACGGACATGGCCACACACGACGAACGAACAGTTTGCTGAAACCGTGCGCGATGACGTGTACAGCACGTACGACGGGACTAGAAAACGACGTCCTATACACTGCAATGCAAACTTCGGCGTGTAAATCCTTTCTGAGCATGCGCGGAACTTAGTTTGACGAACAAGCCTACACACGAGGGGACTGTTCGCTGAAACAAAGTTTCAGCGGACAGTTTTTCGGAATTTCCGAAAAACCTTGTTCAGCGGACTGTTTGCTGAAACTGTCCGCTGAAAGCCCACACACGAGCGGACTGTCCGCCGAAACACTGTTCAGCGGACAAAGTTGGGCGAACAGTCCCCGCGTGTGTACGCGGCCTAAGACTTACCTGTTTGCTGTCCCTCCAAATCACCCCACTGATCATACTTCTTTAGGTTTTTTTTGTCTCGGTTTTATGAAGACTCATGAGCCCCTATCAGTTCCCTGCTGAGCTGGAAGCACCCCAAGGGGCAAAACTAGTCAGATTTCTTCAGATGAGGTAAGCTGAGGTCCAGTGCTATTTGAACATTTATTTCATGCTTAAAAAAAGTTAAAAATGGCTGGTCTACCCTAAAAAATCATTATACACACCTCCGAGACTCAAAAGAAACAACATTTATTTGTTAGGAATATGGTATTTTCATGAACTTTTGACTTATTCATACACAGTGAGCACCTTGTTTTACATGGTTCAAATTTGTATTTGTTTAAATTTACATTCAGATCTGTATAAATTTGTATTACTTTAACCACTTTATCTTTAATTATCATTAACATTATCATTATCATTAACCACTTTAGTTCTTTATTCATTAACAACTTTAGCTTTATGAATCAGAACAATTTTTATATTTTCCCTTCGATGATAATTTTGATATTAATTTAGATAATGAGTAATATATACAATGTTTTTGGGGACAAAGTATACTTTCTTTTAGCAATATTGTCTCACAAAAATGATCTTTATTTTCTCGAAAAATCAAAAATAAAATTAAAAAAATGATTTGTTTCTATTTTGCCCAGTGTTAGTTTTTAAAAAAAAAAGCAGTTCTGCTGTATATAGAAAGTATATGTTTTATTCTAACTTGTCTCCTTTTAAATTATGCAAAAGTTATGTTTCTGGCATATGGCATGGCAAATTTATTTATAAATTTTATTTATAAAATGCTTTTTATGCAATGCTGAAAAAAATGACAAACAAAACTAATAATGTAAAAGAATAGAAATAAAAAAAAATCAGCACATAAATAACATCTGAGGGGTGAAGGGGAGTGTGGAATTCATAATTGCTGATTAAGGTCAGCTAAGAATTAAGATAATGGATTCAATATTATGCTTTAGCTTTACCCCAAGATTCCCCCAAGATTCAGAGCATTATTTTACTTTACCAATGATCTTGCAATGCTTTGTGTATGCAATCTTGACCATAGAGACTGGGAATAAATTGGCCACAATGATTTGTTTGTTTGAAAGCCCTTTAATACTGTTTTTTTGTTAGATTATTGTATTGTGTCTGTACAGTTACCAAAGTAAGGTCAGACGTGTAGGCATAATTTGATTCCCCTAGGAATCTTCCATCACATTTCTAAATATGGTCACCTCAAACAACTGTTCATGTTTAGGCCTATGGAAATGTCATAGGCTGTATACACCTCTGGTGCCAACTAATAAAAACAAAACAAAAAAACAATAGTGATTGCAAAAGGGTGACTTACCTGTCTAATCACTATTTCCATTCAGAAGCTGAGCTTAGCTGGTTGCATCTGCAGCTAGCTCACAAACATTACATCCTTCCCCAACTTAGCAGTTTATTGTCTACATTCACCTTTTATGAGTCATTTGATGTGTGCTCTTTTTCTTGCATAGTTAAGAAAACACAATTAGAAAAGTAAGACATAGACTAATTCAAACTAATTTAATTAGACAGAAAATGAACGCCAAGTGTTCTTAATTTGAGGGTCAGTGGAAAGGGCTTTGCTGAAGAGTCTTTATCCTCCTGACTTGGATTAATAATGAGATTAGTGTACAGCATACATGACCTATTTTCTACACTGCTTTATTCTGTAACATGCCAAGCCAAATGTGCCAAGGTTTACAAATCGAGTAAGGCTTGTTAACTGTAAATAACAAGTCTTAACTAACAAGTATTAGTCTGTAATTAATAAGTCAAAATAATTAATACATAATACTTATGTATTAATTATTTTGTAAAAATCATATAAATAAAGGACTAAGATTGCAACTTCAAGTGAATTTATATTAAAGCGGAGTTCCGCTGATTTTTTTTTCTTTAAAAGTCAGCAGCTACAAATACTGCAGCTGCTGACTCTTAAAATAAGGACACTTACTTGTCCAGGGCACCCGCAATATCGGCACCCGAAATCGATCTGTCCCTCGGCTCTCGGGTGCTGTCGCCGCCATCTTCGGTAAGGGAATTAGGAAGTGAAGCCTTGCCACTTCACTTCCTAGTTCCCCGCTGCGCATGTGCGCCTCACACTGCGCGTTCCCACTGGTCTCTGGTATCTCCTGGGACACATGTGTCCCCCAAAAGACAGTGGGGGGACGGGAAGTGGTGTAGATACCCGCGGGTGGTATCTATGCCCGGATGTGGGAGCAAAATACCTGTATTAGAGACGTTTTTGCTCCCCCCTGAAAGGTGCCAAATGTGACACCGGAGGAGGGGAGGATTCCGAAAAGCGTTTTTGTGTGGAACTCTGCTTTAAGAAGTCACATTGTCTTTATTGTTGATATGTAACTCTATAACATGGTAACAACTATTTTTTTTTTTAAATACTGTTACTGTTGTTCATAATTTTGCCACCATAGCCTGCAATAATCTTTTAGGAAAAAAAGACAAAATAGGTTTGAAGATATGGATATGCCTTGCAGGCCTACAAGACCTGTCTCCTATAGCTACAATTAGATTATCATGATAAACTTGGTAGAGCTATGCATAGTAGTTATTAGTAGTAGTAGTATTAAACACACTGTGTAGCCTTGAAATTGTAATTCATTTATTCCTAAGAAAATTTATTTGAGGACATGGAAACTTAGGCTGACTATAGATGGCCAGTCATCACCATGAGCAAATGATGAACAGTGGGATATTTTTCAGTCTCTCCTTACATATCTACCTTCTGGTTTCTCCTTTCCCATTCAGCTACCAGACTGAATGTAGTATAAGCATTCTGAGAGTCTTTTCTGCAAAGAAATGTGGTCAAGGTACATGAAGACTTTCAAAAACATTCGACTTTGTCCTGTTTCTAAAAGCTGTCAGGTGTCTATGATAGTGAGGCCTTGTAGATCGCCAACTCAGGGTTTTCCAGGGCACAGAATCTAACCTCAGCCTGCTTCATCACTAGGACCCCTGATAGTGGGGATAGACTTGCAGCCATCTGGAACCAGGTTGCAGCCCCCTGGTACACCCAGCTGAGGTGACCACTAGTGTGTGCAGAGTACATCGGCAAGAGGCAGAAGGAAATCCAGGAAAGAAGCCTAGGGAAGGGTGGGTGGCAGGGAAACATAGACAGTAAATGAAGCCAAGGTCAGTACATGGGAAGTCAGACACATAGTGCACGTAATAGTAGGGAACAGGAGCTCAGACAACTGTGAAGTTGCTCAGGTAATGCGGGCTGTACTGAGCACAAGTATATATAGGGAAGCAAACTGGAAGGTGGGCCAAGAAGTGATGGAAGGAAAGGAAATCTAAACCCACAGAATAGTAGACAATGTCCATAGGTGAGCGCAGAAGCCAAACAACACATTTGATAGGAATCAGAGAACTAGGTGAAGCACTGCAGCAACGGGGTAAGAATTTCATAGGCAGGAAAACTGCAAGCTTGGTCATAACAAAAGCTTCAGTGCTTGTTCACACCACAAAAATGCACTCCAAATCTGTTCCGGATGTGTTTATACATGTGTGGTTTTAACGCATTTTTAGCATGTGCCAGTGCGTTTTTGATGCATTTCCAAATGCATTCAAGATGCTTTTTTCTTCTTTTTTCCTTTTTATTTTTCCACTGTACTAGGGTCCAGTGCATTTTTTTATGCGTTCCAGTGCATTCGTGTGAGTTATTGATGCTTTTTACCTCATTCCAGTACAGTCCAGTGCAGGAAAAATGCAGCATGTTCTCCTTTTGTCTGGAACTGGAAAGCCCTGGAACTGACCGTACTGGTGTGAACTATGCCATTGGAAACTATATGACCTACTTTCCATGCGTTTCTGATAAACAAAAAAAAACGCACTGGACTGCATGTGTTGTGAACATACGGTTTTATGTGTATTCTGTGTAGAGTTTTCTGAATCTATATTATTCTGTCATTTAAAAATTCTCTAGGTTGTAACATGAAAGAATTCTTCTATATAATAACATACGTCTGATTTGTCTAGATGTTTTGTAGGGCAGCATTTACAGTGCATCCGGAAAGTATTCACAGCCCTTCACTTTTCCACATTTTGTTATGTTACAGCCTTATTCAAAAATGGATTCAATTCATTATTTTCCTCAAAATTCTACAAACAATACTCCATAATGACAATGTGAAAGAAGTTTGTTCTTAAACTTTGCAAATTAATTAAAAAAACAAACAACAAAAAAAAACATGTACATAATTATTCACAGCCTTTGCCATGACACTCAAAATTAAGCTCAAGTGCTTCCCGTTTCCACCGATCATCCTTGAGATGTTTATACAACTTGATCGGAGTCGCCCTGTGGTAAATTCAGTTGATTTGGAAAAGCACACACCTGTCTATATAAGGTCCCACAGTTAACAGTACATGTCAGAGCACAAACTCATGCGCTCTTTGGAATGCCCGCTCCATCTGTAACAAACTAACATCTGTACATGACCTCTTCATCTCTCATAGCTTCAACATACTTGCCATAACTGAAACCTGGCTTCAAAATTTGGACTCAGCTTCTCCTGCTGCCCTCTCCCATGGTGGTCTCCATTGGACTCACTCCCCCAGACCCAATGGACAGAAAGGAGGTGGAGTTGGATTCCTTCTATCCCCACAATACACCTTCCAAGTCCTTCCCATCCCTCCCTCCCTTTCCCTCTCTTCTTTCGAGATGCACTGTATTCGCCTGTTTTCTCCTATTTCTCTGAGGATTGCAGCAATTCATCGGCCTCCTGGACCAGTGTCGCGCTTTCTTGATGACTTTGCTGCCTGGCTACCCTATTTTCTCTCCTCTGAAATACCCACCATCATTCTTGGTGACTTTAACATTCCTATCAACGTTAACAACCCAACAACAGCTAAACTTCTTGACTTAACCTCATCTTTTGACCTAACCCAATGGACACATACTTCCACTCACTCTAATGGTAATACCCTTGACCTTGTATTCTACCATCTCTGCAACCCTAGCAACCTCACAAACACCCCCTTTCCTCTCTCTGATCACAACCTCATTAGTTTCACTGTATCTTTGTCTACAACCACCCATCCTTCCAAGCAGCAAACTATCACTTGTAGAAACCTTCGCCACCTTAAGCCTTCTCTTCTCTATTCTGCTACTGATCACCTATATGATATAATCTCTCCCCTGTCCTGTCCTGACCTTGCCATCTCTGTCTACAACAGTTCACTCTCTTCATCACTAGATGCACTTGCTCCTCTAACCACACGCAGAATCAGGCCCCGACCATTACAACCCTGGCAAACTGACAACACTAGAAATCTCAAGAGACATTGCCGTGCTCTTGAACGGCTGTGGCGTAAAACCAAATGTCTCCAAGACTTCACCATATATAAATCTGCCCTTCTAAAATACAATTCCTGCCTCCATGCTGCCAAACAAGACTACTTTGTATCTCTTATTAATACTTTGTCATCCAATCCTCGTCGGCTCTTCTCAACTTTTAACTCTCTGCTTCGTCCCCCACCCCCTCTACCCACCAACTCACTCACTGCCCAAGAGATTGCCAATCACTTCAAAGACAAGATTGATGCAATTCGCGAGGACACCTCCGCTGTGCGTACATCTTCCCCACCCAACATACCTGGCCCAATAGCACATTCAACACTCTCCTCTTTTGAATTGGCTACTACTGAAGAGGTTGCAAAACTTTTCTCAGATGCTCACCTAACCAATTGTCCCTTGGACCCTGTTCCCTCACAACTATTAAGGTCACCCTCTAATTCTATCCTATGCTCCCTCACTCACATCTACAATCTCTCCCTCTCAAGTGGCACCTTCCCCTCCCCTCTAAAACATGTGCAGATCACCCCCATACTTAAAAAACCCTCTCTGGACCCCACCAACCTGAACAACTTAAGACCTATCTCATTGCTCCCATTCACCTCTAAACTTCTAGAACGCTTAGTCTACAACCGCCTTAGCTCCTACCTCAGTGAAAATAACCTTCTTGACCCATTACAGTCTGGCTTTCGCTCTCAGCACTCCACGGAAACTGCCTTACTAAAACTCACTAACGATCTACTAACTGCTAAAACCAACAGCCAGTACTCCATACTCCTACTACTTGACCTCTCTGCTGCCTTTGATACTGTTGACCACCCGCTCCTCCTCAATAAACTACATTCCCTTGGCCTCCGAGATTCTGCACTTTCCTGGTTCTCTGCCTATCTATCACAGCGCTCCTTCAGTGTCACCTACAACTCTGTATTCTCCTCTCCATTGCCCCCTTCTGTGGGGGTCCCCCAAGGCTCTGTTCTTGGACCCCTTCTCTTCTCTATTTATACCTCCTCCCTTGGTCACCTGATAACCGCCCATGGCTTCCAATACCACTTATACGCCAATGACACCCAAATCTGTCTACTCCTCACCTCACTCCTTCAGTCTCCTCTCGCATTACTAACCTGCTAACTGACATATCAGCATGGATGTCACACCATTTCCTTAAACTAAACCTCTCTAAAACTGAGCTATTAATAATCCCCCCTGCACATGCCCCCCTCCATGACTTTTCCATCAAAATCAACAATGCAACCATCAGGCCCTCCCCTCACGCCAGGGTACTAGGTGTAACCCTAGACTCTGACTTGTCATTTCAGCCCCAAGTCCAATCGTTGTCAAAAGTTTGTAGATTTCACCGCCATAACATCTCTAAAATTCGCCCCTTTTTAACAAATGAAACTACCAAGATCCTCATTCACTCCCTTGTTATATCTCGCCTTGACTATTGCAACTCCCTTCTCATTGGCCTGCCTCTCCATAGGCTATCTCCTCTTTAGTCTATCATGAATGCTGCTGCCAGACTTATCCACCTTACCAACCGCTCAGTGTCTGCCCACCCTCTCCTCCAATCCCTACACTGGCTCCCAATCACCCAGCGAATTAAATTCAAAATACTAACAACCACATACAAAGCCATTCACAACTCTGCTCCGAGCTACATCACCAATCTTGTCTCCAAATATCACCCAAACCGTCCCCTCCGTTCTTCTCAAGACCTCCTACTCTCAAGCTCTCTCGTCTCCTCCTCCCACACTCGTCTCCAGGATTTCTCCAGAGCCTCTCCAATCCTCTGGAACTCGCTACATCTACCGGTCCGGCTATCCCCTACTCTTGCTACCTTCAGGCGATCCCTGAAAACTCATCTATTCAGGGAAGCCTATCACGTCTCAAACTAATCTCCTACCACTTCCATCAACTCATTCCCAACAGTTATAACCTTCTGTACCACCTGCCCCACCCTTTTAGATTGTAAGCTCTTCTGAGCAGGGCCCTCTTAATCCTCTTGTATTTAATTGTATTGTAACTGTATTGTCTCCCTTTTATATTGTAAAGCGCTGCGTAAATTGCTGGCGCTATATAAATCCTGAAGAATAATAATAATATATAAGGTCCCACAGTTAACAGTACATGTCAGAGCACAAACCAAGCCATAAAGTCCAAGGACTTGTCTACAGACCTCCGAGACAGGATGGTATCTAATTTTCTGCAGCATTGAAGGTCCCAATGAGCACAGTGACCTCCATCATCATGGAAAGAATAGAAGAAGTTTGGAACCACCAGGACTCTTCCTAGAATGGAGCATCCAGCCAAACTGAGCAATTGGTGGAAAATAGCCTTAGTCAAGGAGATGACCAAGAATCCGATGGTCACTGTGACAGAGCTCCAGTTTTTCTCTGTGGTGAGATGAGAACCTTGCAGAAGAACAACCAGCTCTGCAGCACTACACCAATCAGGTCTGTATGGTAGAGGGGCCAGGCGAAAGCCTGGCTGGAGTTTGCCAAAAGGCATCTCAGATCATGAGAAACAAAATTCTCTTTTATGATGAAACAAAGATTGAACTCTTTGGCCTGGATGTCAAGCATCATGTCTGGAGGAAACTAGGCACCACTCATCACCTGGTCAATACCATCCCTAAAATGAAGCGTGGGGGTGGCAGCATCATGCTGTGGGGATGTTTTTCAGTGGCAGGAACTGGGATACTACTCAGAATCAAGGGAAAGATGGATGCAGCAATGTACAGAGACATCATTGATGAATACCTAATTACACAGCCAAGATATGAAAGGAGTGACTACAGGACAACTCTGTGAGTGGCCCAGCCAGATCCCAGACTTGACCCCGATTGAGCATCTGAAAATGGCTGTGAACCGATGCTCTTCATCCAACCTGATGGAGCTTGAGAGGTCCTACAAAAAAGAATAGGTGTGCCAAGCTTGTAGCATCATACTCATATAATTGAGACTGTAATTGGTGCCAAAGGTGCTTCAACAAAGTATTGAGCAAGGGCTGTGAATATTTATGTACAGTATCTCACAAAAGTGAATACACCCCTCACATTTTTGTAAATATTTTATTATATCTTTTCATGTGACAACACTTAATAAATTAAACTTTGCTACAATATACAGTAGTGAGTGTACAGCTTGTATAACAGTGTAAATTTGCTGTCACCTCAAACTAACTCAACACACAGCCATTAATGTCTAAACCGCTGGCAACAAAAGTGAGTACATTCTTAAGTCAAAATGTCCAAATTGGACCCAATTAGCCATTTTCCCTCCACCGGTGTCATGTGACTCATTAGTGTTACAAGGTCTCAGGTGTGAATGGGGAGCAGGCAGGGCACTGTCGGAGGGCCCCAGGCCACTAGGGGGCCCCTTCAGGGTTGCCAGCCTCAGTAAAACCAGGAACAGAATCTAAAAATCTGTGTTTTTTTTACATCTGTCTCTGAAATGTCCCTTACCAACATCCTTTTGGTCTAAAAATCCCAAGATTATAGCTGCCTCACCTCTCCAGTACCTTCTCAGCCAATAGAAACATGTCTGTGTATACTGTGTGTACATGTATGTGTGATTGTATACTGTGTGTGTGTATACTGTGTGGCTCCATAATCTTTGATTGCCTGGGGGCCCCATAATCTCCTATTGCCCAGGGGCCCGATGAGTTGTCAGTCCGCCCCTGGGAGCAGGTGTGTTAAATTTGGCATTATCGCTCTCACTCTCTCATACTGGTCACTGGAAGTTCAACATGGCTCCTTATGGCAAAGAACTCTCTGAGGATTTGAAAAAAAGAATTGTTGCTCTACATAAAGATGACCTAGGCTATAAGAAGATTGCCAAGACCCTGAAACTGAGCTGCAGCAACCTAGTTACTCTATTTCAACATGTTAAAATCAATCTGTGCTTTGCCCATGTAGGGAAAAGCAATAAGCTCCCTTCAGGGCCCCTTTCCCCAGCAGCAAATACTTACCTTTCCTTTTCTCCTCTGCCAGCCTGCTCAACCTTGCATGGGCAAAGAACAAGACTGAGTTAACAAACCATGCACTTAAACTGTATGTGTGAGCAAATTTAGTATAAACATGTACAATTCTACATAACATGCACATTTCATGAGATGGAAATGTTCTGTAGTTAATAAGGGAGAATTCGGACAAGGCTGACCAAACTGTTTGGGATTTCAACATGGGCAATGTTGTCGGCTCACTACAGGAAATAAGGAGCACATTTGTTTTCTGGTCGGTTTACTAGGTATTAGGGATGAGCTTCGTGTTCGAGTCGAACGCATGTTCGACTCGAACATCGGTCGTTCGTGCGTTCGCCGAATTCCGAACGTTTGGGCCGTTCGCGGCAAAATTCGTGTGGCCCACAATGCACTGCGATGGCGCAATGCATTGCTGTCTCACGATTGGCCAAGCATGCACTGTGACCCCGCATGCTTGGCCAATTGCAGCGCCAGTAGCGAGGAGAGCAATGGTTGGCCACAGGCATCCTGCCTGTGGCCAATCATAGCTCAGACTGTGTAGTGCACGCCCCACACTATATAAAGCTGCCTTTCAGGCGGCCTCGTGTAGTGTTTGTTAGCATCTGAAGCAGTGGGTGTTCTGTGTACCTTCAACACAGTTACACACCAATCGTTTTTGGCTGATTTACTATTTTGCTCTTGTGTAGTGGTTACTGTCTGTGCCCTGACCGCAGTATACACCACTATATTCACCTCACCTATATAGCTAGTGATCTAGCTTTAATAATAGAGCTTGCAGTCAGTAGTGTTAGTGCGTGCTGTCTGCGTGCTCTGTACCCAGTACATACCACTATATACACCTACAAAGCTGTTCTCTATTTGAGCCCGATTGTCATTTGCTGGAGTTATTGGAAGTTGTGTGTGCCTCCAGCACAGCACAGTATACATCTGTATATACCCCTTTAACTCTGCTGTTTTCTGGTTATTGTCTGCGTGCCCTGACCGCAGTATACACCGTGATATTCACCTCACCTATATAGCTAGTGGTCCATCTTTAACAATAGAGCTTGCAGTCAGCAGTGTCACTCAGGAGATAGTGCGTGCTGTGTGCCTGCTCTGTACCCAGTACATACCGCTATTATCCACCTACATAGCTGTTCTCTATTTGGGCCCGATTGACATCTGCTGGAGTTATTGGAAGTTGTGTGTGCTTCCAGCACAGCACAGTATACATCTGTATATACCCCTTTAACTCTGCTGTTTTCTTGTTATTGTCTGCGTGCCCTGACCGCAGTATACACCGTGATATTCACCTCACCTATATAGCTAGTGGTCCATCTTTAACAATAGAGCTTGCAGTCAGTAGTGTCACTCAGGAGATAGTGCGTGCTGTGTGCCTGCTCTGTACCCAGTACATACCGCTATTATCCACCTACATAGCTGTTCTCTATTTGGGCCCGATTGACATCTGCTGGAGTTATTGGAAGTTGTGTGTGCTTCCAGCACAGCACAGTATACATCTGTATATACCCCTTTAACTCTGCTGTTTTCTTGTTATTGTCTGCGTGCCCTGACCGCAGTATACACCGTGATATTCACCTCACCTATATAGCTAGTGGTCCATCTTTAACAATAGAGCTTGCAGTCAGTAGTGTCACTCAGGAGATAGTGCGTGCTGTGTGCCTGCTCTGTACCCAGTACATACCGCTATTATCCACCTACATAGCTGTTCTCTATTTGGGCCCGATTGGCATCTGCTGGAGTTATTGGAAGTTGTGTGTGCTTCCAGCACAGCACAGTATACATCTGTATATACCCCTTTAACTCTGCTGTTTTCTGGTTATTGTCTGCGTGCCCTGACCGCAGTATACACCGTGATATTCACCTCACCTATATAGCTAGTGGTCCATCTTTAACAATAGAGCTTGCAGTCAGTAGTGTCGCTCAGGAGATAGTGCGAGCTGTGTGCCTGCTCTGTACCCAGTACATACCGCTATTATCCACCTACATAGCTGTTCTCTATTTGGGCCCGATTGGCATCTGCTGGAGTTATTGGAAGTTGTGTGTGCTTCCAGCACAGCACAGTATACATCTGTATATACCCCTTTAACTCTGCTGTTCTATAAAAAAGGCATCTGCAGGAGTTAGTGGGTGTTGTGTGCCTCCAGCACAATATAAACTACCCAACTACTGTTTTACCCAACTCCCTTCAGGCCATTACCATGTCTGGAAGGCCAGCAAGGAGAGGCAGACAGGCGCGAGCCGATAAAAGAGGGCAAGCAGGCTCTGTGTCTAGAGACAACAGTGCTGGTCGTGGACGCGGTGCATTGTCATCAGCACGTGGCCATGGGACATGCTTGTCCTTCTTTTCTGCAGCTGGACATGTTGAACCGCAACATGCCAACGACTTGGTAGAGTGGATGACCAAGCCCTCTTCATCCTCCTCATCCTCTCTCACCCAGTCTCAGGGTAGTAGAAAAGCAGCTGCCAACACATCGTCGTCCCTCCTCTCAATGTCATCTTCAGTGACTCCTTCCCTAGACCCACCACGTCCTCCTGAGGAGTCTCCTGAACTCTTTGAGCACAGTGTTGGGTACATGCTCCAGGAGGATGCCCAGTGTTTGGTGGGCTCTGATGATGACACTCAGCTAGAGGAAGGCAGTAGCGTGAGCACAGAGAGAGGGGATGCTCAAGAAGGACAGCAATCTGGCAGTCATGTTCCACAAGCTGCAGCATACTGCCAGGTTTGCTACAGCGATGAAGAGGGAGGGGATGATGAGGGCACTGACTCCACGTGGGTGCCTGGAAGGAGGGAGGAGGAGGAGGAGGAGGAGGAGGAGGAGGCACATGTCCAACGAGGCAGGATGCCCTCCGGGGGCCAGCTTAGGGGCAGCACACCGACTGAATCACACCGCAGAGCTCCGCCTGCGCAGAGCGCTTCCTCTGCGCAGAGCGCTTCCTCTGCGCGTTATTCTAAAAGTTCTTTGGTGTGGGCCTTTTTTGAGACGAGTGCATCAGATCGCACCGCTGCTATTTGCAACATATGTCTCAAGCGTATCTCACGTGGCCAAAACATCAGCCGCTTGGGCACCACATGCTTGACCAGACATATGTTGACCTGCCATGCAGCTCGTTGGCAAGCATACCTCAAAGACCCACACCAAAGAACAAAGCGGACCTCTCCTTGCTCCTCATCAGCTGGCATCTCCAACCCCACTAGACCTTCAGTCCTCTCTGAAACCTGCTCTGAGAGGAATGAAGGTGTAGAATTAGGTGTGTCACAGCCAAGTGCTTCCGGGAACTCTGCTAGTGGTACATCCACGTCCGATTATAGCAGACAAATGTCCCTGCCCCAGCTGCTGGACCGGCGGAAGAAATTTACTCCCAGCCATCCACATGCCCAGCGGTTGAATGCTAGCTTGGCTAAATTGCTAGCACTTCAACTGCTGCCTTTTCAGTTGGTAGACTCGGCCCCCTTCCGTGAGTTTGTACAAAGTGCGGTTCCTCAGTGGCAGGTCCCCAAACGCCACTTTTTCTCACGGAAGGCAATTCCGGCTCTCTACCGGCATGTGGAAGGCAATGTCCTTGCCTCGCTGGACAGGGCGGTCAGCGGTAAGGTGCATATTACCGCTGACTCATGGTCCAGCAGGCATGGACAGGGACGTTACCTGTCTTTCACGGCCCATTGGGTCACTCTTCTGGCTGCTGGGAAGGATGCAGGACAAGGTGCAGTAGTATTGGAGGTTGTTCCGCCACCACGCCTCCAAAATGCTACTATTGGTTGTGACACACCTCTCTCCTCCACCCCCTCCTCTTCTTCTTCCTCCATGGCCTCTTCCAGTGCTCTGTCCTCAGAACCAGCGGTGCTCCGTAGGCGTTGCAGGGGCTACGCAAGTACGCAGGCAAAACAATGCCATGCCGTGCTTGCGCTGGTTTGTTTGGGGGACAGGAGCCACACTGGGGCGGATGTTTTGTCAGCTCTGCAGGGGCAGGCCGAGAGGTGGTTGACGCCACGCCAGCTTAAGCCAGGAATGGTGGTTTGCGACAATGGCACCAACCTCCTCTCCGCCCTCCGACAGGGACAACTGACCCATGTGCCCTGTGTAGCTCACGTCCTTAACCTGGTGGTGCAGCGGTTCTTGGGCAGGTACCCCTGCTTACAGGATGTCCTGAAACAGGCCAGGAGAGTCTGTGTGCATTTCCGCCAATCATTTAATGCCTGTGCTCGGCTGGCTGAGCTCCAAAAGGAGTTGAACCTGCCCAAGAACCGCCTTATATGTGACATGCCCACCAGATGGAACTCAACATTGGCCATGCTGCAGCGGCTGCACACGCAGCAGAGGGCCATCAATGAGTACCTGTGCGACTACGGCACCAGGACAGGGTCAGGAGAGCTTGGTTTTTTCTCACCACGCCAGTGGGGCATGATCAGGGATGCATGCACTGTCCTGTCACCGTTTGAGGAGGCCACAAGGATGGTGAGCAGTGACAGTGCATGCATCAGTGACACTATACCTCTTGTCCACCTCTTGGAGCATACGCTGCGTGGAATAATGGACAGGGCACTTGAGGCAGAACAGAGGCAGGAAGAGGAGGACTTCCTTGCCTCTCAAGGCCCCCTTTATCCAGACAGTGTTCCTGCTGTGCCACCCATCACACAGGAAGAGGGTGAGGAGGAGGAAGAGGAGGAGGAGGATGATTGTGTCAGCATGGAGGTGGAGGCTGGCACTCAGCATCAGCAGCAGCAGTCTTATAGGGATGATTTACAGTCCCAAGAAACACGTGGACTTGTACGTGGCTGGGAGGAGGTAGCTGCGGATCATGTTGTCCTTAGTGACCCAGAGGACTCCGGACCGAATGCCTCAGCTAACCTACGCTGCATGGCCTCCCTGATCCTGCAAAGCCTGCGGAAGGATCCTCGTATTCTTCGGATCAAGGAGAGGGACCATTACTGGCTGGCCACTCTCCTTGATCCACGGTACAAGGGTAAGGTTGCCGACCTTATCTTGCCATCGCAGAGGGAGCAGAGGATGAGACATCTCCGGGAGGCCTTGCAGAAAGCTCTGTGCAACGCGTTCCCAGAGACTGGGAGGTCACAAACTCCTGGTCCTGGACAACGTGTTGCTGAGGCATCAGCCAGAAGGAGCGGTGGAGAAGGTGGCCGTCTGACTGATGCTTTCAGACAATTTTTTAGTCCGCAGCCCCAAGGTATGATTGGTTCCAGCACCCATCACCAGCGTCTAATTTACATGGTGCAGGAATACCTAGGGGCAAGGTCAGACTTGGACACCTTTCCCACTGAAAATCCTCTGGCTTACTGGGTCTTGAGGATGGATCACTGGCCAGAGCTTGCACAGTATGCAATTGAGCTACTGGCCTGTCCTGCATCCAGCGTTCTTTCGGAACGCACCTTCAGTGCTGCTGGTGGCTTCGTTACCGATCACAGGGTGCGCCTGTCCACCGAATCAGTTGATCGACTGACCTTCATCAAGATGAATCAGTCTTGGATCACCCACAGCTACCAAGCACCTGAAGCTGATGTAACCGAATAATTTTTTTTGAAATACCACATCCCTTCAAGACTGCCTATGCTGATGCTGAGTGACTGTCCTGTTATGTTGATTGTCTATCCTCTTCCTCCTCCGCTGATATGTTGGAAGAACATTTTTGGTTCTGGGTGATGCCAGCAGCCCAATTTTTCTGCCCCTGTTTAACAGGGGCGTTTAAGTACAATTTTTGATGCAATGCTTTGCAGCAGGGCTAATTCCTGCAAAAAAACTAGAGTGTATGGCAGAGGTTGCAGTGTGATGGCACCAGTGCCTAAGGCCCAATTTTTCTGCCCCTGTTTAACAGGGGCGTTTAAGTACAATTTTTGATGCAATGCTTTGCAGCAGGGCTAATTCCTGCAATAAAACTAGAGTGTATGGCAGAGGTTGCAGTGTGATGGCACCAGTGCCTAAGGCCCAATTTTTCTGCCCCTGTTTAACAGGGGCGTTTAAGTACAATTTTTGATGCAATGCTTTGCAGCAGGGCTAATTCCTGCAATAAAACTAGAGTGTATGGCAGAGGTTGCAGTGTGATGGCACCAGTGCCTAAGGCCCAATTTTTCTGCCCCTGTTTAACAGGGGCGTTTAAGTACAATTTTTGATGCAATGCTTTGCAGCAGGGCTAATTCCTGCAATAAAACTAGAGTGTATGGCAGAGGTTGCAGTGTGATGGCACCAGTGCCTAAGGCCCAATTTTTCTGCCCCTGTTTAACAGGGGCGTTTAAGTACAATTTTTGATGCAATGCTTTGCAGCAGGGCTAATTCCTGCAATAAAACTAGAGTGTATGGCAGAGGTTGCAGTGTGATGGCACCAGTGCCTAAGGCCCAATTTTTCTGCCCCTGTTTAACAGGGGCGTTTAAGTAAAATTTTTGATGCAATGCTTTGCAGCAGGGCTAATTCCTGCAAAAAACACTAGAGTATATGGCAGAGGTTGCAGTGTGATGGCACCAGTGCCTAAGGCCCAATTTTTCTGCCCCTGTTTAACAGGGGCGTTTAAGTACAATTTTTGATGCAATGCTTTGCAGCAGGGCTAATTCCTGCAATAAAACTAGAGTGTATGGCAGAGGTTGCAGTGTGATGGCACCAGTGCCTAAGGCCCAATTTTTCTGCCCCTGTTTAACAGGGGCGTTTAAGTAAAATTTTTGATGCAATGCTTTGCAGCAGGGCTAATTCCTGCAATAAAACTATAGTGTATGGCAGAGGTTGCAGTGTGATGGCACCAGTGCCTAAGGCCCAATTTTTCTGCCCCTGTTTAACAGGGACATGTAATTACAATTCTTGATATAATATTTCACAGGAGGGCCCCTTCCTGTGCCCACCCAGAGTAACTGTGAGGACTTATAGTGTTGTGGCACCAGCACCACAACCACCAAAGGTCAATTTTTCTACCACTGTTCAACAATGGCATGTAATTACAATTCTTGATATAATCGTTCACAGCAGGGCGCTCCAGCGCCCACCAAGAGTCACTTTGAGGGCTTACAATGTTGTTGCAAAACCAACACCTTGTTCCGCCATTTCTGCAGAGCATATAGGGCAGGCCCCTACTTTCAAACATCCAACTTACAAACATCTCCTACTTGCAAACGGAAGGAGACAACAGCAAGTGAGATGAAAAAAGATGGACGACAAAACAAATTATACAGGGGTGATAACCCTTCCCTATGTTTTCCAAAAAGCTTAAAAATATTTTTTTTGACTGGAGCTACACTTTAAAAATGTACCAGTTGAAAATTACAAACAGATTCAACTTAACACAACAAACCTACACAGTCCCAGTCTTGTTTGCACCGCCTGTATACTGCTGTTCTGAGTATATAGGGCCTGGGGGCCACACGCATTTCCTTTTTTTAATATGGGTACAGGGTTCCCCTTAATATGCGTACAAGACCCAAATAGGCTGGTAATGGGCAGGGAGGGCTACCCATGCCATTTTTCTGAATGATTTTCAACCATATTGCAGGAACCAGATATAACATTAAAACCGCAAGCAGTTTTAAATGGTGTTATTTCCGCTTAATGTCATTTTGTGCAGGGACTGTTCTAAACACGGGAAACACGTGGCACTTCACAGGCATACTACAGACACCCACCAGGCACCATATTTAAAGGAATATTTCACTTTTTTTTTTTCACTTTAATCGTCATTAACCACTTTCAGACCGGACCATTTTGCTGGTAAATGACCAGAGGTCTTTTTACACTTTGGCACTGCGCTGCTTTAACTGGTAATTGCGCGGTCATGCAATGTTGTACCCAAACAAAATTTGCGTCCTTTTCTTCCCACAAATAGAGCTTTCTTTTGATGGTATTTGATTGCCTCTGCGATTTTTATTTTTTGCGATATAAACGTAAAAAGACCGCAAATTTTGAAAAAAAATGATATTTTCTACTTTTTGTTATTAGAAAAATCCAATAAACTCAATTTTAGTCATACATTTAGGCCAAAATGTATTCAGCCACATGTCTTTGGTAAAAAAAAAGTCAATAATTGTATATTTATTGGTTTGCGCAAAAGTTGTCACATCTACAAACTAAGGTACGTTTTCTGGAATTTACGCAGCTTTTAGTTTACGACTGCCTATCTCATTTCTTGAGGTGCTAAAATGACAGGGCAGTACAAAACCCCCCCAAATGACCCCATTTTGGAAAGTAGACCCCCTAAGGAAATTGATAAGAGGCATGTTGAGCCCATTGAATATTTTATTTTTTTGCCTCAAGCGATTGAATAATGACAAAAAAAAAATTTTTTTTTTTTTTTTACACAAAGTTGTCACTAAATGATATATTGCTCACACATGCTATGGGCGTATGTGAAATGACACCCCAAAATAAATTCTGCTGCTTCTCCTGAGTACGGGGATACCACATATGTGGGACTTTTTGGGAGCCTAGCCGCGTACAGGGCCCCGAAAACCAAGCACCGCCTTCAGGCTTTCTAAGGGCGTAAATTTTTGATTTCACGCCTCACTACCTATTACAGTTTTGAAGGCCATAAAATGCCAAGATGGCACAAAACCCCCACAAATGACCCCATTTTAGAAAGTAGACACCCCAAGCTATTTGCTGAGAGGCATGTTGAGTCCATGGAATATTTTATATTTTGCCACAAGTTGCGGGAAAATTACAAACTTTTTTTTTTTTTTTTTTTTTTTCACAAAGTTGTCACTAAATGATATATTGCTCATGCATGCCATGGGCATATGTGAAATGACACCCCAAAATAAATTCTGCTGCTTCTCCTGAGTACGGGGATACCACATATGTGGGACTTTTTGGGAGCCTAGCCGCGTACGGGGCCCCGAAAACCAAGCACCGCCTTCAGGCTTTCTAAGGGCGTAATTTTTTGAGTTCACTTCTCACTACCTATTACAGTTTTGAAGGCCATAAAATGCCAAGATGGCACAAAACCCCCACAAATGACCCCATTTTAGAAAGTAGACACCCCAAGCTATTTGCTGAGAGGCATGTTGAGTCCATGGAATATTTTATATTTTGCCACAAGTTGCGGGAAAATTACAAACTTTTTTTTTTTTTCACAAAGTTGTCACTAAATGATATATTGCTCACGCATGCCATGGGCATATGTGAAATGACACCCCAAAATAAATTCTGCTGCTTCTCCTGAGTACGGGGATACCACATATGTGGGACTTTTTGGGAGCCTAGCCGCGTACGGGGCCCCAAAAACCAAGCACCGCCTTCAGGCTTTCTAAGGGCGTTACAGTTTTGAAGGCCATAAAATGCCAAGATGGCACAAACCCCCCCCCCCAAATGACCCCATTTTAGAAAGTAGACACCCCTAAATTTAGGGGTACACTAGTGAGACTAGGTAATAAATGGCGGGTGCCCTGAAACTATAAAAAAATAACTAACCAACCAGCGTCACCTGTAACAGTTATATGGTGATCACTGGTGAAAGGGTTAACTAGGGGGCAATCAGGGGGCTTTATGCGGTAGTATATGGGGGTCCCTGGCGCTATAAAAAGCTGCGGCGAACCTAAATACCTACCTGCCTAACTAGCGTCACCTGTGACACTAATACAGCGATCAGAAAAACGATCGCTTATTAGGCTGGGTTCACACTGGAGCGATGCGGGAACGCCACGAATGCGCGGCGGGTTCCCGCATCGCATGCCTCCCGGCGGCAGTTCACACTGCCCTATGCGAACTGCTGGGAGTGTCAGTGAAATGTTAATGACACCCCCAGATCAGTTCGCATATCGCAGTGCGATCTGCAAACTTGGATCGCATGGTGTGAACACCCATGCGATCCGATTCTGCTGCGGACCAAAAAAAGGGTCCCGTGCGAGTTTGCGGCGGGTGCGGCGGGTGCGACACGAATTCAGCCATACTATCTGTATAGCTGAACTCGAATCGCACAGAGATCGGATGTGATTTGCACTGCAGTGCGGTGCGAATCACATCCGTTCTCATAAACCGCTGCAATGTGAACCCAGCCTTAGTGACACTGGCGACGGGGGGTGATCACGGGGTTAAACCTTTATTGGGGGGGTTAGGGGGGTACCTTAGAACTAAAGGGGGCTAACCCTAACTGCCCTAACAGTTATTAGTCACAAATGACACCTGCCGGGTGATCAGGGGGTTAAACCTTTATTAGGTAATAAATGGCGGGTGCCCTGAAACTATAAAAAAATAACTAACCAACCAGCGTCACCTGTAACAGTTATATGGTGATCACTGGTGAAAGGGTTAACTAGGGGGCAATCAGGGGGCTTTATGCGGTAGTATATGGGGGTCCCTAGCGCTATAAAAAGCTGCGGCGAACCTAAATACCTACCTGCCTAACTAGCGTCACCTGTGACACTAATACGGCGATCAGAAAAATGATCGCTTATTAGGCTGGGTTCACACTGGAGCGATGCGGAAACGCCGCGAATCCGCGGCGGGTTCCCGCATCGCATGCCTCCCGGCGGCAGTTCACACTGCCCTATGCGAACTGCTGGGAGTGTCAGTGAAATGTTACTGACACCCCCAGATCAGTTCGCATATCGCAGTGCGATCTGCAAACTCGGATCGCATGGTGTGAACACCCATGCGATCCGATTCTGCTGCGGGCCAAAAAAAGGGTCCCGTGCGAATTTGCGGCGGGTGCGGCGGGTGTGGCGGGTGCGGCGGGTGCGGCGAATGGCTGAACTCGAATCGCACAGAGATCGGATGTGATTTGCACTGCAGTGCGGTGCGAATCACATTCGTTCTCATAAACCGCTGCAATGTGAACCCAGCCTTAGTGACACTGGCGACGGGGGGTGATCACGGGGTTAAACCTTTATTGGGGGGGTTAGGGGGGTACATTAGAACTAAAGGGGGCTAACCCTAACTGCCCTAACAGTTATTACAGTCACAAATGACACCAATGCAAAAAAAAAAAAAATAAAAAAAAAAAATGACATTGGTGTCACTGTGACTGGGGGGCAGGGGTAATTGGGGGGGTGATCGGGGGGTAAAGGGGGGGTGTGAGTGTGCCTGGCATGTTCTACTGTGTGTGGGATGTGTTGGTGCAACTCACTGATCCGCTCTCCTCCGTGTCGGAACGAAAAATACCGACACGGAGGAGAGAATACATCACTTCCTCTCCTGTGTTTACATTACAGGAGAGGAAGTGATGTCACCGGGGATTTCCATTCGTCGGGAGCGATCGCGAGGGGGTGGCCATGAATGAATGGCCGTCCCCTCGTCCGGGATCGCTCCCGAACGAAAACCGACCGCCGCAGGCACCGGGCGGGGGCCCGATCGGGCCCCCGACCCGCGGGAGGCAAATCACGTACATGTACGTGCTTATGCCTGCCCGTGCCATTCTGCCGACGTACATCGGCGTGCGGCGGTCGGCAAGTGGTTAAAATCAGTGCTCCCGCCAAAACGGTAGTTTTTAAAACTTTTTTTTGCAGTGACCCATGTCCCCTGAGGCAGGAGGCAGGTCGCCAAACCCTTTTTAGGACACTATCTTGCATATTAGCCGTTAAAATTAGCACTTTCCAATTCGAACGTTCGAGTCCCATAGACTTCAATGGGGTTCTAACGTTCGTTTATGGGCCACCGCCTGTAAAAGAGCTACAAGAAGGCGCGGTGGCCCGGCAGAAGAACCGAA
This sequence comes from Lithobates pipiens, assembly GCF_037356315.1. Lineage (NCBI taxonomy): Eukaryota > Metazoa > Chordata > Amphibia > Anura > Ranidae > Lithobates > Lithobates pipiens. Next base: position 157,536,445 of record NW_027507903.1, read on the forward strand.
GGCGGCGACAGAAGAACGGAAGGCAGCGGTGACAGAAGACCGGGCCACCGCCTGCAAAAGAGCTACAAGAAGGCGCGGTGGCCCGGCAGAAGAACCGAAGAGGGGGACAAGACCCCCGAAGTCGGGAGAAGAGGCCGGCGGCGGGGAGGAAGAAAGCCGGACTCCTCCGCTAGTAAAAGAGCTACACACAAATAGCGGAGGAGTCCGGCGAGAAGACCCCCGAAGACGGAAGACCCCCGGAGCTGTGCAATAAAATATTTTTTCCCTGTGTTGTGTTTTTTTTTGTACTTTATTTCACAGGTGAATGGGTAGGGGTACATTGTACCCCATACTCATTCACATAGGGTGGGGGGCCGGTATCCGGGGGCCCCCTTCTTAAAGGGGGCTCCCGGATTCCGATAAGCCCCCCGCCCGCAGACCCCGACAACCAACGGCCAGGGTTGTCGGGAAGAGGCCCTTGTCCTCATCAACATGGGGACAAGGTGCTTTGGGGTGGGGAGGCCGCGCGGCCCCCCCTTCCCCAAGGCACCCCCCATGTTGAGGGCACGCGGCCTGGTACGGCTCAGGAGGGGGGCGCGCTCGCTCGCCCCCCTTTCCTGGCCGGCCGGGTAGCGTGCTCGGACAAGGGTCTGGTGTGGACTTTGGGGGAACCCCCACGCCGATTTTTTTTGGCGTTGGGGTTCCCCTTTAAGCCCATTCCAGGCGGCGGAGCCCGCGACGTCTCCTTCGCGGGCCCCGCCTACCTGTACACGCGCTCGAAATGGGCGGACTTTCCGAGCGGGAACAGTTTGCTCATTTCGAAAGTAGCCTACACACGGGCGGACTGTTCGCTCAAACACAGTTTCAGCGGACAGTTTTTCGGAATTTCCGAAAGACTTTGTCCGTCCAACTGTCCGCTGAAACTGTCCGCTGAAAGCCCACACACGGGCGGACTGTCCGCCCAAACACTGTTCAGCGGACAAGGTTGGGCGAACAGTCCGCCCGTGTGTACGCGGCCTTACACTCTTTCTGTCTGTGTGTACTTGGATCTGTCCTTGCAAAAGTTTTGCTTGGTACCTCCCTCAATGCTAGTTGTCCTATTATAGGTTTATATAATGCTGTTTAAAAATTATGATGCCTAGTTTGCATATTTACCAGCCATTCCTAGTTTACATTTATAAAGGATGGTGGGATATCTAAGTCCCCCCAAAAATACCCCTAGTTATTGGATAATAGAGATGGCCTTGCGGTTCGCCCTGCGGACTTCTGGCGCTGTTTGCGGCGGCCATATTTGTTTACATTGTGAAGAACTTTGACCCATGACACATCCATCATGGGGTACAGGACAGCCAATTGAGACATTTCAGCACATGGACAATTGGACATTCCCCCTACCTTATATAGACCTGATCTGGCGGCCATTTTACATTCTGTCTTTTGTCAGTGTAGGGAGAGGTTGCTGTGTGGAGCAGGGACAGACTGTAGTGACACAAATCGCTAGCTATTAGGTCCACAAAAGTCCTTTTAAGGAATGGTATAGGTGTACAGTATATAGAGTTCTGGTGCACTGCTGCTGTGCTGGTGATTGCTGAGTGCACTGCTGACCGATTCTGCAGCTGTCTTTTGTCAGTGTAGGGACAGGACGCTGTGTGGAGCAGGGACAGTCAGTTTAATCACTAGCTATTACTATTAGGTCCACAAAGGTCCTTTTAAGGACTGGTATAGGTTACAGTATATAGGGTTGTACACGTATAATATACTTTGTTTCAAATATACAAAGTATATTATGGTGCACTGCTGACTGCTGCTGAGCTGATTGCTGCCTGATTCTGTGGCTGTCTTTTATCAGTGTAGGGACTGAGGGATAGTTTGGTGTTCTGAGCAGGGACAGTCTGCAAATCACTAGCTACTAGGTCCACAAAGGTCCTTTTATAGGTGTACAGTATATAGGGTTGTACATGTATAATATACTTTCTTTCAAATATAGAAAGCATATTATAGTGCACTGCATGCAGTGTGCTGACCGATTCTGCAACTGTCATTTCTCAGTGTAGGGAGGGACAGTTTGGTTTTTGGAGTTGGGACAGTCTGCAATTCACTAGCTACTAGCTAGCTACTATTACAGTAGGTCCACAAAGGTCCTTTTAAGGACTGGTATAGGTGTACTATTTGGTGTGCAGTATATAGTGGTGTAATACACGTAAAAAATACTTGCACATATAAAAAGCATAGTATAGTGCATTTCCACTGTGCAGCATTGTGACTGCTGAGCGGTTCAGCAGCGATACTACAAAGAGTGACAAACGCAATTAAAAAAAAGTATTATAACTGGTGTGATAGACCAGTGGCCCCCAAAAACGACAGATTGAAGCGGAGTTATATACCTTCTTCCACATACATACTGCACTTCTCTAGAGACTTTTGTCTGTTGTTTCATACTAATGGTGAAGGAATTCTCCTCTGCTATCAAGATTTAAGAATTAATAATATATGTCATGGACTTTAGCACCTTTTCACGTTTTAATTACTAAGTAGGTTACATTGGCAAATATATTGTTGCGCTTTATATTCAAATGGTTTAGTTTATGTCTTATAGCACTTTCAGGCACTTATTAGTAACCTCATTGCACTTTTATTGCACGTGTCACTTTATTCCATGTTATATGGACTTTCAATAAAGTACATATTATAAAAACACAAGCACCCCCTACCACTCATTTGTCCAATTGCACACTGTTTAGTTCATTGGTTTGGGAAGCAGCTGCATATATTAGGTATTGTGTCACAAATTATTGTTTGGCGCAAGGTTCCCTCTCACACTAAAGTAAGAGGGTGACTGTACAGATTGTAAGGGAACAGGGTCCAGGGGACTATTGGTTAGGTGGGCATTTGATAAGTTTTGTAACCTCTTCAGTAGTAGCAAGTTCAAAAGAGATTGTTGACTGTGCTGTTAGGCAGGGTATGTTGAGTGGGGAAGATGTACGCACAGTGGAGGTGTCTTCACGTATTGCATCAATCTTGTCTTTGAAGTGATTGGCAATCTCTTGGGCAGTGAGTGAGTTAGTGGGTAGAGGGGGTGGGGAACGAAGCAGAGAGTTAAAGGTTGAAAAGAGCCGACTGGGACTGGATGACAAGGTAGGCTTGTTTGGCAGCATGGTGGCAGAAACTGTATCTTAGGAGGGCAGATTTATATAGGGTGAAGTCCTGCAGGGATTTGGTTTTACGCCAAAGTCGTTCAAGAGCATGGCAATGTCTCTTGAGATTCCTAGTGCTGTCAGTTTTCCAGTTGTTGTAACGGTCAGGGCCTGATTCTGCATGTAGTTAGAGGAGCAAGTGTGTCCAGTGATGATGAGAGTGAACTGTTGTAGATAGAGGTGGCCAGGTCAGGACAGGACAGGGGAGAGATTATGTAATATAGGTGGTCAGTAGCAGAATAGAGAAGAGAAGGGTTAAAGTGGTGAAGATTCCTACAAGTAATCGTTTGCTGCTTGAAGAGATGGGTGGTTGGAGGAAAAGATACAGTGAAACCGATGAGGTTGTGATCAGAGAGAAGAATGGGGGTGTTGTTGAGGTTGCCAGGAGTGCAAGATGGGAGAATACAAGGTCGAGGGTATTACCATTGGAGTGAGTGGAAGTGTGTGTCCATTGGGTTAGGTCAAAAGATGAGGTTAAGTGGAAAAGTTGAGCTGTAGCTGGGCTGTTAACATTGACAGGGATGTTGAAGTCACCAAGAATGAGAGTGGGTATTTCAGAGGGGAGAAAATAGGGTAGCAAGGCAGCGAAGTCATCAAAAAAGTACAATACTGGTCCAGGAGGCCGATAAATTACTGCAATCCTCAGAAAAATGAAAGAAAACAGACAATTACAGTGCATCTCAAAAGAAGATAGGGATAGAGAGGGAGGGATGGGAAATACTTGTAAGGTGCTTTGTGGCGATAGAAAGAATCCAACTACACCTCCCTTCTGTCCTTTGGGTCTGAGGGAGTGAGTCCAGTGGGGGGCACCATTGGAGAGGGCAGTAGGAGATGGCGAGTCAAAATTATGAAGCCAGGTTTTAGTTATGGTGATTATGTTAAAGCCATGAGAGATGAAAAGGTCATGCACAGATGTGAGCTTGTTACAGATGGAGCAGGCATTCCAAAGGGTGCATGAGATTGGGGGGGCTGGTTTTAGGAAGCAGGGGGATAGAAATTAAACTGAGTGGAATGTGTCTGTTGCCAGATGAGAGGTTTTGGATATGTGGTTTGCAGTTCGAATGTCAAACTGCCCAGGTGTTTAGGTCAGCATGTGGGTTCAGCAATTGCAGGAGGTGATGTGTGTAGTAGTAGGGAGAGGGTAGGTGTGAGGGTGATATGTGTATGCTGTGGGGTAGAGAGGAGGGGTAGAGTAAGGCTAGTTTGAGAATAGAAGACACCAATGTGAGAACGAAGAGTAGAAGGAGCATGTTAATGGATAGAGAGTAGGAATCTGACTTCAAATAAATTCAATAGCAAATGTTGATTTGCTTGCCGTCTTTCCAGAGTGGAGCAGAGTACTTGTTGTATCTTCATCCAGCTTTAATTATCCTGCTTTTGTTAAACTGCGCACCACTCGTGACAGAGCCACTCAGGAAACGGACATGGTGTCTGCACCTTGCCCCTGTGTGCGTCTCCACATAGGCCGCTTTAAATTTATAGGGAGATTGAATGGGCATACATTTCTCAACTGATCATTATAGGGTCTGATTTGAGATACATGAATAGGGGAGGGGAGATGGACAATACCAGACCAGCCACAGGCATAGGCTAGGGTCGTAAATAGTAATTGAATCTCTTGCTCACTCAAACCAAATAGAGTTGAGAATTAGTCACCAGTTATGTTGCTAAAGCAGTGAATTTGTTATAGAGTTTGCATTAAATATATACGTTTAAAGATATATCAGCAGAGGATTTTACCAAAAAATAAACAGCAAGGTCAGATAGTCAAGCAAAGCAGAGTGTACTTATGCCACAATACCACTGCATTAATGCATCTAGGCCCATTCGCTAGACAGCATAGCAAGTGTCACTTGTATACACAAGATAAGTGCATGTGTACATGGGTGTCTGCAGGTATGGGTGCCCCCCGGCAGGGCTGGAGCTACCTATAGGCAAGTGCGCTGCGCTGCATGTCCCAGTGCCGGGAGTCACATACACAACATGAAGTGTCAGGCAGTGATGGTGTTTGCGCCCTCTAAGCTGAGGAAGCGTGGCCAGAGGCAGGAAATACAAAGCTCTCCCACAGCTTGCCTGTTACCTTTCACCTGCTGCCTGGATAGATCCTGCTAATGCTCAGCCTGACCAGATCACTGATGATTTCTCTCCCCTTCTCTCCTCCTCCTCGGCTCAGACTGCCGGGTGTGTGTGCTCTGCCTGGACATGTGTGAGAGGCCCAGCACTCCCTTCTAGATAGGGGCCCCAAGAACACCCACTGCATGGGGCCCCAGTCTCATCTGAGCTGCTTGGCAAGTACAGATGTTGTTGAAGCCTTCCATCTGCCTTTTCTGGGGTTAGTAATCCATTTAATTCTCTCTAATGCCATCTGAATCTTGTAATATAGAAATTAATTGGAGGGAAGTTCTCTGTACTAATGATTGTGTGTGTATTGTAAAGGGGATGTAATCAGGGGTCAAGTCCTGGGGAAAAAAGTGTGGGAACTCCCATCCAAGATCCACTCCCCCACCAAAAAAAAAAAAAGATACGCTCATATGCATATATATATTTCACATAAAATACAGTGACTGCAAATGCGACATGCTACAAGAGATGACCAGACTGCGAATGCGACTACAGGAGATGACCAGACTGCGAATGCGACTACAGGAGATGACCAGACTGCGAATGCGACTACAGGAGATGACCAGACTGCGAATGCGACTACAGGAGATGACCAGACTGCGAATGCGACATAGTACAGGAGATGACCAGACCAGGAATGAGACTACAGGAGATGACCAGACCAGGAATGAGACTACAGGAGATGACCAGACCGGGAATGAGACTACAGGAGATGACCAGACCGCGAATGCGACTACAGGAGATGATCAGACTGCAAATGTGACATGCTACAAGAGATGACCAGACTGCGAATGTGACTACAGGAGATGACCAGACTGCGAATGCGACTACAGGAGATGACCAGAGTGCGAATGCGACTACAGGAGATGACCAGAGTGCGAATGCGACTACAGGAGATGACCAGAGTGCGAATGCGACTACAGGAGACGATCAGACTGCGAATGCGACTACAGGAGACGATCAGACTGCGAATGCGACTACAGGAGATGACCAGACTGCGAATGCAACTACAGGAGATGACCAGACTGCGAATGCGACTACAGGAGATGATCAGACTGCGAATGCGACTACAGGAGATGATCAGACTGCGAATGCGACTACAGGAGATGATCAGACTGCGAATGCGACTACAGGAGATGACCAGACTGCGAATGCGACATAGTACAGGAGATGACCAGACCGGGAATGAGACTACAGGAGATGATCAGACTGCGAATGCGACTACAGGAGATGACCAGAGTGCGAATGCGACTACAGGAGATGACCAGACTGCGAATGCGACTACAGGAGATGACCAGACTGCGAATGCGACTACAGGAGATGATCAGACTGCGAATGCGACTACAGGAGATGATCAGACTGCGAATGCGACTACAGGAGATGACCAGAGTGCGAATGCGACTACAGGAGATGATCAGACTGCGAATGCGACTACAGGAGATGACCAGAGTGCGAATGCGACTACAGGAGATGACCAGAGTGCGAATGCGACTACAGGAGATGACCAGACTGCGAATGCGACTACAGGAGATGACCAGACTGCGAATGCGACTACAGGAGATGACCAGACTGCGAATGCGACTACAGGAGATGACCAGACTGCGAATGCGACATAGTACGGAAGATGACCAAGTAGCTAGTTTTAAAATTTAAACCTGTCCTCAGCCCCTTTATGGCACCTCCTTTACATTCCTGTCCTCACCCCCTTTGTAGAACCCCCCTTCACATTCCTGCCCTGCCTCCCTTTTATATCACCTCTCCTCATTCCTTTCAGTTTCTGATACTTTCCCCCTCCCTCCTTCATAACAGCCCCCTCTTCCCTGTCTTACCTTACACAAGACACAGCAGATGACATCGGAAGTGCAGCAAAGGGATGGACAGAGGGCGGGACCTGCCCCAGTTAACTGATTGGTTGATAGAATGCAGAGCAGTTCTATTAACCAATCAGTTAACTGAGCCAGCCCCTGCCCTCCGTGCATCACTGTGCTGCTCTTCCGATGTCAGCTCTGTGAAGACAACACAGCTAGCAGACTGTGCTAGAGCCTCGGGCGGCTCTGGTCCTGCAAAGGGAACAGCGTTCCTGCTGTGAAAAAAGTGCGGGGACGCCGTTCCCACGCGTTCCCGCAGGACTCGAGCCCTGGATGTAATGTATCTGGGTGTAATCTATGTGTATGGGGGTGTAATGTATCCATGTGTATGGGGTTGTAATGTATCTGGGTGTAATCTGTGTGTATGGGGGTGTAATGTATCTGTGTGTATGGGGGTGTAATGTATCTGGGTGTAATCTGTGTGTATGGGGGGTGTAATGTATCTGTGTGTATTGTATCTGTGCATATGGGGTGTAATGTATCTGGGTGTATCTGTACTAGGTCCGCAGTCTCTGACCATGATAATGACATTGTCAAAAAGGGGTGGAGGTTGGGTGACTTTAAAATGATGCCCCCGCTGAAAAAAGTTCTGCGGACACCCATGCATGTGTATATGTGCATACAAACTGTTACATCCAGGGCAAATACAAACATCCATGTACTTGCATACACATGCTGCATTATAGTCTGACTATGCCTGTGTCCCTGCTCCTATTATCCTGTGCTTGACAAGCTTGTGATTTAGAATTTTTCTTTGATAGTTGTACCCTCATCTACTTTCAGATTAGACTAATTACTTATGTTATGTAACAGTATTGTGTGCTTGGCTGCATGCCTCCCTGGTGTCCTGGGGCTCAGAGGGAGGTGGGGGGGGGGGGGGGGTGTTGCTTCCGCTCTTTAATCCTTTTGCCTCTTTCTATGATCACCAAGCCTGCCAGGATACTTTCGTATGAAACTTCAGAATATGTTGCACCTAGGAGGACATCTATAATGGCACACAGCCTGGCCTAACCATATTCCTTGCAGCATTCCATGCCTTGTATTCATCCCTAGTAACAGACCCCATTTATTTCAGTCTGCACTGATTCATTCCCAAGAGAGGTTCACACCTGTGGTCAGAATATCAAAATGTCCACATGAAAGATGCCTTTGGCCTTTGCTTTACTAAGTAAAATGTGAAAGTATTTACAAGCAATTAATTCAGGCTTTCAAATGGAGGCAGCAAATCCTTAATCTATAACTAAATGCAAAACTTTTTCTTTTAGCTTTGGATAGAGTGGAGAGGGATTAGAACATCTGTCAGATTTTATTGCTATCTGTGCCCCTGTTAAGGAGATTAACCCTCTCTATTTGTCCTGTTTACCTTTATTATTGAAAGTGAAAGTAAAAGAAAATCCCAAATTTTGGGTTGTCCCCAGAAAAGTAAGAGAGGGGAAATCTTCCAATGGAGACACTAGTTCTGGTGACCTGTGGACCCCCAAGAAATTCCCTTTATTTGCAGGGAATTCTTCTTACTTCCTGTTTGGCTATGGGACAGGAAGTGAATGAAAATCTCCACAATGGGACACAAATGGTAAAAAAACAATCCAACAGAGATTATAACCCTGCCTTGCTTTATCTAAAATAAAAATAAAAAAAGGGTTTGTCTATAGTTCTACTTTGAGTTACAAAGTTCAGAAAAGGAAAAGCAATGTAGTAGAGGAGGAGACTTGGGCCATCCAAGTGTCCTATCACCCCTCCTAGGAATGAGAGTAGTCCTAAAGCATAGTCCTTAGTACATGGTAGCTCCTGGCTTCCCCCAAAGGGAGGAGCCTCCTAACTAGGCCTTTTATCTAGGCTCCCATGATGACTTCCTGTCCTGTTCCCCTCAGAAGGTCCTGTTACTCCTTCTGAGTCTGGCTACTAAAACCATTGGAAGATTCCCAACTAAAGGGTATGAACTTCCTTAACCGTTAGGAACAAAGGGACTATCTCACTGCTTCCTAGGGAACACAAAAACTACAACACTGTACGTCCCTGCCCCTACACTACATTTAGCTGATACTTTTTAACAAAAATACTTGACTGTGGTATACCAGATAGACTGCTTCCATAACCCCAACCTTACCTATACCCCATTAACTTGAGACCACACTGGTTGGAGTAAGAAAAGGCCGTAGCAGCCTACTTTATTATTTGTAAACAAAATAAACGGTTAAATTCCAATATGAACAACTCTGTATGAAAAATATGTACTCTCAATAATATAAAATTATAACAATAACAAACAATATCCCAATATAACTTCTGAATAGCAACCACTGCATGGCATTGGTCTGTGCAGGCAATTATCACCAAAAACATTTTAACCCATGACCAACTTGACACTGCGGTCCCTCTCCAAGCGTAATAATAGGCCTCAAGCCGACAAGCAGGCTCAAAGACAAACGCTGTCCGCAGTGCCCCCATAACCCTTTCCTTCTAACCTCAGTTATCCGGAAACCACCATCAGGATCCCATTCAGCGATAGTTCCTGAACCATTTTGCCATATCTCCTTCGCCTGCACAGACCAAAAAACCCGCCAGCCTGCCACGACATCCACCGTCCAGAAACCTGTCAGAAGAAAAAAGGCCAACAAACCCCCGTACAAGCAAGAACAAAACCAACAACCTCTAACAGTTGGGAGGGTGGGTGGGAACTTTCTCCTCCGTCTTCTGTTAAGCTCCCAGCATGCACCAGGAGACTATAAAGACTCTTTCTTAACCCCGCCCCCTCGGCACCCTAGTCCTTCCCTAATCCTTTCCTCTGCTTCTACTGTTAACCCCGTCATGTCCGCCCTGCACTTATCGCCTTTGGCTGTCAGCTCCGGGCTCTCTTGACTGTGGTATACCAGATAGACTGCTTCCATAACCCCAACCTTACCTATACCCCATTAACTTGAGACCACACTGGTTGGAGTAAGAAAAGGCCGTAGCAGCCTACTTTATTATTTGTAAACAAAATAAACGGTTAAATTCCAATATGAACAACTCTGTATGAAAAATATGTACTCTCAATAATATAAAATTATAACAATAACAAACAATATCCCAATATAACTTCTGAATAGCAACCACTGCATGGCATTGGTCTGTGCAGGCAATTATCACCAAAAACATTTTAACCCATGACCAACTTGACACTGCGGTCCCTCTCCAAGCGTAATAATAGGCCTCAAGCCGACAAGCAGGCTCAAAGACAAACGCTGTCCGCAGTGCCCCCATAACCCTTTCCTTCTAACCTCAGTTATCCGGAAACCACCATCAGGATCCCATTCAGCGATAGTTCCTGAACCATTTTGCCATATCTCCTTCGCCTGCACAGACCAAAAAACCCGCCACAGCATGCGGAAGTAACCCACTTACTGCTGCATGCCCCTCCACACCCGAAGTGCTCGCTCAATACCATCCTGGATCCCAAGAGTCCACAGGTCAATGCCCACGTCATTCAAGTGAACGCCATCCTTTCTCAAGTATCTCCAAGTCTCAAACTCGAGTTCCAAGTGTCTAACGGCCAACCCCCCATTCCGAACCATGAAGTTACTGACCGCCCTATTAACCTTCCTCCTGGCTCTATTCACCCCCTCAACGGACCTGGCCATCCGCCACGTGGTGCGGGCCACCATGTCCGACCAAACTATGACCATGTTTGGAAAATCCATGCTGAGACGCCACACGTCAAACTGAATATCCCGCGTAAGGTCAATCATAGTCTTGCAGCCCAGGTCATTACCACCCGCATGGATCACCAGCACATCCGGGGGCCTGTCTCTCTGTGCAAAACGATGAACCTCCCCCACCAACCTGCCCCATAACATTCCTGGGAAACCAAACCACTTGATACAGACCTCACTTTTTGCAAAACCTAAACGTCTGCCACCCCTCCTAGCGTCACCCCGTCGTGCCCCCCAGCACACATAGGAATGGCCCATTATCCAGACCAATCCTTTTGCCGTACCTGAAACAGAAGAAAACAGGAAAAGAAAAGGAAAGAAAAAACATAAAAAAAAAAAAAAAATAAAAAAACAGCCATGAACACCACCGTACAGTAACAGCATAAAATGCAACCAACACCGTCCAACCAACCCCTTCTCCTGTCAACCTGCCGCAAACCCCTCCTTTTTTTTTTTTTTTTTTTTTTTTTTTTTTTACGCTTCGGAAATAGAGCCCAAAGCTAACCAACTGAGCACCAATCTCCATGAGGTGGACACCACGCCCCCTAATGCACCCAAACCAGCCACCTGTACCCCCCCCCGGGTGGGCTGCAAGCCCCAGGGGACCCCTCCGAACAACCCTTACAACCAGCCGACTACCGAACCACGAGTCCTGTCAGGGGACCACCCAGCCCCACCCCCTCAAACTGCATCTTGCTTAACAGTCGTATCAAAAGCTAAATCCCACAACCACAGCGGGCAGGGAGTCCCGAACTCTTCTGCCCCCGGCACCAACTCCCGGAACCGCTCCCACTGGAACCTGGACAGCGCATCCGCCACCACGTTCTCCACGCCCGGAAGATGCACCGCGTGAATGAACACATTCAACTGCAGGCACCGCAACACCAGGTGACGCAGCAACCGAATGACAGGGGGGGAAGAGGCCGTATTTCGATTAATGACCTGCACAACCCCCATGTTATCCCCATGAAAACGCACCTTCAGATCCCTGAAGGAGGCGCCCCACAGCTCCACCGCCAGAACCACTGGAAACAATTCCAGCAGCACTAGATTCGACGTGAACCCTGCCGCCACCCACGATTGCGGCCAAGGACCCGCGCTCCATCGGCCCTAAAAAAACGCCCCAAACCCAAAAGCCCCAGCCGCATCGGTGAACAATTCCAGGTCAAAGTTGCTGACCGGCCCCGACATCCACATCGCCCGCCCATTGAACGACTCCAAAAATGTTCGCCAGACCTGCAAGTCAGCCTTATGCGATTTTACTAATCGCACAAAATGCGTAGGGGACGCGACACCCGCCGTGCTGGCCGCCAACCTGCGGCTGAAAACCCGCCCCATCGGTAAAATCCGACAGGCAAAATTGAGTTTGCCGAGGACCGATTGCAATTTGCGCAGCTGAACCTTCCGAACCCCCAACAACTCCGTTATCTCCCGCCGCAAATCCGCCAACTTGTCCTCAGGCAACCGGCACTCCATGGCCTCGGAATCCAAGACAATTCCCAAAAACACGATGACCGTGCGAGGTCCCTCAGTTTTGTCCGGTGCCAAAGGAATGCCAAATATGGCCGCAATATGCTGCAGCGTCGCCAGCAATATCGCGCAAACCTTGGAAGCTGGAGGCCCAATGCACAGAAAATCGTCAAGGTAGTGAATGATCGAATTCACCCCCGACACATCCCGCACCACCCATTCAACGAACGAGCTAAACTGTTCAAACACCGCACAGGAGATCGAACAGCCCATCGGTAAGCACTGGTCTACATAGAAACCATCCTCCCAATGACACCCCAACAAACGAAAACTATCAGGATGCACCGGCAACAAACGAAAGGCCGATTCCACGTCCGCCTTGGCCAGCAAGGCCCCCCTTCCATATCTGCGCACCCAATTCACCGCCGCGTCAAACGACGTGTATGACACGGAGCAAACTTCTTGATCGATCCCATCATTCACCGACCCGCCCTTCGGGAAGGAAAGGTGGTGAATAAGCCTAAACTTGAGGGGCTCCTTTTTGGGCACCACACCCAACGGAGAGACCACCAAGTCCTCCAAAGGAGGCACCGGGAAAGGGCCACACATCCTACCCAACGCAACCTCCTTCCGCAGCTTTTCAGAAACCACCTCCGGATGTTGCAGGGCCGACTTCAAATTGGGCGCCAACGGTGGAATCACCGTCAACGCGCAAGGAATTCTAAAGCCATCCGTGAACCCATCCTCCAGCAGCTTCGCTGCCCTCCTGTCCGGATACCTACCGAGAAACGGCCGCATCCTTGCCACCATCACCGGAGTCCTCCCTCTTGTTGCCAACATCCCCCGCTCGGCCCTTCCCTTGCTTAAAGCATTTGGAAGCAGGGTGAGTTCCGCCGCAGCCTGAACACTCGTGCTTGAACCGGCAACCATTGCCGAACTTACAGGCACCAGAGTTGTACTGCCAACACACCCCTTTTTTACTTCCGGCCGGTTGTCCTGGGGCTGACGGTCCACCGCCCCCCCCCTGAAAAAACTGCCCCGGGGCCCTCGCCGTCGTCATCAAACGCATCCACAAGCTGATGTCCTTGTGGTCCCAGCGCAGGTCCGGCCTCACCGCTCTCCGCTGCCTGAACTGTTCGTCATAGCGCAACCACGCAGTTCCGCCGTACACCCGGTAAGCCTCCCCAATCGAATCCTGGTAACAAAACAAAGCCGAACAATGCTCGGAGTGTTTTTCCCCTATGACACTGGCCATAATGGCAAAAGCCTGTAACCAATTCGCAAACGTCCTCGGAATTAATCGATACCTCCGCTTTTCCTCATCCTCCTTCTTGGAATCGTCAGGCTTCACCCTATCCAAGTTGAACTTCTCCAGCGGCAACAACGAGAAGATCTCCACATACTCACCCTTCCACAGCTTTTCCCGGACTTCCTGCTTCAGATGAGCCCCTAACGGTCCCTCGTAACAAACGTAGACCTCACACCTCGCCGCGTCTGCCAGCCTAGTAATGTCCTGCCTCACCCCCTTTTCAGCAGCCGCCGCCCCCTGTTCGCCTGCCGGAACCACACTCCCGTCACTCCCCCCAGTGCCCACAACCGGCCCCCCAACCCCAGGTCCCGGAACAGGCCGAGCCGCAGCCACGCTCGCCTCCGCCATACCGCCCCCCGTGGGGACCCATGCCGCCCCCGGCCCCACAGGCGCCGTAACCCCCCGCTCAAACTGACACACCAGTTCTTTTAAACCCACTAAAAAACCTTGCAAGTCCTTGGAAACCCCCGCCCCCCCGGACCCCAAACCCCGGCTAAGCCCCCCCCCCACAGTCCCCCTGCTGCCAATTACCTGACGTACCCAATCCTGGTAAAGAAGCAGGTGACTTACCGGGCTGCACAGGAGACGTCCCATCAGCCGATCGCCCGCTCACTCCGGACTTCCTCCCGATGCCAGGAAGGGCCGCATCGTCCACCGCATCCGATTCTTCCATGGCTCCCAGATTGCGCTCCACCTCCTCTGATGACGAGGACCCGCCAGATCGCTCTCTTCCGGCTGCCGCCGCGCTGTCCGCCATCCGCACCCTCCTGCGCTCCGCGTGACCGGCCTCCGACTTCCGCTTGGCCTTGCCCCGACCGGCGTACGCCCCCACAGTCCCGCAGTCTTCCTCCACGCTCCCCATGACCCTGGGCAGCCTCCGTCCCAGACTGCGGCGATCCCCTGCCGCGGCTGTGGCAGGCCCGGGGATAGCAGACATCCAATGTCCCCCCCCAGCCCCCCCACTGCTCAGCTCCGCTCCGGGGGCGGGGCCAGCGCTCTGAAATGCCCCCCCAAAGCGATCCCCTGCCGTCACCACCGCAGGCCCGGGAACCACCGCACTCCCTTGCTGGCTGGCTGCTCGCTGCTCCTCCAATGGGGGGTGGCCTGCGCTGAGAAGGGGCTCCAAAGCACAGTCCCTTGCCGACAAGTAAGCAGGCCTGGGGACATCAGCTCTCCCCCTCGTGCCTCTTGCTCTCTGCTCCGTTCTGGGGGCGGGGCCAGCGCTCACTGAAGCTGTTCTCCTAGCAGTGCAGCGTTCCATCCCCACCCCCCTAGGCCTCCCCCGCGTGGCAGATCCAGGCCGTGTAGAGCCCTGTCCGGGGAGACCCAAACTGCCTGCAGTCAATCCAGTCCCAGGGGGTGCCGCCGATCGTACCGCCAGTCCGCCGCCCCCCGCCCGCCGCCCCCCCCCCCTGTCGTTCGGGCGAAAACCGCTCCGGCGGCCGGGAACGCCGCGCCCGTGTGCTCGCCCCGGTCCCCCCATCAGTCACAGGCTCCGGCCGTGCCACTAAAGCCCCCAAGGAATCCACCAGCCAGTCCTCACCCCGGACCGCCGCCTGCTCCCTCAGCTGCAGCAGAAGCCTCTCCACCGTGTCCATGCTGAACTTTCTCCTCCGTCTTCTGTTAAGCTCCCAGCATGCACCAGGAGACTATAAAGACTCTTTCTTAACCCCGCCCCCTCGGCACCCTAGTCCTTCCCTAATCCTTTCCTCTGCTTCTACTGTTAACCCCGTCATGTCCGCCCTGCACTTATCGCCTTTGGCTGTCAGCTCCGGGCTCTCTTTCTTTACAATACACAACAAAAAAAGTATCAAATAGTAACACTTGATAAATAAGGGCGACCGTATTAACACAATGGAGTTATTTACTAAAGGCAAGTAGGCTGTTACCTTTGCAAGGGAATTTTTGCCCTAGCTTAGTGAATAAGATGATGCTCTGCTGATTTCCAATATCCAATCATGTGCAATCAAAAATACTGTTTTCATTTTCCTTGCACATGATTGGGTATCCCCCGCAAAGCTAACTTTCACAACAACCATTAAGCTAAGGGACAATTCCCTTGCAAAGTGAACAACCCCCAAATCTCCAATTATACCTATCCAAGAAACTTTAGTAGTTGAGTTTACAAGAACCAGAGGTAAGGCATTAAGCAATAAGTGAACCATTTGTAGGGAGAAGTGTGGGCTTAAATTGAACCGTATAATGGGTAGGGTTTAGGGTTTAAATAGATTTAAAACAAAAAAAAACATTTTTCACTGGGGTTTCATCCTCGACCTCTTTGTCTTCTTTTCTGGTCCTTTTCTTGGCAACTATGTCTGCCATGCAACTATGTCCAACTCAGTGCTAAACTTCTCCACCTTTTACTCAGATCTGGTTGTTTTATTCCAGTTTTTACTACACTTGTTGTTTACAGTGCAGCAAAACTGGGTGTTGCGTCCTACCTTTCATCAAATTGTATCCATTCTGAGGACTTTATTACTTCTGCCTGACTGGCCTACCATGCCCCAAGTCTTTGCAGTTATTCCTACTATTGGGATTACCAACATCTGTTACCATACCAAGCTTCACAAACTGGTTCCTGAATTTGAAGGCTATTATCAAGTGCTTCCTCTACTGGGACTGTTCATGCACCAGATGTTACCAGGTAACATTGATAGATTTTGACACTAACACAGACATCCCCCAGGCAGTCAAGCATGACTGCCTAGTTATCGCAGAAAGGCTCTTTGGATTGGAGAATTGGCAGTTACCCAGATTAAAGCCATTTACACACATAAAAGAGTCGTGTTGGCTATTAAGTTGCAAATCAGGAATAATTTTAGGCACAGAATTTACAGATTTGGATGAATTCCAGGAACACATATTGTGGGGAATATATGGCCATATTGAAGCTGCATTCCAAATGTACAAAAATGCATGCACTAATGTAATTAATATATAAAAGGAAGTAGTATACACATCTGAATTTGACTTGATTCCAGTCTCTTTGTATTCAGCTGCACTGAGACTGGTAGATGGAAGGGCAGCACTTGGGTCAAACATGTGCCCTGCATTTGTATGTGCATTGTCTGCCTCTGTTCATCTTCATTATATGTGGGGTAATAAGATTAATTAATGAGATTAATAGTTTATATGGGAAAGATAAGATTGATTTTTCTTCAAGTTTTATCTCACAGGAAGTGTGTATATTTATGGCAATATCAAAAATATATTTTCTGTATGTGCTAAAAATGTACTGAGCCTAAAAAAATGAAAACTAATACAGCCACTACATCAAAGAAATAGTAAGCAGCAATACATTTGCTTTTTATTTTTGGGTTTATTTATGCTTTAACTGCAGTACAGAAAGATCAGGTCCATATATTTAGCTGTCTGTTTGCTTTAATAATTTGTATATTTACTGTATATGTATATACTGTTAGGTATACACTGATTAGCCATAACATTATGACCACTGACAGGTAAAGGGAGTATCTTGTTACAATGGCATCTGAAAACTGGTGGGATATATTAGGCAGCAAGTGAACATGTTGTCCATGAAGTTGATGTGTGTGGTGAAAGCAGAAAAAAATGGGCATTGCAGTTTGTTGTGTATGGGGCTGTGAAGCCCATGGTGACCCATGTCCACAGCCAAAAGCTTCTACAATGGTCATATGAACCTCAGAACTGGACTACCGAGCAATGGAAGAAGGTGGCCTTGGTCTGATGAATTACGTTTTCTTTTACATCAAGTGGATGGCCGGGTGCATGTGCATCACTTATCTGGGGAAGAGATGGCACCAGGATGCTGTATATGAAGGCAAGTTGGCAGAAGCAGTGTGATGCTTTGGGCAATGTTCTGCTGAAACCTTGTGTTCCGACATTAATGTGGATGTTACTTTGGTATCCATGCCTCAATGGGTCAGGGCTGTTTTAGCAAAAGGGGGCCATACTCCATATTAGGTGGGTGGTCATAATGTTGTGGCTGATTGGTGTATACTGTGTTTGATGAAAACAATCTTATCAATGTGTCTTAATCTTAAAACTCTGTTTCTATCATTATATATATATATATATACACAAAGGCAGAAATATTTTCTCTCAGGCATTCTATTTTGCTATGCAGTAATATATAATGATTGTCTTTTGCCTCACAATGCAGGTTTATGAGTTAGGGCTTATGGAAAACAATGAACTCCTTGTGTGGCTGATACTTTATCAGGGGTCCCCAAACTACAGCCCACAGGCCAAATCCAGCACATTACAGGGTTGCATCTGGGCCATAAATGGGGTCGGGTTAACCCTGCTTTACAGTTATTCTTCAAATTAATTAGTTGATAGGACTCCCTGCTTGTCCCAGCAGGTGGATGGAACTTCCTCCATCCATACCTGCAATGTCTCCCACTATACTGCTACACTGACTGTAATGCCGCGTAAACACGATCAGAATTCTCATCAAAAAAAGCTCTGATGGTTTTCCCGACAGAATTCCAACGGAATTCGGCTCAAGCTCTCTTGCCTACACACGGTCACACCAAATTCGGATCATTTATAATGCGCTGACATACAACACATACGACCCGACTAGAAAAAGGAAGTTCAGTAGCCAATAGCTTCTGTTTTGTAGTTGAATCTGAGCATGCGTGATTTTTGGCATGTCGGAATTGCATACGATCGGAATTACCAATAGAAAGTCAATTTTTGGCTGGAGGGAATTCGGACAGCTAAATTCCGATGGAGCATACACACGGTTGCATTTTCCGATGAAAAGCTCTCATCAATCTTTTTCTGGCCGGATTTCCGATCGTGTGTGTGCAGCATTAGAGGTAATTTTGAAGGGTACTCTGATGTAAGAGGGAACTTCTAAAGTGGACTCTGATGTAACAAGGGGTCTGATGGGCACCTTGAGGTAAGAAGAGCTCTGATACAGACCCTAATGTGAGGGGGGACTCTGATGTAAGGGGGGATTTCTAAGGTAGACTCTGATAGAGACCCTGATGCAAGGGGGACCTTGATAGAAGCCTTGAAAACCAGGTGCTCTGATGAGGACCCTGATATATAGGGGGGATTTGATGGAGACCCTGATGCCTTAGTGACTCCTAGGGCAGCCTCTGATGTAAGGGGGGCTCTTGTGGGTTCCCTGATGTATTAAGGGCTCTGGTGGGGACCATGATATAAGAAGAGACTTTGATGTAAGGGGATTCTAATGGAGACCCTAATGTAAAGGAGACTCTAGGGCAGACTATGATGTGAGGAGAACTCTGATGGGGACCCTGATGTAAAGGGGGCTCTGGTGGGCACACAAATATGAGAGACTCTAATGTAAGGGCACTCCTACATTATAAATTCTAATGAGCAGGGCCCTCTGATATTGAATTGTATTGTGACTGTACTGTCTTTCTTCCTGTTGTAAAGCACTGCACAAACTGTTAGCGCTATATAAATCCTGTATAATAATAATAATTATGGGACTCTAATGGGGACCTCAATGTAAGGGGAGACTCCTAAAGCAGACTATGATGTGAAGCTGGCTCTGATGGGGACCCTGATATAAGGGAAGGCTCTGATGCAAGGGGGTACTTTGCTTTGTTTTACTAAAGGTCTTTGCTTTTGTTCCAAATGATATCATGCCAATTCCAAAAAAACTAACCTGGCCTATGCTAGCACAATGATTGATGTTCATCCCTAGTGATAGCAATAAAGGTCAATAAAAAAAATTAAATAGGCAGTGTAAAAAATAAAGTCAAATAAAATATATAATAAAAATAAAGAATTTAAAGCAGCCTAGTGAAAGCGAAAGTGTACGTAGGTCCCACACACATATGTAAACGGTAATCACACCACAAATGTGAGATTTTAATTGTTTTTATATGTCACTTAAGTGTGGAGCAACTATAGCAGTATAATATTTATTGACATTAAAACAGTGTGGTACACATCTGACCAAGCTACCCTGTGTGACCCAAACTGATACATTCGTCTTCCGTTGACACTGATCAGCATATGCTGATGCCCTTTGTGTGAGATGGCGATATCTGCTCTACCCTTTACTGGACAACCCTAAAGGGCACATTGAGCCTGAACAGAGCTCATCATATGATTTCACCCAGCCAATATCTGTATTTATTTGCAGTTCAACTGGAAACATCAGGGAAAACTCCAACTGCTGTATTCTGTTTTCTTGCTTACCCTCCTACAAGAGAGGAGCCAAGATCTTGGGAAGGATCCATTATGTTACAGCAGCTGTTGTTTGCGATAGCCAAGGTTGTCCCAGAGCATTTGAGTTCACCGTCTGGTGCCCCAAAGCGGTAATATGGCATATTTACCATATAAATACCATATACTAGGGATGCACTGATACCTGCTTTTTACCTGCAAGCATGGGTACTGATACTTGTGCTCAAGTACTCACCAATACCTCTTACCTATACCTTTGCAGTGCGATTTCAGCCCATACAAAATTAATGAGCTCAAATTGCATTACAAAGAATTGCATGCAATTTGAACAGGCATGCGGTGCATTTCCTATCCTAATGGCATGCAGTTTCCCACACTGCTCCTGTGTGAACCAAGGCTGAAGTCACTTTGACAAGCCTGGCGTCAAACAGGAGCAGTGCGGGAAACCTTATTTGATTCAGACAGGAATTGCACCACATTCGGTATTGGTCTTAGGTACTGGAGCATTTGCACAAGTACCAGTACTTGTGAAAATGCTTAGTATTGCCACCAATGCGGATGCTGGTATCGGTGCAACCCTACTATATACTATACAATTTTTACCAAAAATACGGGGGAAAGGGAGAAAGCATGCTGAACAATCTCTTTAAATTTGCTTAACTACCACTGGCATAAATGTAAAGAAAACAGTCTAAGCCCCTGTACACACGGTCGGAGATTTCCATAACCAAATCCGTCGGATTTTGCCCGTCGGATTTTGTCCGTCAGATCTTGTCCGAAACTGTTGCATACACACGGTCGGGCCAAGTTGGCAAAAAATCTGATCTTTCAGAACTAGTAGCCAATAGCTTTGATGTAGAAATTTGATCTGAGCATGCGTGGCACTTGGTCCGATCAAAATTCTCTACACATGATCGGAATATGTCTGACCGGCCCAGTTGGTCGGGAAATATTTCCAACATGGGTCCGACGGAGATTCGGACGGAATCAATCCGATGCATACCACACACAGTCGGATTATGTGACGACTCGGTCCGATAAGACACATTCCAACGGATTCTCCGACCGTGTGTACGCGGCATAAGAAGCCCACGTTGTTTCACTTCATTTTGTGAAGCACCAGAGCCTGGGAGGCTCTAAAATGCAAAAAGCGACTTGAGGAACTAAAGTGAACATTGCCCCTGTTTCCTCAAATTTGGCATTGTCCACAATGGACAGCTTCATTGATCAATATTAGGAAAAGGGATTGAAGAAGAAATGGCTGCACGTCGATAGAAATCCAAATGCTGTTTATTGATCACCAAAATGACATCAAAGGACACAATACACAAATCTTGTAGACGCATTTCACACAGTACAATTGTGCTTAATCATTACGCTGTGTGAAACGCGTCTACGAGACTTGTGCGTTGGTGTCCTTTGATGTCATTTTGGTGATCAATAAACGGCATTTGGATTTCTATCGATGTGCAGCCATTTCTTCTTCAATCCCTTTTCCTAGAGAGCCGGAGTTAGCACTTGAACAGAGCTCCTATCAAATATAGCTAATTCACCCAGAGCGGTGTGTTCTTTATTCCTATTGGGAAAAGGGAGATGACCATAGGTTTTGGGCCATGTGCGACTTCATTTACCAAAGTCATTATTTGTTAATTAGAGCACTCCGAACTTCAAGTCTTCCAGGATTTTTTTTAAGTACTTGAAGATACAAGCTTGCAGGTCCCTTCTTTACATCTCTTACAGTGGTGTACCTCGAACATTTAAAATTAACAAATAATATGTTTTAATATTTGTGTGACATTCTGCTTTAAATCCATATTCTGAAGGTGGTGCCAAAGACATTCAAATCAACTAAGGTTCTTATCTAAACATAAAGGCAAAATAATGGATCACAATTTATTTTTCCACAGCTATACAGTTGTCTGCTGGCAGACGTAAAATATATGTATAAAATGACACAAACCAAAATTTTGTCTAAATAGTGTTTATTGCCAAATTATGTGCAAATATTTAAAAAATATTTTAAATATACATAGTACTTGGAAGAAAAACACTGTGAATTATTTTACATGAAAAATGAATCATTAATCAAAGTCACTGCTACAAAAACACTGTTGACCTTTGCCATGCTATAGAAAATATATCAACCACTCAATTCTTTTAACACAAACACTGAATATTAATAACTGTGAAATCATAGAAACATGGAGCTGCCCAGCAACTCCTTTACAAGGCAATACCAAGAAAGTAGGTTGTAGATGTAGATGCTTTTCTATAAAATGAATAAAAAATAATTTTTAAAAAGTCTACATAGTGACTTTAGTGGTAAAATGAATTGCCTAGAGACCCTGTTTATTTGATATGATATAATATGATAGCTGTTACCAGGTTAGATATAGGATATTAGTCTATAACCCTTTCATGACTAAGCCTATTTTTGGCATTTGGTGTTTACAAGTTAAAATCCATATTTTTTGCTATAAAATTACTTGGAACCTCCAAACATTATATATATATTTTTAGCAGAGACTCTAGAGAATAAAACGGAGATTGTTGCAATATATTATGTCACACGGTATTTGTGCAGCGGTGTTTTAAACGTAACTTTTTGGGAAAAGGGACACTTTCATGAATTAAAAAAAAAAAACAGTAAAATTAGCCCAATTTTTTTGCATAATGTGAAAGAGAATGTTACGCCGAGTAAATAGATATCAAACATGTCACACTTTATAATTGCACGCACTCGTGGATTGACGACAAAGTACGGTACCTAAAAATCTCAATAGGCGTCGCTTCAAATTTTTTTTACTGTTACCAGGTTAGCGTTACAGAGGAGGTCTAGTGCTAGAATTATTGCTCTCACTCTGACGATCGTGGCGATACCTCACATATGTGATTTGAACACCGTTTACATATGCGGGCGCGACTTCCGTATGCGTTTTCTTTGCTTCGCGAGCTCGCGGGGACGGCGGGCGCTTTAAAAAATATATATATATTTTTATTTATTTTATTTATTTTAAAATGACTAAATTGTTTTAAAAAAAAAATGTGATCACTTTTATTGCTGTCACAAGGAATGTAAACATCCCTTATGACAGTAATAGGTGGTGACAGGTACTCTTTATGGACGGATCGGGGGTGTAAAAGACCCCCCATCCCTCCTTTACACTTCAATGTATTCAGATCGCCGAAAAAGGCAATTCTGAATACCGTATATATTTTTAAAACCGGTGCCATTGGCAGCCGAGTAAACGGGAAGTGACGTCATTACGTCGCTTCCGTGTTTACTATTAGGATACTGGAACGAAGCCAATTACGGCTTCGTTCCAGTTCCTCCCCAGCAGCCGGAGGCAGCGGACGTGGAATCAGTGCTCCCGATCGAGCGGGAGCACCGGTAACAGTGGCGGGAGGTGGCGGGCGGGGGGACGTCTTTTTATATGGCTTTTAGCCGCTTCAGTTGTTATGGCTGGATAGCCAATCGCCTGCTGAAAAAAACGGTACCGGGATGATGCCTGCAGGTGCGGGCATCATTCCGGTATACCCCCCAGAAGCCGAGTACGCACATCTGCGTACGCTCGGCGGGAAGGGGATAAACCCCCAAATACAAAATGAATTCACTAACCAAGGTGATATAAACTTGCTGGAGATTGATCTTGATGCTAAAGAAGCCCTGGAAGTAATAAAACACTAGCCTCTGCCATTAATTTTAAAACCACGGTTACTTATTTATTTATTGTTGCAGTTCCTCCTTTTTTTTGTTACAAACTGACAAAAACTTGCATGCTCAGAGCAACTGAAATTGTATGTTTAGCCCCATACACACTATCAGATTTTCTGCTGATTTTTGTCTTCAGATTTGCCAAAACCATATAATATGAGGTCAAACCTTTGGAGTTTGTATGCTATCAGGCAGGCCCTTGCACTACATGCTTTTGGTAAATCTGAAGACAAAAATCGGCATAAAATCTGATAGGGTGTATGGGGCTTTAATCTCAGTGGAGGAAGAGGACATGTGCCAGCCAAACGTCCTTTTAGCCGCAGACAGACAGATATCAAAATGATGAGATTCCAAACAAACAAATAAGCGACCTCCTTGAAAGTGGTTCCCAGAAGTTGTAGACTCTTTTTTCTATCCTCTCATCCTGGCTTTCACGGACATGCCAGGCTTTGCTGCCCTCTCAAGACTGGGTAGTCTGGACATCCTGCAACCATAAAACAATCAGAGGGCACATATACCGTATGTATTGATTGGTAATATACTCACAAAACAACATGTACATAAAAGCTTTTCAGAGTAAAACCAGCTTCATATTCTTGGTAAATCACATCACATGGGGGGACAATGTACTGTAAGTCCAATAGGCTAATGCATATCAAAAGACTTACCCTCTTCCTTAGAGCCAAAGGACCTATACCTTGCAACAGTGCTTAAATATACAAATGGTATGACAAATGTAACAAATGTAAGGCAAAAGCACCTTCCACTTGGTACAACCAATAACAATCTTACTGTAATAAATGTATATACTGTACATATATATATATATATATATATATATATATATATATATATATATATATTAAATCGATCTTACAATCCATGTGGTCAGGTTACACGTTCAGGGGGGCAAAGTACATATGCTTATGTTATTCACATACTGATTCTTACAGTCTATTCGGCTGATGATGCTGTGTGGAAATCAAATTAAATTGTTGGTGCTGAACACATCCAAAGTGCACTGTGGCTTGTAGAATGGGACAAATTGTGGTTGTCCCAAATTTGTCCCATTCTACCAGTCCCAGCACACTTTTGAATGTGTGCGGCACCGACAATTTTACTTGATTGATCCACAGCACCATCAGCTGAATAGACCGCAAAGCCTGGTACACACTATCAGTTTTTTTTATGTTCAACCCAGTGGGTTGAATGAAAAGAAACTGCTGGCTTCGGTCGGAGCTATCTTCCCCACTGAGCTTTTGTGTTCTGTCCTCCCCCCACAAGAACACTTCGATCAGCGCTCTGGGAGCCAGTTGAATGCTGGTCCAGCATGAACGTTTCGACAGAAGTCAGCCGAACTTCATGCGGCCGGCTTCAGTTGGACCAGCTGGCATACACAGTATGCTGGCATGGTAGCATACACAGTATGCAATATACAGTGTATATATATATATATATATATATATATATATATATATATATATATATATATATATATATATTACAGTAAGGTTGTTATTGGTTGAACCTTGAAAGAACAAATAGGATAGCCCCTGCCCACCTGGTAAGTGGGAGGTGCTGGTGCCTTACATTTGTCATACCATTTGGAAATGTAAGTGTTGTTGCAAGGAATAGGTCCTTTGGCTCTGAGGAAGAGGGCAAGTCCTTCAAAATTAATTAGCCAGTTGGACTTATTTTGTCCCTCCATGTGATATGATGTAGCGAAGATTTGAAGCTGGTTTTACTCTGACGAGTTTTTATGTACACTTTGGTTTGTGAGTATATTACCTATCATTACATTTTAAAAATTAAAAGATATCTGAGGATAATGCACTAGGCTGGTGAGCCCTATGTTTTATGATTGTAGGACATCTCAATAAGATGAGTGATATTGAAACATACATATTGTCTCTCACCTCTCACAATAATTAGACCTACCAACCATCTTCTCTATCTAGTTTTAAAAAAAAAACTTGTGGTGAGAGGTTTTCTGCTTTTATCTCTCCAAAAAATGGCCCAGATTTACAGAGATTTTTCTTCACATAGGGAAGCCTTTAAGCAATAAGCAAGCCCTTAAGCCTTTAAATGCAATAAGAACACCCAGAAGGCATAGTTATTGATAAAGCTAAACCATACATGGCCAACTAGATGGTCAGTTATTTCTAGCAATTATTGAGTGAATGTATTGCTGGTTGATATCAGATCAACAATGCCATGTGATCCAAACCCCATCCACAATTCACATAACCAAATCTAGGCACCATGCCAAACATTTGTCTTCAGAGACCGAACAAAGCTAAACAATGCACTAAAACTTCACTCAATTAATTCAGAAAATTTTTCTATCAGCTTTTGACAACATTTTAACAGATATAAAGGATAAATAAACCCCAAAACAAAACATAATATATTACAGCTTCCCAGTTCTTAAATGTGGTGGCTACATTCGTTTATTTTTTAGGTTGTGTACCTTTTCTCTAAGTACAGAAAAAAAGTTTTTTTATCCCAGAGTTCCAGTGCCTCCGTAACTCACTATGCACTGAACTGATATATCAAACATTCGTATCCGTTTTCCGAGCTACGCTTTGAACTACAAAAAACAATCTGCCCATCTAAAGACTGTTGAGGTACAATATAATACATTTTTGTCTTTGGGTTTTTATACACTTTAAGCAGGAATATTTATAAAGCAGTGAATCTGACATTCACCATTCACCCCAACTGAACCTTCCAGAGTCATATGTTTTAACCACTGCAAAACAGGCATATTACACCTCCTTTTCGCCCAAGCCTTTTTATCAGTTTTTAGTGCTGTGATAGTTTGACTGACATTTACTCGCTCATACAACCCTGTACTAATGTTTTTTGAGACAGACAGAGCTTTCTTTTGGTAGTGTTTAGTAACCATTGTGTTTTTGTTTGTTTTTTTAATCTTGTTTTCTAGTATAATACATCAATCAAAAATGCCAGCAAATTTGAACACCTCCAAAATGAGGCCTTTTTGGAAAGAGACACCCCAAGGTGATCGTATTTTATGCCACAATTTTTGAGGAAATTAAGAAACATGCTGATATTGAGGTGGCTAAAAACGAATTGAGGTGTGCGTAGCTAGTGGAACTTAGTTCTCCCCCTCTAAATAATCCTGGTGGTCCGGGGCCCTTTAAATGCCCCACCTTTGACTGCTCTTTCCTTTGCTGCAGCTGTGGGATTTAAGGAATTGACTTATGAATTAAATCCTCAGAGCTTCCCTTCCTCTATTGTGAGGAGAAGGGGAGGGCTCTCCAATGCAAAGTGTTACACTGTTTACAGTTGTGATTGATGTGATTGGTCACAGCTCTCATGTGGTACAAAACCAATCTCTTTGGCTCTGTTCCTTTTGCCTGTGATCTGGTGTGTCCAATCACAGTTGATCGCAGGACTGTGCACAAGCGAAACAGGTTTACGAGTGCACAGAAACAAGGGTGCCCAGATGTGTCCACTACCACCGTAAGGGAGTTAACTGACTATTTTATCAATATGCCCCTAAGTATCGAAATAATTGTGAAACCATTGGAATGCCATTGCAGTATTTCTGATCGATTTTAACAGCAATTTCACGTGTTCAACCACTTCAAATAGATAAATGATTAAAGTACTGTGTTGCAGATAGTTGTAGTTGAAAGCTGATAAAAAAGCTTCAAAACTGTGAACAATTGGCAAGTGTATGGTCAGCATAAGGGTGCAGCCCACAACTTCTAGAGGCATATATATGCTTATTCTAGCAATAAGAAAGTACCCTGTTACACCTAAAAACCTAAATGAAAATGATGATGAAAATGCACATAGATTAGCATGCCTAGGGTGTCTATTTATATATGTTTTCACATAGGATTCACACACATCTCAGCAATGATTCACACATTTGTTTCTAATTAAATTCCATTAAGGTTTCCTAGGACTTATTTCCGAGAGCACTATAAATATGAACTACAATGCAGATTTTGCGTATATTTTGCACAGACTTTATATCAGGGTCTCCAGTATAAAGCACTATACTTTGAGGTATGATGAATGAGAATTTTTTTGTATAAAAGAATTCATGTGTGTTATCTGTCCAGCCACTGAGGAGAGTTTTTCATTCAGTTTTCTGTTAATCATTTCCACGTTTCTGGCATTCTTTTTAGCTTGTCGTAAAGAGTTCTTGACCTTCTTTACTCGATTCCGGAGTTGTTTGTTGCGTTTCTCAAGGGAAGCCACTTTTTGTTGAAGCTTCTTTACTCTGTCTTCTTCCTCAAACAGCGCACTCTGGATCGATGAGCACATCAGCTGCCAACACAAAAATATTGTGTTATCAGTAGGATGCCAAGGACAACTAAAGCCCCATACACACTATCAGTTTTTCTGCTGAGTTTTTCCTTCAGATTTACCAAAACCATATAATATGAGGTCAAACCTCAAGTTTTCAATTTGTATGCAATCAGACAGGCCCTTGCACTACATAGTTTTGGTAAATCTGAAGGAAAAACTCAGCAGAAAAACTGATAGTGTGTATGGGGCATAACTTATTACACATACCAACATGGTGGCATTTATTGTCAGAGAAAAGAAAAGTATACTTGTCTAGTGGATGTTTAGTACCTATGGATAAAGTGAAGCAGTCATGTTCTTACTAGAGTAGAATGTATGCACATAGCACCTGGTGCACTGGGTATCATATTGAAGCCCAATCTCCTTTAATGCCCCCTCTGCCCTAATTTAGCTACAAACATAAGAGTTCAAAATCGTATGGAATGAGTCAGCCAGTTCAAATAAACATTCAAACTGAATCCAAAGCCATCAACCTTCACATTACATGATTATTCATTTTACCGCATTGGCCAATAAAAAAAGCATATGTGTCCACATACAAATATTTATTTATTTGTGGAGGGACATTTGACTTTTTGAAAAGCGTATATGAATTTGTACGCTGGCAAACAACTGTTCTGCTCCTTTTCTCTGGGCGTTAACATGAGACATTATGTCACTTGTGTTCATTCAACTCAGAATGGAATAAGTGAATTGATTTGAAAGTTCTTCATTCTGCTCCTCCCAAATTTCATACAGAAAAGAGTAACATTATTTATTTTCTGCTCCATGATTCAGCTGTTTACTTCCCATTTACTTTTAAATGTCGTTAATAGTTAGGTGGTTTAGTAAAATACTAAAATAACTTTTTGGCTAACCACATTAAGTAGGATGAATAATAATGTTACGCAATGAACACTGCTCCTCAGTCTGTTCATCAGATCAGATGGTTTGTGCCTGTATTGCACTATTACAATGGTGGCAACAGCTTTTTACTCAATAATAAGGAAATCCGAAAATAAACCGCTAACCTTCATTTATCAGATTTTAATACGTTTCCTGTTTTATGGGTAGGGTCATTTTAACAGTTGGGCAAGAAAACAATCTGTCCCATGCCTACCATGTAAGAGGCCTAGTGAAGCTTCAACTGAGCAGCTGCAAAGTAGCTCACATCATGGACCCCTGGCAGTGTAGAAAGCCAAGAGACCTCTTGTTGTAAACAATGAAATTATTCCTCTGGTTTATAAGATCAGCCTATGCTTAAAGTGTATCTGTTCTTATTTTTAGATAGAGTTTCTGGTGAGTGTGTGTACTACTGGGGAGCTTTCCCTTCACTTCCTGTTCCAGAGACGCAATAGGAAGTTATAGGACATCTTCCAAAGAGAGGGGAATTCCCTTCTTAGACAGATGTCCCCAGAACAAGTGCTTCTATTAGATTTTCCTTTACCTCTTGTTCTTTTGACAGCTCTAAAGATTTGGAGTTCCCCTCTTTCTTTTTGGTAACAATGGTCATCAGTACAAATAGAGTGGTGAACCTCTCCAATGGGCACACAGAATGCAAAAAAAAAAAAAAAAATTGACAGATGGTCTTACCATTCCCACCTCTATCCAAAACTAATCTAGATGTAACTAATATAACCTAGATATACATATTATTGGAAATGTACAGTTTGTTTTTTTTCATTTTTTTTTAGATAGAAGAGATCAAATTGATGTAAATATTTGAAATGTTTGTTAAAGTGGTATTAAACCCAAAACGGAAAATTTAACATATTGCAGTTTACTGACTATTAGCTATGGTGACTGCATTCATTTTTTAAGCTTTGTTCCCTCTGTTTTCACCTGGTGATCTGATTCTGTAAGGTAGCTTATATATAAAAGTCAGTTTTTTTTAGTTCAATTAGAAGGTTAAATGAAAATAACTGACTCATTTCCCCCATCCACACACTCAATGCGGATAAGTGAATTCTGCCTGCTGAGTTATTGTCTTCTGATAGCGGGGAGACTTCACCAGTGTCAGAATACACTGATCGGTGTTGCAGGCTACAGCCTGCTGCACTGATCAAGGGGGGAAAATCACACAGGGCGGTTGTACAGAAGTTGATCGGTAGCTCAATTTCTGTACAACCACAGTGCCCATACACAGATAGAAAATTTTTCGCTCCCTATAAATTTTGTCATCTGTGGGAATTTGTACGTATTCAAGCAAGAGAGCATTTTGAGAATGGATTGTTGTTGGATTAAATGATCTGGCTAGCAGGTAGAATTTCAGTTCATTCCAAAGGTGTTCATTAGTTCTGAAGTCAGAAATCTGTGCAGGCCACTTAAGTTCCTCTTTACCAAACTCATTAAACATAGTCTTTGGCCTTTCCCAAACTGTTTCCACGAGGTTGGAAGTGCACAACTGTCTAAATTGTCTTTGTATACCATAGCGTGGTCAGTTATCTACAAACCTTCACCCTGATAGCATAAACATAAAAAGGGGAAGCATTTAAAATGCGATATTCACACCATAAATATATTTATGGCAGATTCCGCAATCATTATTAAAAAATGTGCGTACATGAAATACGTTATACTTTCCTTATATAAACATCTTTGGTTCGATTTAAAACCTATAAAAATGTTATACTAGATCATTACTAACATTTTCAAGTGAGCTGTAATATTTCCTTAATAAAATATTAAATATTAGATACTATCTTAAGGTACATTTTTTAAATGTAAAATCTGATTATTGCTTTGCTCTAGCCCCAATTACATCATAATAAAGTAATCTCTTAGTTATTAGTTTTAAATATGAATAATTGGAAAAGCTATAAAACACTTTTTCTTCTTCTCTTGCAATACTTATGTCCCTGCAACAAATAAAACCCAGAAACAACTTTCTAGGGATAAACTTAGTGGCAAATCTGAGAAATATTCACACTAGGTGACACCATCAAATGAAAAGTGGAGTTTAACTTTTTCATGACCAGTGATCACTGATGTCTTCCTACCCAGCTCAAATTTAGCCATCACAGCATGCGTCAGTTACTTGAAAGCAAATCAATGTCAAAATTGGCTAATCCAGGTAATTTCTTTATATATTCATTTCAGGGGCATATACAATTTTGGTACAATGTTTAATTAAATACCATGCCCTGTTTTCTTATAGCCTGACAAAAATGTAATAAAAATCAAATTTTTCATTTAGTAAATTACTTTTTCAATACTGTAGTAGTTGTATTTCACAATTAAAATATGAAATAAATGATCATTGCCATTTTCTGTCTGCATATCCGCAGTGCCATCTGCAACCTGAAGTCTTATTTTGCATCCAGTCTGCATGTAATCGCTACCGTAATTGTCACAGTGATCACATGACTGGGAATCACTGTGATTGGTTCCTGATCTTCAGTGGAGACCAGAGCTTTTAGCAACAGCCAAGATTTACAGCCACAGGCAGCTGATGGCTGTCAATGTGAAGGTATTTACTGATGCATCAGTAGCATGGAGCATTGGGCTGAGGTATACAGATTGCAGGTAGAAATGTGTCAAATTATTTGGAAAGTACAAAAAAATACATAATGGTGTAGCTAGCATTACCTCCTAGGGGCTAACTGGAATTTGGGTCCCCTTTGTCCTGCACAGCCAGGCAACAAGCATTTTTCACAAGCATTCAACAGTCAGAGAATCAATCCAATGTTTTTGTTTTTTGTTGTTTTATTAGGGTGGTTAACTTGGATAGGGTTAGGGTGATATGGGATGCCCAAAACTGTATCTATGAAAGAACTGTCAGGACAACTGCTCCCAACTTTCAGAATAGATCCTGGACTGCACTACCGCAGGAATAATCACAAATCCTTACTGAATCTTAAAGCACAAGTTCCAGACTGCAATTAACCTCTTCCTTTCAGCAAAATAGCAGCGCACCTGACTTTACTTGAGCTTTCCCCAAGCAGGGATGAAGGTAAGCTGTACGCTGTCCTTTTTAAAAGCTAGCTAGATATTGCACCCAGCTGCTTTATACCTTTTGTGGCTTTGAAGGATGAATAGAAGGGGTAACTCACTCAGTCCCTTCAAATACTTCAGCATGACAGTGACTTCTATCCAAGCCTCCTGCTGTACATGTCCCATTTACTTGGCAGGGTGTCTCCTGGATGAGGCTGAAGGGGGTGAGGGTCCCTCTCTGACTCCGTCTCTTCTCCCTCTCTCTCTCAGAAGCAGCACTTCTGCTTGGTGGCAAACCCCCAGCACAGGGGTCCCCTCCAGGCCTCTGGATCCTCAAACCCACTCTCTGCACCTGGCCAGACTCCAGAATACTTATGGGGCACTCTCCATCTTCTGAGCAGTCTTTCCCCCAGGGAATGGCAGAGTGCTCATGAATATTCAAGCTGCTGTCTGCACCCCTCCACCCACTAAGTTCTGGATCCTACTAGAAGCTTCCGGAAGCCAGGGGGAGGTGACAGACCCAGCCCTCAGAGCCTGCCAGCTGACTGTACAAAAATCTATTTTTTTAGTAGGTAAATGTACCTACTATACACTATGTACACAGGGGGTTTTACAATGGACAATATATATTTGTTTTTGTGTGATGCATTTGATATGTAACTATGTCTTCTTGTTTTGGGATTTGAGCTGCAGTGGAAAATTTTGCGAGGAATATGTAGGCTGAAGCTCTAAGCCCTCTTTTCGAGAATGCTATCTTACTGATTGCCATGCTGATGATTTGGCTTCAATATTTTAAGTTTCTGAAATAGCTATAGACATATAGAAGGCTGGCTCTTTTTTCTAATTGTGTGCTTGTTTTGAGCTTGTACCTTAGAAGTACTGATGTCAGCCAGGCAAGGAGAACTTCAAGGTGGAGGCCACATATTTCTCTCATGACAGGTGTGCTTTAAGTAGAATATCTAGTCATGTTTGATACAAAGTATGCAGAAATCTTACCACATCTAATCATGCAATTCTCATAATCACTAGTCAACTGAAGTGTAAAACTGACATGTAGCATTTTGTTAAATTTCAAAGGAGGCCATAAATAGAGAATTCATGTACATATGCTCTGAAAGGCGCTTTATGGGTGATAGATGTTGGGTAAGTTACTTTTTGGTCATTAAACACATATTTCAAATTGACTTGAAAGAGTAAATTAACCCTACTCTGTTTTGCTTGCTGTGGTTCAATGAGAAGAGGGTCCTAATCTGTAGAGGAAGGTTGCTGGAAGTATTTGGCTCTTTCAGCCTTTGTTGCCAGAAGCTGCAATCATCAAAAGGTCAAGTAGAGATTTCCTAACTAGTAGGTTATTCCATCAAAAGTGAAGTATAGTTGTATTTGAAAGGCATAATGTTAAGAGAGGCTCAAATTTCCTCTTCTAATAATGCTAAATAAGCAGAATTCTGCTACTTACAAAGCTTAACAAAAAAATATTTAGATTTTACCACCAAACTAAAAAACAAGTCTCTAAGGCTGGATTCGCATGACAGGAGAGTGTTCCCGACTCACAATGGAGCCAGTTCGCACACCTCCTGTGCATCTTTGGTTCAGATTCAGGTGCAAATTCAGGCAAAAATTCAGACTTGATTCGCACCTAAATCGGTGAACAGGAACCCCATGTTGTGAGCCGCAGCAGCAGCATGTATGAACCCAGACCTAAGTGCTGGCTAAAAAAAAAATGTTACTTACAGTTAGTCTGTGGGCTGAAGGAAAAAAAATTTACGGATTCCTCTAGCCGTGCTAAACAGCTTAAATGAACAAATTTCCTGCTAAACAGTCAGCTGTCAGACTACAATAGCCTCAATGGGATATTCATGGGCTCTACCAAACTGGCTGCAGTCATTATTGGGCAGAGAATTATATGCCTGGCTCCTTTGAGTTTTGAATCAAAGGATGTTGGACAATAGGGTGCCAACAGAGCCACCCACTGCGCATATAGTGGATTTTTCCAAACACAAAAGTGGTGCATTCATGGACATACACCTTATGAGCATGCCTGGATAAATGCCAATGCATGAGCCATTGCTGTTTACATGAGTACAACCATTCGCTTGTGTGGGCGGCTGTATGCACCACCACCTGCCGCTCCCCTGGTGAAGGAAAGCACCAGGCATTTTATGTTAAAAGAGCCTCTTGATGCCCAAGTACATGAGGAGCAAAATTGTTCAAACTGCTAAAGAACTGTCTTCTCCTCTAGCCCATGTATGCTAAAGGCTAACTTGCCTACATGGATTTTGTTACAAAGCAGCATGGAGTGCAATCACTGTACATATTCTTCATCAACCTGTCACAAGAGAATCTCTGAGGCTACCATTGCTGAGCTCCTTATGAAAATGATAGCTGTTTGCCATTCTGGTTTTAGTGCTTTCACTGGCCTGTACAAGTATATAAGTGGAAGATGTGGTGCAGCGCTTAGAACATACAACAGTTCATATGTATAGTTAGTAGATTTAGATGTCCAATTAAGAAAGAATCATCAAATGTCAGTCCACAGGGAGGAAGAAAGAGACCATCACCAGCACCCGACAATACTGCCTCTTACCATCAGTGCATAAAATAAATCCCAGACATCCTCCTTGTCCCAACTCGGCAGCTCAGACCAGGAATATATCCTCGGAGAACAAAGTTATCCTCCTCTATTTTTCATCTGATGTTGCGTCAAATTATAAACTCAATGGCCACATGCAAAAATGACAGAAATGATTTCATTGCGCAGATACCATAAAAAAATTGATCTTTCTTTAATAGAAAATTCCAATAAAATTACACTCACATTTTTGTGAAGTATTAACAGCATGCAGATAAATCAACATCCAGCATTAAAATGGAAACCACTCCCGCATTCCTTCAAATGTCGCCAGTCCCTCATACACTCATATACACGGGTGTATGAGGGACTGGTGACATTTGAAGGAGTGCGGGAGTGGTTTCCATTTTAATCAATTTTTTTATGGTATCTGCGCAATTAAATCATTTCTGTCCGTTTTGCGGCCATTGAGTTTATAATTTGACGCAACATCAGGTGAAAAATAGAGGAGGATAACTTTGTTCGCCGAGGATATATTCCTGGTCTGAGCTGCCGAGTTGGGACAAGGAGGATGTCTGGGATTTGATCGATAAGGATCGTACCTTATGGGCATTTATTTTATGCACTGATGGTAAGAGGCAGTATTGTCGGGTGCTGGTGATGGTCCCTTTCTTCCTTCCTGTGGACTGACGTTTGATGATTCTTTCTTGATTGGACATCTAAATTTACTAACTATATATATGAACTGTTGTATGTTCTAAGCACTGCACCACATCTTCCATTTGTTTTTTATTGTATCCAGCAATATTATGCTAGCTGCTGTTTTATTTGTTTTAGGTTTTTTTTGCTTTTAGTGCAACAGATTTCTTCTTCTACAAGTATATAAGAACAAGGGAGTTAACTCCCAGAACTGAAGATAAACTGTCAGTATGACTATGATCTTCAGTTCAAAGTTTTTGCCCACAGATCGAATTTTGTCTGATTTAGCAGAAAATGGTCAAAATGTAATCCATGTACAGTTGGCTTCACCTATATATATATATGTAGCGCTGACATCATGGTTTATTGATGTGATTATGCATGTGTAGCGTTGACACATTTTCGCCTATTAATGTGATGTATATGTTTTACAATGCAAGCTTATGGACAATTCTATAGCTTAGTATTTGGTGCCATCTAGAGGTCAAATACAGAAAGTGCACTGGGATAACTTTTGTTTTCAACCATTGAACACAATACAGGAAGTGACTTGTTTTGTTTAGAAGGTGGACCCTTTTTACCCAGGAGGTTTGGTGACCTACCCATGAACACTTTCTCTAGCAGTACATGCTGGGTAGGACATAAAAGGAACCCGAGCGACTATTTTAGGTCTATCGGGATAGCGTGGCCATCCTGTGAGGATCTGTGCTGAGGCCTCCTGCTACAAGAGGCCCACAACCATCACAGATCGCAACTTCTACAGCTTGTGTGAGTGACCTGACGGTGCAGGAGATACAGTGACCGGATTGGAGACATCCAGAGACACTCTTTTGAGCATCGGAGGATCGGGTTCACCCAGCATAGCGGAACGGAGTGATGGAGCCAGCCGACGAAGAAGCAAGCTGCAGTCACCAGACCAGAGCTACTACATGGAGTTCCGATCCAGTTGGTTAGCGGGTCAAAACCCACAGTTTGCTAACTTTTACACGCAGATAGACTCACATACAGGCCTCGCTGGGATCTGTATTCCCACGGAGGAGCAGAGCAACTGACACTGAACAGGCTTGAGGCCTATCTACTTTAACTACTCAAGCATTTGTAAAATAGTTCTTGGAGTTATACCTGGAACAACTTAAGCTAACTTTCACCTACCTTTTGGATTACAAATATCAGAGGAGTCATTTCTAGTTAGCAAAGAAAGAAGATACTGGAGAAAGTACTTTTAGTGAGGCCTCACGTATAACTTTTAAAGTAGTGGGAGCTCCCAGGTTTCTATACATAGAATATATATATCTTTCATTTTGTATTTGTCTGTTGATATATATTGTACTGACATCCTACGTTATGATGACGGTGCAATCTCTGTAACCACCTGTTTTAATATACTCGCAGTAAAAATATATTTCTGGTTAAGTATCCAGTTGTGTGGTGTACTGTTTTTTCTCCACCAGGTGGAGCCAGTGAATCCTGAGGATACAACACAGGTATATTGCATTACATGATATTGTACTGTATTGTATTGCACCACAGCTGTGTCAAGGGGACTGAGTCAATTCAGTGGGGTTCATTAGCAGTTTGCAGGCCCGAATCAAAAATTCAGCAGCTCCTTCGGGTGTAAGTGCTACACATGCTTTAATGTGAGGTATATGGACATTACTGTGGTTTTGCACTAGAGCCATCTGGTGGCAAAATATGGGTAATGCACCTGTTTATCATTTACCTCAGAACAACCTAAAGACTTGTACAGGAAGTGACTGTTTGTTTTGGATTCTGAAGGTTGACCTCGTTACCCAGGAGTTCCGTGTGTGACCTACCCATGAACACTCTCTTACGCAGTGCATGCTGGGTAGGAGATATAAGGGACAGCAGCGGCCATTTTAGGTCTCTTGGGACCACGCTGCCTGCCTGTGCGGATCTGTGAGGAGGTTTCCGGGAGACAGCTGCAGACAGTCACTGCAGATTGCAAACCTGCTTGTTTGCAAGGTGATTTGACGGAGCCTGAGAGCTGGGGATCAGATTGACGAGGCCCAGAGACACTTATCGGAGTATCAGAGGACCAGATCCAGTCAGCGGAGTGACACAGAGCATCTGCCCAGCTGATACAGAAGCAAGCTACAGCTGCCGGATCAAAGTCATCACCCAGAACTCCGATCCAGTTGGTGAGCAGGTTACGGCCCACCATTTGTGAATTTGCTGCACACAGTTAGACTCACTTACGGGCCTCGCTGGAACCTATTGTTCTACAGAGGCGTAACAGAGCAACTGACATTGAGCAGGCTTGAGGCCTACATCACTTTAGTGCCCAAACGATGTGTATAAATTCTTGGAGTTATACCTGGAGTACCTTAAGCTAACTCTTACCTACCTTTTGGATTACAAATATCAGAGGAGTCATCTCTAGCTAGCGAAGAAAGAAGATACGGGAGAAAGTACTTTAAGTGAGGCCTCATGTATAACTTTAAAGTGGCGGGAGCTCCCAGGTTTAGATACATAGAAATATATATATATCTTTCATATTGTATTTGTCTGTTGATTTATATTGTACTGACATCCTACGTTGGGATGGCAGTGCAATCTCTGTAACCACCTGCTTTAATATACTTGCAGTAAAAATATTTCTGGTTAAGTGCCCAGTTGTGTGGCGTGCTGTTTTTCCCCACCAGGTGGAACCAGAGGATCCTGAGGGTATAAGGTATTATACAGGTACTTTACATTGTTTTATATTGTACTGTAATATATTGTACCACAGATGTGCCAAGGTGATTGAGTCAAGTTAGTGGGATTTCTTGGTAGAGTGCAGGCCCAATTCAAACCAGCAGCTCCTTCGGGGGTCAGTGCTACATACATATATATATATATATATATATATATATATATATATATATATATATATATATATATACACACACTGAAATGAGTAGTTAACTTCCTGTGAATGTCAGTATACTAGGCAGTAGACATCAGTTATTTTTCAGCAGCTGAATACCTTGTTTTTAATATAACATTATTCTTTTGGCAACTGGTAATATTTCCACTTTCCTGGGTGTGGTTGGATTAAACTCTGGGTACATAAACTGGCAAATACTTCTGGTCAGAGTAAATGGCGATTTTGGCAAATCTCAAACTCTATAAAGTATTGGCTTAAAATATAAAATGAATGGCTTAGAGGGCTCATTTATATAGTGGTAGTATTCTTATCCAGTTATTATAGTATTCTTAGCAAAAAAGTCGAAAATAAAAGATTATACCTGTTTTCTTTGAACAAAGCTACTATTTAGAGCAG
Organism: Lithobates pipiens; assembly: GCF_037356315.1. Lineage (NCBI taxonomy): Eukaryota > Metazoa > Chordata > Amphibia > Anura > Ranidae > Lithobates > Lithobates pipiens. The sequence continues at coordinate 157,574,759 of NW_027507903.1, forward strand.
GAAAGGGTTAAAATCCCCACCAGGTTAATTAACTATCTTTGTACCATTAAGGAAATGTGCCTTTCCTGTTCGAAAGATGCAACGCAAAGTTAGGGAAAATCTCCCAAAGTTAGGGGAATTCCCTTTTTAGCCCTTGTACACACGGTCGGAGAATCCGTCGGAATGTGTCCTATCGGACTGTGTCGTCGGATAATCCGACTGTGTGTGGTATGCATCGGACTGATTCCGTCGGAATATCCGTCGGACCCAATTTTCCAACATGTTGGAAATATTTCCCAACCAACTGGGCCGATCGGACATACTCCGATCATGTGTAGAGAATTTTGATTGGACCAAGTGCCACGCATGCTCAGATCAAATTCCTACATCAAAGCTATTGGCTACTAGCCTGAATATAGTCCCATCGTAATGAAATTACGTCATCACGTTCTAAAAAGATCGGATTTTTCGCCAACTTTGTCCGACCGTGTGTATGCAACAGTTTTGGACAAGATCCGACGGACAAGATCCGACTGGCAAAATCCGACGGGCAAAATCCGACGGATTTGGTTGTGGAAATCTCCGACCGTGTGTACAGGGGCTTAGAGAGTTGTCCCCCAGTTGTCTCCATTGGACTATTTCCCTTTTCCTCTTGTTTTGGTGACAACTCTTACATTTTGGATTTCCTTTCACAATGGGCACTGCTACAAATAGAGGGATGATTCTCCCAAATGGGGACACGAAGAACAATAAAATCTCTAACCCTTTCCATTTTATAAAAAAAAATAAAAAATACATTTGGGTTAGTCATACAATTTAGGCCTCTTGCACATGATAGTCCTGTTTGGCCTCTTGCACAATGGAGCTTGAAAAAGCTCAGTACAGCCTATTAATTGTGTGGTGTCTATGCGCACAGGCGCGTAAACAAGCACCGTGCATTCTTCAGTTAAAAAAAAAAAAAAATCAGCTTTTTTGGTCAGTAATTTACACCTCATGCATGCAAATTCACACAAATGCGTGCAAATAGCCATTTACATATTGTGTAGAAAGAGAACGCAAAATACGTTTTCCTGCATTTGCACAAATCGAACGCATATATATGCGAAAATGCGCATAAATACATGCAAATACGTACACAAAAAAGTCTGAAAAAACATGATTCATGTGCAAGAGTGTGTATTTACATGCATTTATGTGTATATGCGTTTGCACATTTTCGCACACACGTATGGGTGTAAAATTGCACGTATTCGTGCATTTTTTGTATGCATGAGGCATACATTACTGACCAAAAAAGCAAATTTTTCTATTTTATTTTTTATTTTTTTACTGAAGAATGCACAGCACTTGTTTATGCGCCTGTGTGCATAGGCGCATTACAACTAATGGGCTGTATTTTAGCTCATTAAAAAAGCTGTACTGAGCTTTTTCAAGCTGCAGTGTGCATGAGGCCTTAAAAGGGTTGTAAACCCTTGTGTTTTTTCACCTTAAAGAGGGAGTCCGGCGAAAAATATTTTTTAAAAGTCAGCAGCTACAAATACTTCAGCTGCTGACTTTTAATAAATGGGCACTTACCTTTCCTGCAGTCCAGCAATGTCGACAGCCAAGGCCGAGCAATTGCTCAGCTTTCGGCTGCTACCGGCGCCATTCTTGATGAGTGAATCAGGAAGTGAATCGTTGTGGCTTCACTTCCCGGTTCCCTACTGCGCATGCACGAGCCGCACAGCGCAATGGGAATGGTCCGCGCTGTCTCTGGGACCCGTGTGTGTCCCAGCAGACAGCGCGGCAGGACAGGAAGAGGCATAGACTCCCGTGGGAGTCTATGCCCGGAAGTGGGTGCAAATACCTGTCCGAGTCCAGCATTTGTGTCTATGGACGCAAATGCTGGACTCGGGAGCGCGCCCTCAAGGTAACCCCCTCAGGAGAACGCTTCTCCTAGGGGGTTATCTAATGCGAGGAGGAGCCGCAAAAGATGCAGAGGAACCCCCAAATTAGATGTTCGGGGCCACTCTGTGCAAAATGAGCTGCACAGTGGAGGTAAGTATGACATGTTTGTTATTTAAAAATAATAATAAAAACTATCCTTTAGTATCACTTTAATATAGGTCCGCTCATCAACTCTTTAGAAATAAATAGAAATGTAAATAAACCATATTAAATATGTACTTTAAAAATCAGACCACATGACATTTTATTTGGCACTTTTCATAAAGTTTGTGTTTATGATGGGATTAAAATAGCATATTCTGCATGTGCTGAAATTTGAAGCCAGGTTCCAAATGCCACCAGTTCTCATAATGTTTATGAGCATTCATCAGATGTCTGCAGCACCCAGTCATCTGGGTAATACAGGCATGCACTGTATGTAGCTCTTCTCTGAGTAATAAATACATTACAGAAGAAACACAGTTGCACTAAAAAATTCTCTTTAGGAATGTATTCTGACCTTGATTACCTATTTGTTCCTGGATAGCTAAACATACTCATGAGTTCCAACTGTCAGACAAGAGCAAACGAAATATACATAAACAGAGACAGAATCTATGCATGAGTACAAAATTCATTTTACACATAAAACAAACCAAAACCAAGTAGCAAAACACAACCAAAAAACTGTTGTGTTGCTGTCATCTCTGCATGAAAATTTGAGGGTCCCATATTACTAGGGATGGTACTGCAGAGTTATGCTTTTCTTTGAAATACAATGAAAAATACATTAAACGCACTTGCTTGGTTTAGCAGACATTCCTCACTAATTGCGCTCAGATGCCATGAATACTTTCCTATGTTTGCTGTGAACAAGTTTTGCAAACCTGTGGTTTTTCTGCTCACAATAAAACTAAAATAGCTGAAGGCAAAGACAGATTACGAACAAACTGGAATTTTAGACAGTTAATAGTATGTAAATATTCCATTAACATAATTAAAACACAATTCTATCTGCCTCTCAGGTGTGATTGTTGTATCAAGGGGCTTGGTGCCAAGCTGCACGTCTTCCACATGTACAGCCAGGGCCGCTAATAAGGCAGTACAGCCAATCCTCCTGTAGTAGGTCCAGGCTTCATCAGTTCAAAAGGGAAGCCCGGACACCCTCGGACGCCCGGATGGTGAGGAGTGCTCACTAGTGCCCCTAAAGGCTGACAGAGGCACGTGCCTATACATGGGTATGACATTTAAGGAAGTGCTCTCTGCAAGCTGGACTTCTCCACACAGACAGTAGTTATAATTCCTTGTAATCCATGGTACATTCTTTAGCTCTTTATACTCTGTACAGTATTAATAACAGTTCCTATTACACTTCTCTTTCTTTTTGTGCAGCATTTTTGAGCCAGTGCCGCAGAGCTTGCACCATATTCCACCAGCCCAGTTACCTCTCACTTTATCCCAGTGACGCCGATCCATATGTTAGATTCAAATCCCAGGAAGTTCAACTACTACTGGGAAGTTCTGTCACCTATGACAAGTCACCTTCCGCTCCCCAACCAGCTGGCTGCAAATTGCACCTAGACACTAGTACTGAAGTCATTGGCAATGGCAATATAGCCTTCTCTGTTAGGCATATGTACTGCATATTTTCTTGTTTTGTCCTGTCCTCGGTGTGAACCATGTTCTGTTATAATCTATGTATTCATGCACTCCTTTTACAGTTGTCCTTAAAGTGGTTGTAAAGGCAGAAGGTTATTTATCTTATTGCATTCTTTGCATTAAGGTAAAAAACCTTCTGTGTGTAGCAGCCCCCCTAAGCTGTGGCTCAGCTTGGGTGCCCCATAGCAAGCTGCTTGCTGTGGGGGCACTCAACAGGAGAGAGGGGCCAGGAGCACTGACGAGGGTTCCTAGTGGAGGAGGATGGGTGCTGTTCTGTGCAAAACCATTACACAGGGCAGGTAAGTATAACATGTTTGTTATTTTTAACCAAAAAAAAAATAGACTTTACAATCACTTTTAAGGGGTTGTAAAGTCTCGTTTAAAAAAACAAAAACAAAAAACAAACATGTTATTTTTACTTCCTCTGTGCAGTGGTTTTGCGCAGTGCAGCCCGGATCCTCCTTTTCTTGCATCCCTTTTCGCTGTTCCTGGCCCCTCCCTCCTGTTCAGCAAGCAGCTTGCTATGGGGGCACCCGAGCTGAGTCACAGCTTTGTGTGTACATTCAGAAATGGAGCCCTAACCCAGCCACACCCTGGCCCCTCTCTCCACTGATTGGCTAACTGACTTTGATTGACGGCGATGGGAGCCAGTGGCACCACTGCTGTGTCTCAGTCAATCAGGAAGAAAGTCCTGGATGGCTAAGACACTGGTGGACATCGCTGGACAGAGGGACCTCAGGCAAGTATTAGGGGGGCTAAGGGGGGCTGCTACAGAATGCATTAAAAAAAAAACCTGTCTTTACATCTCCTTTAGGTAACTTTAGACCAGGTAAATATGTATAACAACAACATTTCTTTACTAAAGTTGTTACAATATAAATAAACAATCACAGCTTCTTCACATCCATTTATAATACAAAGTGCTTCCTATGTGGCCCTTGGGGCCCCTGCCCTTTGAGGTAGCCATACCTTGTATATTGTAGAAAGTTTTTAGAGTCTTTTTAGTCCTTAGATTAACAGCATAAGTCCATGTCACTAGAAATATGTCTGGTTTCCTACAAGGGGTGGTATCAAGCAAAGTGGCAATCCCATCTTAGCATAGCTCCTGTTCCCTTCCCATACATAGAGCCCCCTACCTGGAGGTGGTTTCCTTCTTTTTATATGTTTTCCCCAACAGAGTGCGATATTCCCCAAAAAGCCTTGGAAAACCTTGCCAGCAGCGTAAACCTACCCTTCTCGAGAACCAACAGCTCGGTAGGGCAATACAATTAAACAGTGCACGGGTAGTACAGTCAAAACATAACACAAAAACAAAGGAAACACACAATACAAAAAACACAGAGTAAGCATCTACTTACACACTCTTTAACGCATTCCTGTCTGAACAAAACATGGTACCCTAGATGTATGGGAGCACTATGAACACATCTTCCCCAGGATACCCTTTATAACCTGCCATTAATTGGGCACACACTGGGAGCACACCCAGGGCTCCCTGACTGTCCTAACCAGCTCTCTCCAAGTAGTCTATCCCATACCGGCTTCAGGCCTTACAGCAATGGACCCCAATAGCAGCCTCACCTAGCACCATCTATTTCCAGAGGACATCCCCATCTTGACGATAGAACAGCTGTTTACTGAGCCAATTTGTTTACATATTCACCTACTTCAGTCATCCCAGAGGTGATGACACATCCCATAAGGTTGCAAACAATAAAGAGAGCAATAATGAGAAGAGAGCCAAGTCAAGAAGCCCATACCTTTAGTTTAGATTCATTTTACATGACAAACAATAGCCGCTTGCTGTTTGTTGTTGTAGGATGTAGTTTGCCTCTGGGAATGCACTTTATTATCTTTTCTTAATTGCAAACATAGTCTGTCTAAACTATCAGTAATCCTTAAACCACCCCCCGGTCCTCCCTCCGCAGTAAATTCATTGCCAACTCCATTTTCAGGTTTCTGACTTGGTATCAACATCCTTGCGGAAGCTGTTGATGAAAGGTTCTGCAGGTTGTTTAGCCAGTTTTGGCTATTTCACATTTTCAGTGACATGGGGTGCAGGACCCTATACCAAAATCACCACTCAGGTTCACTACAGCATGACCTTCAGGCCATGTTGGGAAACACTCATTCACACACACACAAAAGTTCTCCTCAGCTTTTAGTACTACCATGCCTAGTCCACTGGGGAAGTCCCGTGGAACACACACTATTATCCATGTACCCACATATTCATGAGCAGTGGCGGCTGGTGCTCAAAATTTTTAGACGGGCGCAAACAAACTGAAAAATACTGAACCCCCCCCCCATCAATTGCAGCCTCACGGTGCCCATCAAATGCAGCCACTGTGCCAATCAATTGTAGCCATTGTGCCAATCAATTGCAGCCATTGTGCCAATCAATTGCAGCCATTCTGTCCATCATATGCAGCCACTTGTGCCCATCATATGCAGCCACTTGTGCCCATCATATGCAGCCACTTGTGCCCATCATATGCAGCCACTTGTGCCCATCATATGCAGCCATTTTGAAATGAAATATAAAGAGGTTTTTTTGGTGCCTTTGTCATGCATTGCTTTAATTCCTGCATACCGGCCAAAGTGAAAACATCAGGAGCACTTCCAGACTGAAGTGTTAATTTAAAGTGACCCTGCCAGGACGGTGTAAAAACTTATAGTAACAATGCCCTGTGAAAGAAGACATTTTATACATACTGCCCGGCAGGAGGTGGAATCTTTATTCTCTTGAAACCTTCTCACTACTTACTATCTGTATTGCTGCTGTCAGTTTTTATACCCCCTAGAATGGTAGTAAGACTGAAGAAGTCAAGTGTTTGATGAAGCTTCTTAGATGAGTTTAATAGAATTCAGCTTTTGATAAAATGTATTATATTGTATACTGCAGGCAGCTAACCAAAACTTAAATGTGGTGGCTGCTTTAGCTTTAAATGTTTAGGTTTGTTTCCCTTTATTTGCACCAGGTGATCTGGCTATTATCTGGCAGTATTGCCTCTTGAATGCCTGCAAACCTCCTTTCACGGTCCTCTGAAATATGACCCACTGCAGCACACATTCTCTTCTTCTTTAATGGTATAATAATGAAGCTGCTTTGCTGATGATACTGATGGAGTTATGGTAAACATATTTTAAAAGGCTTTTATTTTCTAGTGATATCAAGAGTAATATTATTATGCTATTTTTTTATTTTTTGGGGGGAAGTTACCACAACACCATTATCCCGTAGCTTTTAAGATCAAAGATACAACTGTTGGTGTCCCTTGTTAATTTTACATTGTATTTTTTAAATGTAACTGCCTACTCCCAAACTGTAATTTGAAGTAAAACACCCAAGTATTATTCTACACAATTTTCTTTTATTGTGCATTCAAAAAAGAAAACAAATAAAATTAGACATGCTATCTGCCGATAGAAATTAACCAAAAAGTGCATTCTATGCATCCAAAAATATAGAAAATATACCAAATCAAATCATTATTTAACCAAAAAATAAAATAAAAGCCTCATGCATGTGTCTTGCTTTTTAATATAGGGGGTCAACAATGGCAAGAGTTGGTGAAAGCAGGGGTTCTTCATCTGGAGATAATTCCGAAAATCATCTGGATTATTCTCCTGGAGCTCCCACAGCAAAGGCATATGACATAATTGGTCACGATTAATAAAGTAACCAATTTTTGGTCCAAGAAATCCTCCTCCTCCTGTTCCTGAACAGGACTTGGGTCAAAGCAATAACTCCAATGCCAATAATAAATAACATGTTATCTCCTCCAATTCCGCAACATGTCTGGCTGATGAATGGCTGTTCAGATACAAATTGAAAAGCGTGAAATGAAAAGTGCAAAATGAAAAGCACAAATCAACACTTCTACTAACACAAAATTAGCAGAAGGAGCCGAAAGGGTGGCACTAAAGAGCTGAAAAACCATGTAGTACATCACTATGTTCGTGTTTGTTGGCTGACAATTCCTTGCCGTTTGTATGCAAGACAAAATCCAGGCATATGGCTTCGGGCAAAAGTCAGAGGTTTTGTCTGTGGAAAATCCAATCATGTGTATGAGGCTTTAGAGCGTCAATGCAATGTAATTACTAAAACCAATGTAACTGCACTGCTAGGTAATCGGTTCTTTATTTCGACTACTATAATCATCAATCTAAAAACAATTTTGACACAACTGTTCTGTAAGAAATACTGATGACACATTTCTACTTTTCCCATTGATTTACCACTACATTACAAGCTCAGACCATAACACAACTGACTGGTTGTGACTCCTTTGCAGCCACCCTATCAATTACTGTAGTACAGGACAAGTGAAGCATGCAATCCATACATTCCCATAGCACCAATGAATACATCACATCTACAGATTAATCCAAGTATTTGCACAGGACTTCATGTGACTACAGGACAGAAAAATGACTGATTCTCTGTGTTAGGATGACATCCAAATCTATGAAATATGCAGACCGACAGCTGGGAGAGAACAGCTCATTGAGCGAAAGGCATTTTTACAGCCCACCTGCATGTTGATTCTAGTCTTTGTCACACATCCATCAATCTCACTCAGAGTAGAAAGACAATGATTGTGTGAGGACAAGGGATACACACGCAACAATATTTATTTCTTTAAAATATTCTCTCAATTCTAAAATATGTACTGTAAAGCCCCATACATCAGTTTTTCCTTCAGATTTACCAAAACCATGTAATATGAGGTCAAACTTTAGGAGTTTAAATTTAAATTTATACAATCAGGCAGGCCCTTGCACTACATGGTTTTGGTAAATCTGAAGGAAAAAATCAGCAGAAAATCTGATGTGTGTATGGGGCATAAGACAAGACATCAGTTTTAATATTATAGGAAAAGGATGGCAAAAGCTGTTTTGACCATACTTCTCCTTTGGGTCACAGGATTGCACCTAGTTCTGCACTCCGACACAGATTCAGCTGACAGTGCGCTAAAACCCACTGTCGGCTAATGTCACAGAGCTGGTCCAGGCTCTGTAGGGATCCCGGCAATAATGGTGGGATCCACCCACATGCCCGATTGGCTGCTGGCTCAGCCTCTCAGCGTGCAACTGGGAGACTTAGCCAGCCACTTCCGCCCCCCTCCACAGCCTGATGCTCCAGTGAGCACCGGAGGGTTAGAGCACTGAACGGGGATTAACAGTCACTGCTCTTTTCTCAGAGAAGACATAAGAACTAAGCGAGCAGCAGCCTTTGAGCACTCAGTTCCTGGTGTAGAGGTGGCAGAGAACAAATGCAGCATCAATTCAATATATTCCTCTCCCAGGAATACATCTTACTGAGCTCTTTTCCCGGAGACACTGAGAGCAGCGGCAGCCATAGGCTCCCACAGTTGTTAGTCAGATGACTGTAAGGAACAAGAGGGGGCATGGCTTACCTGTGTGTGTTTATGGATAGAACCACAAGGGAGCCCCTTTAGCAGCCGGCAGGGGATTGCCAAAGAGCAGATAAGTGACTGCTCTATGCAATATCGGTGTACAGAGCAGGTAAGTACAAGTTCTTCTTTATTTTAAGACAAAAAAAAAACCTTTAGTGTCACTCCCCTCCACCCTGCACAGTTAAGGTACTCCACAATGGAACCAGCATTGTCCTACTGAGATTCCGCTTCTCTTCTGCCCCCGATTAGTCCTGCACATCCCATCTTCTCTGGTAAAGTAATCTAAAAGCTTCCGGCTATTCTGGGTTCAGCCTGTGGCTCTCCAAAGACATGCTGCTAGGCCCCATCCTCCTCTTCATTTCTCAATGAAAGTCTAAGCTTACTGGGATATGTGGCGTACATATCTCAGGAGACAGAGCGAGCAAAGTGCAAGTCGTGCAGAATGACGTGCATGGGGGGGGGGAGATTATGGGGGTTAAGCCAGACCTTTAATAGAAAAAAAAATGTAAATAAAAAGGGGGAAAAGCCAGATTTGTGCAGCAGAGGGGAGGAGGGGTAGATGCAAGGCACATCTGCTTAGCCATATTTTTTTATCTCAGCATATGACTACAAAGTCACAAAATGTTTCATATGATGGTTTACAGACAGTCCACAAGTTACAAACATGGGACTCATGCTTGCAAATGGAGGGAGACAACAGGAAGTGAGAGGAAATCTACTCCTAGGAAAGGAAATTCACTCCTGTAAGCCCTTGTACACACGGTTGGACATTCCGACGGAAAATGTTCGATCAGACTGTGTTTGGGCTTCATCTGACTTTTTCCGTCTGAATGTCCGACCAACAAAGTTTGAGAGCTAGAAAATTTTCCGACAACATGATCCGATCGGACTTTGTCTGATCGTTTGTAGAGAATTCCGATCGGACAAAGTGCCACGCATGCTCAAATCAAATTCCTAGACCAAAGCTATTGGCTACTAGCCTGAACGTAGTCCCGTTGTAACTAAATAACGTCATCACATTACGAACGATCGGATTTTCCGACAACTTTGTCCGACCGTGTGTATGCAACACCAGTTTCGGACAAAATCCGTCGGACAAAATCCGACTGATTTTGTTGTCGGAATGTCCCACTGTGTGTACAAGGGCAAAGAGTTTTCATGGGAAAAAGGTGTCTCCACTGAAGTTTTATGAGAAATCTTTGTTTCCACAACCCACAATTTTCAAAATCCAATTGTTACAGGGACAGAAAGCGAGGTGAAATCTTCTGAACAGGAGCACAGACAGCAAAACAAACGTTAAAGGGGTATTAACCTTTCCCTATGCTATCCAAAAAAACATAAAAATTATTTTTTTGGGCTGGAGTTACACTTAAAAAATGTACCTATTCCAACTGGCATACAAATTCAACTTAAGAACAAACCTACAGAACCCGGGGACTGCCTGTAATTACTTTGCATGTCAGTTTTCTTAAATATCTTTCTATCACATTTTCACCTTTACATGTGTAATTAGTCTCGCAATATCCAAGACAACACAAGTGGGTGGCATCCATTACTTCTCTGTCCAGGGCTACAGTAGTATGGGTCCCGTTTCCTCTCCCAGGAATACATCTTAACAAGCGCTCAGTATCATATTTTTTTCATACCTCACTTACTCAACAGTATGATAAAGACAAGATCAACTTACTTCCAACCATTTTCACATTTTCTAGATGAACCTGATGCTCAAATTACACACACAGCTGAATGAGGCAGAGGACTAACAGCAGCCATAGATGGTTTGAATCTCAGCCAATCAGTAGGAACTGCCTGAGATTCAAACATGCATGGGCAAGCTGAATGTACCCAAGTTAACTACTTGGGACCAGCCGCCGCTCCTTTGCGCGAAATCACGTTATTGTACGTGATCTTGCAAAGCTTGCGTGATCTCACAAGGCTCGCAGGCGGGCATATGCTGTAAGCTCCATGAGTCCGACCATGGCTCCCGCGGACCCGATATCCACGGGGATACCAGCGATCGCTGGTATCCACGGGGATACCAGCGATCGTCTCATGGAGAGGAAGAACGGGGAAATTCTGATGTAAACAAGCATTTCTCGGTTCTGCCTAGTGACACTGTCACTGATCACAGCTGTAATCGGGAGCGGTGATCAGTGTTGTGTCACACATAGCCCCCCCCCCCCCCACAGTTAGAATCACTCCCTAGGACACACTTAACCCCTGCAGTGCCCCCTCCTTGTTAACCCCTTCACTGCCAGACAGATTTACACAGTAATCAGTGCATTTTTAATCGCACTGATCGCTGTATAAATGTGAATGGTCCCAAAATAGTACCAGAAGTGTCTGATGTGTCTGCCATCATGTCGCAGTCACGATAAAAATCGCTGATTGCCGCCAATACTAGTAAAAAAAAGAAATATTAATAAAAGAGCCATAAAACTATGCATTATTTTGTAGACACTATAACTTTTGCACAAACCAATCAATAAACACCTATTGTGATTTTTTTTTACCAAAAATATGTAGAAGAATACATATCGGCCTAAACTGAGGAAAAAAAAAGTTTTTTTTATATATTTTTGGGGGATATTTATTATAGCAAAAAGTGAAAAATAATGCGTTATTTCAAAATTGTCGCTCTTTTTTTGTTTATAGCGCAAAAAAAATGAAAACCGCAGAGATGATCAAATACCACCAAAATAAAGCTCTATTTGTGGGAAAAAAAGGACGTCAATTTTGTTTGGGAGCCACATCGCACGACCACACAATTGTCAGTAAAAGTGACGCAGTACCGAATCGCAAAAAGTGCTCTGGTCTTTGGCTAGCCAAAAGCTCCGGGGCTGAAGTGGTTAATTGATCGATCAACTTGGGAACAACCAGCCTGCTGGTGTTTACATACACTTATCGCCAGCGGCTGGTATAGCCGCTAGCAATAATCACTGTCTTCCCCTGGCAGGGATGGCTAGCCGCCTCCCCTCCACCAGGAGGAATACAATGATTTGGCGGGAGGGATTCCTCTGTCAACACTGTCTGTGGTTGCAGGAAAAAAATTCACTCTGTGTATGGCCTGTCTAACACATAATAGTCTCCCTCATCTGTAGAAGTGTCAATTAGCATGAGGCGGTCAGAATGGGAAAAGATATTGCTGAACTTCCTATTTAGAAAATCCAGAATGATCTGTAATAAAGTATGCATCTAAATTACAGATTCTTTTTTTAAATATAAAGAAATGTTACATAGTTACATAGAAGGTGAGGTTGAAAAAAGACAGAAGTCCACCAAGTCCAACCTATGTTTGTGATTATATGTCAGTATTACATTGTAAATCCCTGTATGTTGTTGTTCAGCAGCTTATCTAATAGTTTCTTGAAACTATCAAAGCCCCCCACTGGGACCACCGCCTGTGGAAGGGAATTCCACATCCTTGCCGCTCTTACAGTAAAGAACCCTCTACGTAGTTTAAGGTTAAACCTATTTTCTTCTAATTTTAATGAGTGGCCACGAGTCTTGTTAAACTCCCTTCTGCGAAAAAGTTTTATCCCTATTGTGGGGTCATCAGTATGGTATTTGTACATTGAAATCATATCCACTCTCAATCGTCTCTTCTCCAGAAAGAATAAGTTCAGTGCTCCCAATCTTTCCTCATAACTAATATCCTCCAGACCCTTTATTAGCTTTGTTGCCCTTCTTTGTACTCGCTCCATTTCCAGTACATCTTTCCTGAGGACTGGTGCCCAGAACTGGACAGCATACTCTAGGTGCGGCCGAACCAGAGTCTTTTAAAGCGGGAGAATTATCATTTTATCGCTGGAATTCGCCCCCTTTTTAATGCATGCCAATATTGTGTTTGCTTTGTTAGCTGCAGCTTGGCATTGCATGCCATTGCTGAGCCTATCATCTACTACATGGGTGCTCAACCTGTGGCCCTCCAGCTGTTGCAGAACTACAAGTCTCATCATGCATCTGCCTTTGGGAGACATGATTGTAACTGTCAGTGGCTTGCAATGCCTCATGGGACTTGTAGTTTTGCAACAGCTGGAGGGCCACAGGTTGAGCACACATGATCTACTAGGACCCCCAAGTCCTTTTCTATCCTAGATTCTCCCAGAAGTTCACCCCCCCCCCCCCTGTGTATAGATTGTATTCATATTTTTGCCATCCAAATGCATTATTTTACATTTTTCTACATTGAACCTCATTTGCCATGTAGTTGCCCACCCCATTAATTTGTTCAGATCTTTTTGCAGGGTTTTCACATCCTGCGGGGAAGTTATTGCCCTGCTTAGTTTAGTGTCATCCGCAAATACAGAAATTGAAATGTTTACCCCATTTTTGTTTATGAACAAATTAAACAGGATTGGTCCCAGCACAGAATCCTGGAGGACCCCACTACCCACCTCTGACCATTCCAAGGAATCCCCATTTATCGCCACCCTCTGAACTTGTCCTTGTAGCCAGTTTTCAATCCATGTACTCACCCTATGGTTCATGCCAATGGACCTTATTTTGTACAGTAAATGTTTATGGGGAACTGTGTCAAATGCTTTTGCAAAATCCAGATACACCACCTCTACACTCACCCTATGGTTCATGCCAACGGACCTTATTTTGTACAGTAAATGTTTATGGGGAACTGTGTCAAATGCTTTTGCAAAATCCAGATACACCACCTCTACAGGCCTTCCTTTATCTAGATGGCAGCTCACCTCCTCATAGAAGGTTAATAGATTGGTTTGGCAAGTACGATTCTTCATGAATCCATGCTGATTACTTCTAATGATACCGTTCTCATTGCTAAAATCGTGTATATAGTCCCTTATCATCCCCTGCAAGAGTTTACATACTATTGATGTTAGGCTAACTGGTCTGTAATTCCCAGGGATGCATTTTGGGCCCTTTTTAAATATTGGCGCTACATTGGCTTTTCTCCAATCAGCTGGTACCATTCCAGTCAGTAGACTGTCAGTAAAATTTAGGAACAATGGTCCGGCAATTACTTGACTGAGTTCCCTAAGTACCCTCGGGTACAAGCCATCTGGTCCTGGTGATTTATTAATGTTAAGTTTCCCAAGTCTAATTTCTGTCCTCTGTTAACCATGGAGGTGCTTCCTGTAATGTGTCATGAGGATAAACACTGCAGTTTTGGTTACTGAAGCCCCTCAATTTCCTTGTGAAGACTGAGGAGAATAATAAATGTAATACCTTCACCATCTCTCCATCCTTTGTAACCAGATGTCCTTCCTCATTCTTTATTGGGCCAATATGGTCTGTCCTCCCTTTTTTACTGTTTACCTACTTAAAGAATTTCTTGGGATTTTTGCTCTCCTCCGCTATGTGTCTTTCATGTTCTATCTTAGCCGTCCTTATTGCACCTTTACATTTCTTGTTGAATTCTATGTAAAGTCTGAATGCTGATGATGATCCCTCAAACTTGTATTTTTTGAAGGCCTTCTCCTTTGCTTTTATATGCATTTTTAAGCCATCCAGGACTTTTGTTCATTCTTTTAAATGTATTACCCAATGGGATGCATTGGCTAATGCCCTTATTTAATATTCTCTTAAAGCAAACCCATCTCTCCTCCGTGTTCTTTGTTCCTAAAATTTTATCCCAATTTATGCCTTCTAGCAAGGTTTGTAGTTTAGGGAAGTTGGCTCTTTTGAAATTCAGTGTATTTGTATTCCCCTTATGTTTCCTATCTGTGTGATTTATACTGAAGCCATTTGACCTGTGATCGCTGTTTCCTAAATTGCCCCGTATTTCCACATTCGTGATCAGGTCTGCATTGTTGGTAAACAGTAGATCCAGTAACACTTTATTTCTAGTTGGTGCGTCCACCATCTGACACATAAATTTGTCCTGCAAGACATTTAGGAACTGACAAGCCTTAGATGAATGCGTGGTTCCCTCCACCCAGTCTATGTCTGGATAATTAAAATCCCCCATTATGATAACACTTCTCATCCTTGCTGCTAATCCAAATTGTGATAGGAGATCTGTCTCCCCTTCCTCCCTCAGGTTAGGGGGCCTATAGCATACTCCCAGTATTATTTTTCCCTTAGCTTCATCCCTTTGGATTCCACCTCCTCCCTAGCTCCTTTAGTGATGCCATCTCTCACATCCACTTGTACATTATTCTTGATATATAGGCATACCCCTCCCCCTTTTTTACCCTCTCTATCCTTGCAATAAAGGTTTTACCCTTGAATGGTTGCCAGCCAATCATGAGAGCTGCTGAACCAGGTCTCTGAAATTCCCACAAAATCCAAATCCTCCTCGTACAACAGTATCTCTAGTTCCCTCATCTTGTCCACCAGGCTCCTGGTATTGGTGAACATGCCACGTAGTTTAGACTGGTTGCATATTATCCTCTTATTGAGTGTTCCGAGATTGCAACTAGGACTTGCTACTATACTTACCTTGAGTTTATGTGCTTTGGTCAACCTACCACTACTGCCCCCAATACTACCCTCTGGAATATGTTCCGTGCTGACTATATCTATCTCTGGACCCTCCCCCCATTGCCTTGTTTAAAAACCCCTCTAACTTTTTGGCCATCTTCATTCCCAGCTGATCTGCACCTATCTCATTTAGGTGCAGTGCATCCCTTCTATAGTACTGGCTATTGACTAAGAAGTTGGCCCAGTCCATTAAACCAAACCCCTCCTTACCACGCCAGCTCTTCAGCCACTTGTTTACTTCCCTAATCTCCCTCTGCCTTTCTGGTGTGGCTCAATGTACTGGTAGTATTCCAATGTACTGGTAGATAATACTATCTTGGAGGCCCTTTTCCTCAATTTAGCTCCTGAGTCCCTAAAATCGTTCTTTAGGACACTCCATCTGCCTCTGACTTTGTCATTGGTGCCAATGTGCACCATGACATCTGGGTCTTCCCCAGCCCCTCCCAGTAATCTGTACACCAGTTCCGTGATGTGCGGAACACAGCGCCCGGTAGACAACATACAGTTAGGCACTTTAGGTCTTTGTTACAGATTGGTCTATCTGTCCTTCTAAGAATTGAGTCCCCTACCACCAGAATCTGTCTTTCCTTTCCCTTTGCTTCCCCCCACTCTCAGGCCGCGTACACACGCGGGGACTGTTCGCCCAACTTTGTCCGTCAAACAGTTTCCGCAAACAGTCCGCTCAAAATTAGCATGGACGGACATGGCCACACACGATGGACGAACAGTTTGCTGAAACCGTGCGCGATGACGTGAACGGCACGTACGACGGGACGAAAAATACGACGTCCTATACACTGCATTATAACTTTCGGCGTGAAAATCCTTTCTGAGCATGCGCGCAACTTTGTTTGACAAACAAGCCTACACACGCGGGGACTGTCCGCTGAAACAAGGTTTCAGCGGACAGTTTTTCGGAATTTCCGAAAAACCTTGTTCAGCGGACTGTTCGCTGAAACTGTCCGCTGAAAGCCCACACACGAGCGGACTGTCCGCTGAAACTTGGTTTCAGCGGACAGTTTCAGCGAACAGTCCCCGCGTGTGTACGCAGCCTCACTGGAGGAGTTCTTCCCCCGGCAGCTAGGAGAGTCCCTCAGCTTCAGCAGTGCTGGTCCCTGACTGGTTTCACCAATGTCACTCAATGGACTGTACTTATTGGGATGCTCCAGCCCTGGATCGGCCTCCCTGGCACTTCCTCCTCTACCCTTCCTGACTGTCACCCATCTACTCTTTCCTAGTGCCTACACCTCTTTGTCTCCACCCGCCTCTGTGCTGGCCCCTACCGGCAACTTCTGTGTATGTTCCTGGCTCTCCTTTAGTATGGAGGGACTTCTCAGTGCTGACAGTTGCTTCCCCAGATTCAGAACCAGGACTCCCAGGGAAACAATGTGCTTACATTTTGCACAGCAGTATTCACCCTCAATCGGATGATCAAGGAACGCATACATACCACAAGATGCATAACGAGTCCCTTCTCCAAACCCGCCGGGCATCGTACCTATTAAATTTAATGAGGATTGTGGATTATACCCTGTCCAAATTACCTAACAACTAGCTTCCTGACACTAATACTCAACAAGACAATAAACAGGTACTCAACAAGACAATACGCAGGCACCCGCAGACCTACGTGCACTCGCAGACCTACGTGCACTCGCAGACCTACATGCACTCGCAATACACAAGTACACGGTACACAATACACAAGTACTAACGATCCACACACACTACTCAGACAACACTCAGGTACTCACACTACAAAGGTACTATGACCCCTGTTATAACCTCCTGTTTTCAACTCTAGTTTTAACTCACCACTTAGTCCAGTTCCACTTGGTCTAAGTTCCAGCAAACTCAAAGATGAACAGTCTCAAAATGAGTTCTACAGCAGTTTATATAGGCCTCAAGCACCTGTGACCAATTAACCACTCCCCTTAATTAGTAGGCTGAAGGAAGCAAAGAAAAAAAAAGCTGTTTAAAAAGAGTTAGAAAAGAGTATTAAAAAGCTACAAGAAAAAGCCCCAAAAAGAACCTAAAAATCCAACCCAGCAATCACCAGCAGTCAAAAAGCAAGACTTATTCACTCTCCATTCAAGGTCCCCATTGTTTAGCTTCCAACCAACAGTCTGGAGTGAAGTAAATTAAGTAAAGCATCAATTTTAAAGCATGTAAAGTTTAAGTGCATGTAAAAGCTTAAAGTGGAAGTGAACCCTTCTATCGTTTTCAGCCAAGGAAGCTGCCATCTTGCCCTCTGTTTAATCTACAACTGCCATGATGCTGCACATGTGATCAGTTATGACACCAGCCATTGGATGGTTTGACAGTCTGGTTGAGGGCACAAACAATCAATGGGAGGGTTACATTCTTGGTACGTGACAGAAATTGAACTGTTATTTGAAATGGTTAAATGGATGGTTTTCCTTCCGCTTTAAGTGCAAGACAACCCCATAGCATTAGAATATGAAATCATGTAAAATGTAGTAAATGTGATCAATTTTTAGCCATACTGCTTCATGTTTTGATATGCTTAAAGCTTTTTTGTTAACCTAAAAAAAAAATATTGATCCTGTTCCCTTAAAGCATGTTATACAGCACAGTACTTGTGCTGTGTAATTTGGCCCCTTCTATCACCTAAAAAACCTGGCTGATCTTGCCTGGCTATGTTCTCCCCCTGTAAACTGACCATGGTTTATTATGGCTGCTTAGCCCTGACACCATAATCAGTTTACGTGCCTCCGTCATCTGCAGCTCTCCTGTCTTCCTCTGTCCTCTCTCCCTTTCTCTCCTTGCCTGTCAGCTCCTGTGTCAGTGCCCGTCCCCTCATACAACCTCTGTGTTTAATAATCCTATGTGCTCCTGTGTCTATGCCTTATAAAAATAAGCCGTCCTTTACCTGTTTTTTGAGCGCCGATCGCCACTCACGTGACCTGCTGCCTCTCTCCAGCTGGTGTCGTGAAGAGCTTTGTCCACCTAATCCTCTACTTAAAGGGACTTTGCTCTTATGGCCCAAACTACTGCTGAAGTCTACTAAGCTGAAGCCCAGACTTCAAAATAGCTAATCTGAAGAATATCTAAGTCCTCAGTTGTATATAGTTCTTGTTTTTGGAGTATCCCACCACTACCCACAACCCTATCCAAGTTCTCCAAAAATAAAAACCACAAAAACAACATCCCCTAGATTGGTTTTGAAGAAATATGTGAATGAGCCTGTGTGCCTGGCTGCGGGGCAAAGCCTGTGGGGAAGACCTGGACAGTAATCCTGTGGCTCCTATGGGAGTACAGCTACATAAAAGAAAAAAATAATCTAGTTTTCTATCAAAGCATCATGCTATCTACGTATGCTAGGATTGCTGAAATACTTTGTTTACATTAGTAGCAGAAGGTGGCAAAAAGATTCATGATCATTCATGGCTTCTTTCCTCTCTGTGTAGCCTGGATTGTAAGGGAATGTATTCTTAGGTAAAAACCCCAATTAATTTAAACCAAAGAATCCTAATTCCTTGTCATAGATGAGCTGTTTAATATTTTCATCATTCATCAATAGACACAGCTGAAAAGGAGTACATCTGTCTTCATGCCTGCCTTGTTTGCAGTTACTGTTAACCAGTTTGGTCACACCATGTTATTCTCAACATAAAGTGAATATCTTTACCTACACAAGAGATGGAAATACTTCCCAGAAACTACTGATTTAATTGGCATTGTCATTGATTTACTGTGTATTTCTTACTACAGCCATAAAAATTAGTCCTGGCATTTTTGCTTCCATTGCGAACACAAATAGTTGACATCTGGTTGCAATAAAATGTTGCAACTATTCATTTTTGTCCATTAAATGACTGGACAGGGATGTTAAATATCTTCTAGTTCTGTCTGCTTATGAAATATGGCCTGCACAGTTCTTGAACAGGAATACAGAAGCCTACACAATTTTGAAATGGATTCACTATCCCACATATTTTTTTTAGTACAAACTGTAGTCCGGTATTTCCACAGGTGTTAAGCATATTGTATCATTAATCTGTTCTAGTACAGAGAATTTCCTAGAAAAGGGAAAATCTATTTTTATTAGGACCCATTCTAGTACTGTAGCATGGAGAGTCTCAACCATGTAGAGACCCCTTATAATTAAAGTTTATGTGAACCCTTAGCTTGTAAAACAACCCAGGGTAAGACCTGAAGAAAGATTATATTGCTTCTGGTGTGAAATCTGTGGCTAAAATGCTCTACCAGGTCAGCAAATACACAGATCAATATCTGTAAAAACTTGAATAATAATAACCTGGCTGCAGGTTCACTTAAACAAAAAAAATGTGCTTCCCTCATTTAGGACTAAGCAACATGTGTATTTTAATCCTCCTCAGCATATGTTTACCTTTCTTTTGCTGGCTCACCCGGTAAGAAGTACCCGGTATCTCCAGGTATGGAGAAGCATGTGATTCAATATATACAGTATGATCATGCCTGACCAATCTGTGCTGTCATACACATAGTCCATAGCCCTGTGTAAGTTCTTACTCCAGTGACTCTTATGCCGCGTACACACGATCAGACTATCCGGTGGACTTAGTCCGGCAGACATCCGCCAGACTTTCCAGCGGAGGTCCGTCGGACTTTCCGAACGAGCGGACTTGCCCACACATGCCCACACACAACCAGACTTTTCTGGCGGAGGACCGGACTTGCCCACACACGGAGTAAAATCCGTTCATTTTGAACGTGACTCCAGGTAGATGGGACTAGCGAAGGAAGTCAATGTTGCCACCTCCATCGGCGAGAAAGACACCTCACTAGCCTTGTTGCCTGGTATAGATTTAAAGGGGAACCCCTATGCCCCCCCACCCCAACGCACCTTGTCCCCATGTTGATGAGGACAAGGACCTTTTACCGACAACCCTGGCCATTGGTTTCAGGGTCTACGGGCGGGGGGCTTATCAGAATCTGGGAGCCCCCTTTAATAAGGGGGCCCCCAGATCCTGGCCCCCCACCCTATGTGAATGAATATGGGGTACGTCCCCACCCCCTTTCCTGACCGGCCGAGCTGAGTGCTCGGATAAGGGTCTGGTATGGACTTTGGGGGGACCCGGCGCAGTTTTTTCGCTGTAGGGGTTCCCCTTTAAATCCATACCAGGCAACGGGCCTAGCGAGGTGTCAATATCGCCGATGGAGGCGTCGACATTGACTTCCTTCACTAGTCCTGTCTACCTGGAGTCACATTCAAAATTAACGGACTTTACTCCATGTGTGGGCAAGTCCGATCATTTGGACTAGCATACAGACAGGCGGTTTGTCCACCGGACTGCCGAGTCCGGCGGACAATTTTGAGTCAAGACTTCTTTCTAAGTCCACCGGACTTTTGGGAATAAAAAGTCAATCGGAGCCCACACACGGGGGAATTGTCTGGCGGACCAGAGTCCAAATTCGCCGGATAGTCCGATCGTGTGTACTCGGCATTAGCCTTCCAAGTGCTTTTGTTGGCTCTCAGTGGCTAAAAGGAGTGGCCAGGGAGTGAAAAGTAAGATAAGTATATGGTTTAACCTCTGCATACAGAAAAGTTTCTTTACAGTAAGTGCTGTAAAATGTGGAATAGACTTCCAAATAAGATAGTTCTAGACAATTCTGTGGATTAAAAACAGACTCAACGTGTTTCTAAATGCACACAATAAAACTGCCATTTACAGTGATCAAGAAGTAACACTACATTTTTGAACCAGGAAGTATCCAGTTTGCCATATGGGATCAGGAAGGTTTTTTTTCTTCTCTTGAAGCAAATTGGGCCATGCTCCATACAGGATTTTTGCCATTCTCTCTTGAAGCAAATTGGGCCATGCTCCATACAGGATTTTTGCTATTCTCCGGCTCAAGAAGGGGGTTAAACTTGTGTAGATATAGCTTTTTAAATTATACATTTTTGTCTTGAATGAGATTGACATGTGCATTTTTTTTTAAACCTGGCTAATTATACAACTATTGGGAAAAAGTACATGAGGAACTGAATCCTTGAAGATGAGCTCAAAAAAGGTAGTTGGAGGGCATAGGACTAGCCACCAGTTTTGTCCATGGTTTCCCTGTAGCTGATCTTTCCCATGTACAGGCAGCTCCCGGGTTACAAACAAAATAGGGTCTGTAGGTTTGTTCTGAAATGTAATTTGTATGCGAGTTGGAACAGGTAACTTCAGCCCAAAAAAAAGAATTTTTACATTTTTTGGATAGCATAGGGAAGTGTTAACACCCCTTTAACATTTGTTTTGCTGTCTGTGCCCCTGTTCAGAAGATTTCACGTCACTTTCTGTCCCTATGACAGTTGGATTTGGAAAATTTTGGGTTGTTGTGGAAACAAGAATTGGTGTTAAAACTTTAGTGGAGACACCTTTTTCCCATGATAACTCTTTCCTTGGAGTAGATTTCCTCTCACTTCCTGTTGTCTCCCTCCGTTTGTAAGTAGGAGTCGTTTGTAAGTCAGATGTCTGTAATCCAGGGACTGTCTGTACTGTAATTAACATATATTTTGTGCATTCACATCAGTCCCTGCCCTCAAGGAGTTTACAATCTAAGGTCCCTAACTCATATTCATATATAAACACATACTAGGACCAATTTAAACAGGATCCTTTTAACCTACCAGCATGTCTGTAGTGTGTGGGAGGAAACCAGAGTACCCGGAAGAAATCCACTCAGGCACAGGGAAAACATGCAAACTCCAGGAAGGTAGCGTCATGATTGATACTTGCAGGGCCGTCTTTAATATTGATTGGACCGTGGCCAAAAAATTTCTTAGGGCCCCCCCCCCCCATGCAATTTCGCTCTCCGCCATCTCTGAGACATACAATAAATAGCAGCTAGACTTAAAATCAGTTTACTGTATCAGATCAGGCAGCAATTGCGATTGGTTGCCAGAGGTTACAGCATATCATTACTGCTTACTGACTGGTTGCTAGAGGTTACAGCACTCCTTAAGGCTCACTGATTAGTTGCTAGAGGTTACAGCACATTTCTGCTTGTTGATTGGCTGCTAGAGATTACTGTACAGTAATACTGCTCACTGGTTGCTATAGGTTACAGCACATCTTCTCACTGCAGGGGGGTATGATATACCTATGAATGCTGCCTTTATTTACATATCAATGCCGTTGGCCTCAGATATTTACATATGCATGTGACTGCTATTTACATATGAATGCCGGTTATTTACATGCAAACACAGGGTCTGCAGGTGAGTCACCTATACACAACAATAAGGCAGAGCTGGGCAGCATTAGTAGCAGCACAGGACTAAAACTTCAAGGGACAAGGGAATGTAAACTGGGATAGTTGGCAAGTATGAGGCAGCTGCTTTGGGCCCCACAACAATGACAGGGCCCAGGGCAGCTGCCCCTTTTGCCCTGCCTTAAAGACGGCCCTGGATACTTGAATCCAACAACCCTAGTGCTATATTTTCTTCTGGATAGAGGTAGAATTCAATTTATAGAGGCAGAACTCCAAAGTCTCCAACAGGGAAAACAGTAGGCAACACATCACCAAATCTCACTGAGAATAGCAGTCAGAGGCAGTAGTGCCTTAAATCTGATATCTCACTTGTAGGCACCCTTACATACCAAAAAGTGCATGGCTACTTTTCGGAATTCAAGACAAAATATTACATTTTTCAAGCCGCTTAGTCACTATTAACATTTTTAGTATTTCCCTATGGCAAAGTAAATATAAATTTCCTGAGCTCAGTTCCACTTTAACATAACCCTGTTGCTTTGTTCTGTATAAACAGTTAAACCGTTTTTCAATTGCCCTCAAATGCATGAATGGTTCATTGTTCTCAGGAAAGCACTGTTCTGTGTCTCCCAAATAGACATAAAGGAACAATGTAATGATAATAACATGATGTTACATGATGTTACATGCACAAATGTGCTACACCCCATAGAAAACACACTACAGCTGCCATCATTTGGATTTAATCCTTGCTATTGTAAATGTGATTGTGTGACTCAAAGAAAATAGTTTGTTTTTAATTAAACTGTTCATTTTTTTTTTTATAAAGGATGGTTTTCTATGGCAGTGTCATCACAAGTTATTGTTCAAGCTGTTTTACAAGCTTGGATGTTTTAAGAAATTGTCTTTGCCATTTACACCTTCAATCATCTATGGAGTCACGTGCACAGAGTTCAACAATGAACCTAGCTGACAAATGTAGCCTGCTGTCATAAGCGTGTGCACGGGGTATGCCGGGTGAGCCTGGGCACACCCTAATCATCCCCTGTTAGTGTAGCTGCATAACGACTGTTTCCCAAGTTCTCCTGTAAAATGCTGCAAGATAGTGTATTGCGCTTTCACATTGAGCGGATTGGCAGTCTAAGAGCCTCTAAGTGCATTAAAGCGGAGGGCCGGTTATAAAAAAAAAAAAAAAAAAGTCAGCAGCTGCAAACACTGCAGCTGTTGACTTAATAAACACACTCACCTGTCCAGGGCGCCCGCGATGTCGGCCGCCCGAGGCCGACCCGTCCCTCGGCTCTCGGGTCCCGGCGCCGCCATCCCTTGTAAGGGAAACAGGCAGCGGAGCCTTATGGCTTCACTGCCCGTTTCCTACTGCGCATGCGCGAGTCCCGCAGCTACTGCGCATGCGCGAGTCCCGCAGCGCTTTCTGAATGGGACGCGCTGTGTTCTGGAACACACAGTTCCCAGAACACAGCGCGACTCATTACCCAGAAGACGCCGCGACGAAGAGAGAAGACAGAAGATCTCCGCGGAGGAGGAAGAGGAAGATTAGGATAAAGTGCCTAGCAACAGGCATTTCTGGTAAGTAAAAAAAAAATTTTTTTTCATTTTTTTTTTTTAGATTTTTTGTAATTTTTAACATTTTTTTGTTTTTCAGGGTGGCCCTCCCCTTTAAACTGTCAAAACTCAGCAGTGATGTTGGGGGTGGGCGGGACCGAACAGCTATCATACACCAGCCAACGGGATAGGGGCTGGGCAGGCCATTCTGTGTATGTGGCTCCACCCACTTTCTATCAGCTATCAAACACCAGCCAATGATTGGGCTGCTTAAGAAAGTGGCAGAGCCATATACGCTGAGCTTCCCGCCCAGCCCCTATCCCATTGGCTGGTATATGATAGCTGTTCGGTCCTACCCACTCCTGACGTTACCACAGAGTTTTTAGCTGGTCTCTGCAAGCAGTGACATTACATGACAGTTTAACACACTCAGTGGCTTTTAAAGCCTGGCGATCTGCTCAATGTGAAACGCCCCCTCTCCTCTATCAGTGCCAATCAATGCCACCTATTAGTGCCAATCAGTGCCACCTGTCAGTGCTGCCAATTAGTGCCAACCAATGCACCCAATCAGTGCCACCTGTCCCTACCAATCAGTTCCACTTGTCAGTGCCAATCAATGCCACCTATTAGTGCCAATCAGTGCCACCTGTCAGTGCCAATGTCATCTATTAGTGCCAACCAATGCCACCTGTCAGGTGGCATTGGTTGGCACTGATTGGCAGCACTTACAGGTGGCACTGATAGGTGGCATTGGTTGGCACTGATTGGCCACACTATCAGTGCCAATCAGTGCCACCTATCAGTGCCCATCATTGCTGCCAAACAGTGTTGCCTATTAGTGTCAACCAATGCCACCAATCAGTGCCCAT
The DNA here is from genome assembly GCF_037356315.1 of Lithobates pipiens. Lineage (NCBI taxonomy): Eukaryota > Metazoa > Chordata > Amphibia > Anura > Ranidae > Lithobates > Lithobates pipiens. The sequence continues at coordinate 157,599,840 of NW_027507903.1, forward strand.
GAGAGCTGCCAATCAGTGCTGCCTATCAGTACCCATCAGTGCTGCCAGTCAGTTCCCATCAGTGCTGCCAATCAGTGCCCATCAGTGCACTGAGTGCAGGGATGGGGAGACAAACTCAGCGGCCAAGCACCTTGTCCGTGGGGAGCCAGCCTGGTGGGGCACTGTTGATGTTTATTAATGTTACATGCTGATCTTTATTATAATAGATAACCACCACACTACTATTTACAATAAACTACTGGAGGTAAAATAAAAATGTATCAGTAAAAGGCCTGCTGCTAACCACTGTTATGTGTCCGCACACCACAAAATAAAATAAAAAAGTGTAGTGCTAACTTACTAATCAACCACTTAACAATAATGGTTGAACCCTCCAGTGTATGAAAATCTCAATAAACTTCAATATTACCACAACACCACTCTTTGTGATATGTATTTCATATATAATACACATCAAACTGAAAAAAGACATAAAAAATGAATCTTAGCAGGGTTGCTGGAAACCCTTCCTATAGATATTTGCCATACAGATTAACTTCAAGTGCAATAATTCCAGTGATAGGTGATTTCACATGTAATACACATCAAGATGAGAATAAGACATAAACATTTTTTAAAACTTAAGATGGATGGTGGAAACCCCTCTACAGATAATTGCAATACAAATTAACTTCAAGTGCACCTTTTTAGTTGGGAGGTTCACACAATTATAGCACTTTGGAATTTTTATTTTTTAGATTGTTACATTTAATTCTATATGTTTTAGTTATTATTTTAATGTGAATTTTTACACTTGAAGTTAATTTTCCACCACCCTTGCTAAGTCCATGTCTTTATGGACCTTGCTTTGTGCACTGGTGCGCAGTCATGTAGGAACTGGAAGGGGCCATCCCCAAACTGTTCCCACAAAGTTGGGAAAATGAAATTGTCGAAAATGTCTTGGTATGCTGACGCCTTAAGCGTTCCCTTCACTGGAACTAAGGGGCCAAACCCAACCCCTGTGTATATATATATATATATATATATATATATATATATATATATATACACACACACACACAGGGGCGTAACTATAGGGGGTGCAGCAGTTGCGACTGCAACCGGGCCCTGTGATGCAGGGGGCCCATGCAGCCCCCTCTACATATGGCCAGCAGCAGCATAGGCAGCTAGGGGTACCAGTGCACCATGCACATGGGTGGGTGAAGGGTGACTAGCAGAGCTCCATGCTCGACTATCGCACTGGCTGCTCTTTAGTTGTACATTCCCAGCATGACCTGTGTCCTCGGCCGACTCCTCAGAGTACCCCTCTCCGGCTCCATGCGTTGCCGCTCAGTCCAATGTCTGTTCTCCCCAGCCAGGGCCCCCCCCTCGAGTCCGGTCCACACTGCACTGCATACTTTTCCCGGGTAAACAAACTTTAAGCACCCAGATGCAGTGCAGCCCTATGAGAGCCCCCCCGGAGGACACTGCAGGCTTGTCTGCCAGCCCCCCTCCTCCCCCGTCATACACAGATGATGAAAGGTCTTTCTGGGAGTTATGCTGATCGCCCATCCAGCACACTGGATGGAGCCCAGGCCAACATGGATGAGTGCGCAGCCTGCAGCTTGGTCCTGGTGAGTGAGAGGACCCCATCCCCCACACACCATTACATACCCCCTCCATCTCCCCCTAGGGACAGGGGCCCCTTCTCATGTGGGAACAGGGACCCCCATCTCCCCTGGGGACAGGGACCCCTTCTCACATGGGGGCAGTAACTTCATCTGCTCTGGATAAAAGGACCTCATCTCTTCTGGGGACGGGGACCCCATCCTGCCTAGGGACAGTCCCCCAATGGGGCACCTAAAAATAAAACAAAATAATAAAAAAAAACTACTGATGCCAGTGGTGGAACTACAGGGCTCACAAAGGTCATACCTGTGACCACGCCCTGGATTTCGGGACTCAGAGGGAAGGGCCCTGGCTTGGGTTCAGGGGGGCCCTTCATGGTTTCTTGCATCGGGGCCCTGAAGGTTCTAGTTACGCCACTGCACACACACACATTTGTGTTTGAGCTTTGGGGTGCACATCCTAATGCAAAAGGCTTACACAAGCCTATGCCTGCTGTGTTCCAGTCATCTGTGTCTGAATCACCAATTTTTGTTGTTACACTAATTGGTGCACATTCACCAAAGCCTGTTTACCACAGTAATTAGGTTAAGTATTGTATATTTCACCTAGTACACATTTAAAGTTATTTTAGATTACCACAATATTTTTATGTTTTATGTTTTTTTTTTTTTTTACTGCTTTCTAGATTGTAAGAAAGGGCCCTATATTCCCCCCTGTATTGAATTGTACTGTAATTGTACTGTCTGCCCTAATGTTGTAACGCGCTGCATAAACTGTCGGTGCTATATAAATCCTGTATAATAATAATAATAATATTCCAATGTTTCATAAAGGGCTTTCATATAAAAAAAAGCACAGTCTTTCACTAGTCCACCTGCCTCTTTGTATATCTAAAGCCCCATACACACTATCAGATTTTCTGCTGTTTTTTTCCTTAAGTTTTACCAAAACCATCTAATGAGGTCAAACCTTAGGAGTTTCAATGTGTATGCAATCAGGCAGGCCCTTGTACTACATGGTTTTGGTTAATCTGAAGACAAAAATCAGCAGAAAATCTGATAGTGTGTATCAGGCTTAACTCATTCAGAATTAGGACCCTTTCTGAATAACTGCTGAGACGATAGGATTAACCACCAAAGAGAATCTTTTTTTCAGCCAAAGTAGACTAAGCCCTTGTACACACGGTCAGAGAATCCATCGGAATGTGTCCTATAAGACCGTTTTGTCGGATAATCCGACTGTGTGTGGTATGCATCGGACTGTTTCCATCGGAATATCAGTCGGACCAAATTTTCCAACTTGCTGGAAATATTTTCCGACAAACTGGTCCGATCGGACATACTCCAATCATGTGTAGAGAATTACGATCGGACAAAGTGCCACGCATGCTCAGATCAAATTCCTACATCAAAGCTATTGGCTACTAGCCTGAACGTAGTCCCATCGTAACGAAATTACGTCATCACGTTCTGAAAGATCGGATTTTCCGACTACTTTGTCCGACCGTGTGTATGCAACAGTTTCGGACACAATCCGTCAGACAAAATCCGTCAGACAAAATCCGACGGATTTGGTTGTTGAAATGTCCGACCGTATGTACAAGGGCTTATAGACTATGGCTGCGGCTGCCTGAATACCCAAGCAGTGACTGTTTCTGATAGGATGCCAATAATTTTCTACCTAATTCAGTCAATTTTTAAATTGACTTTTGTTGAGCTGGGTGGGGGACATTTGTTGACGGGCTGTGTGTTGCCAGCTTAAAGTGATAGTAAAGCCTCGAGTGTGCAATAAAAAAAATGGTCCCCCTGCAGGATTAAGTCATAATATACTAGTATGCACTGTATGCTAGTACATTATGACAGACTTACCTACAAACAAAGCCTTCCAGCGATGCACTGTCAGGGCTCTCCCTGGTCCCCGACGTTTCCAAATTCAGCCGATCTTTCGTCCAGATTTTGTGTTTTCAGCCACTTGAAAATTTGTTTATTGAGATGTTGCCATTCAAAATAACAAACCAACAAAAACAAACATAAAAAAAAAAGCAATCTCATAGATGAAACCATCCCAGGGCCAATTACATACAAACATACAGGGGTCTAAAGACTAACGAGAGGGCTACAACCGTAATTGTTAAGGTGTGGCTCAAATCTACGTCATTATATACTTGTAAAGTGTGATGTTACCTCCTAGTTTTTTTCCATTTTCACCTTTGCTCTACAGGTCATAGATACAGTGGAAGGTTGGGCTAATCGTTTAGACCATACCTTGTCATATTTTCTGGGGCAACCTCTGAGCAGATTTTTAACTGTATGACTTTACTACGACTTTAAGCATATACTGTATATAAAATATACTGTATATGAATATAGCTGCCCTTATCTACAACTTTATTACAAAATGAAAAAAAGAAACAAGCTTGTTTAGAGTTTTGCACATGCTGAGATTGTTACAATGATCCACACAGCTAAGAATACCTTAACAATATTAAAGGTCACACAGGGGGAAATTTGTCAAACAAATTAATAAGATTAGACTCACATCTATTGAAAATCAGACTGTCTCTCATTTAGTAAAGTACCATATATGCCAGGCAAGTCCAAAGTCCAGCCCGCGGGCCAATCGCCTAGTTATTTAAATATGTATATCTTTTGTGGCCCCCGATGATCTCCCAGCATCGGGGCCACAAAAGATATATAGGCTGGCTGTCTCAGAGGGAGGAGGTGGGACGAGTGCCGTGCACACAGGAGGAGTATTTCCTGTTTACATGGCGGCCTCTGTAATGGGAAGTCCCATCTCCGGTGCTGCCATTGGACGACTGTTCTGTCCATCAAAGGAGGCGGGACTTTCTCTTAAAGAGGCCGCTGTGTAAACAGGAGATTCTCCTGTAGGATGTCTTTGGCGCTCATCCTGCCCCCTCTATGTGCCCTCCAAGGCTGCACTGATGGTAATGGTGAGTGCATTCCTGGCAATTGTGGGGCTGCATTCCTGGCAATGGTGAGCTAATTTCTAGCAATGGTGGGTGCATTTCTGGCAATGGTGAGTGAATTCCTAGCAATGGTGGGTGCATTCCTGGCAATGGTGAGTGAATTCCTGGCAATAGTGAGTGAATTCCTGGAAATGGTGGGTGCATTCCCGGCAATGGTGGGTGTATTCCTGGCAATGGTGAGTGCATTCCTGGCAATGGTGGGTGCATTCCTGGCAATCCTGAGTGCATTCCTGGCAATGGTGAGTGCATTTCTGGCAATGGTGGGTGCATTCCTGGCAATGGTGGGTGTATTCCTGGCAATAGTGAGTGTAATCCTGGCAATGGTGGGGTTGCATTCCTGGCAATGGTGGGGCTGCATTCCTGGCAATGGTGAGTGCATTCCTGGCAATGGTGGCTGCATTCCTGGCAATGGCGGGGCTGCATTCCTGGCAATGGTGAGTGCATTCCTGGCAATGGTGAGTGCATTCCTGGTAATAGTGGGTGCTGCATTCCTAGCAATGGTGGGCGCTGCTTTCCTAGCAATGGTGGGCGCTGCATTCCTGGCAATTGTGGGTCTGCAGATGAGCACTGACCCTTATTTTGCTTCCCTGAAACTTCCCTCTTAAAGTGAAGGTGCCTGCTATACGCCAATAAATACAGTATGTCCAAATAATACACCTGAGTTCATCTCTTCACCACACACAGCCACAAAGGCAAGATAATTCTTGTTGGGCAGTGTATTATTGCTCGAACGAACAGACTTAGACTGAATTTTAATGGTTCAAAGAATGTCAGGCAAAATGGTCGGCCCTCGTGCATGTTCACTTTATCAAATCTGGCCTTCTTTGAAAAAAGTTTGGACACCCCGATATATGAAGTCTTTCCTTTCTTTTTGATCTTGGGCAACCCTAGGTAGCCAACCCAGGTGGAGTCTGCCACAGATTTGTCCCTTTTGACAAAAAAAATATTACTAAAAACATACAGCTAATTAAAAATTGGTCGGGTAGGTTTCATATTGTACCATTGCTACTTCAGAGGGTGGAATTTATGATTCCAGCTGCAGTTGTATAGTAAATATTTCTCATTACTCCTGTACAGCATATTGCCTTGCTGTGCAACAGAATTTATAAATGTTCCCCACTGGGGAGATACATCACCAGTTGCTACCATCAGCTCAGACTGTTCGACAGTTTTGAATATTTAACAGTGAACTCCAGACAAAACACAGCCAAAGGGAATCTGTCAGCTAAGAAACAGGAGAGCTGCCAATGACAACTGGTTTTAAAGGTACAGTCTTAAGGCCTGTTATGTTTAACTATACTGTCTTGAAACCACTGTCTGCATACTTGTTCTGGGCTACTATGTACTCAACCAAGGATAAACATAACAGCCCAAACACCTTTAGAAGACAAAACAGCAATGACTGCTCTGGGATTTCTGCCAGGTAATGCAGGACCTATTGGTATTTACATAGTCTAGTCTAGGTAGTCACTTAGAAGGAAGCCCTTGAGGTTGGGATCCCATGTTAGGATTACATGGAAACCATCCTCTGTTGCTTACTATGTTTCAGAAATATGCATATACGTAACGCAGGGTGGAGCCCCAATGTAGTTGGTGGGAACAGTGATAGAAGGAGGATTTTTCCCTTGGTAAGTTAGCGGTAAGGTCCATGTGAGTGCTTACGGTGCTGGAGTCTGCACTCCTTAGGAGATGCCTAGACTGCTCCCTGTGGGAAGGGCAAAAGAACTGGATTATCGTCTAGAGCAAAAAACAATCTTTGACAATGTAATAGATGGGTGCAAGTGTGGACACAGGTCTCTCAGAGAAGACTAGACATGTGGAACATGTGGATGTTATTATTATTATTATTATTATTCAGGCTTTATATAGCGCCAGCAATTTACACAGCGCTTTACAATATAAAAAGAAGACAATACAGTTACAGATACAAAAAAATACAAGAGGATTAAGAGGGCCTTGCTCAGAAGAGCTTACAATCTAATAGGGTTGGGCAGGTGGTACAAAGGGATATAACTGTGGGGAATGAGCTGATGGAAGTGATAGGAGATTAGTTGGAGACATGATAGGCTTCCCTGAAGAGATGAGTTTTCAGGGATCGCCTGAAGGTAGCAAGAGTAGGGGATAGCCGGACCAGTGGAGGTAGTGAGTTCCAGAGGATGGGAGAGGCTCTGGAGAAATCCTGGAGATGAGCATGGGAGGAGGAGATGAGAGAGCTTGAGAGTAGGAGGCCTTGAGAAGAGCGGAGGGGACGATTTGGGTGATATTTGAAAATGTGGAATAATGCAAACAGGCAGCTAGGTGTACAATTTCGGCATCTAGGAATGATATGATCTCAGCCAATGATCACGGGCAATCAAAATGACTGAATATCAGAACCTGGAAAAACACCTGCTGAAGAAGTCAGTGGCTGGCGGGGGGTCCTGGACACCACATCGCTGGACTGGAGATGAGTTTAGTTCTACTTTAAGATTTGAGCCTTCTGACGTGCATGTGAAGTACCACACGCCACTGATACTGATACTGATACTGAGGTATGCCTAGGGAGCCATTCATTTGTAGTTAGGGTTAGGAACTGGACTCTGTTCATACTGAACTGTAATGCTAAGGGACTTTTACGTAAAGTTGCATCAACTGTTCTAAGCTTGGTCTGAAGTTATTAAAGTGGTGTATGTTGGTTCTGGCGTACCAAGAGAACCAGGGTCTGTAAAGCACCAATGAGTATGAAGCTCAGCTACTGGCAGGGATTGATGTTCTGACTCCCTCTCTAGTGGTCCATTTCCAGCAGCAAATAGAACTGAACCTGCGCTACCTAGATCCATGACCTGGTAAGGATGTAAAGGAGTTAACAAGAGCATGCATGAGGTCTGTGCTAGGTGCACGGCGTGACCCCATTCTGTTACTGGGAGTATGGTAAAAGAGGTAGCTGGACTGGTGGAAAAGGCACGGGCTCAGTGTTGTTCCTCCTAATGCAACCTACATCAAGCTACAGTGTGTAGTGACATGGGACAGCACTTTACTGAATACAGTTTTATGGCGCATCTCTAAGTCAGGGAACTGCATTAATGTTAGACTTTCCACATGACCACAGTCTCCTCCTGGTGCCGGGGCATTGATGAGCATGCTCTGCATGAAAGGTACCCCCCCATGCAGGGTGAGTAGACCCTGCACACACACTTACATGGGAGCAGGCATGTACTGACCATCGGGACTACTGGGAGTTTCCTGGAAGGGCCGATGGCTCAGTGAGCCGGTTTCAGTGACAGCCGAGGTAGAGTGGGTGGGGACTCCCAAACCCTGTCCACCAGAAAGCTAATCTCCTGCTGTGCAGCTGTTTAGAAAAAAAAACTTCTATGGGCCCCATGTGTTCAGTGGTGGCTGGGGGACAGAAAGCGGACTATTTCATCACTTTCGGGTTTAGGTGGATTAATCCGCAGAAGCGCACTACACAGTTGAAGTCGGCCTGTGCTATATCAGTACACTGGAGTGCTGCTGCAAATTAATCCGTCTGAAGCCAAAAGTGATGAAATAATCCGCCTTCTATCCCCTGGCCCCCACTGACCACATAGGAGACCGGAGATTAATTTTATAAAACAGCTACATAGCGTAAGTCTGGAGATTAGCTGATTGGTGAACAGGATTTGGGAGTCCCCACCCGCTCACCTCGCACTCCCCCCCAGTTTCCTCCAGCCCAATTAGCCATCTCTGTAGTGCCCAGGAGGAAGGGAGAGGACAAGATGTACCAGCAGCGCACAGCTGGTCCCAGGCCCCCATCTCCAAAGGAACCACCTTCGCGACAACCACTGCACCCGGAAACCTAGATAGAAGAAGCTGTGCAGACCAGGTAGTGGGGGGACTAACATTGATGGGCACTTATGAGGCTGCATTAATGGGCACTGGTGTGGCTGCATTAATGGGCACTGGTGTGGCTGCGCTGATGGGTAATGATCAGGATGCATTAATGCCCACTGATTTGGCTGCATTAATGGGCACGGTGTGGCTGTGCTGATGGGCACTGATCAGACTGTGCTGATGGACACTGGTGTGGGTGCGCTGATGGGCGCTGATTAGGTTACATTTATGGGCACTGGTGTGGCTGCGCTGATGGGCACTGATCAGGCTGCATTAATGGGCACTGGTGTTGCTGTGCTGATGGGTACTGATCAGGCTGCATTAATGTGCACTGGTGTGGCTGCCCTGATGGGCACTGATCAGGCTGCATTAATGGGCACTGGTATGGCTGCACTGATGGGCACTGGTGTGGCTTCATTAATGGGAACTGGTGTGGCTGCACTGATGGGCACTGATCAGGCTGCATTAATGGGCACTGGTGTGGCTATACCCTGTCCTATGCCCAATAGTGGAATGTTTTTACTAATGTTTGTTTGCGCAATTGCGTATAGTTTTTATACTGTTTTTGTCAGTGTAAAATTAAAGTGGGCTAGTCTGGATGAACTCCAGGGTGAAATTTTTGTCCCAGTCCAGTCCTGCATGGGAGGGCACTAAAAGTGCAGATCAGCCACCTGTTTTTAACACACCGAGGCAACTCGTGTAAAATGAAAGGAACATTAGATCTGTGACAGAAACAAATACATCTGTGTACTGCTGCAATTTAAAATAAAGTACTTAAATACTAACAGAGAAGGGGCTTTCTGCTATTTTTGCATAATTTGAGAAATTATTAAATATGTGCCATGTTATAATACAGTGAAATCTTCTCAGAAAATGATGGGCTACAGGGGACTACTCAGAGCTATCTATAGAAAGGCTTGAAGAGCTCTGAAAACATGGGGATGGTTTATCCCTACTTAAAGTGATTGTAAAGGCGTTTTGCAAATATAGCAGCCCCGATTCTCCCTTTCTGGGGTCCCCCGGTGACTTTCCTAGCTCCTCCTCCGCATCGAGTGCCCCCACGGAGAGCCGCATTCCATGGGTCCCTGCCCCCCAGCTTCTGTGTCTCTGGATTTGATTGACAGCAGCAGGAGCTAATGTCCACCTCTGTCCCCCTCCATGACTATTCCATCAAAACCAACAATGCAACCATCAGAACTCACCTCACGCCAGGATACTAGGTGTAATCCAAGGCTCTGACATGTCCTTTCAGCCTCAAATCCAATCATTGTCAAATGTTTGTAGAATTCACCTCCGTAACATCTCTAAAATTCGCCCCTTTTCAACAAATGAAACCACCAAGCTCCTCATTCACTCTCTTTATATCTCCCCCTGGCTATTGTTACTCCTTTCTCATTGGCCTGCCTCTCCATAGGCTATGCTCACTTCAGTCTATCATGAATGCTGCTGCCAGGCTTATCCACCTTACCCACCATTCAGCCAACCCTCTCCTCCAATCTCTACACTGGCTCCCAATCACCATGTGAATTAAATTCAAAATACTAACCACAATATACAAAGCCATTCACAATTATGCCACAAGCTACATCACCAATCTTGTCTCCAAATATCACCCAAACCGTCCTCTCCGCTCCTCCTAAGACCTCCTACTCTCAAGCTCCCTCATCTCCTCCTATGTTCGTCTCCAGGATTTCTCCAGAGCCTCTCCCATCCTCTGGAACACGCTACCTCAACCTGTCCGGCTATACCCTACCCTTTAGGCGTTTCTTGAAAACGATTCTCTTCAGGGAAGACAATCACACCTCCAACTATTCTTTTATCACTTCCATCAGCTCATTCCCCACATTTAGAACCTTTTGTACCACCTGCCCCACCCTATTAGATTGTAAACTCAATTGAGTAGAGCCCTCTTAATCCTCCTTGTAATTTATTGTATTATAACTGTATTGTCTAACTTTTATATTGTAAAGCGCTGTGTAAACTATTGACACTATATAAATCCTGAATAATAATAATAATAAAGGCATTTTAAACGTTACTTTGATTGAGGCTGATTACAAGGTATATGCCAGACAGTACCTGGTACCGGAGCGCCTCTTGAAAATGTATTCGGCTTGTTGGCCTCTTGGTTCAGGGGATGTGGCCAGATAGGTACGTGACTACATGTATGGTGGACTTGCCCTAAAGTGTGCCACTTTGGATGAGGGTACATTATTTTATTTTTCCAGTAACGATAGTCAATATTACCAAAGATGCAAGTATTGTACTACTGAATAAACGTCCCGAGACACACACAGACTTTAATATACTTCATGTTCCTGGCAGCCAAAATTCCTATTGCGACCGCTTAGAAAAGCTCAGTTATAGACATAACCTTAATGAAGCATAAACTCACATGGATAATGCTAAATTAAAAAATGTTTAGGGTCTTACAAGACAAACAACCAAAATAGACAAAATATGGTCTCCCTGGCTTACATATTTGCAGGTTCCGGATACGAGGTGCTGATAGCAGAAGCGGTTGGTGGCAGATACCCAGATGGACCCTCTATCTTCTCTTCTTTCTTCTAACCCCCGCCCCCCTCCTTTTTTTTCCCTCCTTGTCCTCTTTTCCTTCTTTTTCTTCTTGTTATGGTGACCGATACCTGTTTCCCCCACCCCTCTTTTCGTCTATATATTCATTAATGAGCAGCAGTGGGAAGTAGCGCTCCCAATTAAAGTCCTCATTGTGTGTGGAGAAAATAATAGAAGTTTATAAAGCAAGTCCAATGCATTATATTTCTGATGAACGTCCCATAAAGGTTTCACAATATTTATGATTAAAGCCTTTAGAGCTTAGAAATGTGCTATAAATGGACCTGTAGATCTGACCCTGGGAAGGCTCTCGGCTCTACAGGTCTCTATTATACAACTACCTTTTAAACATTTGTTCCTTTTCTTGGTATGTGACTATAGAGGACACCAACATCGGATTATTTTATTAGGTGCTCCTATCCCCCCCCCCCCACTTCCCTTCCTTTGTACTTCCTAAGTAGTTACATTGTTGATCGATTAGAGAGTGGCAAGGATTGTTTGCCACTTTACATTGTAAATTGTACATTTTCAATCAAAATAATTGAAACAGAATAAGTGGAGTTTCTAGACCTAAACATAATCCACAGTTTTTTTCTAGCTGGACATAAGGTCATCTCACTGGGAAAGTCTTGGTCTTAACATTGTCTACAGTTCAATGTTTGAGCCATGCTTCCCTAGTAATTATCATTTCTTCTAGGACATGACAGTTCTGAATGTATGTAATTATTTAAAAACTGTAGATAAGGACAGCTTCCCATCTGCTGCCTGTCTTTAGGCTTTCTTCTTAATCACTTGGGAAACATTCCAACATGTGACGGAAAAATATGAGCATTAAAGCTTTACTAAATGATGCCTTGTCAGCATAACATTTCCGCCTTTACACATCCAAAGAAGAACAGGGCCATTTCAGATGCTACTTATCAACACAATTAATAAGTAGTGCTTATATTAAATTGAATATATGATGTTTTGTTTCCATACCTATCATTTCATAAGCAACACTACAGATGCAACATTTATCAGGGTGAAATGCAGCACTTAAAAAGGCTCACAATGCAATAAGAACTGTATCACAAACTGATGTTTAACTCTCTTCTAAAAAGTTACTTTACATTTTCTAGCATCAGAGACATAGACTGTGCCAGGTCCCATCGAGAACTTATTATTCTTAAAAGCAAGGAATAAGGTGTTGCAGCCAATTGGCTTAATACTAAGTGGTCTAATTATAAATGTCTTCACAAATGATTCATACAACATTCACCCAAGAGTCCTATGTTTCCAACTGGATTAAGTGGGAAAAATTCTGACGCCTGGGTGAAAACTTTTACAAATAGACTGTGTATTTGCTCCACTTTGGATTCCAGACTGGAGGTTGACCAGTTTCCCACAAGGGTCCCTCTGGGTTACATAAAAAAAATGTAGCCACCTGCTGTTATGGGATATTGTGGTGGTGGTAAAGTTATTACTCGGGTAAGATCTTCAGAGCTACATTGCAAAAAGAAATGGCATATAACTGAAGAAGAGACCCTGCCTTAAGCAGCAGTGAACCTAGTTTAAATTTAGTGCTTCTGGACTGTAGTCAGCCTGTGCTCTAATAGATAGTTCTGTTTTTCCTTAAATTATTGTTTGCTTCTGTCTGCTGCTAGTAAATGTTCCTGGTAATAGTATAAGAATATGCCATAACCTGACTGCTGAATGTTTAGGTCTCTCTGACCAAACACTAGGAGGTTTATATCATGTGGTGCATGCTAGGGAAGGAAATACATATTTTGGAATTACCTTGGAAAGCACACTTGCCTCCTAGGTTCTGCCTGGAGAGGGCATGTTGCTGTGTTTTCTGCTCTTCCCAATGTTGCTCCCTGAGGTGGATGTGCTGTGCTACAGAGAGGCCTAATCACAGGGACTGGAGCTTCCTGATGTCCTGCTGAAGGGTATATCCAAGGGAAGTGCAATTGGAAGGTAACTGACTGGAGTGGAGTGCCTTGGGTGAAGACTTCTCTGCTAAAGAATGTTCTGGAGAGCTGTTTAGAAGTTACTGCATTTGGACTTGGCAAGAAGTTGTGATTGCTCATCCAAGGGTATATGTGCTCCACTAGAGTTGCTCTACAGTCTGAATAGCACAGGATTCCTTTTTCTATATTTACTGAGTAGATATTTGATCCCTAAACACCTTCAGAGGGCAAGGGGTTGCTACCCTGCCAGCTATTGTATTCTGACAGCTGCCACCTAATGTTGTCAGATTAATTGAACAGTGGCTGCAGTCACTCTTCAGCTGACTTTTCTTACTCAAAGTTTGTTAAGTCAGATGGTGTCACAAATTTTGGCCTAATTTAAAGGACTTGCCTGAAATTAGAGACATGTATTACTTGAACCTGGGTTGAACCAGGGTAAAACCATTATGTTTAATATGCTATGAATTTTATCTTCACTATTGCTCAGTATTCTCTTAAGATTAGTTGCTTTTTATAGTTCAAAGTTCAGAAAGTCTGAATCCCTTACTTCTTTTGTCTTCACCAATGTCTCAAAGTTGACTTGAAGTATATTGGTCTTAACATGCACAAGCTTTAAGAATCTGAGAAAATATTTATGGGGTGTAAAAAGGGATCACTGGGAAAATATGTCAGAGCATTCTATGAATTTTATCTTCACTATTTCTCGTATTCTCTTAAGATTAGTTGCTTTTAATAGTTCAAAGTTCAGAAAGTCTGAATCCCTTACTTCTTTGGGCTTCACCAATGTCTAAAAGTTTACTTGAAGTATATTGGTCTTAACATGCACAAGCTTTAAGAATCTGAGAAAATATTCATGGGGTGTGTAGCACTGACCCCCGAAGGAGCTGCTGGTTTTATTGGGCTTACCATTACCTCCTTGTTTGTTTCTCCGTGTAGGGAATCCCATGGTAGATGGCCCAAAGAAATTGGAAACTAACACTGAATTTTCTTTTGGGTTATTTATTTGGAACAGAAACAGAGTCTTTCAATAAAGGGTAGAGGGTTAGGAGTTAGTTCAGGTACTTTAGATTGCAAAAAATAAAGGAAGTCCTTATAGAAAATCCAGAGAATAAAGACTGTTTCACAACTGGATTTTACAACCCCCGGATAGACCTCCTCTAACTAGGCCTAGCAGCCAGTAGGGTGTTTGACAAAGTCTTTGCCACAGACTTGTGATGTACACTTGAGCGTTACTGAGGGATGTCGATAAATTTAAAGAGCTATCATATGGTACCAGGTTCTCTCCGGAGATACCGTATGAGTGTGGATCCAGGTTGCGTCCTTCAACTAAGCCTCCAGGCTCCTTCAGAGAAGCCAGCCTTGCGCACAGCCTTCTCCTGAAGAGTCCTCCTCTGGGGTTCTTCAGATGCTGGGCCTCTCCCTTCAGATGAGATGGCACCAGACCACCCTTGGACCAATAGGCCCAAAATTCACTCGGGCCTGTCCCTGCATGCAGGGATGCATGGTTCCGCGCCCCAGGCCAGGAGGGCCATGGGCTGGGTCAGGAGGACCACCAGAACCGAACAGACAGAAAATCAAAGATGGAACCCCGAACCACGTGGTGTCGGTACCTTAAATACCACCCCCCAGAATGCACAGCAGGAGAACACTCCCACTGGGCTGGTTCTGAGAGAATGATGGCATTCAATACACCCAGCTAAACTGCATTTCTACTCTTGCCGGGGGTGACAGTGACACCTGTGGTCAAGAAGAACCCAGTTCAACACAGCTGGAATGGTACTGAAACCAGAAATTTAGAGAAATAGCCCCAAAACCCAACTAAGGTTTCAGGCAAATTAACTTTAGAAAATAACATACAGTTGTGCCTGCTCATTAGAAGCCAGAGCTACAGGTGTTAAAAGGGATCACTGGGAAAATATGTCAGAGCAAGACAGGATGTCCATTATTAACACACTGATCTTTTCAACCAAGTTAGTATTTTGGTGTAATGTAACTGCTCCATCCAGAACAAAAGAGCTCTCACCCACCCATTGCAGTATGCCAGCTGTGCGGGAGCTCTACTGTTCTCGTGGTCATCAAATGAAGTCCTCCCAGGAATGCACCTCATGTGTACCCCATGGCTGCGCTACAGTGCAGTCTGTCACCAACTGTGACCACCGTACACAGCAGATGACAGATCAGTGTACTGAGCCACTGCCAGTACCGTGTGATCGATGTGGCCAATCACAGCAGATCACATGACAATGTAGAGATGTTTTTAAGTTCCTGATCCAAGGATACTGACCAGTCTATTCATGCAAGATGGCCTCCCCAGTTTCTCTAACTCAAAAGCATTGTTTATTAGGCCTACTCTACTATATGAGACTCTGTTGCTCGTAAGCTCATACTTAAATTAAAGCCTCTTCTCCGACCATAGATTCATAGTTGTTTCATGTTAACGCTGTTTTGCCACTAAAAAAACCTCATATATGACCACAGATCCTGCCCCACTAAATATCAAATGATGGTGACCACTCCGCTGACACGACCTCCCCTTTGAACCAGTGGGACACACTCAAATGTGTGATCCGGGGTACCCTCATACAACACGGCTCCCGCCTTAAGAAGGCCCGCGCTCATGACATACGCAAACTCCTTTCTACCATAGCGGACCTTGAACCCCTCCATAAAAAAGAACTGGACCCTATGGTTTTTGTCCAGCTTTCCAACGCCCGCAGAGACTTGCTCCAGCTTCTAGACGCGCACTCCCTAATTGCCAGGGATAAAGCGCGGAATCACTTCTACTCCCTGGCGAACAAATGTGGTAAACACCTGGCCAGAACTATTCACCCTAGACCCCCACGACATTCTATCCCCTTTATCGTCCAATCGGACCATAGGAAAATGTTTAACACCTCCGGGATATCTGAATCCTTCCGGCAATACTATTCACAGCTTTATAACCTCTCGCGTGCAAACCCCTCCGATCGGTCCCCCCCCTCTCCCGACCCCACACAGGATTATATTATGGAAACTGCCTTACCCACTATTGATGATGCAGACGCGACATCCCTAGATGAGCCCCTAACTACTTCTGAATTTTTGCAGGCCATCAAAGCCCTTAAAGTGGGCAAAAGCCCGGGTCCTGATGGCTTTACACCCCGGTTCTACAAGACATTTGCCCCACAACTTGCACCCCTTCTGACAAAGGCCTTTAACTCGGTAGGCAGTCTTACCCTCCCCTCCAAGGAATCTTTATCTGCCAACATCTCTATTATCCCTAAACCAGGCAAGGACCCATCCCAATGCAGCAGCTATCGACCCATATCCCTGCTCAACATAGATATTAAGCTATTTGCGAAAGTTCTGGCTACCCGTCTGTCCCCTTTACTGCCTAAAGTTATTCATAACGATCAAGTGGGGTTTGTCCCTGGCAGAGAAGCGAGGGACAACACCTCCAAGACGATACATCTTATCTCCCTGATCCAACGTAAAGGCCTGAAAGCTTGCCTTTTATCTTTTGACGCTGAAAAGGCATTCGATAGGGTCAGCTGGAGGTTCCTACAGCTGTCTCTACAACAACTTGGCCTCGGAACTCCCTTCATCTCCAAAGTTATGTCCCTATATTCACGACCCTCGGCTACGGTCCTAGTCAACGGTACCACATCAGCCCCCTTTGACATTGCAAACGGTACCCGCCAGGGCTGCCCCCTGTCCCCCCTCCTCTTTGTCATTATTATTGAACATTTGGCCTGTGCCATACGACAAAACCCCTCCATTCTAGGTATCTAAACTCCGTCTGCACATCACAAACTTTCCCTGTATGCTGATGATCTCCTTGTGTACGTTCAGAATCCACACACCTCCCTACCATCCCTACTCAGAGAATTTCAACGTTTTGGTATCCATAGTAACTTCAAGATCAACGTTGCTAAGACTGAAGCCCTTAACATATCCCTCACCCCCTCCACAATGTCCCTTCTAAAATCCAATTTCTCATTTAAATGGCAGACCAAGGGGATTTCTTATCTAGGGGTCATTATACCCTCCAACCTAGCTAACTTGTTTTCCCTGAATTATATTCCCCTGCTTAACCGTATACGGAAGGACCTTGAGGAATGGGGGGGATCTCCCTTGCCCTGGTTCGGAAGGATTAATATCCTAAAGATGGACATCCTGCCCAAGCTCCTGTATTTATTTCAAACCATTCCCATCCAAGTCCCCAAATCATTTTTCATCTCCCTGCGTTCGCTAGCCATCAGGTTCATGTGGAACAGGGGCCTCCCCAGAGTTAAATTTAAACTGCTTACACTCCCGAAGACTATGGGGGGAACAGGCCTCCCTGACTTTGAGACTTACCATACGGCTGCTCACATGACTCGCATCATAGAATGGTTCCCCCGTCCTCCTTGCAAGGCCTCGGTGGCCGTTGAACAGGACCTTTCTCCTGTGGATCTCCGAGCTCTTCTATGGGGATACAATCAGGACTACTCTAGTATGACATCCTTATCCCCATTGACTTTGGCCTCCTTGAAATTATGGTATAAGACAGGGCTAAACACCACCCTTTCCTCTGATCCGGGCCCCCTGACGTCCCTCTTTGACCATCCTGCTTTACCACAAAGTACAGGGGCAGCCTCCCTAGGACCCTTTAGGCGTACGGAGTGGCCGCAAGCTTTCACATTTGTACATCCCTCTCAGGGGACCCCGGTCCCCCCGGCAGACTCTGGAGATTGGCTTACGGCCCTACAGGTGTCCGCATTTACCAAACGCCTACACTCCTCCTCTCAAATACACCGCAAGCTTACCAACTTTGAGGTATTGTGCTCGCTCTCAGAAACCCCCAAACACCTGCTGTCCTCCTTATATAACTTACTACAGACTCTAGCGCATGATCAGCTCCCACCTTATACTAGGCTGTGGTTTGCGGATTTGGGTGAAGACATCTCTGTGCCGGATTGGCAAACCTCTTTCCACTTCACACACAAGTCGACCATCTCCTGCTACTCTCAAGAGAAGCTGCTGTCTAGATGGTACAGAGACCCTGCTACTTTACACAAAATCTTCCCGTCAACGCCAGCCACCTGCTGGCGCTGTGAAGCCTCAGTCGGAACCTATCTACATGTCTAGTGGGACTGTGAGAGGATCCGCCCCTTCTGGACACAGGTTTTTGAATGTTATAATCTTCTAGCTGATACTCCGGTTCCTATCTCTCCGAAAATTGCACTACTCTCAATACTGCCCGGGTCTATTAAATCGCAGAGACAAAGATTGCTTCGTTTTTTTATGTCCTCTGCTAGGCAGCTGATACCTGCTTATTGGAATAGGACGACTACCCCCCCCATTGTCACGGTGGGTATCCATTATGAATGACACCATGAGAATGGAGGAGATGTTGGCACTGGACAATGACACTTACACCAAGTTTATATCTCAATGGTCGATCTGGCTCCGCTTCTCTTCCTCTGACACCTTACTGGAACGAATCTTGAATGCATAGGGACGCTGTGGGCTCTCTCCTAGCCCTCCCCCCCCCTACCCGTATCCCTTCCCCTTCCCCCCTTTTCCCTCTCCTCTCATCTTGCTATTCATTTTTCTCCTCTAACACTCTGTTCCTCTTTCTTGTGCTCCTCTCTTCCCTTTTCTTTTCTCTCTTTCTTTCTGTCTTCTTCTTAATATTAATTGCACGTTGTCTCATGTATTAACCCATGAGTATTTTTTCCCTACGGTGGCCTTGTGGATCGGGAACAGGCTGTTTTCCCTGTTTTTCAAACTTTCCGACGGGACCGACTGTGGTTGATAGTCGTTTGCCGTCCATCCATAAATGTAGTCCTGTTACTGTTCCTGCTTGTATTTGCCTCATGACGGTTACTGTCTTATTGTTCTTACTTGAAATGTTCAATAAAAATATTTTCAACACTAAATATCAAATGATCTGGGATCAGTGGACAATTCATCCAGACACCTGCAGTTCATCCCCTGCACTATATTAATGTTTCCTCTCTTTAAGGGGCCTTTTCCCTCTCAGGAAGGATACTCAATATTGGAGGTTTTTGGACATTGGAATAATTTCTGTTATCATTTCCCTATGCTTTAATTGTCTGCATTACCAAACCCAAAATAGGAAAAGGGATGCTGTTCTTCTAATTCTTATGACGTCATACGGAACTGGCCTACTATCTAGTGATAGTTGAAAATGGGCACTATGTACTTGGACAGTTACTGTTATTTTCTATTTCCTTTATTTTTTGTAGTTTAATCTGTTTTTTTTGTTTGTTTTTTTTTTTTTACTTGAAACATGATTTTAAGATCTGACAGGATTTGGATCCTTGCCATGATATTTAAAGGATAAAAATTATCTTAAGACATTGCATTCTTTTGATCCGAGTGAATTGTTGCATTTTTTGAGGAATCCGATTGGGAATTAATAATTTACCCAAACTAAGTAAATGTATTTAGTCTATTAGACAAGCTAATGCAAGGATAGGTTGAAGTGGCCCTAACACCTCATATACTGTATTTATTCATGCTAAGTGTATGCATGTTAAGTAATGTATAAACTAACACCTGCAGGTATTTCTTTAACTTTCACATAAATAACAGTACTCTACCTAATAATGCATTTATCTATTTTTCTTTCCAGAAAGATAGAGCCATCTTCTTTCAGGCATCATCCAGGGTCAGCATTTACTTCATGGACTAAGATGCTGGCTCATAGATAGCACAATCATGTAAATCTCGGTACTCTTGCAGTTACTGGCTTCATTCACAGATATGTGACACAAAACAGTTCCTGCTGGAGCCTCTCACCTTGTGACTTGGCCCAATGGTACAATGTTGTATTGTGAACACAGAGAGATGAGACCGAGGAAATGCTTTATCTTCTCTAAGGCGCGGTTCACACTGGAGAATGCAGCGACTCACAGCAGGAGTCCGATGCGTCTCCATTCACTGTTTCAGGTCCGAATTCAGCCCAAATTTGTGGCTGATTTCAGACCTGAATTGGACCAAAAGACGCACAGGACTCCTGTGCAATTCGCCCCGGGCCACTGCAGAGATATGTAAACTCCATAGGGAGGCGTTCACAATCTCCTGCTATGCGGATTGGATGCGGGGAAACTCGCATCCAGTTCACAATAGTGGGCACCCAGTCTGAAGCAAACGAATGACATTGTCTCAGCATAGGAGAATTCACTTAACTGAAGCTTACAGATTGATTTTTAATAATAAAAGGTACAGCTTTAAAAAAAAACAAAAAAAAAACATGGTTTCTACATATTGTCATATACCAGGAATACATTCTTCAGAGGTGAAGTTTTTGAAAGGTCCGCTTTGAACATAAAAGTTGATTATCTACACATATTGTTTACTAATGGTGATGTAGTCTCTGATTTTGACAGAGAGAGTTTGTTAGATGTTCCATTTTTAAAATACACAGAAAAGTGGGTCAGGGGTTCCCCTGGTCTGTTCCATTATTTAAGGAGAGTAGTGATGGCCGAACGGTTCGCCCGGCGGTCGTTTCGCAGCGAATTTCCGACATTCGCGGTCCGCACGTTCGAACGCCTTTTTCCGTCGTTCGCCGCGGCGGACTTACGTGTTTAATGTATACAAGAACTTTAACCTTTGGTGACACGTTTATCATGTGATACAGGACAGCCAATTGAGACATGACAGCACATGGACACTTGTACATTCCCCCTAACCTATAAATACACCCGATCCGGTGGCCATTTTACATTCTTTCTTCTGTTAAGATAGGGACAGGTTCCTGTGTGGAGTAGGGAGAGATAAACCACTAGCTATTTGGTACACAAAAGTTCTTTTCAGGACTGGTATAGGTGTTAGGTGTTGATAGGTTTGCTGTGCTGCTGATTCTTGCAGCAGCCTGAGTGTCTTTTGTTAGTTTAGAGAAAGGGAAAGGACGGTGTATGCTACAGGGACAGCCAGATTAGTCTTTCATCATCATCATCATCATCATCATCATTAGCTGTTACTATCAAGGTCCACAAAAGAGCTGTTCCAGTAACCACTAATCGTTCTCTTTTTTTGCCAATTTGTATAGGGACAGGAAGGAAGCAGTGTTGTCAGGCAGTGAGGGTAATTTTAAAGACTTGCTGTTATTATTAGTTCCACAAAGGTTCTTTTCAGGACTGGTATCAGTGGTACAGTAATAGGCTTGTACATGTATAATATTCTTTCTTCCAAATATAGAAAGGATATTATACTTGACTGCTGCCCTTCTGCTGCAGTCTGCTAAACATTCACAACTCACTTGTTCCACAAAAGTTCTTATAAGGACTGGTAACTTGGTATAGGGTGCTACGGTACATAGGCTTGAGTGCGGTACAGTCTGCTGTTCTGTAAGGACCGCTATCGGTCCACAATACATAGGGTTGACGTGCACCACTGCTGACCGCTGCCCTATACTGCAGCAGTCCTTCAGCGGTATAGGGACTGACGTACAGTCTGCTAATCACTAACACACAACCTGCTTGTTCCACAAAAGTTCTTATAAGGACTGGTAACTTGGTATAGGGTGCTACGGTACATAGGCTTGAGTGCGGTACAGTCTGCTGTTCTGTAAGGACCGCTATCGGTCCACAATAGATAGGGTTGACGTGCACCACTGCTGACCGCTGCCCTATACTGCAGCAGTCCTTCAGCGGTATAGGGACTGACGTACAGTCTGCTAAACACTAATACACAACCTGCTTGGTCCACAAAAGTTCTTATAAGGACTGGTAACTTGGTATAGGGTGCTACGGTACATAGGCTTGAGTGCGGTACAGTCTGCTGTTCTGTAAGGACCGCTATCGGTCCACAATAGATAGGGTTGACGTGCACCACTGCTGACCGCTGCCCTATACTGCAGCAGTCCTTCAGCGGTATAGGGACTGACGTACAGTCTGCTAAACACTAATACACAACCTGCTTGGTCCACAAAAGTTCTTATAAGGACTGGTAACTTGGTATAGGGTGCTACGGTACATAGGCTTGAGTGTGGTACAGTCTGCTGTTCTGTAAGGACCGCTATCGGTCCACAATAGATAGGGTTGACGTGCACCACTGCTGACCGCTCACCTATACTGCAGCAGTCCTTCAGCGGTATAGGGACTGACGTACAGTCTGCTAATCACTAACACACAACCTGCTTGTTCCACAAAAGTTCTTATAAGGACTGGTAACTTGGTATAGGGTGCTACGGTACATAGGCTTGAGTGCGGTACAGTCTGCTGTTCTGTAAGGACCGCTATCGGTCCACAATAGATAGGGTTGACGTGCACCACTGCTGACCGCTGCCCTATACTGCAGCAGTCCTTCAGCGGTATAGGGACTGACGTACAGTCTGCTAAACACTAACACACAACCTGCTTGGTCCACAAAAGTTCTTATAAGGACTGGTAACTTGGTATAGGGTGCTACGGTACATAGGCTTGAGTGCGGTACAGTCTGCTGTTCTGTAAGGACCGCTATCGGTCCACAATAGATAGGGTTGACGTGCACCACTGCTGACCGCTGCCCTATACTGCAGCAGTCCTTCAGCGGTATAGGGACTGACGTACAGTCTGCTAAACACTAATACACAACCTGCTTGGTCCACAAAAGTTCTTATAAGGACTGGTAACTTGGTATAGGGTGCTACGGTACATAGGCTTGAGTGCGGTACAGTCTGCTGTTCTGTAAGGACCGCTATCGGTCCACAATAGATAGGGTTGACGTGCACCACTGCTGACCGCTCACCTATACTGCAGCAGTCCTTCAGCGGTATAGGGACTGACGTACAGTCTGCTAATCACTAACACACAACCTGCTTGTTCCACAAAAGTTCTTATAAGGACTGGTAACTTGGTATAGGGTGCTACGGTACATAGGCTTGAGTGCGGTACAGTCTGCTGTTCTGTAAGGACCGCTATCGGTCCACAATAGATAGGGTTGACGTGCACCACTGCTGACCGCTGCCCTATACTGCAGCAGTCCTTCAGCGGTATAGGGACTGACGTACAGTCTGCTAAACACTAATACACAACCTGCTTGGTCCACAAAAGTTCTTATAAGGACTGGTAACTTGGTATAGGGTGCTACGGTACATAGGCTTGAGTGCGGTACAGTCTGCTGTTCTGTAAGGACCGCTATCGGTCCACAATAGATAGGGTTGACGTGCACCACTGCTGACCGCTGCCCTATACTGCAGCAGTCCTTCAGCGGTATAGGGACTGACGTACAGTCTGCTAAACACTAATACACAACCTGCTTGGTCCACAAAAGTTCTTATAAGGACTGGTAACTTGGTATAGGGTGCTACGGTACATAGGCTTGAGTGCGGTACAGTCTGCTGTTCTGTAAGGACCGCTATCGGTCCACAATAGATAGGGTTGACGTGCACCACTGCTGACCGCTGCCCTATACTGCAGCAGTCCTTCAGCGGTATAGGGACTGACGTACAGTCTGCTAAACACTAATACACAACCTGCTTGGTCCACAAAAGTTCTTATAAGGACTGGTAACTTGGTATAGGGTGCTACGGTACATAGGCTTGAGTGCGGTACAGTCTGCTGTTCTGTAAGGACCGCTATCGGTCCACAATAGATAGGGTTGACGTGCACCACTGCTGACCGCTCACCTATACTGCAGCAGTCCTTCAGCGGTATAGGGACTGACGTACAGTCTGCTAATCACTAACACACAACCTGCTTGTTCCACAAAAGTTCTTATAAGGACTGGTAACTTGGTATAGGGTGCTACGGTACATAGGCTTGAGTGCGGTACAGTCTGCTGTTCTGTAAGGACCGCTATCGGTCCACAATAGATAGGGTTGACGTGCACCACTGCTGACCGCTGCCCTATACTGCAGCAGTCCTTCAGCGGTATAGGGACTGACGTACAGTCTGCTAATCACTAACACACAACCTGCTTGTTCCACAAAAGTTCTTATAAGGACTGGTAACTTGGTATAGGGTGCTACGGTACATAGGCTTGAGTGCGGTACAGTCTGCTGTTCTGTAAGGACCGCTATCGGTCCACAATAGATAGGGTTGACGTGCACCACTGCTGACCGCTGCCCTATACTGCAGCAGTCCTTCAGCGGTATAGGGACTGACGTACAGTCTGCTAAACACTAATACACAACCTGCTTGGTCCACAAAAGTTCTTATAAGGACTGGTAACTTGGTATAGGGTGCTACGGTACATAGGCTTGAGTGCGGTACAGTCTGCTGTTCTGTAAGGACCGCTATCGGTCCACAATAGATAGGGTTGACGTGCACCACTGCTGACCGCTCACCTATACTGCAGCAGTCCTTCAGCGGTATAGGGACTGACGTACAGTCTGCTAATCACTAACACACAACCTGCTTGTTCCACAAAAGTTCTTATAAGGACTGGTAACTTGGTATAGGGTGCTACGGTACATAGGCTTGAGTGCGGTACAGTCTGCTGTTCTGTAAGGACCGCTATCGGTCCACAATAGATAGGGTTGACGTGCACCACTGCTGACCGCTCACCTATACTGCAGCAGTCCTTCAGCGGTATAGGGACTGACGTACAGTCTGCTAATCACTAACACACAACCTGCTTGTTCCACAAAAGTTCTTATAAGGACTGGTAACTTGGTATAGGGTGCTACGGTACATAGGCTTGAGTGCGGTACAGTCTGCTGTTCTGTAAGGACCGCTATCGGTCCACAATAGATAGGGTTGACGTGCACCACTGCTGACCGCTGCCCTATACTGCAGCAGTCCTTCAGCGGTATAGGGACTGACGTACAGTCTGCTAAACACTAATACACAACCTGCTTGGTCCACAAAAGTTCTTATAAGGACTGGTAACTTGGTATAGGGTGCTACGGTACATAGGCTTGAGTGCGGTACAGTCTGCTGTTCTGTAAGGACCGCTATCGGTCCACAATAGATAGGGTTGACGTGCACCACTGCTGACCGCTGCCCTATACTGCAGCAGTCCTTCAGCGGTATAGGGACTGACGTACAGTCTGCTAAACACTAATACACAACCTGCTTGGTCCACAAAAGTTCTTATAAGGACTGGTAACTTGGTATAGGGTGCTACGGTACATAGGCTTGAGTGCGGTACAGTCTGCTGTTCTGTAAGGACCGCTATAGGTCCACAATAGATAGGGTTGACGTGCACCACTGCTGACCGCTCACCTATACTGCAGCAGTCCTTCAGCGGTATAGGGACTAAGAGTTTTGTCACAGGGTCATTTAAAAAATGACATGCAGAGGAAGAGGCAGGCCCTTCCGCAGGGGTGGTAGGGGTAGGGCAGGAGCAACAGGCTTGAGCCAAAGTGGGAAGTTGCAGAAGGTGCGTTCAATTACTTTAAAGGATGCACCAGACTTGGTTGAGTGGCTCGCTCAGCCTTACTCTTCTGCACCCTCCTCATCCTCTCGATCTGCACCCTCTTCTTCACTCTCTGCTATGTGCACCCCCAAAGACACTACCACCAACAACACGACCACCACCACCACCACCACATACCTTCCGCTTGAGTCACTGGAATTATTTTCCGATCCATATCAAGAGGACATTTCTGATGCGCAGCCACTCTTGGTATTGGATCAGGAAGAGGAGGTAGCAACAAGCGCTACTCAGCAGTCTGACGCCAGTACCCAGATCAGCCCAAGGAGGAGGTTGGTCCCCGGTGTTGCTGCCTACTCTACTTATAGCGGTGGGGAAGGTGACGTTGATGATGACGTGTCTAGTGATGTCACGTGGGTGCCCACAAGAGAGGAAGAGGAGGGGAGTTCAGAGGGAGATATGGACCAGCAGATAGGGAGGAGAAGCAGCAATGACTTACATTGCACAGCAGGGACAAAGCAGACTGCAAATGTATCAGGAGCGAGTCATCGACCATGTACGGTCACATCTGGCGCTCCCAGGACACCGGCACATGGCTCCGCAGTGTGGGCTTTTTTTAACGTGTCCGCTGCTGACAATAGCGTTGCCATCTGCAATCTTTGCAGTCAACGCGTTAGTCGCGGTAAGCCCAATACTCACCTAGGGACGACCGCCTTAAGAAGGCACATGAGCAGCCATCACCGAGCCCAGTGGGAGCAACGGAACACACAAAGCCACACTGCAGGCTCTCACCGTCCAGCCTCGTCTTCTACTTCTCCTTCTCCTCTCTCCTCACAATTGTCCTCCACTCCACCTTCCATCACGCCAAGCTCACATTTTTCTGCAAAAAGGCAGGCTTCCGTGGGCCTAATGTTTGAGCGTAAAAAAATGATGACGCCGGATAACCCTCTTGCCCAACGGTTGGCGGCTGGCTTGTCAGAACTCATAGCCCGCCAACTACTGCCATATAAACTGGTGGACTCGGAGGCCTTTCGCAAATTTGTGGCCATTGGAACACCACAATGGAAGGTCCCAGGAAGGAAGTATTTCTCAGAGAAGGGCATCCCAGAGCTATATGGCCATGTTCAGCGGCAAGTGAATGTATCTCTGGCACACAGTGTCGGTGCCAAGATACATCTGACCACAGACACGTGGTCTAGCAAACACGGGCAGGGAAGGTATATCAGTTTTACTGCCCACTGGGTGAACCTTCTGACGGCCGTCAAGCATGTAACCCGTGGCACCCGTGTAGATTTGGTTTTACCGCCACGGATTGCATGCAGGCCTGACTCTTCTTCTCCTCCTCCTACTCCATCCTCCTCCCTCTCCTCCTCAGCTGCCTCCTCCTTTTCCGCTGCTAGCGTCTCTTCCACTGCACCGCCCAAGCTCCCCAGAACCTATTCCACATGCCAGGTGAGACGTTGCCATGCCGTGCTGCGTCTGTTGTGCCTGGAAGCAAAGAGCCACACTGGCCCGGCACTCCTTTCAGCTTTGCGTTCACAGGCAGATGAGTGGCTAACACCGCTCAATTTGACAGTTGGTAAAGTGGTGTGTGACAACGGTGCCAATCTGCTTAGCGCATTGAAACAGGGCAAAATCACGCACGTGCCGTGCATGGCACACGTCTTAAACTTGGTCGTGCAGCGATTCCTTGTCAAATACCCTGGGGTCCAGGACATCTTGCGGCAGGCAAGGAAAATCTCGGCCCATTTCAGAAGATCTTACACGGCCATGGCTCGCCTTGCTGACATTCAGCGGCGACACCATCTGCCGGTCAGACGTCTTATTTGCGATTGCCCGACGCGATGGAACTCAACCTTCTATATGCTTGATAGGCTGCTCCAGCAGAAACGTGCAGTTAACGTCTACCTGTATGAACTCTGCGAAAGAAACGGTTCTGGGGAGCTGGGTTTTTTTTCACCGCGCCAGTGGCTGCTCATGCGCGACACATGCAGACTTCTGCGGCCATTTGAGGAGATCACCAAACTGGTCAGTCGCAGCCATGGCGCCATCAGTGACATGGTACCTTATGCCTTCTTTCTGGAGCGTGCATTGCGTCGTGTCATTGATCAGGCTGTGGAGGAGCAGGAGCGGGAAGATGAGGAAGTCGCAATGCTGGATGAATTCCCAGGGGGGGCTACTCTATCTGAGACAAGTCAACAACAGGAGTCTGATGAGGAGTCAGAGGAGGATGGTGCCGGGGCGGATGAGCAGGAGCAAGAAGAGCATGCTTTAAACCTTTCTGGGATCCCTGTTGTGCGAGGATGGGGAGAGGAGAATGAAGAGGACGACATTATCCTGGATGATGAGCAGGAGCCAGGCCACCACACCGCTTCCACTTTAGTGCAAATGGGGGCCTTCATGCTCCAGTGTTTTAATAGGGACCCCCGTATAAAAAGCATGAGGGTCAAGGACCAGTACTGGGTGGCAACGTACTTAGACCCCCGGTACAAACACAAAATGGCGGAAATGTTACCGCCGTCGCAGAGGGCTGTCAGAATGCAGCACTTCCAGGCCTTGCTTCGAGAAATGCTGCATTCTGCTTTTGCGTGCGCTGGCAGAGGAGCAATTCCCACTCCCAGAGAAGGATTTGCGGGTACCAATCCAACAGCGCCTGCAAGAAGAGGCCGGTTTGAAGATGTGTTGGTGACTTCGGATATGAGGTCATTCTTTCAGCCGACCCATCGACAGGTGTCATCCGGATCCAGCATCAGGGAACGCCTAGACCGTCAGGTGTCCGACTACATTGGGTTAACGGCCGATGTGGACGCTCTGAGGAGTGATGAACCCCTAGACTACTGGGTGGGCAGGCTTGACCTCTGGCCAGAGCTTGCCCAATTTGCAATCGAACTGTTGGCTTGCCCCTCATCCAGTGTCCTGTCCGAAAGGACGTTCAGCGCAGCAGGGGGGATTGTGACCGATAAGCGTACTCGCCTAGCTCACCACAGTGTTAACTACCTCACATTTCTAAAAATGAATGAGGCATGGATCTCGGAGGAATTCAACACATGTGATCAGTAGACCATGTATATGTCTATAAACAATTTTTGGAATCAAGCACACAGACCTTCTTAATTCATTTGGCTCACTTCCCTGACCCAAAAAAGCACACCGTACTATATGCCCCTACCCTCCTCTTTGAAGAGGTTGAGCGGTGTCATATTTCTACTGGGGCTGCTTATTATGAGGGGTTCCCACCATCCCTGTGCTGTGCTGACTTCCTCCTGGGTGTTCTTATTATGAGGGGCTCCCACCATCCCTGTGCTGTGCTGACTTCCTCCTGGGGGTTCTTATTATGAGGGGATCACACCATCCCTGTGCTGTGCTGACTTCCTCCTGGGGCTGCTTACGGTGCTGCTGTCAGCGCTGTATGTCACGGAGCTGCTGTCAGCGCTGTATGTCACGGAGCTGCTGTCAGCGCTGTATGTCACGGAGCTGCTGTCAGCGCTGTATGTCACGGAGCTGCTGTCAGCGCTGTATGTCACGGAGCTGCTGTCAGCGCTGTATGTCACGGAGCTGCTGTCAGCGCTGTATGTCACGGAGCTGCTGTCAGCGCTGTATGTCACGGAGCTGCTGTCAGCGCTGTATGTCACGGAGCTGCTGTCAGCGCTGTATGTCACGGAGCTGCTGTCAGCGCTGTATGTCACGGAGCTGCTGTCAGCGCTGTATGTCACGGTGCTGCTGTCAGCGCTGTATGTCACGGAGCTGCTGTCAGCGCTGTATGTCACGGAGCTGCTGTCAGTGCTGTATGTCACGGAGCTGCTGTCAGCGCTGTATGTCACGGAGCTGCTGTCAGCGCTGTATGTCACGGAGCTGCTGTCAGCGCTGTATGTCACGGTGCTGCTGTCAGCGCTGTATGTCACGGAGCTGCTGTCAGCGCTGTATGTCACGGAGCTGCTGTCAGCGCTGTATGTCACGGAGCTGCTGTCAGCGCTGTATGTCACGGAGCTGCTGTCAGCGCTGTATGTCACGGAGCTGCTGTCAGCGCTGTATGTCACGGTGCTGATGTCAGTGCTCTGTATTACGGTGCTGCTGTCAGTGCTCTGTATCTCCTGCACCCTCTTGTTTGCCTACCCTGGTCCCTGACCTTCCCTCTCCTCCATTGCCTTCATTAGCTCCATAGTCCTGAATTGTCAGAACAATTTCCCAAATAAAAAAAAAATGCTTGTAGTTATCGATCCCAAATTCACCTCATACATGTATTATGCTATTGTCCAGGTGGTGGGACTACGTGCTACCCCCTAATAATTACCCCGTGGCCGCAAATTCGACCTAAAGGTTTGCGAAATTCGCCTCCCATTGAAGTCAATGGAGCCCGCGGCGAACGGTCGTTTTCGCGAACGTTTGTGTCCGTTCGCGTTTCGCGTTCGCGAAACGTCCCGTCGGAAGTTCGTCCATCACTAAAGGAGAGCAAATGATCAGCTCTTACATCAGCTACTGAATTGCAATATGCAACACAACAGAACCTTCCTCATAGATTACTTGCAAATATAACCCACAGCTTGAGGAGCAGGGTGATTAAATTATCTGTTCTGAAATGGTACAAAAAAATGAATATGTGGGTGGTAAGAGGAAAGTTGGGGATTTGGGGATAACGCATACATAAATAACACATATATATTGTTGCATTTTTGAGGAATCAGAATCATATATATATATATATATATATATATATATATATATATATATATATATATATATACAGTGCCTTGCGAAAGTATTCGGCCCCCTTGAACTTTTCAACCTTTTGCCACATTTCAGGCTTCAAACATAAAGATATAAAATTTAAATTTTTTGTGAAGATTTACCAACAAGTGGGACACAATTGTGAAGTGGAACGAAATCTATTGGATATTTTAAACTTTTTTAGCAAATAAAAAACTGAAAAGTGGTGCGTGCAAAATTATTCGGCCCCGTTACTTTCAGTGCAGCAAACTCACTCCAGAAGTTCAGCGAGGATCTCTGAATGATCCAATGTTGTCCTAAATGACTGATGGTGATAAATAGAATCCACCTGTGTGTAATCAAGTCTCTGTATAAATGCACCTGCTCTGTGATAGTCTCAGGGTTCTGTTGAAAGTGCAGAGAGCATCATGAAGACCAAGGAACACACCAGGCAGGTCCGTAATACTGTTGTGGAGCAGTTTAAAGCCGGATTTGGATACAAAAAGATTTCCCAAGCTTTAAACATCCCAAGGAGCACTGTGCAAGCGATCATTTTGAAATGGAAGGAGTATCAGACCACTGCAAATCTACCAAGACCTGGCCGTCCCTCTAAACTTTCAGCTCAGACAAGGAGAAGACTTATCAGAGATGCAGCCAAGAGGCCCATGATCACTCTGGATGAACTGCAGAGAACTACAGCTGAGGTGGGAGAGTCTGTCCATAGGACAGCAATCAGTCGTACACTGCACAAATCTGCCCTTTATGGAAGAGTGGCAAGAAGAAAGCCATTTCTCAAAGATATCCATAAAAAGTCTCGTCTAAAGTTTGCCACAAGCCACCTGGGAGACACACCAAACATGTGGAAGAAGGTGCTCTGGTCAGATGAAACCAAAATCCAACTTTTTGCCCACAATGCAAAACGATATGTTTGGCGTAAAAGCAACACAGCTCATCACCCTCAACACACCATCCCCACTGTCAAACATGGTGGTGGCAGCATCATGGTCTGGGCCTGCTTTTCTTCAGCAGGGACAGGGAAGATGGTTAAAATTGAGGGGAAGATGGATGCAGCCAAATACAGGACCATTCTGGATGAAAACCTGTTGGAGTCTGCAAAAGACCTGAAACTGGGACGGAGATTTATCTTCCAACAAGACAATGATCCCAAACATACAGCAAAATCTACAAAGGAATGGTTCACAAATAAACGTATCCAGGTGTTAGAATGGCCAAGTCAAAGTCCAAACCTGAATCCAATTGAGAATCTGTGGAAAGAGCTGAAAACTGCTGTTCACAAACGCTCTCCATCCAACCTCACTGAGCTCGAGCTGTTTTGCAAGGAAGAATGGGCAAGAATTTCAGTCTCTCGATGTGCAAAACTGATAGAGACATACCCCAACCGACTTGCAGCTGTAATCGCAGCAAAAGGTGGCTCTACAAAGTATTAATGCAAGGGGGCCGAATAATTTTGCATGCCCCACTTTTCAGTTTTTTATTAGTTAAAAAAGTTTCAAAAATCCAATAGATTTCGTTCCACTTCACAATTGTGTCCCACTTGTTGGTGATTCTTCACAAAAAATAAAAATTTTATATCTTTATGTTTGAAGCCTGAAATGTGGCAAAAGGTTGAAAAGTTCAAGGGGGCCGAATACTTTCGCAAGGCACTGTATATATATATATATATATATATATATATATAGTATTCAATTGCAGTGGCGGCTGGTGTTTTTTTTTGGGGGGGCGGCACCCACAGTCACCCCCAACTCCCTCTCCTCCGGTCGGTTGGGTCACCCGCGACTCCCCCCCCCCCCCACCGGTCGGGTCTATCGCAATCCCCTCTCAACCTCCGGTCGGTCAGGCAGTCCATTGGTTGGGCCCACACTTGCCCCATCTATGGTGCAGGCAGCGATTCCCTCCTGGCAACAGGCGGCAGCTTCCCTTGCATCACGGTGGCCACGCTCCTCCTCCCTCCTCCTCTGTCCTCCAAGGCCAATAGGATTACTTCTCCTTTTGGTGACCCACAAGACCCGCTTCCTGATTGCCCAGGAGGAGAATCAGTGTGAAATTGGGGTATATTCATTCGCTATTGTAAAACAACTGGGTGGGTTCAGGGCACACTGCTCTGCACCCCGAGCCCACCCTTTTTTGAAGCCTATTAGAGGCTCTGGCTCTAATCATGTGCTTCACAAAAAAAACATTGGAATGCATGTGTCCGGCACCCCGCATGTAGATTAGAGGGGTCATAGATAGGGGGGTGGCGCCCCTGCACCCCTAATGGAGGGGCCGCCACTGTTAGATTGTAAGCTCTAATGACCAGGGCTCTCTGATGATTCCTACTCTATTAAAGTGTACTCTAGTTGTACTGTCTACCCTCCTGTTGTACATCGCTGCGTAAACCATCGGTGCTATATAAATCCTGTATAATAATATATAACAGTATATTTGTTCTTCAAATATTGCATCTTAAATGTAAATGTTGAATAAACTAACTACTTAAAGAGCTAATACAAAGGTATCTTAGAGGTGTGTATGTTTAAACACAGTTGTAGCACTCAATATGATACCTATTATTTTTACTAATGCTGTTCACATTACAGTGCAGACTATTCTGAGCTGTAGAAAAATCCCTAATACTGCAGCTTCAGCTTGTTGATGACATGTAGCTGTTATCTTTGAAGTTATAACTTCCATAGTATTAGAGAGGCACTGTCAGCCTTGAGTGGAGGGGGTGATTAATTTACTGGTAAATGACGTGCATTGCAATATAAACAAACCTGGCAGATAATTGATGTTCATAGGCACCATAAAGAGGACAGGGAAAAAAAGCTAGAAACAAAAAATGATAACACTCTGGGGTTTTTAATTTTTTTAATAATAAAAAAAATATTTAAAACAGCACAAGGGACATTACTTGCATTTAAAGCTATGTGTCCCTTGTGCTGCTGGCATCAAGAGTGCCAACTATGCCTGTCCGTTCCTCGTCCCTCTTCCATTCGTAGAAGCTGTACTATAGCTCCAAACAAAAAAACAAAAACAATCTATGAATGGAGGACAGGTGGATAAATAAAAAGTTCTCCATTTATAGAGTGCTTTCATTAATAAAAAGTATAGTACAGCTTCTATGACTGGGGAAGGAGAGTGGAATGGGTGGGCATAGCTGGCACGCTTTATTAGTGCATATGAAAGGTCCCTCTTCTTTATTAAGTCTTGCAGTACCAGACGATTATGACAGGGAGGGTGGGAGGGTATTGGAGGTAGAATATATCAATTAAACCAGCAGCGAGCAGCACCAAAGAAACACATCACACTGACTTCAAGGGAAGTCTCTTTTTTGACTAAACTAAGGCTTTAAGATAATTTTTTTCATCTCATCTAAAAGGAAATAAAGTAGATAAAGTTGAAATTCCTAAGTTTGGGATGAAAAATTAGTTTGAATATTGATGAAAAAGATATCATCTTAATTTAAATAATCCAATGAATTTTTAAATGATATGTAAACTTAAAGAATAACTATAGGCAAAACTTTATTTTATATTTAGGATCGAGCAAGGGAGGGATTTTTTTGCCATCTGTGTCCCATTCCAGCGATTTACCTTAATTTCCTGTCCCATAGCCAAACAGGAAGTGAAAGGAAATCCCTGCAAATTAAGGGAATTCCTTAGGGAACCCCAGTTCATTAGAACTAGCGTGCCCATTGGAAGATTTCCCCTTACTTTTTTGAGGACAATCCAAAATTTGGGATTTCCTTTTACTTGCACTTTCAATGATAATGGTAAACAGCACAAATAGAGAGGATGAATATCATTAAAGTGGTGTTCCACAAAAAAAAAAATAATTCATTAAAATTCCTAAAAAAAATAAAAAATAAAAACATTTGGATTTTTTTTTTAACTCACCTCTAAATGCCTGTTGCTAGGTGGTCCCTCTTAGTCTGCTTCCTTCAGTGCCTGGGCTGGTGACATCACTTCCCCTCGGTGCAGGAAGGGCTCAGCTCTGCCCCCTCCCTCCTGTCAGTCATCTGGGACACGTGACAGGTCCCAGATGACCGCGCGGCCAATCATGGCGCGCGGCGCCGCTCGTGCATGCGCAGCGAGTGCCCGGCTCGGAAGCCACAGCCGGGTGCCCACAGTTAGAATGCAGGTGCCGCAGAGAGAAGGGGTGAACAAGTGGGGCTTCGTTCCCCCGCATTGCTGGACGCTGGGATACGTAAGGCCGCGTACACACGCACGGACTGTTCGCCCAACCTTGTTCGTCAAACAGTTTGACAATCAGTCCGCTCAAAATTAGCATGAACGGACTTGACCACACACGATGAACGAACAGTCCGCTGAAACCGTGCGCGATGACGTGAACGGCACGTACGACGGGACTAGAAAACGACGTCCTATACACTGCAATGCAACCTTCGGCGTGTAAATCCTTTCTGAGTATGCGCGGAACTTAGTTTGACGAACAAGCCTACACACGAGCGGACTGTCCGCTCAAACAAAGTTTCAGCGGACAGTTTTACGGAACTTCCGAAAAACTTTGTTCGTCAGACTGTCCGCTGAAACTGTCCGCTGAAGCCCACACACGAGCGGACTGTCCGCTGAAACACTGTTCAGCGGACAAAGTTGGGCGAACAGTCCGCCCGTGTGTACGCGGCCTAAGAGTCCGATTATTAAAAGTCAGCAGCTGCAGTATTTGTAGCTGCTGACTTTTATTTTTATTTTTTAAGGGGAACTCCTCTTTAATGGGGGTACAGACAACAGTAAAAACTGACAGGTGTTCTAACCCTTCTCCCATCTATCCAAAACTAAAACAAATGTTTTTACTTTTATAAGTTAAGAACACAAATGTAATTTATTGATGTTTTCCAGGGCCGTTGATATGATAGCTGCATTTGTTTACTTTTAGGCTAAAACATTTTTAAGAAAGTGCATAAAATGCTTGTTGAAACTGTCTGAAATGCAATGTCCTTGTCTCTTACTACAAATTGCTACCTATGTAATGGAGATGTAGCGAGGAAGACATTGAAGTCATGTAATCTGTGTGTTCTTTAACCACTTCCGGACCGCCACATGCCAATATACGTCCTTAATTTGAAGCGGAATATCATTGTTATGGCAGCAGCTAGCTGCCATAACCCCGGTATCCTCTTCTTTGACAGGCGGTCCACTTTCCGATAAGAGTGGTCTCTACGGCGGATTTACCGCAAGGTGGCGGCGGAGGGCCCCCCTCCCGCTGCACTCCGGTGCCCTCTGCCACTTCACAGAGCCGTCGGCAGCCGCAGAGGTGATTGGATCTTCACCCTTGCTGGGCATGGAGACGAGTGAGAGGAAGATGGCCCCCACCCGTCTTCATAACATTGCAAGCGATGTCATAAAGTTACATCCGCCCATAACTTTTAAAGGGCCAGTTTTTTAAATTACCTTTTTAAATGACAATTTTTTATTTTTTATTTTTTATTGCATTTTAGTGTTAATATGAGATCTGAGGTCTTTTTTTTACCTCAGATCTCATATTTAACCACTTGCTTACTGGCTACTTAAACCCCCCTCCTGCCCAGACCAATTTTCAGCTTTCATCGCTGATGCACTTTGAATGACAATTGCGCGGTCCTAC
This sequence comes from Lithobates pipiens, assembly GCF_037356315.1. Taxonomy (NCBI): domain Eukaryota; kingdom Metazoa; phylum Chordata; class Amphibia; order Anura; family Ranidae; genus Lithobates; species Lithobates pipiens. Next base: position 157,635,408 of record NW_027507903.1, read on the forward strand.
AACACCGTACCCAAATTACATTTTTATCATTTTTTTCCCACAAATAGAGCTTTCTTTTGGTGGTATTTAATTCCAGCTAGGAGTTTTATTTTTTGCTAAACAAACAAAAAAAGATGCAAAATAAAAAATAAAAAAAATCATGTTTAATAGTTTGTTATAAAATTTTGCAAACAGGTAATTTTTCTCCTTCATTGAAATGCGCTGATGAGGCGGCGCTGGTGGGCACTGATAGGCTGCACTGTTGGGCACTGATAGGCACAGTTAAGTTGGCACTAATAGGCACAGATAAGGTGGTACTGATGGGCACAGATAAGGTGGCACTGATGGGCAAAGATGGGCACAGATAAGATGGCACAGATGGGTGGTACGGATGGGCAGCACGGATGGGTGGCATGGATGACTGGCACGGATGGGTGGCATGGATGGGCACTGATGGGTACAACTGATAGATGGGACTGATGGGCACTGATAGGTGGCACTGATAGGTGGCACTGCTGGGCACTGATGGGCGGCACTGCTGGGCACTGATGGGCACTGGTAGATGACAGTGATTGGCACGGATATGTGGCACTGAGGTGCAGCACAGTTTTTGCGGCAGATTGTGGGCACTGATAGGTGGCACTGTGGGCACTGATAGATGGCACTGTGGGCAATGATAGATGACACTGTGGGCACTGATAGGTGGCACTGTGGGCACTAATGGGGGGCACTTTTTTATTCTATAGGTGGCACTGTCAGGGGGCAGGTGGGCACTGATACGCTGGCTGTGATCGGGACTGATGTCCCGATCACGGCCGCCGATGATCGTTTTTCTAGGAAAAATAGACGTTTACCGGCTCTGTTTTGTCACATGATCAGCTGTCATTAGCTGACAGCTGATCACGTGGTAAGGGGTCGGGATCGACCCCTTGCTCAGATCCGTGATCAGGCGAGTCTCATAGACTCGCCGGTCACAGAGCGCGCCACGCGCGCCCCTCAGGGGGTGCGCAGGCCGCTCGTGCATGGGACGACGTCAATAGACGTAGTCCCGGCAAAGCAGGTCCGCGCTGTAGCCGTCATTCGGCTATAGCGTGGATCTCTAGAGGTTAAGAGGTTCTGTTGTGCTTTTTTTCTATTACAAGGGATGTTTACATTCCTTGTAATAGGAATAAAAGGGACACAATGTTTTTTTTTTTAAAACCTGTGTGAAAAAAATAAAATAAAAGATAAAATAAATAAGAAAATAAAACAATTTTTTTTTAAACGTGTCCGTCCCCCGAGCTCGCGTGCAGAAGTGAACGCATAAGTGAGTAGCACCCGCATATGAAAATGATGTTGAAACGACACTTGTGAGGTATCGCCATGATCGGTAGAGCAATAGCAATAATTGTAGCTCTAGACCTCCTGTAACTTAAAACATGCAACCTGTAGAATTTTTTAAACGTTGCCTATGGAGATTTTTAAGGGGAAAAGTTTGTTGCCTTTCCATGAGCGGGCGCAATTTTGAAGCATGACATGTTGGGTAAAAATTTACCTTTACAATATAAAAAAATTGGGTTAACTTTACTGTTGTCTTATTTTTTAATTCAAAAAAGTGTATTTTTTCCAAAAAAAGTACGCTTGTAAGACCACTGCGCAAATACGGTCTGACAGAAAGTATTGCAACGACCGCCATTTTATTCTCTAGGGTGTAAAAAAAATGTATAGTGTTTGGGGGTTCTAAGTAATTTTCTAGCAAAAAAAAATGTTTTTAACTTGTAAATAATTCTCAGAAAGAGGCTCAGTCCTTAAGTGGTTAAATGGAAACAAGCTGAATGAGTAACTTCCACCAAGTGTTTTTATTTTTGCAAAGCAACCAGCAAACAATCATCATCCAAGATTGCAAAATAGTAGTCACATACAGCCAAAATGTATTTATGGCCTTTGCTGCTTTTTTCTAAAGGACCCACAATATCCATAGCAACTTATTTTAATGCGTTGCCAGCCACATGGACTGGTTTCCATGGTCCTGTCTAATGGGTACAGTCATTTGGCAAGTGGCACAAGTCAAAGAAGCCAATGCCTGTGTCCTGATCTGTTACCAGTACAAATGCCTGGCTTAAATGGCTACTAAACCAACTTCAGTAGCATCTGTTTGGACAATAAAAAGCTTGGGAAAATCTTTTACTAAATGAAAGACATTCTCTGTAGTGACTTCCAGGAGCATCTAGCGCTCCTTCTCCTTATTCCAGCATCCTGGTTTTGGCTGTGGCATTCTGCTTGTCTGTCTGTTGACCTGCAAGGTGATTGATGTGGCCAGACTCTGGGTGGAGACCAAACCTGATTTAAGCTAGCCAAGCCTGCAGTCTCATACTTGTGATAGAGTGTGTAATACCTGATCAAGTTGTCTGTTTGTCTGCCCTACTCTACTAGATTGGATTTCCCTGTGTATAACCTCAGATCGGATATCGACTTTTCTCTGAACACTGCCTCCCTTTAACCCAGACTGTCACTGAACCATTCTACCTGTCTGCCAACAGCAAGTACATGTTTGCTTTGCTCAGTTTGCACATGCCCTGGCATTGTAGCCAGGCACTACAGCATTGTGTATAAGTCCTGGGGGCAACCGAGCACTGGTAGGCCTGCTTGCCTTATGGGAAAGGGGGCTGCTATAGGTGAAGAACACAGTAGCCAGCTATAGTTTCCATTTTATATGTGTCATATCACATTGGTAATCGTAATATAGCACAGCATTTTATTTGTTTTTATGTATAAAGCATGCATCCCAGCAAATATACAGAGTTGATTTACTGAAGGCAAAAATGCTGTTCACTTTCCAAAGGAATTTTCACTTTGTAAGAGAAAGTATGCTTAAAGCTGAAGCATATTTTTGCATAGGTACATTAGTCCAGTTTGGGCCAATGTAAGTACCGTATTATGTGTATGTATGTGTCATACCTGCAAGATCCAAGTGGAAGCTGGAAATCACATCCCAGTGGAAGCTGGAAATCACTGTAGTAGACAACGCAACTACAATGATTGCCAGTGGCTTATGGGTGCCATCACTGCCTGCCTATCCACCTCGCCCAATTAGTGTCAACTGCTGTAGTAGTGGTACCTATTGGTCCTTTCCACCTTCCAAATGGATTTTCAAATTCGCACCAGAGCCTCATGGGAGATATGTGAACCGGCTCCATACAGAGCTGGTCACATTCTCCTGCTATTGCGAATTTGATGCAGGGAACCCGCATCCAATTCACAAAAGTGTGAACCCGGCCTTACATCTCTCTTGAATATGTCACAGACATAGATGTGCAAAGTTTAAACCATTTGCACGATGCCAAGATATTTACATGGGACAGTTAAACTTTGTGGTACTATGTCAGAGACTTATAAATAAAACCACCTGCTAATAAAGATGGATGCACATACTGTATGTAATATTTATAAAATGATTTAAAATTCTAAATACAAAGCTGCACATTCAAATGTTTAATTTGTGTCTCTCTCCCTACACATGGTCGAAATTATAGCATTTCCAGACACTGAAAGGTAATGTCACAAAACAACTGCTCCATCATTTATAAGAAGATAATCCCCTAACGTAACCCTAGAATGTACAGTTTGCTGCGGTGACTGTATCTTACACAATGGTCCCCCTTTCCTTGTCTAATCCTGCATTCTCTTGTCTGTTCAGGGATATCTAAATAGTTTACCTTTTTAAGTAAACCAAACGTCTGGTGTGGGAAATGCCCCAGTTGTCAGAAGCTTGTGTGTTTAGCCTCTCTTGTCTTCCCCCCTCCCAAAATCAGTAGACATATAATTAATGTGGCATTAGTAAATGGCAACTGTGCAGGAACCTGGTGGCAGTAAATAGCACAGCTGTGAGGAGCAAGCTATACCTTCAAACAGACCGTGAAACAGGAGGAGTCACCACACTGTGTTCATTGTGGGATACAAAGGATACAACAGGAAATGTACACAATTACCTTAAAAGCAAAGTCATAAAATTGATACTCCTAAGGCAACACTGGTGTAACAGTAGTAAACGTCAAGTGTTGTTCCACTACTATATTGTACAGTAATAGGAATGTGCAATCCAGCCCACCCAACATACACCATGTCTGCATGGACCACTAAAGACACTCAGCTATTCTAGCCGCCAATTGCAAACATGAAGAATTATTGTTGAGGTCTGCAGCCATGGATTTCATATGTGCCAAGAAGAAGAAAATTCACAACCATTTATAAATAAGCAACTTTTGTATACAAAGTGTTGCAGTTTGCACATTAATTGAACTGTGGCAAACAAATATGTGCAACTGTGCCCTACAGATAAGCAAATCAGTACGCACTGTATGTTTAGCTTTTTGCATTGCTACTTGTTCATACACAGGCACGCTGACCCTTTCATCAGATATGTGGCTGTAAAAACGTTTTATGAGACACAACACAAAGGAAATAGCACACAGTCGCTGTGATTGTAAAATTGCTACGTTGTTATTTTTTTATTTTATTACAGTCGCCCTTGAGCTTTTTAAAGCACATTTCTCATCGAGAATCTAATGGCACAAACACAAATCCCATGCTTTTCCATTTATATGGGTGAGAATTGCTCTGCAGTTTATTCTCTGGCATTTAGAGGTCATAAAGAAAAATTCCCATGCATGTAAATGGAGAGGTCAATGTCCCTGGTCACTTCCTATCCCCCCCAGTTAAAACATTTTTTATCGTAATTTTATTAATTTGAATAGCTACATACTTAAACAAAGGAACAGTAAATTATGTTAATGTTTCTTTAAACCAACCACCTATTGCATGGATCCTGGACCATATGTCCCTTCTTACTTTACACTATACAGGCTCAACTAGGAGAAGAATCTTTTGAGGATGAGTTATTTTCAGTTAAGTCCAATGAGATATGAAAATATCAATTACGTAGCTGAATTAAAGCTTAAAGCGGGGGTCCACTCAAAAAAAAAAAAAATATATATATATATATATATATATATATTAAAAGCCAGCAGCTACAAATACTGCAGCTGCAGACTTTTAATAAATGGACACTTACCTGTCCAGGGTGGCCGCGATGTCAGCAGCCGAAGCCGAGCAATTGCTCGTCTCTCGGCTGCCCCCGCTGCCATCCTCGGCGTGGGAATCAGGAAGTGAAGCGTTGCGGCCTCACTTCCTGGTTCCCTACTGCTCATGCGCGAGTTGCTCTCTGCTTCCTCACTGGTCCCTGCTGTGTTCTAAGACCTGTGTGTTTCCCAGAACACAGCGGGAGGGGGGGTGACACGAAGGGGAGTGATCCCGCAGGAGTCTATTCCCAGAAGTGGGTGCAGATACCTATATTATACAGGTATCTGCACCCTCCTCACCCCTGATACCGGAGGGGGGGAGGGTTCCGAAAAGCAGAGGTTCACTTTTTGTGTGAACCTCCTCTTTAAAGTGGTTGTAAACCTAGTTACACTACTTGTACCTAAAGGTAAGCCTATAATAAGGTACTAAAAATACATCCTAAACCTGCACGGTTTAGGGGATATTTATCATATACACTTGCGCTGACGTCATCGGCGCATGCGCAGAAAAGAAACAGCTCGCTCGTGCCGTTTCTTCAGCAGCCCTGCCATGGCCGGCAGCTCCTGTGCATATGTGCGGTAGTGACATAATCGTGGCCAATCACAGTGCTGGAGCCCGCAAACCTGGAAAAAATTCCAGGAGACATGTCTCCAGGCACAGTGGTGTACTGGGACCACTGTAACAGTGTCGATCTAAGGTACATTTTTCATAATGAGCTAGTATGCAATGCATACTAGCTCACTATGCCTTTGTCTTACAGGGTTTGTTTTTATGTATTTTTTCTTTGGGTTTACAACCACTTTAAGTATAGTTATATTTTTTGTTTCTGGGCTCTACCCCATTACTTACCTCTGGCTGATAGCTCCTTAGTGTAGAAACATTCCCTGCAGTAATGACAGGTCCTCTTTACAGCCTTGCAGGGGTTAACTTTCTAATCTGTAACACTGCAGTAAATTAAAGATGTCCCGAGGGCCGCCCGCCATGTACTTTTTACTCTTTCATTCTGAAAAGTCCTTGTATTATTTTTTTTCACAGAATGCAACATTTTCTATGAATGAGGGAAAGGAGGAAGAATTACAGTACCCCCTGCTCCATTCCCGTAATGTGTTGCATTCAACAATAAGAAGCAATCAGCAAGGCTCCATCTCGGGTTATTGTAGGAATGAACAGCCATTGGGGCCAGCGTCCCATAATGCCACTGGAAGAAGGTCATTGGGGCCAATATCCCATAATGCCACTGGAAGGGGCGCATCCTGTTCTTTTGGGCTGCACATGCACAGTGCGTAGTCTTTTCTGTAACCTAATGCCACGTACACACGAGCGGACTGTATGGCGTACTTAGTCCGTCATACAATCCGACGGACAGTCCGTCACACTTTCGACTGAACGGACTTGACCACACACGGATACCCAAACAGTCCGTCGAAAGCTTGCGCGATGACGTGTACAGCACGTACGACGGGACTAGAAATAGGAAGTCCAATACACAGCAAAGCACCCTTCCGCCATGTAAATCCTTTCTGGGCATGCGCCATTCTTAGTCCATCGAACTAGCCTACTGACAAGCGGATTGTCCGCTGAAACCAAAGTACGACGGACAGAATTTCGAAAAATCCGAAATACTTAGTACGCCAGACTGAAAAAGTCCGCTGAAGCCCACACACGAGCGGACTGTCCGCTGAAATGTGTTTCGAAGGACTAAGTACGCCATACAGTCCGCCCGTGTGTACGCGGCATAAGATGATCTTAGCAGCTGCAACCGGGGAGAGTGCATACTGCACATGTGCACCACAAAAGAACAGAATGTAATTCCCTCCCAATGCACTAGGGGGTACTGGTCCTGACAGCTGCACTGTACCTACAATAACTAGGAGACATTTCTGGCTGCAGAGAATTTGAGGAAATTTCTTTTAAACGTGGTGGTGAACTTCATTGTTTAAACAGAAAGGGGGCCCTGGCTGGAAGGTAGGTTTAGCACACTATGCAAATATACCCATATCGAACAACTTAGTGTGCTTTTTTGTAAACCTGAACTTACATTTTAAGTTACAGTGAGCCTATTACATCTAAATAGCAGCCCATACCAATACAGAAATACTCCAAGACACAGTAGTAATCTGAACAATATTGGTAAATGGTAGACTTAACAGACTTTAAAGAGGAAGTAAACCCTGATGGGTTTACTTCCTCTTTTTTTCCCTGCAAAGGTAAAGCATAATGGACTACTATGCATCGCATAGTAGCTCATTATGTGTCACTTACCTGACACAGGAGCCAGCGAAGTCGCCGCTGATCCCTGTAGTCCGCCGCGTCCATCTTGCTGGTGGCGTCTCGCAGCTCTGACCAATGACAGCGGCGAAGCCGCGATGACGTCACTCCCGCGCATGCGCACGGGAGTCGCGCCTCGCAGCTCCGCCGCTGTCATACGGCGAGGCCGCGATGACGTCACTCCCGCGCATGCGCACGGGAGTCGACAAATTTGGCAAATCCATTCTTGGACTTGCCGCATTTAGTGCGCATGCGCGCCGCTGTCTACGGCGCATGCGCCGTAGACAGCGGTGCCCATTTTCGGGCAAATATCTCCTAAACCATATAGGTTTAGGAGATATTACTTGGACCTACAGGTAAGCCTTAATCTAGGCTTACCTGTAGGTCAAAGTTGTTTGGAAGGGTTTACTTCCATTTTAAGTTGGAACCTGTAAATGTTGTAGGAACATAGCCTGCATATGTTGCAACTACACCAGGCTCTTTTGGAAGCAAGGTCCTTTGCAGTGACCTTTTGACTCAGTCCACTAGAGTTGACATCCTGATATAAATATCTTGTATAATTATTTGATATTGCAGTTTTTTGATTGCAGTGAAAGACATGAAAGGTAGGTCAATTAAAAAGAAGAGTATCCAGGACGTCTCTATATCTTCCCCCATCCTCTGGAACTCAATATCAATCTGTACAGCTATTTCCTTCTCTGGTTGCCTTTGGACGATCCTTGAAAATTCATCTTATCAGGAAAGCCTATCACACGTCCAACTAACTGAACTCTTATCACTTACATCTCCACAATTATAACCTTTTCTACTACTTGCCCCACTCTATTAGATTGTAAGCTCTTATAAACATTGTCCTTATAACGCTCTTCTATTTTATTGTATAGTAACTGTATATCTCCCTTTAGATTGTAAAAAGCTGGGCTAACTGTTGGTGCTATATAAATCCTGAATAACAATAATAAGAGAAGGAGCAACAACAAATAATATCTCAGTATAAAGTCAAGATGGGGAAGACGGACTATGAAGAGGATCAGAGCACAAGCAATTCCAGTATGGGGTCTGATCTGACAGGGGGGTCAACTTCTGGAATGGATGAAGCACTTGGTAGTTTGAGCTGGTTGAGACCTTGGATATGGGACTTGTCTGGATTCTTCTGGCAACTGGCTATCACTACACATAACAGATCTCTTTTAAAAATTTGTAATCCATGTCCGCACACAATGTGGATTGGTGAATACAGCAGGAAAATGTATAATTAAAGGTTTTTGCTGCTTTAGGTGTTGCACATGTGATATGAAACTTAAAGTAGGGTTGCAGCGGTACTGGATTTTTATGGCGAGTACGATACTTCTGGTCAAGTACTCACCGAGTACCGATACCTTTGCGGTGTGATTTGAGCCCATATAAAATGAAGGGGCTCAAATCGCACTGCAAAGAATCACATGAAATTTGAACAGGAATGAGGTCCTATTGATGTCTGACTCACATGCAGTCTCCCCACTGCTCGTGTGAACCCAGGCTGAAATCACTATGAGCATTTCTGTTAAAAAGCACAATTATTTGCAGTGTGATTTGAGCCCATTCATTTTGTATGAGCTCATATTGCACTGTAAAGGTATAGGTTTTGGGTATCAAAGCATTTTCATGAGCAAAAGTACTTGTGAAAGTTCTCAGTATTGGCACCGATACTGATATTGGTGCAACACTAACTTAAAAATTTCCTGATTTGGAATGAAAATAGAAATAAAAACATGGAGCCCTCTGGTGTGAAGAGGTACTTGTAACCACAAAGGGAGATTATTCAGCATTTTGGAGAAGAGTAAATGCTTAAAATGCCACCATCATTACCAGCTGGCAAGTAACACTGGGGGTCTAGACACTGACAACTCCATGACAGATATCTTTCCTTCCATTACCGTAAGGCCCCTCTATGGATACCCTTAAACACCATTTCTAGATGTACCAGTGTTATACGAGTGTGAATATATTCTCTTTTGATTAAGAAGAAATCAAACTTTTGCCCAAAAAATTGATAATTCTCACAAAAACACATATGAAGAGAACCACAGATACAAAAATGAAACAAGTATTTTCTTGTCTCCACTAACCTGAGGTTAGCTCTGCCTAAGGCTATAATACAGGACTATATCATGAATTAATAATGTGTGTGTATACTGCAAAATATCTGTCTATGTCAAAGAATGCTTTCAAATCCAAATGTATTATGTTACATGGTGGACCTGCTCTTGATTTATCAGACAACACTGTACTAGTATGAATCATTTAGATGCATTATAAACAGAGTCACCTACTATTAATATAACTCTATCCAATTTTTAGCAGAATATTCTCAGATTTATTGAAGTCTGCAGTTAAAATCACATACAGATGTGTGCATATACAGATGTATGCTATTGTGTAGGCAATCCTTTGCATTGTTTACCTGTAAGCCCTTGTACACACGGTCGGAGATTCCGACAACCAAATCCGTCGGATTTTGTCCGACGGATTTTGTCCGTCGGATTTTGTCCGACGGATTTTGTCTGAAACTGTTGTATACACACGGTCGGACAAAGTTGTCGGAAAATCCGACGTGATGACGTTATTTCATTACAACAGGACTATGTTCACGCTAGTAGCCAATAGCTTTGGTGTAGGAATTTGATCTCAGCATGCGTGGCACTTTGTCCGATCGGAATTCTCTACACATGATCGGAGTATGTCCGATCGGAGCATTTTGTCGGAAAATATTTCCGGCAAGTTGTAAAAGTTGGTCCGACGGATATTCCGACGGAAACAGTCCGATGCAGACAACACACAGTCGGAATATCCGACAAAATGCTCCAATCGGACACATTCCGACGGAATCTCCGACCGTGTGTACAAGGGCTTACTCTATACCCCAGTGGGCAAAAAAATGATGTATTTAAATAATATGAACCTTTTCAAGTATAAAATTAATTTTATATGTCTAGTATAGTTTAAGATTTCTTCACACTCCTGGACAGCATAAATGAGGATAAAACAACATAACCCTTGGCCAAGCCTTCCACCAAAAATGAAAAGATTGGTTGACTTGACAAGATCTGGTGCATATATTGCATGGAATGCATATTAATATATGATGTGTAATTCCCTTTTGATGAGAAATAAAAAATACTCCGCTGTAAAGTTGCATACATTACAAGGCCTGTAACAAACCTAACTGCATAGTTCTACCTCTACCAATTGCCATTTATATTGACATTTACATGTGTATTCTTCTCAATGTCCATGCTGACCTCCTACTCCCTGAATGGAATGGTCATCCTGCTGTAGTCAAACGACCAGCCCCAGTGTTATTTTGAGAAAAAAAGCAGCAAGCCAATTAAATGAGCAGAAGTCAGCCATGTTTGATTTTTTCCTACAAGACAACTGACAGCAGACTGAACTAGGAAGGTTTTTTTCTAAATTGTGAAAAAGATTGTAGTTGCAATAATGATTTTTTTTTCATTTTGACAAAAGTGTGCTTACCTTTTAACAGGCTTCCATCTTTAGCCTATCAGCTTAGAGATAATAACTGCTTAATGCAAAGACCTTTATTATATTACATTATACCTGTCTCTACCTTATCTGTACTTATTAAATAACTCCAAGTATTAGGAAAAACACCCTTTAATTCAGTTACTTATTGGGGTTGAATTACTATAATTCGAGAGTGCAAAATCTGATGCAACTGTGCACAGTAGCCAATCAGCTTCTAACTTCAGCTTGTTCAGTTAAGCTTTGACAATAAAACCTGGAAGCAGATTGGTTTCTGTGCACAGCTGCACCACATTTTGCACTCTCTAGTTTTAGTACATCAACCCCACTGTATCATTAAAATTACCTTTTAAATACAGCTAGTATAAGTAGCTGAAGATTTTTTTTTTTAGCTACCGGTACTTTCTTACACAGCAGTACTAACATCTAAGAACGTGTGTTTCCTAACACAGCAGTATTGTTTTTGTATGGTGTTGCATTGTCAGTATTATAACATTAAGAACGTACATTTTTGGAAGGAAGGAAGTTTTAAATATGGGACACATTTTTGAAGTATTATAATTTAGATTTTTACAATGAGATCTTCTTTTTCCTTTAGGCTACTTTCACACTGAAGCATTGCGGGTGCTGGCGGTAAAGCGGCGCTATATTTAGCGTCGCTTTACCGTTGTTTTAGTGGCGCTGTTCGGCCGATAGCGGGACGGTTTTAACCTCCACTAGCGGTCGAAAAAGGGTTAAAACTGCCTGCAAAGCGCCGATGTGGGTTTGCAGCGCTGCCCCCATTGTTTTTGAATGGGAAGGGGCACTTTTGGAGCGGTAAATACACAGCTCCTACAGCACTCCAAAGATGCGCCTTGCAGGACTTATATGACCATCCTGCAAGCGTTCCGCAAGCTCTCAGGCTTTCACACTGGAGACACAGCAGTGGCTGTTTCAGGGCGCTATTTTTAGCGTTGTAGCGCCTGCAAAGTGCCCCAGTGTGAAAAAGGGCCTTAGTGAATGACATTTTACTTGGCAACAACCATTGACATCACTGCTTACTTTTGTATATGTAAAATACTGGTTAATTGTAACTATGTTCTTATGCATAAAACCAAATAAAATACTTAACAATATGTTCATTTATTTTAAGACTTCACAACTGTTTAACCCCCCTGACGGTACTCCCGAGTCTGGCTCGGGGTGGAAATTTTATACCAAAATCGGTAACCTCGAGCCAGACTCGGGACCGCATTGCTGAATGCAGGAGGAGGTTTACTTACCATCTCCCTTGGATCCAGCGATGTCCCCCCGCTGTACGAGCATCTCGTCCTCCGCTCGATTCATCACGGAGCCAATCTCCGTTCCCTGCGAGCGTTTCGACGCACAGGGACGGAGATCGGCGCCAAATTCAAAAAGTGAAACACACAGTATACATACAGTATAATGTAATCTTACAGATTACATTGCTGTATGTAATTATTTCACATCCCCTTTGTCCCTAGTGGTCTGCCCAGTGTCCTGCATGAAGTTTTATATTATAAAAACTGTTCTTTATGCCTGGAAACTGGAGATTGTCCATAGCAACCAAAACTGTCCCTTTACATCAAAAGTGATTTTAGAGCAGCTAGAAAACAGCGATAATAAATTGGAATCACTCGCAGAATTGAGGGATAGTGATTTGTGAGGAGATCCGTCATCAAATACTGAAAAGTAATGACAGTGACAATTCTGCAACTGAGCAAATTTCGGTGTTTTTGGTTTGATTACATTATTGAATCATTTTTATTATTGTTATATTATTATTTAGTATAATTATTTATAGTTATTTATTATATTATAATTTATAATTTAATTTTTCAAACTTTATCATACCCGGGATGTCTGCTAGACTTTGGTTTGAACAGATTTAAGTTATTCCTAAGAATTACAGGACTACAATATAAAATGCTAAATTTTCATGCAAAATAATTGTACCGCTTTCAGCACCTAAAATCCGAAATAATCATACCACCAGTGAGGTTAAAAGTAAAACACATACTGTACAAGCAGTTGGAATAATACAAAAAATGCAGCAAAATGTGAAGCGACATAAAGGGTCAAACAAAATGGGAGCTTACAGACAGGAAAATGAAAAATATTGAATTTAATTAACATAAACAAGAAACTACTGGCACTCCCACATACACCATCATTTTAACAATGTAATATTTCAGGGCGGATGACAGATCAGATTAGAGGGCAAAGTGGAGGAAGTAAGAATAAATGCTAGAGATGAAGAATAGGAAATAGCTTGAGAGACAGGGTTAAGGGGGGACAGACTTTGGCTAAACCTGAAAAGAATATTTTGCAGAACGTCCTTATTTTTCTATAGCTTGTTGTACACCACCCAATCTTTGATAGTAACACAACTCCTTTACAATCAAATACAATCTGGTTCTGCAGTTGCAAAGAATATTCAGCACACTGGATATTGCTGCTTTAGCAGTAATAATAGCTACCATTTACAGATCACTGCCCGTATGTGTTTAAAAGGTGTACAGAGGTCACAAAGGCTTTGGGTGTTCAAGAAAGACAGCTGTTGCATTTTTTTGGTAAGGTCAGACTGAGTATATAAAAAAAAAATAATAATAATAACGCTTACCCTACTGTCTTCTTGGCTTTCTAGTTCATCCATGACTTGTTGTCCTTGAGAACAATTGGAGTACTGGAAAAGACTGGAAAACAGCCTCCAGTTGTCTTGAGTATCTGCAAAAATTGCATCCTGGAAATTCACTCCATGTGGAAGCAGACTGTAATTTTCATCCATTCTACAGTATAGAAAAACATTGAATAAAGTTTGATAAATATGCTGGATTACAACATTACCTTTATTGCAAGTGGAATTAGCATAATAACTAGAGATTAAATTCTGATTCGGGTCAAGTCTGTGCTCAAGGTGAACCAAGGCTTTTTGGGGACCTATCCAACTATCGTGGCCATTTGCCCACCCAAACTCTTGTCATTACTGTAATGTAAACACAATGCTGGGGATCCTGGGGGGGGCATCATTAATCAAATATGGTCATGAACATATTTGGTTAAGGCCATCACCTGGGATCCCCACTGCGGTGTTTATATTACTGCAGCACCAGCGCTGTGTCATTTAGCAATGGGAGTGCTGAAGGTTTGCACGTGTGGTGGTGGGTTGTTGATTGATGAGGAATTACATTGCTGAACACTGTGACTGTGAATTGACATAATTGGAAAACCCACTTAATGATGGACTTACACCAGGGACAATAGTTTTACATTTGTTTAATGTTTATTTTATTTTTTTAATGTATTTAAAGCACTTCTAAGATCTTGGTGTGCTTATTTACATTCGTTTTTGTGAGATTGTGTTGAGTGGTAGTAATGTACCCATGTACTCATTCCCCTGGGAGGGGGTTATATTAAGGGGGCTTCCAAGTTCCTTTATAAGTCACCCACCCCCAAATCTCCAAACCCCCCCACAGTACATGGGGAAGAGGTTGTTTTCTGATGACATTAGGACAAGGTGCTTTGCAAGGAGGAGGCTTTGCCACAACCCCACGCTGTTTCTTTATAAATATGTACTCTCCTCTCTAAAAAAACAGAAACAAGACAGCATGAGATTTGAAATTTAAAAAATGCCTTCATACCTAGGCCTGTAGATAGGGTTGGTTGGTTGGTAAGCAGACTGGTTGGTGAGTTGAGCTGGGAATTTTCTCTGGTTTTGCCTTTCATGCATTTGCCCTTCCATGTGCTCCTAGCTGTCAAGGCCAGTTATAGGTGGGGGCAGTGACCATCTCTTTGTTACTGGTGTAAATTTGGTCAGGTGACACACTGGGCACCTTTGCTGCTATGTGCTGGGTGTCCAATGTGCCCCTGTGTCTTAAGGAGGATTGGGGTACCTTCAGGCCCACCTGCCCCTTATCTATTCCTTAGAATGCATGTGCTTCCATTGTGGAGACCCTCATAAATGTAGAATGTTAGGACTGCAAGCGATACAGGGTTCTGTGAAGAGGCCTTGCAGCTTATGCATGCATTTGCAAATGTGTGCTAACTAAACCCCTGTTTTTAACGCATACTGTTGGACAGGTTAATTCAGTTGGTAAGAAGACTTGTTGGTGAGTTGAGCTGGGATTTTTCTCTGGTTTTGTCTTTCCTGTAGCTAGGGTTGCCAGAAGAGGATAGAATCAATTGTTCCTTACCCCTTACTACCTAGATAGCAAGCAATTATGCTACAAGTTTGAAAATGACTTGCAAAGCTAGACTTGTCAGACTTCACAAGTTTGTTGCACAATTGCAGCAAGTCTGCATTGCATGACTCCAGGTCAACTTTCTTTACAAACATTCTGCAAGTCTGCTGCAAGTTCAGGTTCAGTTATGTTGTGCAATAGTCATCCCACCACAGGGATCACTGTGTCTGAATTCTCATGCTGTAGACTTGCAGAACTCTTGCTGTAGACTCACCACTGCAATTTTGCCCTTGCTAGAGACTTGCAATGCAAATGTGCTACAATTTGGAAAAGTGTCAACTAGAATGTGTTCTTCAAGTACTCTGTGAGTGTACAACGTGCCAGTGAAAATGTTCAGCAAGTTAACAGACTTACAATTCAACACTGCCACACATTTGTCCAGCAAAAACGTAGCAAGTCATTTTCAAAGTTGCAGCTCAATTGCTTGTTATCTGGGTTTTTATTGAGGGATATCAAGAGGCTCTTCTCCTAATCCATAGGGATGGGCAAACAGTTTGGCCTGAGCATAAGTTTGGGCCAAACTTTCACTAATCGGACGTTCGATGAACATCCAAACAAATGGTAGTTCTTCTCAAATAATTCCGTATAGTCAGCTCTATTTTTCGTAACTTCCTTTGGCAGAATAGACCCCGCAAGGATCCGGCTAGAGCAGCTACAGAAACCTAAAGATGAAGGTGGCACTGCCTAACCCTTGGCTTTACTACATGGCAGCTCAACTGCAGCATATTGCCCATGCTATACCAACAGAACAGGAGAACCAAATAGATTCTACAATGGCCCTTTTGAATTATGTGACAGGGTGGATAATGTGGCTGAGGGCCTAGGAGGACTGATGTTTGCTAAATCCAATAAACTTTTTTCTACGTTTGTCCTTATGCAGAAGGTCTGGAATAAAGTGCGGCAGTTACAAGACATATACGCGGCTTTACTAGATATAGCCCGATATGGGGTAATTGATACTATAATGATCTGCTAACAGTGCGAAGTGGGCACAGGTGGAAGTTGTGTGTGGTCACATGTCTGTTTCATATCTTTGTAAATGGAGTGTTATGTTCATTTGCGGATTTGCAGGCTAAATTTCACCTTCCACAGTCTATGTGGTTCCACTATTTTCAGCTGCAACATGCTGTCAGGGCACACGCAGGTGTAGATATATGGGAGCTATTCCCTTCCCCAATTTTCAACTACATGGCAGATATGTACTTTTTTAGGGGGTTCATCCCCGGGTGCTATTATATGTTGCTGACCATCTTTTTGAAAGGATTTCTGTCTAGGGCTGCCGATAGATGGGAAGGAGATGTGGGTGGCTTCACTGAGGAACAGCAGCTTGTACCAGCATGCCCTCTTAGTGTCTAGCAACACTTGGTTCACTTAACACCAGTAAGGTTATGCAAAATGGGACTAAGGGAGGACACGTTGTGTGCTAGATGCGCTAGAGATCATGGGGATCTAATACACCTTCTCTGGAGATGTCCAAAGTTGCACCTATGTTGGTCTAGAATGCTTAAACTGTAAATCGAGTGTTCCAGGTAACCATTCCGACAGACCCTAAGCCTTGCATCTTGGGGATTCCCCATTGAAGACATTCCCAAACAAGCCATTGGTAGAGCTATATTTCAGGCCTGGAAGCTAATACTTAGGGACTGGAATGTTTCTGATCCACCCTCACTGAAGGAGTGGATTGCACAAATGAGTGACACATTGAGATCAGAGAAATATATTTTCCAGCATAGAGGATGCATGGGTAAATTTAACAAACTATGGTCCCCATGGCTTGATACCCCAGAACTCTCTCCTGTAGAATTAATTCTGAACCGCATTTTACTTTAAGACATTATTGTATGATTATTATCACTGCTAACATCCCGACTGACCATTTATATCTAGGTTGATAGTAGAAAATGTTGTGGAGATCATGCCTTTTCTGAGTAAGATATGTGGGATATGTTAATAGTACTTGATTCCATTGTAAGTTCTATACATGCTCTAGGACGTGCATTGTTTTGTTTTGTTTTTCTTTAATAAAAACTTTTTTTAGAGATAGAAAAAAAATCACCCAAACCATCACCCCTGCTCCTACTGAGACCTCCTGCTCTCTAGCTTCCTTGTGACCACCTCCTACTGGGGCAGGAACCTTAAGTTCAGTGGCAACCATACATAATGACATTTCACTTCAGGCCATGAATATGTCATATGTGTCTATGGAGTAGCCCAACGACCTCACTAAATTACCATCTGTAACTCTTCCTGGGGGTACTTATGACAAGCCTCCTTTGCTCATACACACCCTAATGCCCCGTACACATGATAGGATTTTCCAATGGAAAATGTGTAATAGGATCTTGTTGTCAGAAATTCGGACCGTGTGTAGGCTCCATCACACATTTTCCATAGGAATTTCTGTCACACAAAATTTGAGATCTGGTTCTCAAATTTTCCGACAACAAAATCCGTTGTTGGAAATTCTGATCGTGTGTACACAACTCTGACGCACAAAGTGCCACGCATGCTTGGAACCAAGCAGAAGAGCACTGGCTATTGAATTTCATTTTTCTTGGCTCGTCGTAAGTGTTGTACATCATCGCATTCTTGACGTTCAGAATTTCCGACCAACTTTGAGTGACCGTGTGTATGCAAGACAAGTTTGAGCCAACATTCGTCTGAAAAAATACCATGGATTTTGTTGTCAGAAAATCCTATCATGTGTACAGGGCATTAGGCTGGGTTCACACTATTGTGAATTTGATGCAGGTTTCTCCACATCCAATTCTCGTGTCAGGAGATTGTGACCGGCTCTTTATGGAGCCGGTTCACACATCTCAGGAGTGACTCTGGTGCAAATTGCACATTCCTGTGTGTCTTCTGGTCCATTTCAGGTCCGAATTCAGCCGAATATTTGGACCAGAATTGGACCTGCAATGATAAACAGGGACACACCGGACCCTTGCTGTGAGCTGCTTGGTGCTGTGATGTGAACCCAACCTCAAATATATTGGTATGTGAGTAAGATGGAAGACACAAATAATTAGACCAATGTTGGGAGCACAATGCATCTTCACCCTCTCTGTTAATCACAAATCAGATGCTGAGTATGTTACTCACAATTGACATTATATTCCTGCACTTATAGCCTGGCATATTTTAAACAGGCAAAGCCTGCAAACTTGTACAGGACAAGAACTTTGGAGTCAATTTATAGGAACTTGGTATAATTTTGTAATCTTCTATTACAGCATTGTATTAATAAGGGGTCAGGAACTGGGAGATTTGTTTTAACAATGAGCCTGGAGTTGTGTTTTAAAAGATGTGACTAGCTCCTCAGATAGCAAGCAATTGAGCTGCAAGTTTGAAAATGACTTGCTAAGCTTTTGCTAGAACTGCCAGGCTTCACAGTTTGTTGCACAATTGCAGCAAGTCCATATTGCATGACTCCAGATCAACTTTCTTTGCAAACATTCTGCAAGTCTGCTGCAAGATCTGGTTCAGTTATGTTGGGCAATAGTCATCCCATCACAGGGGTCACTGTGACTCGCAGAGCTCTTGCTGTAGAATCACCACTGCAACTTTGTTCTTGCTAGGGACTTGCCACGCAAATTTGTTACAAATTGGAAAAGTGTCAACTAGAACTTGTGCTTCAAGTGCTCTGAAAGTGTAAAACTTTCCAGTAAAAATGTACAGCAAGTTAACAAGATTTACAATTCAACACTGCCACAAATTTGTGGCAAGTTATCCTTGCTATCTGGGCCTATACTCAGAAAGCTCTGTACACTCACAGAACCATTCCTAAAGTAATGTATAGGCTTTTCCAAAGTAGCACCCATTCCTATCAATGACTCCCTTAACTAGAGAGCGTGCTCAGTCAGAATGCTCATATTTCGCAACTGTGCGTGTCTTTGTACTCTTCCACCGGCTTCTGTGCAACAGCTATTAGTATTTCCAGATTTCTATCACTGGAGCCTGTAAGCACACAATTTGACACCCACAACAGTGCTACTGTGCTAGAATCATGTGTCTTACGTGTACCTTTTTTTATTTGTCACTGGTTATAATCTGGTTTATAATTTAGTGACAATTTGTGATATGTGTAACTGTAATTTACACTCTGGGAGGCTGATAACTAGTTAACCTGGACATGGCTATCAGCAAAAAAATAACTTCCAATATTCTCAAATGAGGTGTCTTTAGGATATTGCCTACAGGCACAGTCATTATTATCTGTTAAGATCCGTCAAAAATCTCTCTATGTATGGACGTGTTTAGTTGCTGCTCTCAACTCTTCAAGGGACATGTAAGAAACATCTATAAACTTGGCCATAAATTGACAGAATTTCGAACGTAAAGTCTTAGGAAAATTCATATGAAAATTCTCCAACAAACCTATCCTTCAGAAATTAGATTGATTTCTGATGAGCAGGAGTGGAAACATATGGATCGAAGTTCAGTCAATGCCTGCTGAACCAGCCGAATTTTTGATCCATATATGGCTAGCTTACCACAAGCTGAAAAATAATATATTAGCTAGCATGCACAGTTCAAATGACACATGGCTTTTGGACTGAGATGGTACAACTCAGGACATACCTAGCCAGGGCCCAGGAGAGAGTGAATATTGCAACTTACAGTTCCTAAACTGAAGTCCTTCAAGGGCCACACATGGCTTCTAAAGGTCTATCAGCAGGTGCTGTATCATACATATATAATAGTGGCAAGCAGAAGTTACTGAATATAATTTGCCAGTTAATGTTATTGAAGCACAACTCTAGTGAAAACCTTTTTTTGTTTTGGAAAGAGTGGTAAATAACATTTCTATGAGGCTTTTATTGCTGTGTGTTCCTTTAATAGGGATATTTCCATCTAAATTGATGAGAAGAGAGAGAAATAGGTTTTAGCGGGACAAGAAGACACAGACAGCAATAAAAACTTACAGAGGTTCTAGCCTTTCTTAACTCCCCCAAAGAAGGCGTATATCAATATACATATGGCTCTGTCCTTTCCCTATTCTATTAATAAAGAACATCTGATGTATTAGCTGGAGTTTTGTTTTAAAATTGAACTCCAGGCACATAAACTTTTACTCAAATACATATAATTCATATTTGTGTGCATCAAATTCCTTTGCAAATCCAGATATAACCTTGTAAAACAGCAAAGACAATACCACTGTGCTGCATATAGCTTGCATAGAGAGTAGCGCTATGGGAGGGGCCCAGCAGGCCCGCCCACTAAAGAAAATTGCAGGAGGGGGCGGGTACAGGACCATTCACCCTTCACTAAGAAGAGAACAGCAGTGACTGGTCTTTATAACAGGAAGCGTCTGCAACATTTCACACTGGATTACTACACAGATCTGCAAAAATACACAAAGCACAACGGGATTCAATTAAGAATGCACATACCTCTTTGCGTATCCCGGAGTTCAGCTTTAACAAAATATTTATCTATAATAATTTATGTAGTTAAGATATAATTATTTTACAAAGCAAAAGCTATCTAATGGAAGACAACTGCTTGGGGTAGTATATGGCAGCCACAAGGAGGCACAGAAGGGCCAATTTTTAGCAACAGCCTGCAGGTAATGGGAGAAACACCATTACACGTAATGAATATAAAAAAACATAAACTTCAGCTTTAAAAAATAATTGTTTTCAAATGCATGCACTCCATCTCCTATCAGCAAGCTCTGTCACCAATGCCATGATCAGTATACTAGCTGAACACAACTGGTATTTCTGAGTTGACTTTCAAGGTTTTATTACACCATTAAAGGTTTCAAATGAAAAATTGGTTTATGATCCTACTCACCGGAGGAAGAAGAAGTAGGAGTGACCCTGCACAACTGTGTATGAGTAACAGTCAAAGTATCCCAGTCCAGTGATGTTGAGCCTGGATCCTGCAGGTACCTCCAGCATACTGCCCCATCCCTGATCACAGAGCATTTCTATCTCTGCAGAATAGAAGAAGGTGCTGTCCCCTGATTCATACTGCCATGGCAGGTAATTGTACATACTGCTGAAGATACTACTGTGTGTTTCTTGGTGTACAGCCAACACTTTGGCATAGACTATTATCTGTGCCAGCTCTGCTCTGCATCCCTCACTCAGGTGCCTCCAATCTGATGACAGCTGACAACCCTGGGCACAGCTCCATACAAACCAGGCTGTGATCACAAAGTGCAGCATGGCAGACTTACTGTCCTTGTCACTTCTTGACACTCGAATGTAAAGGAAAGGAATTAATCCTCCAAAGGTTTACAGAGTATACATTCCATTGCCATGAGCAAAACAGGCTTTTCATATGTTACAGATTCATCATCTTGCCTAGTAATGGAAAGATTGCACTGTCCCTGTGGTGTGTCCTGTCCTGGAGCAGCAGACTGCTAACTGCCTGAACTGTACAGATAGTTTAAAAGGACTCCAGCAGTCTGTGCCCTCCCTTTGCTGCTACATCACACACAATACATTAGGGGGGGTGAGTTCTTCAACTCAATCATGAATTACAGAACAGGAATGACATCACATGTATTATATAAACTTCTTAATCTGTAGTATGATTTCAATAAATTCGCATACATACACATTCCATCTGTTATAAATTAAACAAAAGAAGTACCTAAAGTGGAACTTAAAAAAGTATAACTAAAGGGAAAACTTTTTTTTCCATTTTGGATAGATGGAGAGGGATTACAACGCCTGTCAGTTTTAATAGCTGGCTGTGCCCCCGTTAAGGAGACTCACCCTATGTGTCCTATTTACCATTATCATTGAAACTGGGTTGTCACCAGAAATGTAATAGAGGGCAAATCTTGCAACGGGGACACTAGATCTGGAGACCTGGGTGTCCCCAAGGAATTTTCTTAATTTGCAGGGATTTCCTCTCACTTTCTGTTTGGCTATGGGATAGGGAGTGAAATGAAATCTCTGCAATAGGTCACAAATGGCAAAAATGTATTTGACAGGGGTTAGAGCCCTCCTTTACTCTATCAAAAGTGAAAAAGAAAAAAGTTTTGCCTAGAAGTTCTACTTTAAGTACAAAAAAAATATGTGAACAGGCAGGATTTTAAATTTGTTTCTCTCTGCATTAACGTACGTTACCTGCCAGTCCACACAATTTAAGCAATGCCAAGATAAAATATCTGCCCCCTGAAGAAGTACCAAAGATGTCAGCAGCCGGTAAGGGAGCTACAGGACACTGTAACACTAGAAAGAAGGTGAGTATAGTTTATATATAGACAAAACTTTTTTTTGGCTAGAGTAAGGCTGATGTCAGTTGGTGATTCCTCCTTGATTCAAGTCTGAAGAAGCTGCCAGTGTTTCCCTATAGAATCACTAGCCAGAAGCAGCGAGATATCACTCTGTCAATGCCCGAGCACTGCTGAATCTTGATCCGTTAGCAATAGGAATGGCATCTCACTGCCTCTGCTACAGAGGAAAGGATTCCATAGGGACAAACAATCTACTTTCCAACTATCATTAACTATGTAGTGGAAGGGTCTGCCTTTGTTGCATACAATTTGATAGGATTGCATACATTTGTCCCCATATTACATAGTTGTGGTAACTCTAAAAGAGATTGCACGAAGATTGTACAATCAGATATTATATTGTGGTTTAGCAATCCTGCCGCTTGCAATTTCAACAGATTACCAACAGCGGGATCGCAAGCTTTAGTCCTCCATCTTAGTGAGGATTAGAAGTTTTGATTTCTGTCTGTGCCCTTGCAAGGTAGATTCACCTCCTTTTTGCTCTGGTGACCTTTATTACTGGTACAGAAAGTGATGGGAAAGCAAACATTTTAAAGTGGAATTCCAGCTTTTTGACTATTCCCAAACACCCCATTCTGAACCTCCCCTTCTCCAAGCATTTTAAGTTATACAACCCTATAGATATATTTTTTTCAGTCTTCCAGCTCTCCCAGTGATGTCACAGCAGCTTTCTCTTTCTATTCTGGTGATGAGGGGGGGCAGGTACTCTTCCAAGAATGAGCACCACCGTAATGATGGTCAGTCTTGGAGTACTGTGAGCCCAGCCTGCATGATGATGTGCCTTCAAGGGGGCATGTAAATGACAGACTGGGCTCAAAGAAAATGTTGCTGACCCAAGGAGGAAGTCAAGTGTACCGAGGGATGATTTTCCATTATCTCTTGCTCTCTTAACAATTGTAAAAATGTAAATTATGCATCACCCAGCAGGGACACAGACAGCAATAAAGACTTGGTGGAGGGTTTACCTCTTCCAACCTCTATCCATAACTAATAAAAATATATTGCCTTTATATGCATTCTAAATTACTCTGCCTAAACATGAATAAGTTACTGGAAATCTGAATGACCTGCCTTGTCTTGCATCTCTCGGGACTCCGGTGGCATGACATTGCCACCAAAATTATAAAGTTTTGTGTAGTTGATTTTGTGTCCAGATGATGATGAGATCTCTCCAAAAGTTTCTGATGTAGAAAAAAAAAAAAGTGGAACCAATGGGAGAGAATCACAATGTCGATTGAGCTAAACCCAAGAAAAAAAAACTATTTTGGTCCATCTGCCATGGTAGAATAGTTACCTCTATTGATGCCTCTTCCACATCTGGCTGTTGCTTTTTAAAAAAGTGGTAAAACTGTTACTTTCAGCCCCTACAGTACTGTAAGCATTGAATGTCCGGTGCTGAGACTTGTAGTTCCATCTGTACTTCACAGAACAAAGAAAGTAGCTCGTTGTACACCTCCTTCATGGAGAAAAAAAACTATTCTTATCATTGAGCACAATGCTTTTTGCGATTGGAGGAGGGGCAAATGAACATCACAAACTCCCCTCCACCAATTATAGAAAGCATTGCATTCAGTTAAAAATGAATACTAGGCTTTTTCTGAATGGAGGAGGTATACAATGCGTTAACTGATATATGATCAGTTTGCTACAACCAGAACTAAAAAATATCAGTATTGGAATTTCAAAGCTTATAGTGGGATGAAGATAATACAGTGAATGGCTCCAAATAGGTTTGTTCCCCAGAGTTCAACTTTAAAGACTTTTTGGAAGGAATATAAAAACAAGCA
The DNA here is from genome assembly GCF_037356315.1 of Lithobates pipiens. Taxonomy (NCBI): domain Eukaryota; kingdom Metazoa; phylum Chordata; class Amphibia; order Anura; family Ranidae; genus Lithobates; species Lithobates pipiens. The sequence goes on from NW_027507903.1 coordinate 157,659,524, forward strand.
ATTCCAGGGAAATCTCAACTCAGAAGTCTCTCAAAACATATCCATCTTCTAGCATTTATTTATTTATTAATATATTTCAGAGCGGGGGGCATGTCCAAGATGGACACCTGAGCGACTGCATATTCAGGAGCTGCCTGAAATACTGCTCCTTCTGGGCGCTATTACCGTCGGCGGAGTGGCGATTACACCCAAATGAGAAGCCACTTTTCCAGGGCAGCCGCGGTTAAGGGGAAGAAGCTCGGATTCCCACAGATTAAGGTGGTACGGACCCCCCACGAGGCAGTCCAATATGGCGTCGCAGATGGAGCCTCCGGAGCCAGATGCTTCTCCTCATCCCAGCTTTGTCATTGACATAATTTTGACAATCTCCCTGTGCCAAGCCACTCTCACTGTGAAGACAGAGGCAGTGCAGCTTGATATGGGTGTAATGAGGCAGGATGTGGATAAGCTCCAGTCTCATGTCTCAGAGACGGAGCAACATATAAGCCTCATGGAAGACACTGTCATGGAGCATTCGTCTGCCCTCTACAGCCTGCAAATGAAGATGAAAGCACTGGAATACAAAGCAGACGACGCGGAGAACTGCAATAGGAGAAATAATCTCCGTATAGTGGGCCTGGCTGAGGGAGTGGAGGGCACCAATCCTGCTATGTTTGTGGAGGATCTACTGCATACTCTGCTGCCTAATGCTCAATTATCTCCCTACTTTACTGTAGAGAGAGCACATCATGTTCCACCCAGGCCGGGCATCCCCGTGGCCCCACCGCGCACTTTCATCATGTGGCTTCTGAATTTCCAGGACAGAGATGAGGTACTTTGTTCCCCTGGGGTGCAGGGAGAAGTTCGCTATCAAAAAAGGCAAGCTATTTATATTCCCTGACTACTCCATTGAGACGCAGAAACTCAGGGAATTCTTTGATCGGGTGAAAGCAGCATTGCGGGCCTGCAACATTCGGTATAGTGTCCTGTTCCCCACTCACTTGAGGGTCCAAGATGGAGTCAATTCACTTTTTCACCTCTCTCTCCAGTGCCAATGTGGCCACTTGTCTAGAAACGGCTTTTTTGGGATCTTTAATGGACCTCCGTAACTTAATTTATCGAGGACTGTGGGCATACGGGTTTTTGCCAGGAAAACGTTTTTCTGCTCCAGGCCAGCTGTCTCCTGCTCAACCCGTATGGGTCAATCCTGGACTCCCTCACTTTTGTACTATCCCAGACCCCCAGCTAATGGCCCGTTATGCGGTTAGAACTCTTGGAGATATTATGCCTAAAGGTACCCTTCTAAATTTTTCACTACTGTCTCAGAAGTTTGGACTGCCTGGCTGGATGATGTTCCGATACTTCCAGCTGCAGGATGCCACCAGTGCTCAGTCTCCTAGATCTCCTACTCTCAAAGCTGACTCCATAGAGGAACTTTTGACACCCAGAAACCTAAACAAACCACGATTGACCCTTTATGCCGCAGGATTGGGAGGACTGCTTAGAGCAAGGCCCATCAGACCAGAGCACCTTCCTCCATACATTTTGGGAGTCTCCCACATGCCTTTTCGCAAACTCAAAACATTCCATTTTGTTTTTTGCTGAAAATAATAGCTTTCTTCTGGCCACTCTGCCATAAAGCCCAACTCTATGGAGCTATGGCTTATTGTTGTCCTATGTACAGATACTCCAGTCTCTGCTATGGAAATCTGAAGATCCTCTAGGGTTACCTTAGGTCTCTGTGCTGCCTCTCTGATTAATGCCCTCCTTGCCTGGTCTGTGAGTTTTGGTGTGTGTCCATCTCTTGGCAGGTTTGCTGTTGTGCCATGTTCTTTCCCTTTGGTTATGATAGATTTGATGGTGATCCTAGGGATCATCAAAGATTTGGATATTCTTTTATAATCTAACCCTGACTTGCACTTCTCAACAACATTGCCCCCTACTTGTTTGGAGTGTTCCTTGGTCTTCATGGCAGTGTTTGGTTAGTGGTGCCTCTTGCTAAGGTGTTGCAGCCTCTGGGACCTTTCAAAAAGATGTGTATATGTAATGACAAATCATGTGACACTTAGATTGCACACAGGTGGACATCATTTCGCTAATTATGTGACTTCTGAAGGTAATTGGTTGCACCAGAGCTTTTTTATGGGCTTAATAACAAAGGAGGTGAATACATACGCACATACCAATTATCAGGTTTTTATTTCTGAAAAATAGTTTTGTGTATATATTTTTCTAATTCTACTTCACCAACTTAGACTATTGTGTTCTGATCCATCACAAATAATGCAGATTAAAAAAACATTGAACTAAAGGTTGTAATGTAACAAAATAAGTAAAAAGGAATACTTTTGCAAGGCACTGTATAAGGAAAGAGTGCACTAGCGTGATTACATTTATTCAATAGAATCCATAGATAAAAAAGATTTCACTCGCAAACATAGATGATATCTCGTGATAACACCAACAAGCGTATATGCCTCCTCTCCCGGCCTTTGGGGTGGGGGGCGATGACTGGGCTCCAGAAGTCTAACAGCGGCGATGGTCTAAGCTGTAGCATCCCGCTGAATGTTTTAGGGAGCCGTGCATGCGCCCAGACCAGCCGGCGCAACGTCACATCACTCTCGGCCGCAATAGAGAGGAATTACTGGTGAGTCGTCTCCTCAGATAAACAAGAGGGCGGTTGCTAGAACATGTTTCGGAGGCGCGGCCTCCCTCCGTCAGATCCTTCGCGTCTCACCAGAAATTCCTCTTTATTGTGGCCGCGAGTGACGTCACACATGCCCAGCTCCCTGAACCATTCAGCGGGGCGCTGCAGCTTAGACCATCACCACTTTCGGCTTCTGAAGCCCAGTCCTCAACCCCCCAAAGGCTGGGAGAGGAGGCATATACATTTGTTGGTGCTATTGAATAAACGTTATCACACTAGGGCAGCTGTGCGCTTCCTTTCCTTATATGTTATTGAAAAGAAAAACACCTGTCTTACTTGAATGCTACTGCAAAATATAATAAAATGTACTTGATCATTGCCTTTGTATAGTCTGCCTTAGATCTGTCCTAGTTAGAGCTTTTAAACAATGGACTATTATTCAGTCTGACATCAGATGAATTCACTGATACAGCTTTGTACAGAATGCCAAGTTGGTATGGCAATTTGGCTTCTGTCATGATGCTTCTTACAAACTTGGTGGTCTTCTTTAAACAAAGCCATTCTACCCAGCAAATGCCTGAACCCCCTACTTTATTTCATTTATTTCTTAGTAACATTTAATTGTTTTGACATGGATACAGTCTTGTTCTTGGAATTTACATAATAACTGAGTGAAATACATCTTAATACAGATTGATTATTCGGAATAGCTCCTTTTGTATGAATACGATTATTTGATTTTAGATGACAGCATTATTTTAAATTTGCTTGTCATGCAAATTATCATCTCCTACAACAGTGCATAATTCAGGATATATTTTGCTCTCTTTACTCAACCTCCTCCTCATTTGCAGGAAACCTTAAAGTGTTACTAAACCCACAACAGTAAAATCAGTCTGTACAAGCAGTAAAGTATGCTTGTTATACTCACTGTGGAACCCTAAGGGGTAATCCTCTGCATTGTTTAAAAAGGCTGTTTTAATCTGTCTTCTTTGATCCTTCCAGTTCTTCTACTATCCCCAATCCATCTCCTTATAGAACAGAGCCTTGGGGGCAAGCTGCACATGCTCAGTTTGGTGTGTATTGCTAGAGAGTTTTTTTTTTCCTGGGAGAGTACATGTGATCAGCACAGGGTCAATCAGCACTGTCCAGACAGAGGGTCAGGGGTCCTGCAGCCTCATAGGACAATTTGGGAGAATAAAAACAAGCTTTACCCAGTTCTCTGCTGGACACTGATAGAAGTCACAAAACTGCTATATACTGCTGGATGAGAAAAAATTATTTCTCAGTTTGTATTTACTAAAATAATTGCATTTCCATCTTCTGTGTACTGTGGGAGACCAGATATTCTGAACGCAGGCTCCTGGGTTTAGTAACAATTTAAGGCTTTGTCTTGTGCTTCCAGCCCACCTAAGAGTTTCTACAAGAAACCTTTCATGTTAGAGGCATGGAGGCTTCCACTGCTGCTTTTCATTTTAAAAATGCTAGATTCCTGGCTGTCATCTTTATCTTCGTGCTTTATATTCCTTACCTGGACTAGGCATATAAATAAGGGTGTCTGATTTTACAAAGATGCATACATGTTCCAGGTCAATGACTCAAGCCTTATGCCCTGTACATACGGTCAGAAAAGGTCCGATCGGATTATATTGATCAAAACTATTGGCTACTAGCCTGAACATAGTCCCGTCGTAATGAACGGACGTCATCACGATTGGATTTTCCGACAACTTTGTCCGACCGTGTGTATGCAACACCAGTTTCGGGACAAAATCTATCGGAAAAATCCAACGGATTTTGTGGTCGGAATGTCCGACCGTGTGTACAGGGCATAACTCAACCCAGCTGGTTAATGATCTAGCCAGACAATCTGCATCTGCCAAAGAGGATTGGCAATATTAGCCCCCTGTGTGTCTCTTAAGAAGATCCCTTTCAAACTATACTTTATATTAATGAAACAACTTACTGTGTTAAAGAGGAAGTAAACCCTAATGGGTTTACTTCCTCTTTGTCTCCCCGCAAAGGTAAAGCATAATGGGCTACTATGCATCGCATAGTAGCCCATTATGTGTCACTTACCTGACACAGGAGCCAGCGATGTCTCCGCTGTCCCCTGTAGTCCGGAGCGTCCATCATCTTCCAGTTATCGCTGCTCCAGCCACTCACAGCGCTGGAGCAGTGATGACGTTACTCCCGCGCATGCGCATGGGAGCCGCCACTAACAGCATATCGCCATTAGCAGCGGCATGCCGCTAACGGCGATAGTGCGCCTGCGTGCCGCTGTCTACGCCGCATGCGCCATAGACAGCTGTGACTGTCTTTTAGTAAACCTACACGGTTTAGGAGATATTTCTTGGACCTACAGGTAAGCCTTAATCTAGGCTTACCTGTAGGTCAAAGTGGTTTGTAAGGGTTTACAACCACTTTAAACATGCTGCCTCACGCAGCATATTTTATTTGAATTGGTTGGCAGCACATTTTAATGCATGAAAAATCAGACATGTAACATATTTAATATGTTTGTTACAGTGCTTTGGATGAATATGCCATTTAAAATTAAAATTAGATTTGACATTAAATCTGAATTGTAGACAAATGATACGATTTTTTATTCACTGTAAAATGTCTCGGAAACCACTGTGGGACACAGGTAGATAGTAAGACCCCTAGGGTTATACTGACACCTACAGGAGAAATGAAAGACCAGTCCCCTTGAGATTTGAATCCCTCCTAAACAACTCCTTCTCAGTTCTAGCAAGAAGCCTAAACCCTTGTACACACGGTCGGAGATTCCGACGGAATGTGTCCAATCGGAGCGTTTTGTCGGATATTCCGACTGTGTGTGGTCTGCATCGGACTGTTTCCGTCGGAATATCCGTCGGACCAAATTTTCCAACTTGCCGGAAATATTTTCCGACAAAATGCTCCGATCGGACATATTCTGATCATGTGTAGAGAATTCCGATCGGACAAAGTGCCACGCATGCTCAGATCAAATTCCTACATCAAAGCCATTTGCTACTAGCCTGAACGTAGTCCCATCGTAACGAAATTACGTCATCACGTTCTGAAAGATCGGATTTTCCGACAACTTTGTCCGACCGTGTGTATGCAACAGTTTCGGACAAGATCCGTCGGACAAAATCCGACGGATTTGGTTGTCGGAATCTCCGATCATGTGTACAGGGGCTAAGAGAGAATACCATATGAGAGGAGGGAGTTGTGTTCCTCAATGGACACACCCAAACACTGGTGACCAGGCTAACAGTAAAAAAAAATCATAACAGAATGGAAAACAGGGGCATTAAAAATCAACTCGCAGAACCTTTCGACTGAAACTGAAATCTGTGGAAGACAACATATCAACCTAAGCGGAAGAATGAACACTTCATCTCAAAGGCATTTTATCTCACAATCTACTGTATAAGAATTAACGAAACTTTGACAAATCCACCCAGAAAGAATGGATCCGGAAAGCAGAGAACCTCTATTAGGACCTCCTGGAATTACAAAAAGAGAACTAGAACTAAAAGAAGCAGTGGCAGAAAAGTAAACCCTGACGGCCCTCACCACATCGACCATAGAACAATCTAATTCCAGTGAATGGGTACTTTGGGTAAAAAGGAGGTTCTTGCTCTCAAAACAACTTTGCCTTTACATCAGGTTAGAGCTGCACAATTAATCGTCAAGAATCGTTAGCACGATCTTGACTAAAGTGTTTCATAATTCTTTCTATGCAAAGAATTCTCTCTGCTCTTCTGAAGCCGCAGCCTTCAAAAGAAAGGAAGAGAAAAACTGGGCAGTCTGCCAAGAATCACAATATTCTTTATCAGTTGAATTTATGTATAAACATTGTAACAATTTGTCAATGGAATAGACTTTGTGTGTACCGTATATACTCGAGTATAGGCCGACCCGAATATAAGCCGAGGCCCCCAATTTACCCCCAAAAAAACTGGCAAACTTATTGACTCGTGTATAAGCCGAGGGTGAGACATGCCTGTCCATCCCTGTGTGTGTGTCCGTCCATCCCTGTGTGTCCGTCCATCCCTGTGTGTCCGTCCATCCCTGTGTGTCCGTCCATCCATCCCTGTGTGTGTGTGTGTCCATCCATCCATCCATCCCTGTGTGTGTGTGTCTCCATCCATCCATCCATCCATCCCTGTGTGTGTGTGTCTCCATCCATCCATCCATCCATCCCTGTGTGTGTGTGTCTCCATCCATCCATCCATCCATCCCTGTGTGTGTGTGTCTCCATCCATCCATCCATCCCTGTGTGTGTGTGTATCCATCCATCCCTGTGTGTGTGTGTGTCTCCATCCATCCATCCATCCGTGTGTGTGTGTCTCCATCCGTGTGTGTGTGTGTGTGTGTGTGTGTGTGTGTGTGTGTGTGTGTGTGTGTGTGTGTGTGTCCAGCCTACCTGTGTCCCGAGCCTTTGTCCCGAGCCTCCGTCCCGTGTCGTGCCTTGCCTTCGTCCCGTCCCGTCCCGTCCCGTCCCGTGCCGTGCCTTGCCTTGCCTCCGTCCCGTGCCCTCTTCGTCGGCGGCCATTGTAAAATTCAAAAGCCGCGCCTCCTCCTTCGCCTGTGATAGGCGGAACACTGAATTTCCCAGCAGCCTGTGTTCCGCCTATCACGGACGTCGTATCATCCTCGTCCGTAGTACGAGGATGAGCGGATGCCCGTGATAGGCGGAACACAGGCTGCTGGGAAATTCAGTGTTCCGCCTATCACAGGCGAAGGCGGAGCCGGAGGCGCGGCTTTTGAATCATAGAATGGCCGCTGTCTGTCTGCTCGACACGCTGATCGAGCGGGCAGACAGCGATGACTCGAGTATAAGCCGAGGGGGGCACTTTCAGCCTCAAAAAAGAGGCTGAATATCTCGGCTTATACTCGAGTATATACGGTAAGTGAAAAATGTTTAACCACTTAAACACTAAACCCTTTTTCTGACATTTGCTGGTTTCAAGTGAAAATCATTTATTTATTTTTTGCTATAAAATTACTTGGAACCCCCAATCAATCAATCAATATATATATATATATATATATATATATATATATATATATATATATATATATATATATATATATATATATAATTTTAGTAGACACCCTAGAGAATAAAATGGTGGTTGTTGCAATATTTTATGTCACACTGTATTTATGCAGCGGTCTTTCAAATGCAATTTTTTTTGTAAAAATTACTTTAATGAATTAGAAAAAAAAAACTAACCAGTAAAGTTAGCCCATTTTTTTTTTTGTATAATGTGAAAGATTTTACGTCATGAGAATTGTGATAGAATCGTGATCTTTTTATTCTAAGCAAAAAAATTGTGATTCTCATTTTGGCCAGAATCGTGCAGCTCTACATCAGATTAAACAGGACAATAGTGATAATATACAAACTTTTCTGGCTGAAGTGAAGGCCACAAGAAAGGCTACCTTATTGGCATTAATGCAACAAAGATGTCCTGAATAGGTTAGAATAGAGGTTTCTGTAGTGGCGAGAATACTAGATTAGAATCAGATTGAGGGAAAGCCCATAAAGGAGAGACGTGTGTGACACGGTCAGTTACCTTCCACACTCCTGCAACGGTGCCTGCTTTATCTCAGCTATCGGCACTTTTGGCTTTTACCCTGAATGTCATGTGATGCATCTCGTGGCTGTATCCTGTAATTAAACTCAAGCGAGACACATTGTCACCACTTGACCCTAGAGTCCAAATTGCTTTCTTGAGCTACTGAAGTCTTTTTCCTCTGCCTGGCACCTGTAGCCTAGTTCCTCAGCACCTGCATTTCCTGCAGTCTGCTGCATCACTGCTGCATTTTCAGCCTACATCCCTGCTACACCTGCAGTCTCTGCTGTATCTCTTCTATTTTTAAATAGTTAGCAATCATTGGTTCTTTGGTCTATCACACCACATCCCCTATAACATAATATAGAAAGAGCTCTTTAAAGTGATTGTAAAGTCTAAAAATTTTTTACCTTAATGTATTCCTTGCATTAAGGTAAAAAAATGTTTAGGTGTCAGCATCCCCCCTCACCACCCCCCCCTCTTTTTTTTCCACTTACCTGAGCCCTCATTCAATACAGGCTCCATACACATCTGCAACCCTTCTCCCTCCTTACTTCCCTGCTGTCAGTCAAAGCCAGTGATGAGGGAGCAGGGGGCGGAGCCGGATCCTGCTGTCTGTGTCAATGGGTGCAAAAAACCCACGAGCGCCCCCATGGGAAGCGGTATCCCATGGGAGCACTGGACAGAGAGGAGGGGCCAGGAGCGCCAGCGGGGGACCTGAATAGAGAAGGTCTGTGCAATTCTATTACACAGAGCAGGTAAGTATAGACATGTTTGTTATTTTAAAAAAAATACCTATACAATCACTTTAATTATTATTATTATCACTATTGAACACTAATATGTCTACACAGTACCTTAAGCCCTGTACACACGATAAACCCTATATGAAAAATACCGCTTTCGAAGCAATCGTACGATAATTGGATCGTTAGTACAGAACTTTCTGGAGCTGATCAGGACAGTTTACCCGATATTATTTGATCGGACATGCATGAAAAAAAAAATCTCATACGATGCCAGATCATATGATTTTTGTTTAATCAGTACAGCTGTAGTTCGAAAATGCGATACCAATGCATTACAACACATGACATCACTTACAAAATTTTTTGTCTGTTGTATGAGAATTTGTGACTTTAGTAAACTCTTCAGATTCGATCTGAGATTAGCATGCAAAAAAGAAAAAAAACAAGCCTTCGTCTGATAATCTCATTGTTTGTACCGGGCATTAGTTAATTTCATAAAATTCTTCATTAGCATTTTGTAAGCCTGATACCCAAAGGAGAAATATTGTGATCCCTCTATTCATTTTCAGTTTTGTTTGTGTCTTAATAGCATCCTAGCAACATATCAATTACTATTATTATTGTCACTATACAGGATTTATATAGCGCCAACAGTTTGCGCAGAGCTTTACAATGTAAATATTGCTGGTTTGCTGTATACGATTGTGATTTTTTTGGATGGGCTAAGTTGATTGTTTTGTAAATTATTGCTGTCTATAGTAAATCTCTGGCAGAGAAATTGTAACATCATATCTTTCATTTGGATGCCAGCAGATTCAATTTAGTTAGGAATCCTTGAATATCTAACAGTTTTTCCCCTTTTTGTTATAAAGTGTTCCCTCTAGTGGTCAGAAATGTTGCTGCATCACTTAAATGCACATGTATAAAATAATGCAAATTCCTTCATAAGCAACTCACAATTAGAATAGAATTTGAATAGAAGGACAAGTTGTTTAAAAATACAAAAATAAATGATAAAATGTATTCCAAAAGCAGCTCACCCAATTCACCCCTACAGTGTGGTCTGTACTACAAATGTTAGCAGTGAATTAAAAAGTATTATAAGCTTTGATGTGGTTATTATTTAAGGGGATATAGAAGAAAAAGCTCTCTACTGAGTTCCCACACATTTCACCCTATTTGACTCAAACTCACATCTATAAATGTGTCCGCTGCCTAGGCTGAGACCCGAACAATGCCGGATTCGGCTTTGATCAGGTCTCCGATGTAAAATCTGAAAGCAACGTCATGATGTCACTTCCCATTTACTCGGCTTCCAATGGCGCTTATTTTAAAGAAATGACAGTATTCAGAATCGCAGATTTTAGCCCCCGATCCCTCTTAAAGAGTACCTGTCAAAAGGGTCATTCCTTGTGACAGCAATAAAAGTGATCAGAATTTTTTTTCTTAAAGGGACAATGTAAAAAATAAAATCAGAAAAAATAAATACATTTTTAAAGCGACCTCATCTCTGCAAGCTCGCACAGCAAAGAAAATGCATACGTAAGTCGCGCCCCCAAATGTAAATGATGTTCAAATCACACATGTGAGGTATTGCCATGATCACCAGCGTGAGAGCAATAACTCAAGCAAAAGACCTCCTCTGTAACTCTAACCTGTTAACCGTAAAAAAAATTTAAAGCATCGCCTATGGAGATTTAGGTAGTTTGTCGCCATTCCATGAATGTGCGCTTTTTCAAAGCATGACATGTTAGTTATCTATTTACTCGGCGTAACATCATCTTTCACATTATACAAAAAATTGGGCTAACTTTACTGTTTATTTTTTTTTATTTTTTAAATGAAAGGATCTTTTTCCCAAAAAAATTGCGTTTGAAAGATCACTGTGCAAATATCATGTGACATAAAATATTGCAATGATCACCATTTTATTCTCTAGGGTCTTTGCAAAAATTATATTATAGTATATATTTATAATGTTTGGGGGTTCTAAGTAATTTTCTAGCAAAAAATACAGCTTTTAACTGCTAAGCAACAAATGTCAGAAATAGGCTTAGGCATGAAAGGGTTGTATAATAAAGGCAGAAACAGGCAGGGTAATGGGGTCAGTCTATCTATACATTAAAGTACCTGTGCATGCTGAGAAGAGCCAGGTGATTGCGATATGGCTAGAGAGGGGATGCAAAAAAAAAAATATCAGACCTTGGAAGCCACGCAAGACATTAATTATTTGTCAGCAATTACTATAAACTACTAGTACTTGCAACAGGTGCTAGAGACTGGGGATTTGCTTGACATGGACACATAATCAAAATTGCCAGGATTCTGTGTCTGGGAGATTTCTCTGCACTTCCTGTCCCAAACATTAATATTTATTACAAAATTTGTCATAAAAGTTACTTAAAAACATTGTTACAGAAAAACACAAATGACTCCCTCACAGCTGAGCAATAGTTTCTAAAATAATATTCTCCGGCACCATGGAATAGTTAGTGCAGCATCGAAGCAAAAAAAAATTAAAAATAGCCATCTCTTAACATGTTTTGCGGTTCTTCAGGAGTATTTTGTAGGGAATAGATTTCCTAAAGAAAAATAGGTATAATAAAAAGTATATACAGTACACCACAACATGTCATGTATAAACTAGACAAGCTCTACTCATTCTCATGTAGCGATTCCCCTCGTGAGGATCGGTTGCTGAATCTGTACCCCACTAGTTGCCCCGCCCATGCAAGTCCTTCGACACCTCAGACACCCTGGGTTTAGACATTCTCAATGGTAATCAAAGAGTTAAAGACAAATACACAATGTAAGTGGAATAATAATTGAGTTGCCTTTACTAAAAGGTCATAAGCATTAATTCTCAGTGATACAAACTCAACCCCTGAGGAAGTTCCACAGGAGCAAAGATAGCAATGATATAAAACAGTGAAACAGAAGTAATAACTGGATGGAGGATATAAAGACTTTTCAAACAGTCTATTAATTTGGAAGCCTATGTGAACAGGCAGGAGGACAGCAGAGGGATGACCGCTAGTGTGTCAAACGACTCCCTTCTGTGCCTCAACACAGTCCCGATAGTTCAGCAAGTTATAACGTTGTCCTTAAATTAATGAAATCTTTACCTCCTGAATACTTAAACCCCCCTCAGCCAGCAAATAGAGTCCTGGGTGTAGGCACTTGTACTTATGTTACTAAATGATTAGTCCCTTAATGGGGGGGGGGGGGGGTGATATGTTGTAGTTTCAGAGAATAAAAAAGCCTTTAGCCAGATAGCTCTTTAATGGAGTACTTGAAATATCCTGGTAACTGGAAGAAGGTGAAGTAACCTGGTGATACATTAACTGGCAATGTATAGCAAAAGGTATTTATGGTGTCCTGTGGAGGAATGTCACTGCTGCTGCTGCTGCTCCAAAAAGAGTAAATATACAACCAAATCCCAGATCCTATAGGCATAGGCAAAGGAAACAAAAGTGATGTCTGCATGCAGTGTCTCTTGTTTTAAAAAGAATGGGCAAATGCCTGCTCACCAGTCCCAATGACTCTTGGTAACGGAAGTGGCATGGGCCTCCTAATAGGCCTTGGTGGAGCCTGTTCAAAGGGTCCAGCGGTCCAGCGACACAACGTACTTCAGCTCAGCTAGATCTGTCGTGGATGTGCAAAGAGCGGCCTCCAGGCTGCCTCTGGTCAGTCAGAGGTAGCTGGCAATGGATGCACCTGCACGCGATGAAACTCTCTCTCTCTCTCTGCAGTACAGGCTGCAACTCGACCACAGCACACTGACAGAGTCACTTGCTAGCAGTTTCCAGGCCAGGCTCCCAAGGGGAAGATCCTGTCCTAACACAGGCCTTTTATCACCTCTCCCAGCATCCTGTTCTTACCCAGCCAGCAGGAATTTGTAGTTCAAAACAGTCAAGCTGAGTGCAAATCTTGACCCCCCATAGTCTATAGGTCCCAAGATACTTTGCTTTGTTTCTAGAACTCAGTCACTCTATTTTCAGGATATGACAACACAACACAGAGTCTGGCTGAACACCAGGAGAGAACAGCTCCACAGCAGCGATGCTTAAAGTGTCTCCTGACAATGTAGGCAGCATTAGCCAGCTCTCCTGGCTACACTTGAAATGCAGTACAGCATGACAAAAATAAAAAATAAAGGGAAGGGGGCTTACCCAGAGGAACCATATGGGCATGCTGGTATCCAGCATACACAGAAGCAAATGGGATCAATCCTCACCCAGCAGGTATGGGAGGTAAACATTTATATCTGTACATGAGAAAACCATATCATTTTTTTCAAAAGAAACCATTACCAACATAATGATATATACTGACTTCCCTATAAAGATATATATATACACACCAACCAAGAAGACGTCCAAAGACTCAAAGTAGGTGGACAGTGATGACAAACAACATATACAGTAAGTCAATTCCAATAGCCCAAATAACAAACTTATCATACTTACCTGCTTTTTGCAATGGTATTGCAAAATGGCCCCAATCCTCTTCTCGGGTCCATGCTGGCGCTCCTGGCTCCTCCTCTTCTCGGTGTGCCATCATCGAATTTTTATTTATTTTTTTAAATCATGTTATAAAGATAGAGAATTTAAAGTGGTCAGCTCCCAAAATTAATTAGTCAACACCAATGGCGTAAAAAGAGAAGCAGAGCCCCTGACGGGGAATGGATGGGACTTTCTGGGTTATTTTATTATGACACAAAATACACGAAAGAAAGAAGGTCTATGGTAATGCATTTCTTCCATACAAAAAATACCACACTTTTTTTTCTACGTGGCGAAACATGTAGAACAAAAAGTGTGGTATTTTTTGTATGGAAGAAATGTATTACCATATACCTTCCTTCTTTCATGTATTTGTGTCATAATAAAACATATTTTTTAACTATAACTGTTGTTGATATGTAGATGTATAGCACCCAGAAAGGCTCATCCATTCCCCGTCAGGTGCTTATACTTACCTACTCTGTGCAAAACCACCGTCACTCCTGGCTTCTCCCATCTGCCGAGTTCCTGACAGCAAGCCACTTGCTATGGGGGCACTCAAGCAGGCTCCCTCCAAAGCCATGCTCTGTGTCCAGTTGCACACAAAGCATAGCTTGGGCTGCCCCCCCCCCCCCCCCCGTTCTCTCCTCATTGGCTCACTGTCTGTGATTGACAGCAGCAAGAGCAAATGGCTTCCGCTGCTGTGTGAGCCAATGAGGAGAGAGAGAGACCCAGGAGAGGCGCAGCTCTCATGCGCATCACTGGATCGAGATGGGGCTCAGATAAGTATAAGGGGGTGCTGGCAGGAGAGCTGCACCTTAATGCATAGAATGTTTTAAGGTAAAAAGCCTTGAGCCTTTACATAGTTATATAGTAAGTCTGGTTGAAAAAAGACATGGGTCCATTACTTTAATGCAGGGAAAACATTAAGGTAACAAATATTTAGGCGTTACAACCACTTTAACTGCTTGTTAAGGAATGAGGAATAATACTCATATTACTTAAGAAAAAAAAAACCTAGACTAGTTAACCTTGCAGTGTGGAGAGGCCACTGCAAAGGCCTCTTTCACATGGGTGGCCGGAAGCAGTAAAAACAGTCAGCTAAAACATTGTTTTACTGCTCCCTGACTGCCCACCTAAAGCATACCATACAACCTTAGGGGTTTAGATGCACACCACAGCCACAGCACACTGAATGCAGCTTGTTGCATTAACAGGCAGAACCACCTATTAAACTCACCCTTTCAATCCAATGGGATTGCACCACAACTTCGAGTCAAGCAATTGCCACAGGGTTTCAGCATGTTACTTTTATTCAAAATTGCTGTTAAAGCGGAACTTCAGTAATTTTTTCATCTTTCCATCTATTAAATCTTGTTGTTTTAACTTTGGATAGTAAATCATTTTTTTTCTGCCAGTAAATACCTTATACAGCCCACTTCCTGTTTCTTGTCTGGTAAAAAGCCTAGGCTTATGACATCATACACAGCTCTCTCTCACTCTCGTGAGAGTTTGCCAGGAAGAGAGGGGGGATGAGTCATAAGAGGGCCAATGAGAGCTGCCGGGCTGGAGGTGTGCCTCTGTGTGTCTGTGTAAATCCAGTAAGAGAACATGCCCACATTTAAAATTATTGCAGCCAGACTCGGGGAGGGAGATTTCTGCAGCAGAGGCAGCTCTCTAATTAGGCAAAGTAGGTGGTAGCCTAAGGCCTTGCACTCACAGGGGCCTCGCACCCACCTTCTTTGCCGAATATCCCTGGTCAGTGTCCCTAGGCTGGCGAGGTAAATGGATAAAGCCATGCAGGTTCCAGCCATGCCGGCTGTAACATCCTCCTCACACAGAGTACAGCGCATTATCTCTACTGTCGTCCTAGCCAACTCTGAAAGCCGGCACCAGTTCTGGAAGGGGGGGGGGGGGCTGGATTGCGAGCTGCACTATTCTCATTCAGTGCAAGAGAAATTACCTGAGCTGAGGTTGTGTACACTGTGCACACTGCGTGCCTCCTCTCTGTAGCTACAACCTACTTGCCTGGCTGGATCTGAGCTTGGACAGTCTGAGCAGCAGTAGAGATGGGCAGAGCAGGCTGAGAAAGTTCATCGCACTGCACACTGTGCAGCTCCGATTACTGTCCAGCCCCGCAGTCACCAGAGCTCTCCCCAGACCAGCTCACAAACTCTTAATTCAGGCCATGGAAGTTGCTAGTAAGGTGAGGTGCTAATGTATTTGCAGAACAAGCTGAATTAGTGTAAAGCCCTGTACACATGAGTAGTTTTCCTGTCAGAATAAACTCTGAAGGTTTTTCCGATGGAGTTCCGACGGAATTCCGCTCAAGCTTTCTTGCATACACAGGGTCACCGCAAAGTCTGACCGTCAAGAACTTGGTGACATACAACACGTACAACGGGACTAGAAAACGGAAGTTCAATAGCCAGTAGCCAATAGCTTCCATCTCGTACTTGCTTCAGAGCATGCGTTGTTTTTGGTCCGTCGCAGCAGCATACAGACGAGCAGTTTTCCCAAAGGGAATTGGTTCCGTCTGAAATATTTAGAACATGTTCCATTTCTAGCATTTGCAACGTAAAAAGTCAGATGGGGCATACACACGATCGGAATATACGATGAAAAGCTCCCGTCTGACTTTTTCTGTCGGACATTCTGCTCGTGTGTACACAGCATAAGAAATACCAGATTTGTGAAACGTCTGTGTCAGCCTGCAATCAGTGCTTTCAGATAACTGTTAAATTATCAGTATCCTGCAACTCTGATGAGATCACAGACCAGGACAACTACACTCCTTCCCAGGCTCAGAACACTTTACTGAACATTTATTAAAGGCTATGTGTTCTGCTTGCAAAGGAGGTGAGGGTCCACTAGAATTAAGTCCCAAGCCTGTGATCAGTGACATATTCAGTTATAAATGTAAAAAAAAATATGTAGCTGCTAATATATAACAAGAAATCAGAATTTTAGGCTGACAATAGAACACAAAATTTAGTACCTGAGCTGCCCGCTCCCTCTGATTGCACCGCTCCTCCTTTACAGCCACACAAAGCCCCTTAAGCTGGGCACAAACAGACCAAAAATCGGCCAGTTCACTAGGGAGCAGACAAATTTCAGTCTTTATGTGGCCTTTCTGTTCAACAGAAATCAATCAGTAGATCAACTTCACCCATACTAGAAAACTTTCCTTCAATCAGCGGCCAATGGTTGCAGACTGATTAGTATATTCTGACATTTGGGGGGGGGGGGGTGTCAGAAGACAATGGCACAGTGGGGAGTATTCCTTCATCTGTCTCATTTGTGTGGATGGGATGAATCAGTTCATTTATCTTTTCTTCTGCACACCAGCTGAACAAAAAAAAAAAAAAATTAACTGTGCCTACTCCTCTTTAGACTCACACCACACAAGCAGGGGCATCTATTCCTTCTAGTGACACACAGGCATTTTTCCTCACACTGATACATTTTTTCTACATCACTGTTGGCTCAAAGCTTCACTGCAAAATAAAATGTGTACTGCTATTAAACTGCGCATGTCGCTACAAACTGCACCCCAGCCCCTACTCCACCTGGGGAGCTGGAGGAGGGAGTCGCAGTTTGACACCTTCACCCTGGACACTGGATGAACTTGTCCCGGCACCACATTGCATGTTGGGAGTTGTAGTTCTCCACACCACACACTAGACTTGGCCCACTGGTGCCTGCACTCTGCAGAGGCTACATCTAACAGAAAGGTGCTCAAAGCGAATGTGATGGCTTCTCCTGCTTCACTGCTTGTAGTAGGAACCAAGGAGTGTATAGAGGGAACATCTGTCTGCTCTGCGCCCTGTCTGTGGTGGGATCATCTGTGGCTATGGCTTTAGTGTTTGGTGCCTGTCTGCACAGTCTAAGAACATCTCCTGTATCATATCTGGATAGTCTCTGACCATCTTCTGCAACATGTTTGCAGTCTGACCATCTCCTTTATCATGTCTGCACAGTCTGACCATCTCCTGTATCATGTCCGCACATTCTCTGACCGTCTCCTGTATCATGACCGCACAGTCTCTGACCATTTCTTGTATCATGTCTGCAGTCTCGGGGGGGGGCTACAGAGGAGTCAAGAGCGGAAGCGGTGCCAGGATGAGCATCACATGAGGAGTCAGATGTGTGTAGACTGTGGAGAGGATAATATAGGATGAAACCAGAGCCACCAAGCTGGAGCCTAGATAGGACCATCTGACTGAGCCCTGCAAGATTCATCTGAGAGGAGGTCCACGACAGTGCTGCAAGGCCAGTCTGGGGGGGTAATCATTGATGTAGGGGGAGAGTGAATACAGTAAGGTAAAGGGGTACTGATTTAAACATTCCCCCTGATATCAGAAACCCCCCCCCCCCTCCTTACCCTAGTGCATTCACTCTGTGGAAGGTGGCCTGTGGTCACCAGAGTTCCCTCCATATCAGAGTTCCCGTTTTAGATGCAAGTTGGAACTCTGTGGACCCTGATGCAAAGGGGAACTCTGTGTTGAGTTAAGCCCCGTACACACGAGAGGACTTATGTCCGACAGACTTCCGAAGGAGTTCCGTCGGAGTTCTGCCGGAGTTCCGACGGAGTTCTGACGGACTTTTCGGCGGAGCGGACTTGGCCACACACAATCACGCTAAACTCCGACGGATTCAAACGTGATGACGTAGAACTGGATTCGAATAAGGAAGTTCATAGCCAGTAGCCAATAGCTGCCCTAGCGTCGGTTTTAGTCCGTCGGAATAGCATACACACGAGCGAATTTTTCGAAGGGACCGGGTCCGGCGGAGTTCCTTCGGAAAAATTTGAAGCATGTTCCATATTCTAAAGTCCTTCGGACTTTGGCGAGTCAAAAGTTTGTTGCAGCCCACACACGATCGAATAGTCTGACGGACTCAGTCCGTCCGACTTTGGATGTTGAAAAGTCTGCTCGTGTGTACGGGGCTTTATACTAACCTGACATTCATGTAAATGGAGAAATATGGTTTTTGACTTTTGTTAGAACTTAAACATATTGCTAGTAGCAGCTGCACAATTGTAATTAAAGTGTGTGTGTGTGTGTGTGTGTATATATATATATATATATATATATATATATATATATAAATAAAATCACACATACATACACATATACCCTATGTTTAATGATAGGTGATTAAAGAATAATTGGTTAGAACATTTTATAAACTGTGAATTGTTCATAGGATTTAAGGCTCTTATTATAGGCAATTTATACTGTTAACTTTTTATTGCTTGAATTATTTTTCCTATTATGGGCGTGAATGGGGCCTCATGTCTAAGTTTTGCCTAATGCCGCGTAAACAGGAGCGGAATGTCCGACAGAAAAAGTCTGGAAGCTTTTCATCGTATATTCCGATCCTGTGTATACCTCATCTGACTTTTTTCCGAAAATTCTGACAGACCTAGAAATAGAACAAGTTCTAAATATTTCCAACGGAACCAATTCCTATCGGGAAAACCGCTCATCCTTATGCTGTTCTGACGGACCAAAAAGGATGCATGCTCTGAAGCAAGTACGAGACGGAAGCTATTGGCTACTGGCTATTGAACTTCCTTTTTCTAGTCCCGTCGTACGTGCTGTACGTCATCGTGTTCTTGATGATCGGACTTTGTTGTGATCGTGTGTACACAAGACAGTTTCAGGGGAATTCCATCGGAACTCCATCGGAAAAACCTTCAGAGTTTATTCCGATGGGAAAACCGGTCATGTGTACAGGGCATAAGGCTTCACAAAGCCTAGAGCTGCCTCTGTTCTGCAGCATATTTGGCAAGTACAGAATCACTGTATATATAAATATGCAAAGTAGTTGAGGGGAAGCTTCAGAATGGCAAAGATGTCTTTATTACAAATTATGTAAGCAGACTGCAGTTCCTCTTTAAGCAAAGAAAAAAACACAGGCAGTCAAGAGGCAGCAGGATCACCACTTGAATGCCTAGAAGCCACTGGTTAGCCTGCCTCTGAGGAGCTATCCACTGCAGATCGTGTTTTTATTAACCACTCTAGCTGTAACGTATCACAAGAGTAAATGTTGTCTAATTCCTTGATCTTGGTTTTCATTTTCATCTTTCTTAATCTACAATCAATATTTTTATCTAAAATCAATGTATGGAAATACTGATGGAATTAGGGAATGTCTTTTGAAAAAAAAATGCAAACACAGTCACTTCTTGGGAAAGCCTGTGGGTTCTAGACTTTACATTACAAAAGGCTGTTCTAACACAACTAGGACAAGCTGTAGGAGGACAGGCATTAACCTCATATCTCCCTTCCTGAAAGTTCTGACTTGGCTTCTATACTATGATCCTCAGTCACAACAGACCCTTAAATTGACCCTGCCCAAGCCCTTGTACACACGGTCAGACATTCCGACAACAAAATCCGTCTGATTTTTTCTGCTGGATTTTGTCCGAAACTGGTGTTGCATACACACGGTTGGACAAAGTTGTCAGAAAATCAGATTGTTCGGAACATGATGACATTTGTTTGTTGCGATGGCACTACGTTGCGGCTAGTAGCCAATAGCTTTGGTCTTGTAATTTGAACTGAGCATGCGTGGCACTTTGTCCGACCAGAATTCTCTTCAAACAATCAGACAAAGTCCGAGTGGATCATGTTGTCGGAACATTTTATATTCAGCTCTCAAATTTTGTTGGTCAGACATTCCGACGGAAAAAGTCTGATGTAGCCCACACACGGTCGGATTTTCCGACAACATGGTCCGATCGGACCTTTTCCGTCAGAATTTCAGACCGTGTGTACAGGGGCTAATGTCTGTTTGGCTGTTTTTAGGAATCAGTGAGACAAAAAAATGTGTTCCTTTTATTGTAATTATAGCACCCGTAGGCGTGGGCAGGTGGTGTGTGGGGTGTCCCACGACTACAGTTGCTCTGCCTCTCTGCTGCCTCCTTAGCCATTGGGAATGACACTGTATCCGCCCCCTTCCCCAGTGCACTTTTTTTTCATTTATAACTTATTTGTTTTGTTTTTTTTGTATGTATAGATTGCATGGGTTCTTACCAACACGTGGTGAAATATATTTACCTAGAAAAATGGCGACGTGTTCAAGACTTATTTTGCATGCTGTGTGTATATACACACACACACAGACATAAAGAGGGGCAAAAAAGTATTTATTCAGCCACCAATTGTGCAAGTTCTCCCACTTAAAAAGATGAGAGAAGCCTGTAATTGTCATCATAGGTATACTTCAACTATGAGAGACAAAATGTGGAAACAAATCCAGACAATCGCATTGTCTGATTTTTGAAAGAATTTATTTGCAAATTATGATGGAAAATAAGTATCAATATCAAAAGTTCATCTCAATACTTTGTTATATATCCTTTGTTGGCCATGACAGAGGTCAAGCGTTTTCTGTAAAGCCGCGTACACATGTAGCCGTCTGTCCGACGTACTTAGTCTGGCGGACTTTCCGCCAGACTGTCCGTCGGACTTTCCGAACGGGCTACTTGCCCACGCACGGCACTTTTTCAGCGGACTAACACGCCGTACTATCCGCCCTACTTTTGAAATGATCGGACTCGCCCACACAGGAAAGTCCGCTCATTTCGAGCGCGTCTCCAGGTAGGCGAGCCCGCGAAAGAGACATCGCTGGCCCCGCCGCCTGGTATGGACTTAAAGGGGAACGCCAACGCCGAAAAAAATTGGCGTGGGGGTCCCCCCAAGTCCACAACAGACCCTTGTCCGAGCACGCTACCCGGCCGGCCAGGAAAGGAGGGGCGAGCGAGCGCCCCCCCCTCCTGAGCCGTACCAGGCCGCGTGCCCTCAACATGGGGGGTGCCTTGGGGAAGGGGGGGCCGCGCGGTCCCCCCACCCCAAAGCACCTTGTCCCCATGTTGATGAGGACAAGGGATTCTTCCCGACAACCCTGGCCGTTGGTTGTCGGGGTCTGCGGGCGGGGGCTTATCGGAATCCGGGAGCCCCCTTTAATAAGGGGGCCCCCGGATACCGGCCCCCCCACCCTATGTGAATGAGTATGGGGTACAATGTACCCCTACCCATTCACCTGTAAAATAAAGTACAAAAAAAAACACAACACACAAGATAAAATAATTTATTGCACAGCTCCGGGGGTCTTCCGTCTTCGGGGGTCTTCTCGCCGGACTCCTCCGCTATCTTCTTGTAGCTCTTTTACTAGCGGAGGAGCCCGGCATTCTTCTTCGTCGCCGCGGCCTCTTCTTCCGACTTCGGGGGTCTTGTCCCCCTCTTCGGTTCTTCTGCCGGGCCACTGCGCCTTCTTATAGCTCTTTTACAGGCGGTGGCCCAGTCTTCTGTCGCCGCCGCCGCTGCCACCGCCGCCTTCCGTTCTTCTTCTTCTTCTCCTGGAGATGTTGACTCGACGTTCTCTCCGGCCGCAATGCCAGGGACGCGCTGCGCTGCGACTTATATAGGGACAAGGGGCGGTGTCACATGGGTTGATGTCACATGGGTTGGTCACATGGGTTGATGTCACATGGCGACAGTCCCAGCATCCTCCAGGACTGTGACATCGTAAGGGGCGGGGTCACCATGTGACACCAACCCATGTGACATCAACCCATGTGAAACCGCCCCTTGTCCCTATATAAGTCGCAGCGCAGCGCGTCCCTGGCATTGCGGCCGGAGAGAACGTCGAGTCAACATCTCCAGGAGAAGAAGAAGAAGAACGGAAGGCGGCGGCGGCGGCGACAGAAGACCGGGCCACCGCCTGTAAAAGAGCTATAAGAAGGCGCGGTGGCCCGGCAGAAGAACCAAAGAGGGGGACAAGACCCCCGAAGTCGGAAGAAGAGGCCGCGCGACGAAGAAGAATGCCGGGCTCCTCCGCTAGTAAAAGAGCTACAAGAAGATAGTGGAGGAGTCCGGCAAGAAGACCCCCGAAGACGGAAGACCCCCGGAGCTGTGCAATAAATTATTTTATCTTGTGTGTTGTGTTTTTTTTTGTACTTTATTTTACAGGTGAATGGGTAGGGGTACATTGT
Organism: Lithobates pipiens; assembly: GCF_037356315.1. Lineage (NCBI taxonomy): Eukaryota > Metazoa > Chordata > Amphibia > Anura > Ranidae > Lithobates > Lithobates pipiens. The sequence continues at coordinate 157,681,987 of NW_027507903.1, forward strand.
ACCCCATACTCATTCACATAGGGTGGGGGGGCCGGTATCCGGGGGCCCCCTTATTAAAGGGGGCTCCCGGATTCCGATAAGCCCCCCGCCCGCAGACGCCGACAACCAACGGCCAGGGTTGTCGGGAAGAGGCCCTTGTCCTCATCAACATGGGGACAAGGTGCTTTGGGGTGGGGGGGCGCGCGGCCCCCCCTTCCCCAAGGCACCCCCCATGTTGAGGGCACGCGGCCTGGTACGGCTCAGGAGGGGGGGCGCTCGCTCGCCCCTCCTTTCCTGGCCGGCCGGGTAGCGTGCTCGGACAAGGGTCTGTTGTGGACTTGGGGGGACCCCACGCCGATTTTTTTCGGCGTTGGGGTTCCCCTTTAAGTCCATACCAGGTGGCGGGGCCAGCGGCGTCTCCTTCGCGGGCCCCGCCTACCTGGAGACCCGCTCGAAATGAGCAGACTTTTCTCCGGGCGGGAAAAGTCCGCTCATTTCAAAAGTACGGCGGACTGACGCACACACGGCCAGATTGTCCGCCGAAATGTGAGTCCAACGGGAAGATTAGAGTGTAAAACTACATTCTAAGTCCGCCGTACTTTCGGGTCAAAAAAGTATGCCGGAGGCTACACATGGGGGGATTGTCCGGCGGACTTGAGTTTGCCGGACTTTTCCACCCGCTTGTTTGATCGTGTGTACGTGGCATAAGTCTTCACAAGGTTGTCACACACTGTTGCTGGTATGTTGGCCCGCCCATTCCTCCATGCAGATCTCCTCTAGAGCAGTGATGGTTTGGGGCTGTTGCTGGGAAACACAGACTTTCAACTCTCTTAAAAGGTTTTCTATGGGGGTTGAGATCTGGAGAGTGGCTAGGCCACTCCAGGACCTTGAAATGCTTCTTACGAAGCCACTCCTTCATTGCCCGGGTGGTGTGTTTGGGATCATTGTCATGCTGAAAGACCCAGTCATGTTTCATCTTCAATGCCCTTGCTGATGGGAGGAGGTTTGCACTCAAAATCTCATGATACATGGACCCATTCATTCTTTCATGTACACGGATCAGTTGTCTTGTTCCCTTTGCAGAGAAACAGCCCCAAAGCATGATGTTGCCACCCCCATGCTTCACAGTAGGTATGGTGTTCTTTGGTTGCAACTCAGCATTCTCTCTCCTCCAAACACGACGAGTTGTGTTTCTACCAGACAGTTCTACTTTGGTTTCATCTGACCATATAACATTCTCCCAATCCTCTTCTGGATTATCCAAATGTTCTCTAGCAAACCTCAGACGGGCCCGGACATGTAATGGCTTAAGCAGGGGGACACGTCTAGCACTGCAGGATCTGAGTCCCTGGTGGCATAGTGTGTTACTGGTGGTAGCCTTTGTTATGTTGGTCCCAGCTCTCTGCAGGTCGTTCACTAGGTCCCCCCGTGTGGTTCTGGGATTTTTGCTCACCAGTCCTGTGATTATTTTGACCCCACGAGGTGAGATCTTGCGTGGAGCCCCAGATCGAGGGAGATTATCAGTGGTCTTGTATGTATTCCATTTTCTAATTATTGGTCCCACAGTTGATTTCTTCAAAACGAGCTGCTTGCCTATTGCAGATTCAGTCTTCCCAGCCTGGTGCAGGTCTACAATTTTGTTTCTGGTGTCCTTCGACAGCTCTTTGGTCTTCACCATAGTGGAGTTTGGAGTGTGACTGTTTGAGGTTGTGGACAGGTGTCTTTTATACTGATAACAAGTTCAAACAGGTGCCATTAATACAGGTAATGACTAATGAGTGGAGGACAGAGGAGCCTCTTAAAGAAGAAGATACAGGTCTGTGAGAGCCAGAAATCTTGCTTGTTTGCAGGTGACCAAATACTTATTTTCCACCATAATTTGAAAATAAATTCTTTCAAAAATCAGATAATGTGATTGTCTGGATTTGTTTCCACATTTTGTCTCTCATAGTTCAGGTATACCTACGATGACATTTACAGGCCTCTCTCATCTTTTTAAGTGGGAAAACTTGCACAATTGGTGGCTGACTAAATACTTTTTTGCCCCATTGTACACACACAATCATATGTGTTTGAGCTTTGGATTGCACACCCTAATGCAATAGGCAATTGAGCAAAATTAAATTTGCAGCATAAGAACTGTCTGGGACAGTGATAATAAATGGCAAACACAAAAGTTGCTTCCATTTGCTTATCATCACTGCTCTTTGCTCAGTAGACCAATGTACGCATAACTGGTGACTTCAGCACCTCTTCAATTAGAAAACTGGTATAAGAATAAAGTTCCTAAGCAGTGTTTCAAGTCCTATACATTGGAAAATAGTAAAATCTTTACAACGGATGAATATTTCCCATTGATTATCAGATTAGATTTTAACCTTAGGGATTTCTGACCAGCTGGAAACTCAACTTTGTTTAGCTTGTAGCTCATGCCAGATACACTTTATTTGACCTGTGCACATTGCCTTACTTCTTTTGTCTCTCTACGGCATCCTGCTGAGACACTGCGCATGTGACTGCTACTCGCTATTCTGTTTCCCACAGGGCAGAGAAACGCTACCCTCGGTTGGACTCCTGCTTCCTTAATGTTCATTATTCCACAAATACTGCAGTCTAATCGCAGTCTGTTTTTGCATCTGGATAAACAAAGCTAGGCAAATCACATTTTCTCTGTGGGAAAAAATAAATATAGAAGCCATAAAGTCTGAGAGAATAATGTTTTTTTGGTACACATACCTCCCTCGAGGCAATAGTTATAACTTTTGTCTTTTTATTCTTTTTTTTTTTATATAAAATAGTGATGATATCCATTGAAATAATATGAAGCAAAGCAAGATGTTCAGGAAACTCAAATACCCGCTTCCCCAAAAAGCATCAGAGGCAGCCTGCAGAGATAAAAGTTATAAAGCCATTTTACATGCCAAAGGAATTGTGTTCCTGCCCATCCAATTCTGAGATATATACAGCTCTGCCACACAGCCCTACTTAGCAGAGGAGGGGACCTGATCTTTACAAGTCTCATACCCATCTTGGTGACACTTTGTGCTCCTCTCCTGGGTCCCCACTCACCAGAAATAATCTTTAAATGTGCCTGTTATTAAATTTGGAATGGTGTCTCCCGTCAAAGGCTAGGGCTGTAGGGTGTAATCAGTATGTGGATGAAAATAACACCTTCCTTCCACCGGTATATTAAAGACGCCTGGTATATTTTATATCTAAATATAGTTATCACCTTCCCAACTGATCGGATATCCATATTAGACGTATGGCAATGAAGAGCAAAGTATATATAGTGTAATACTGCTAATTTTATTCATAAAAATCCAAAATCCAAAATCATGACACTTACATCAAACTTTTAAAATCATGAAGAAAAAAACGCAACCTTGGCATGCAAACAACCGTCACTAGGTCTCCTCAGCTTGATGCGTTTCACCCCTCCCATTGGGCGTCTTCAGAAGCTAGTGACGCACATGACTGGTTGCTTTTTATGCATTAAGTCCTGCCTACTACACCTGGTAACTCCTACTACTCTCACTAAGTGCGCCGTAAAATTTCCATCACTTCCTGTTCCTGCCGGCACTGGAAGTGTTGTTACCACCATATTGGTTCTCCCATAGACTCAAATGTACATATTGTATTTGGTGGCTTCCTGTTAGGTCTTACTATAGGAAGTGTGTGAGAAGTATGAGATCACTTCCTGCTTCCACAGGAAGAGCTCATATCGCCATCTTGGTACTTTTTTTTAGACATTATGCCCACTGCTGTAACTACCTTGTGTGTAATCACTTCCTGTGGTCTCAGGAAATGTGGGTGCCATCATTCTAATACTCAATGTCATCCTTAACTTATGTGTATGTTGTACTTAATATAGTAGTTACACAACAAGTTACCTTCTCAGTATACCTATGTTATGTCTGTTGGTTATTTTGTATTGTCTACACAAAATTGTATAATCTAATGCGAACAGCAGTGTCTGAAAAAATTTCCCTAATTGGGACTATGTGATGAATAAATAAAGTATTGTGCTCTACACGTCAATCTCTTTAATGATCCCTTATTTCAAATGATTACAAAGTATTCCCAATGACAACAATTCTATTCTAATATAGATTAGTAAGCATATACAGATTACTCAACATTAAAATAAAAGTATACAAAAAAAATTGCTTATAAAACAATTCACTTTGTCCACGTTTAACCCTTTACGGTGTTAATGACTGTAATTGAGTTTCATTTTGTGAGATGGCCTGCTTCAAATTGGTGCCCCTCCAATGTCTCTCTAATCTATCAATGCCACAGAAAATTTATTTGGAGGGATCCCCATTATGGAATCTTCTGAAATGGTATGATAAGCTGTGTTTGCAGAAGCCCTTTTTAATATTATTAATGTGTTCTCGTAGTCTCACTTTAAGTTTTCTGGTGGTTCTACCCACATATTTGAGACCACACAAAAGGTATGTGACATGTGTGGTGCCAAATGTAATGAACTTAGGTATTTCATATATCTGTCCAGTAGTATTAGATTGAAAATGCTTGTTTTTTTTCTTTCCTCCTTTAGATGTTCTACATATCAGACATTTGGCACATTTAAAAAATGCTATCTGAATGAAAAAGGTGACCATTTTTTTAGGGGGATCAGGAATACTTCTGACAATTCTATCCTTCAATATTGGTGAACGTCTGTAAATTAATTTTGGTTGTTTAGGTAATGGTTTGACTAACACTGGGTCTCTGAGCAAAATAGGCCATTGGGTCTTAATGTTCTATTTGTCTGTGTTGTCTGTTAAATTCTGTACAGAAGGTTACATCATATTTCTCATCCTTTTTTTTTTTTTTTTTGTGATAAGTAGTTGTTTTCTATCCATTAATCCTACTTCTTTTTGTGTTTTGATAAACTGTGGTTTATAACCCTTTTGTTCAAATCAGTTTAGTAACATATTAGACTGGGCTTCATAATCCTCTTGAAGGTCGCAATTTCTTTTCACCCTCATAAGCTGGCCTTTAGGTATACCTGAAATCCCTTTAGGATGATGGCCGTTCGAGGTAGGAATATAAATATCATCTTGCGTTGCAATAATGATTTATCAATATCCCCACCTCGTTCATGTTGGGGGATATATTCTAAGGCAAAAAATGTAATCTTAGATGCATTGAAGTTATGATAAAGACCTGAATGGCGACTGATGGGAGTCTCCATTCTTTTTTTGTTTATCAATGAGAAATGATCATGGACACGGTAGAAGATTGGACGTTTGGTCTTGCCAACTTATAACATACCGCAGTCACATCTCATGTAATACACAATTCCTATGAACTGACACTTTGTGGAAAATCTTGGTCTATATGCTGTTGACCAAAAAATTACCATTTTCCAAAGTCATTTGTTCAGCAACTAATATAAATTGACAAAAATTGCATCTACCGCATCTGGTGGTGCCAGAAGTTCTTGAACCACACTGTTTCTTCCTAACAGAAAGATGACTGTGAACCAATTAGTCACGCAGAGACTGAGACCCTCTAAATGTTATTTTAGGATATTCCTTTAAATATTTGGAGACAACATCATCTGCTGCCAGAAGATGCCAGAATTTTTCCATCATACCCCAAACCTGTTTTTGCTGTCCCGAGTACCGGGTGATCAGTCTTACATTGGAAAATTCTGGTTTATCTTCTTTCTTGTGTATTAATACCTCTCTGTTCTGAGCATTAGCTCCTTGATATGCCTTCTTCAGACAGGTATTGCTATATCCCCGATCTCTAAGGTGGCATTGCAATGCCCTAGCTTCCTTTTCAAAATCATCCTGTTTAGAGCAATTCCTCCCCAGGTGGAGATATTAGATGTATGGAATACTGGATACCAGTGAGGTTGGGTGAGAGCTAGTTGCATGAAGAATTGTATTTCCAGATGATGGCTTTCTGTAAAGAGTAAAACCCAAGCTGCTATCTCGGTTGATATATATAATGAATACATCATCGACAAATCTTCTCCAGACCAGAACAAGTAAATCCTGCAAGTCATCTCTGGAAAAAAGGGTCTGTACTAAGGTGGGGGGTCTATACTTAGTGGAGAGGGGGGTCTGTACTGAGGGAGGGGAGGTGGTCTATACTTAGTGGAGAGGGGCATCTATAATGAGGGAGGGGGTCTGTACTGAGGGGGAACTATATTTGGTGTAAAAAGGGGTCTGTACTGAGAGGGGGTGGTCTATTCTTAGTGGAAAGGGGGGTCTGTACTGAGGGAGGGGAGGTGGTCTATACTTAGTGGAGAGGGGCATCTATAATGAGGGAGGGGGTCTGTACTGAGGGGGAACTATATTTGGTGTAGAAAGCGGTCTGTACTGAGAGGGGGTGGTCTATTCTTAGTGGAGAGGGGGGTCTGTACTGAGGGAGGGAATCTGTACCGAGGAAGAACAATACTAGGTGTAGAATGGGGGTCTGTACAGAGGGAGGGGGGTCTATTCTTAGTGGAGAGGGGGTCTGTACCAAGGGGGGGGGGGGTGACACCGACCGTAGTGACGCCACTGCACTGGTGTTCTGGGGTGAACAGGACACATAGACAACTGTTGTTTTTTTTGTATGTGCTATTACACTGAGCCTGTTCTATGCAGGTTAAGGCATCTCAATGGAGGTATGTTACCATACCAAGCCCTGTTTTTTTGTTTTGTTTTTGCACCATTAGCATACTTGCCAACAGTCCAGATTTTCCCGGGACTATCCCGATTTTGGGACCTTCATCCCGATCGGAGCTTGTCCCGATTCATATCCCAGGATTTGGCCTTTGTCCCGGGAAAATTGGGAATGTTTTAGGGAAAAACGGCCGGCAAGCTACAAAAAGTTGGCCACCGCCACCGTCGGATTATTTCCCCTTGTGTTCAGTGGAGAGGGAAAGGGTAGCCAATCAGCTTCTCCCCTTTCCACTGAACACACACACGAGAAAGCTGGGAACTGTAACTGCCGCGCTACTGGGGGACACAGATCACTCTGTAAGGAGGGCTTCGCTACTGCTGCCGGAGACACTGAAGTAAGGAGAGCTCTGTTGCTTGGTGACACAGATCGCTCTGCAAGGAGGGCTCCGCTGCTGCCAGAAGCTAGGAACACTAAAGCAAAGAGTGCTCTGTTGCTGTGGGACACAGCTCTGTAAGGAGGGCTCCGCTGCTGGGGGACACCAGATGTAAAGGAGGGCTCCGCTGCTGGGGGACCCCAGATGTAAATAGGGGCTCTGCCGCTGGGGGACACCAGATGTAAAGGAGGGCTCCGCTGCCGGGGACACCAGATGTAAAGGAGGGTTCCGCTTCCGGGGGCACCAGATGTAAAGGAGGGCTCCACTGCTGGGGACACCAGATGTAAAGGAGTGCTCCACTGCCGGGAACACCAAATATAAAGGAGGGCTCCGCTGCCAGGGACACGAGATGTAAAGGAGGGCTCAGCTGCCGGGGACACGAGATGTAAAGGAGTGCTCCACTGCCGGGGACACCAAATTTAAAGGATGGCTCCACTGCAGGGGACACAAGATGTAAAGGAGGGCTCCGCTGCCGGGTACACCAGATGTAAATGAGGGCTCCGCTGCCAGGGACACCAGATGTAATGGAGGGCTCTGCTGCCAGAGACACCAGATGTAAAGGAGGGCTACGCTGTCTGGAGACACCAGATGTAAAGGAGGGCTCCGCTGCCGGGGGACACCAGATGTAAAGGAGGGCTCTGCTGCTGGGTGACACCAGATGTAAAGGAGGGTTCCACTGCTGGGGACACCAGATGTAAAGGAGGGTTCCGCTGCCAGGGACACCAGATGTAAATGAGGGTTCCACTGCCGAGGACACAGATGTAAAAGGAGGGCTCCGCTGCTGGGGACACCAGATGTAAAGGAGGGCTCCGCTGCCGGGGACACCAGATGTAAAGGGGGCTCCGCTGCAGGGGACACCAGATGTAAGAGAGTGCTCCACTTCTGGGAACAGCAGATGTAAATGAGGGCTCCGCTGCAGGGGACACCAGATGTAAGGTAGTGCTCCACTTCCGGGGACAGCAGATGTAAATGAGGGCTCCACTGCCGGGGACACCAAATTTAAAGGATGGCTCCGCTGCTGGGTACACCAGATGTAAAGGAGGGCTCCGCTGCTGGGGACACCAGGTGTAAAGGAGTGCCCGACTGCCAGGGACACCAAATTAAAGGATGGCTCCACTGCCGGGGACACCAGATGTAAACGAGGGCTCCACTGCTGGGTACACCAGATGTAAACGAGGGCTCCGCTGCCAGGGACACCAGATGTAAAGCAGGGCTCCGCTGCTGAGTGACACCAGAAGTAAAGGAGGGATCCACTGCTGGGGATACCAGATGTAAATGAGGGCCCCACTGCTGGGAACACAGATGTAAAGGAAGGCTCTGCTGCCGGGGACACCAGATGTAAAGGAGGGCTCCGCTGCCGGGGACACCAGATGTAAAGGAGGGCTCTGCTGCCGGGGAACCAGATGTATATGAGGGCCCCGCTGCCGGGGACACAGGTGTAAAGGAAGGCTACTGGGGGACACAGATCACTCTGTAAGGAGGGCTTCGCTACTGCTGCCGGAGACACTGAAGTAAGGAGAGCTCTGTTGCTTGGTGACACAGATAGCTCTGTAAGGAGGGCTCCGCTGCTGCCAGAAGCTAGGAACACTAAAGCAAGGAGTGCTCTGTTGCTGTGGGACACAGCTCTGTAAGGAGGGCTCCGCTGCTGGGGGACACCAGATGTAAAGGAGGGCTCCGCTGCTGGGGGACACCAGATGTAAAAAGGGGCTCTGCCGCTGGGGGACACCAGATGTAAAGGAGGGCTCCGCTGCCAGGGACACCAGATGTAAAGGAGGGTTCCGCTTCCGGGGGCACCAGATGTAAAGGAGGGCTCCACTGCTGGGGACACCAGATGTAAAGGAGTGCTCCACTGCCGGGAACACCAAATATAAAGGAGGGCTCCGCTGCCAGGGACACGAGATGTAAAGGAGGGCTCAGCTGCCGGGGACACGAGATGTAAAGGAGTGCTCCACTGCCGGGGACACCAAATTTAAAGGATGGCTCCACTGCAGGGGACACAAGATGTAAAGGAGGGCTCCGCTGCCGGGTACACCAGATGTAAATGAGGGCTCCGCTGCCAGGGACACCAGATGTAATGGAGGGCTCTGCTGCCAGAGACACCAGATGTAAAGGAGGGCTACTCTGTCTGGAGACACCAGATGTAAAGGAGGGCTCCGCTGCCGGGGGACACCAGATGTAAAGGAGGGCTCTGCTGCTGGGTGACACCAGATGTAAAGGAGGGTTCCACTGCTGGGGACACCAGATGTGAAGGAGGGCTCCGCTGCCAGGGACACCAGATGTAAATGAGGGCTCCACTGCCGAGGACACAGATGTAAAAGGAGGGCTCCGCTGCTGGGGACACCAGATGTAAAGGAGGGCTCCGCTGCCACGGACACCAGATGTAAAGGGGGCTCCACTGCAGGGGACACCAGATGTAAGGGAGTGCTCCACTGCCGGGGACAGCAGATGTAAATGAGGGCTCCGGTGCCGGGGACACCAGATGTAAATGAGGGCTCCACTGCCGGGGACACCAAATTTAAAGGATGGCTCCGCTGCTGGGTACACCAGATGTAAAGGAGGGCTCCGCTGCTGGGGACACCAGATGTAAAGGAGTGCCCGACTGCCAGGGACACCAAATTAAAGGATGGCTCCACTGCCTGGGACACCAGATGTAAAGGAGGGTTCCACTGCCGGGTACACCAGATGTAAAGGAGGGTTCCGCTTCCAGGGACACCAGATGTAAAGGAGGGCTCCGCTGCTGGGTGACACCAGAAGTAAAGGAGGGATCCTCTGCTGGGGACACCAGATGTAAATGAGGGCCCCACTGCCGGGAACACAGATGTAAAGGAAGGCTCTGCTGCCGGGGACACCAGATGTAAAGGAGGGCTCCGCTGCCGGGGACACCAGATGTAAAGGAGGGCTCCGCTGCCGGGGAATCAGATGTATATGAGGGCCCCGCTGCCGGGGACACAGGTGTAAAGGAAGGTTCTTCTGTTGGGGACACCAGATGTAAAGGAGGGCTGCGCTGCCAGGGACACCAGATGTAAAGGAGGGCTCTGCTGCTGGGGACACCAGATGTAAAGGAGGGCTACACTGCCGGGGACACCAGATGTAAAGGAATGCTCCACTGCTGGGGACACCAGATGTAAAGGAGGGCTCCACTGCTGGGTACACCAGATGTAAAGGAGGGCTCCGCTGCCAGGGACACCAGATGTAAAGCAGGGCTCCGCTGCTGGGGGACACCAGATGTAAAGGAGGGCTCCGCTGCTGGGGGACCCCAGATGTAAATAGGGGCTCTGCCGCTGGGGGACACCAGATGTAAAGGAGGGCTCCGCTGCCGGGGACACCAGATGTAAAGGAGGGTTCCGCTTCCGGGGGCACCAGATGTAAAGGAGGGCTCCACTGCTGGGGACACCAGATGTAAAGGAGTGCTCCACTGCCGGGAACACCAAATATAAAGGAGGGCTCCGCTGCCAGGGACACGAGATGTAAAGGAGGGCTCAGCTGCCGGGGACACGAGATGTAAAGGAGTGCTCCACTGCCGGGGACACCAAATTTAAAGGATGGCTCCACTGCAGGGGACACAAGATGTAAAGGAGGGCTCCGCTGCCGGGTACACCAGATGTAAATGAGGGCTCCGCTGCCAGGGACACCAGATGTAATGGAGGGCTCTGCTGCCAGAGACACCAGATGTAAAGGAGGGCTACGCTGTCTGGAGACACCAGATGTAAAGGAGGGCTCCGCTGCCGGGGGACACCAGATGTAAAGGAGGGCTCTGCTGCTGGGTGACACCAGATGTAAAGGAGGGTTCCACTGCTGGGGACACCAGATGTAAAGGAGGGTTCCGCTGCCAGGGACACCAGATGTAAATGAGGGTTCCACTGCCGAGGACACAGATGTAAAAGGAGGGCTCCGCTGCTGGGGACACCAGATGTAAAGGAGGGCTCCGCTGCCGGGGACACCAGATGTAAAGGGGGCTCCGCTGCAGGGGACACCAGATGTAAGAGAGTGCTCCACTTCTGGGAACAGCAGATGTAAATGAGGGCTCCGCTGCAGGGGACACCAGATGTAAGGTAGTGCTCCACTTCCGGGGACAGCAGATGTAAATGAGGGCTCCACTGCCGGGGACACCAAATTTAAAGGATGGCTCCGCTGCTGGGTACACCAGATGTAAAGGAGGGCTCCGCTGCTGGGGACACCAGGTGTAAAGGAGTGCCCGACTGCCAGGGACACCAAATTAAAGGATGGCTCCACTGCCGGGGACACCAGATGTAAACGAGGGCTCCACTGCTGGGTACACCAGATGTAAACGAGGGCTCCGCTGCCAGGGACACCAGATGTAAAGCAGGGCTCCGCTGCTGAGTGACACCAGAAGTAAAGGAGGGATCCACTGCTGGGGATACCAGATGTAAATGAGGGCCCCACTGCTGGGAACACAGATGTAAAGGAAGGCTCTGCTGCCGGGGACACCAGATGTAAAGGAGGGCTCCGCTGCCGGGGACACCAGATGTAAAGGAGGGCTCTGCTGCCGGGGAACCAGATGTATATGAGGGCCCCGCTGCCGGGGACACAGGTGTAAAGGAAGGCTACTGGGGGACACAGATCACTCTGTAAGGAGGGCTTCGCTACTGCTGCCGGAGACACTGAAGTAAGGAGAGCTCTGTTGCTTGGTGACACAGATAGCTCTGTAAGGAGGGCTCCGCTGCTGCCAGAAGCTAGGAACACTAAAGCAAGGAGTGCTCTGTTGCTGTGGGACACAGCTCTGTAAGGAGGGCTCCGCTGCTGGGGGACACCAGATGTAAAGGAGGGCTCCGCTGCTGGGGGACACCAGATGTAAAAAGGGGCTCTGCCGCTGGGGGACACCAGATGTAAAGGAGGGCTCCGCTGCCAGGGACACCAGATGTAAAGGAGGGTTCCGCTTCCGGGGGCACCAGATGTAAAGGAGGGCTCCACTGCTGGGGACACCAGATGTAAAGGAGTGCTCCACTGCCGGGAACACCAAATATAAAGGAGGGCTCCGCTGCCAGGGACACGAGATGTAAAGGAGGGCTCAGCTGCCGGGGACACGAGATGTAAAGGAGTGCTCCACTGCCGGGGACACCAAATTTAAAGGATGGCTCCACTGCAGGGGACACAAGATGTAAAGGAGGGCTCCGCTGCCGGGTACACCAGATGTAAATGAGGGCTCCGCTGCCAGGGACACCAGATGTAATGGAGGGCTCTGCTGCCAGAGACACCAGATGTAAAGGAGGGCTACTCTGTCTGGAGACACCAGATGTAAAGGAGGGCTCCGCTGCCGGGGGACACCAGATGTAAAGGAGGGCTCTGCTGCTGGGTGACACCAGATGTAAAGGAGGGTTCCACTGCTGGGGACACCAGATGTGAAGGAGGGCTCCGCTGCCAGGGACACCAGATGTAAATGAGGGCTCCACTGCCGAGGACACAGATGTAAAAGGAGGGCTCCGCTGCTGGGGACACCAGATGTAAAGGAGGGCTCCGCTGCCACGGACACCAGATGTAAAGGGGGCTCCACTGCAGGGGACACCAGATGTAAGGGAGTGCTCCACTGCCGGGGACAGCAGATGTAAATGAGGGCTCCGGTGCCGGGGACACCAGATGTAAATGAGGGCTCCACTGCCGGGGACACCAAATTTAAAGGATGGCTCCGCTGCTGGGTACACCAGATGTAAAGGAGGGCTCCGCTGCTGGGGACACCAGATGTAAAGGAGTGCCCGACTGCCAGGGACACCAAATTAAAGGATGGCTCCACTGCCTGGGACACCAGATGTAAAGGAGGGTTCCACTGCCGGGTACACCAGATGTAAAGGAGGGTTCCGCTTCCAGGGACACCAGATGTAAAGGAGGGCTCCGCTGCTGGGTGACACCAGAAGTAAAGGAGGGATCCTCTGCTGGGGACACCAGATGTAAATGAGGGCCCCACTGCCGGGAACACAGATGTAAAGGAAGGCTCTGCTGCCGGGGACACCAGATGTAAAGGAGGGCTCCGCTGCCGGGGACACCAGATGTAAAGGAGGGCTCCGCTGCCGGGGAATCAGATGTATATGAGGGCCCCGCTGCCGGGGACACAGGTGTAAAGGAAGGTTCTTCTGTTGGGGACACCAGATGTAAAGGAGGGCTGCGCTGCCAGGGACACCAGATGTAAAGGAGGGCTCTGCTGCTGGGGACACCAGATGTAAAGGAGGGCTACACTGCCGGGGACACCAGATGTAAAGGAATGCTCCACTGCTGGGGACACCAGATGTAAAGGAGGGCTCCACTGCTGGGTACACCAGATGTAAAGGAGGGCTCCGCTGCCAGGGACACCAGATGTAAAGCAGGGCTCCGCTGCTGGGTGACACCAGAAGTAAAGGAGGGATCCACTGCTGGGGACACCAGATGTAAATGAGGGCCCGCTTCCGGGAACACAGATGTAAAGGAAGGCTCTCCTGCCGGGGACACCAGATGTAAAGGAGGGCTCCACTGCCCGGGACACCAGATGTAAAGGAGGGCTCCGCTGCCCGGGAACCAGATGTATATGAGGGCCCCGCTGCCGGGGACACAGGTGTAAAGGAAGGCTACTGGGGGACACAGATCACACTGTAAGGAGGGCTTCGCTACTGCTGCCGGAGACACTGAAGTAAGGAGAGCTCTGTTGCTTGGTGACACAGATCGCTCTGTAAGGAGGGCTCCGCTGCTGCCAGAAGCTAGGAACACTAAAGCAAGGAGTGCTCTGTTGCTGTGGGACACAGCTCTGTAAGGAGGGCTCCGCTGCTGGGGGACACCAGATGTAAAGGAGGGCTCCGCTGCTGGGGGACACCAAATGTAAAAAGGGGCTCGGCCGCTGGGGGACACCAGATGTAAAGGAGGGCTCCGCTGCCGGGGACACCAGATGTAAAGGAGGGTTCCACTGCTGGGGACACCAGATGTAAAGGAGTGCTCCACTGCCGGGAACACCAAATATAAAGGAGGGCTCCGCTGCCAGGGACACGAGATGTAAAGGAGGGCTCAGCCGCCAGGGACACGAGATGTTAAGTAATGCTCCACTGCCGGGGACACCAAATTTAAAGGATGGCTCCACTGCAGGAGACACAAGATGTAAAGGAGGGCTCCGCTGCTGGGTACACCAGATGTAAATGAGGGCTCCGCTGCAAGGGACACCAGATGTAATGGAGCGCTCTGCTGCCAGAGACACCAGATGTAAAGGAGGGCTATGCTGTCTGGAGACACCAGATGTAAAGGAGGGCTCCGCTGCCGGGGGACACCAGATGTAAAGGAGGGCTCTGCTGCTGGGTGACACCAGATGTAAAGGAGGGTTCCACTGCTGGGGACACCAGATGTAAAGGAGGGCTCCGCTGCCAGGGACACCAGATGTAAATGAGGGCTCCACTGCCGAGGACACAGATGTAAAAGGAGGGCTCCGCTGCTGGGGACACCAGATGTAAAGGAGGGCTCCGCTGCTGGGGACACCAGATGTAAAGGAGGGCTCCGCTGCCGGGGACACCAGATGTAAAGGGGGCTCTGCTGCAGGGGACACCAGATGTAAGGGAGTGCTCCACTGCGGGGGACAGTAGATGTAAATGAGGGCTCCGGTGCCGAGGACACCAGATGTAAATGAGGGCTCCACTGCCGGGGACACCAAATTTAAAGGATGGCTCCGCTGCTGGGTACACCAGATGTAAAGGAGGGCTCTGTTGCTGGGGACACCAGATGTAAAGGAGTGCCCGACTGCCAGGGACACCAAATTAAAGGATGGCTCCACTGCCGGGGACACCAGATGTAAAGGAGGGCTCCGCTGCCAGGGACACCAGATGTAAAGCAGGGTTCCGCTGCTGGGTGACACCAGAAGTAAAGGAGGGATCCACTGCTGGGGACACCAGATGTAAATGAGGGCCCCACTGCCGGGAACACAGATGTAAAGGAAGGCTCTGCTGCCGGGGACACCAGATGTAAAGGAGGGCTCCGATGCCGGAGACACCAGGTGTAAAGGAGGGCTCCGCTGCTGGGGAACCAGATGTATATGAGGGCCCCGCTGCCGGGGACACAGGTGTAAAGGAAGGTTCTTCTGTCGGGGACATCAAATGTAAAGGAGGGCTGCGCTGCCAGGGACACCAAATGTAAAGGAGGGCTCTGCTGCTGGGGACACCAGATGTAAAGGAGGGCTCCACTGCCGGGGACATCAGATGTAAAGGAATGCTCCACTGCTGGGGACACCAGATGTAAAGGAGGGCTCCACTGCCGGGGAAACAAAATGTAAAGGGGGGCTCCGCTGCTGGAGACACCAGATGTAAAGGAGTGCTCCACTGCCGGGGACATCAGATTTAAAGGATGGCTCTGCTGCCAGGGAACCAGATGTAAAAGAGGCCTCCGCTGCCGGGGACACCAGATGTAAAGGAGGGCTCCACTGCCGGGGACACTAGATGTAAAGGAATGCTCCACTGCTGGGGACACCAAATTAAAAGGATGGCTCCACTGCCGGGGAAACAAGATGTAAAGGGGGGCTCCGCTGCTGGAGACACCAGATGTAAAGGAGGGCTCCACTGATGGGGACACAGATGTAAAAGGAGGGCTCCGCTGCCGGGGACACCAGATGTAAAGGAAGGCTCCGCTGCCAGGGACACCAGATGTAAAAGGAGCTCCGCTGCCAGGGAAACCAGATGTAAATGAGGGCTCCGCTGCCGGGCACAGCAGATATAACCGAGGGCTCCGCTGCCGGGGACACCAGATGTAAAGGAGGGCTCCGCTGCCGGGGACACCAAATTTAAAGGATGGCTCCGCTGCTGGGGGCACAAGATGTAAATGAGGGCTCCGCTGCCGGGTACACCAGATGTAATTGAGGGCTCCGCTGCCAGGGACACCAGATGTAATGGAGGGCTCTGCTGCAAGAGACACCACATGTAAAGGAGGGCTCCGCTGCCGAGGGACACCAGATGAAAAGGAGGGCTCTGCTAATGGGTGACACCAGATGTAAAGGAGGGCTCCACTGCTGGGGACACCAGATGTAAAGGAGGGCTCCGCTGCCGGGGACACCAGATGTAAATGAGGGCTCCACTGATGGGGACACAGATGTAAAAGGAGGGCTCCGCTGCCGGGGACACCAGATGTAAAGGAGGGCTCCGCTGCCAGGGACACCAGATGTAAAAGGGACTCCGCTGCCAGGGACACCAGATGTAAATGAGGGCTCCGCTGCTGGGGACACCAGATGTAAAGGAGGGCTCCGCTGCCGGGGACACCAGATGTAAAGGAGGGCTCCGCTGCCGGGGACACCAGATGTAAAGGGGGCTCTGCTGCAGGGGACACCAGATGTAAAGGAGGGCTCTGCTGCCGGGGACACCAGATGTAAAGGGGGCTCTGCTGCAGGGGACACCAGATGTAAGGGAGTGCTCCACTGCCGGGGACAGTAGATGTAAATGAGGGCTCCGATGCCGGGGACACCAGATGTAAATGAGGGCTCCACTGCCGGGGACACCAAATTTAAAGGATGGCTCCGCTGCTGGGTACACCAGATGTAAAGGAGGGCTCCGCTGCTGGGGACACCAGATGTAAAGGAGTGCCCGACTGCCAGGGACACCAAATTAAAGGATGGCTCCACTGCCGGGGACACCAGATGTAAAGGAGGGCTCCGCTGCCAGGGACACCAGATGTAAAGCAGGGTTCCGCTGCTGGGTGACACCAGAAGTAAAGGAGGGATCCACTGCTGGGGACACCAGATGTAAATGAGGGCCCCACTGCCGGGAACACAGATGTAAAGGAATGCTCTGCTGCCGGGGACACCAGATGTAAAGGAGGGCTCCGATGCCGGGGACACCAGGTGTAAAGGAGGGCTCCGCTGCCGGGGAACCAGATGTATATGAGGGCCCCGCTGCCGGGGACACAGGTGTAAAGGAAGGTTCTTCTGTCGGGGACATCAGATGTAAAGGAGGGCTGCGCTGCCAGGGACACCAGATGTAAAGGAGGGCTCTGCTGCTGGGGACACCAGATGTAAAGGAGGGCTCCACTGCCGGGGACATCAGATGTAAAGGAATGCTCCACTGCTGGGGGCACCAAATTAAAAGGATGTCTCCACTGCCGGGGAAACAAGATGTAAAAGAGGGCTCCGCTGCTGGAGACACCTGATGTAAAGGAGGGCTCCGATGCCGGGGACACCAGGTGTAAAGGAGGGCTCCGCTGCCGGGGAACCAGAAGTATATGAGGGCCCCGCTGCCGGGGACACAGGTGTAAAGGAAGGTTCTTCTGTCGGGGACATCAGATGTAAAGGAGGGCTGCGCTGCCAGGGACACCAGATGTAAAGGAGGGCTCTGCTGCTGGGGACACCAGATGTAAAGGAGGGCTCCACTGCCGGGGACATCAGATGTAAAGGAATGCTCCACTGCTGGGGACACCAAATTAAAAGGATGGCTCCACTGCTGGGGAAACAAGATGTAAAAGAGGGCTCCGCTGCTGGAGACACCTGATGTAAAGGAGTGCTCCACTGCCGGGGACATCAGATTTAAAGGATGGCTCTGCTGCCAGGGAACCAGATGTAAAGGAAGGCCTCCGCTGCCGGGGACACCAGATGTAAAGGAGGGCTCCACTGCCGGGGACACTAGATGTAAAGGAATTCTCCACTGCTGGGGACACCAAATTAAAAGGATGGCTCCACTGCCGGGGAAACAAGATGTAAAGGGGGGCTCCGCTGCTGGAGACACCAGATGTAAAGGAGGGCTCCACCGATGGGGACACAGATGTAAAAGGAGGGCTCCGCTGCCGGGGACACCAGATGTAAAGGAAGGCTCCGCTGCCAGGGACACCAGATGTAAAAGGAGCTCCGCTGCCAGGGAAACCAGATGTAAATGAGGGCTCCGCTGCCGGGTACAGCAGATGTAACCGAGGGCTCCGCTGCCGGGGACACCAGATGTAAAGGAGGGCTCCGCTGCCGGGGACACCAAATTTTAAGGATGGCTCCGCTGTCGGGACACAAGATGTAAATGAGGGCTCCGCTGCCGGGTACACCAGATGTAATTGAGGGCTCCGCTGCCATGGACACCAGATGTAATGGAGGGCTCTGCTGCAAGAGACACCACATGTAAAGGAGGGCTCCGCTGCCGAGGGACACCAGATGAAAAGGAGGGCTCCACTGATGGGGACATAGATGTAAAAGGAGGGCTCCGCTGCCGGGGACACCAGATGTAAAGGAGGGCTCCGCTGCCAGGGACACCAGATGTAAAAGGGGCTCCGCTGCCAGGGACACCAGATGTAAATGAGGGCTCCGCTGCCGGGGACACCAGATGTAAAGGAGGGCTCCACTGCCGGGGACACCAAATTTAAAGGAGGGCTCCGCTGCTGGGTACACCAGATATAAATGAGGGCTCCGCTGCCAGGGACACCAGATGTAAAGGAGGACTCCACTGCTGGGCACAACAGATGTAAAGGAGGGCTCCGCTGCCAGGGACACCAGATGTAAAGGAGGGCTCTGCTGCTGGGTGACCCCAGAAGTAAAGGAGGGCTCCACTGCTGTGGACACCAGATGTAAATGAGGGCTCCTCTGCCGGGAACACCAGATCTAAAGAAGGGCTCCGCTGCCAGGGACACCAGATGTAAAGGAGGACTCCACTGCTGGGCACACCAGATGTAAAGGAGGGCTCCGCTGCCAGGGACACCAGATGTAAAGGAGGGCTCTGCTGCCGGGGACACCAGATGTAAAGGAGGGCTCCGCTGCCGGGGACACCAGATGTAAAGGAGGGCTCTGCTGCTGGGAACACCAGATGTAAAGGAGGGCTCCACTGCCGGGGAACCAGATGTATATGGGGGCTTCACTGCCGGGGACACAGATGTAAAGGAGGGTTCTGCTGTTGAGGACACCAGATGTAAAGGAGGGCTGCGCTGCCAGGGACACCAGATCTAAAGGAGGGCTCCGCTGCCGGGGACACCATATGTAAAGGAGGGCTCCACTGCCGGGGACACCAAATTAAAAGGATGGCTCCGCTGCCGGGGACACAAGATGTAATGGAGGGCTCTGCTGCCAGAGACACCAGATGTAAAAGAGGGCTCCGCCGCCGGGAGACACCAGAAGTAAATGAGGGCTCCGCTGCCGGGCACAGCAGATATAACCGAGGGCTCCGCTGCCGGGGACACCAGATGTAAAGGAGGGCTCCGCTGCCGGGGACACCAAATTTAAAGGATGGCTCTGCTGCTGGGGACACAAGATGTAAATGAGGGCTCCGCTGCCGGGTACACCAGATGTAATTGAGGGCTCCGCTGCCAGGGACACCATATGTAATGGAGGGCTCTGCTGCAAGACACCACATGTAAAGGAGGGCTCCGCTGCCGAGGGACACCAGATGAAAAGGAGGGCTCTGCTAATGGGTGACACCAGATGTAAAGGAGGGCTCCACTGCTGGGGACACCAGATGTAAAGGAGGGCTCCGCTGCCGGGGACACCAGATGTAAATGAGGGCTCCACTGATGGGGACACAGATGTAAAAGGAGGGCTCCGCTGCCGGGGACACCAGATGTAAAGGAGGGCTCCGCTGCCAGGGACACCAGATGTAAAAGGGACTCCGCTGCCAGGGACACCAGATGTAAATGAGGGCTCCGCTGCTGGGGACACCAGATGTAAAGGAGGGCTCCGCTGCCGGGGACACCAGATGTAAAGGAGGGCTCCGCTGCCGGGGACACCAGATGTAAAGGGGGCTCTGCTGCAGGGGACACCAGATGTAAGGGAGTGCTCCACTGCCGGGGACAGTAGATGTAAATGAGGGCTCCGATGCCGGGGACACCAGATGTAAATGAGGGCTCCACTGCCGGGGACACCAAATTTAAAGGATGGCTCCGCTGCTGGGTACACCAGATGTAAAGGAGGGCTCCGCTGCCGGGGACACCAGATGTAAATGAGGGCTCCGCTGCCGGGGACACCAGATGTAAAGGAGGGCTCCACTGCCGGGGACACCAAATTTAAAGGAGGGCTCCGCTGCTGGGTACACCAGATATAAATGAGGGCTCCGCTGCCAGGGACACCAGATGTAAAGGAGGACTCCACTGCTGGGCACAACAGATGTAAAGGAGGGCTCCGCTGCCAGGGACACCAGATGTAAAGGAGGGCTCTGCTGCTGGGTGACCCCAGAAGTAAAGGAGGGCTCCACTGCTGTGGACACCAGATGTAAATGAGGGCTCCTCTGCCGGGAACACCAGATCTAAAGAAGGGCTCCGCTGCCAGGGACACCAGATGTAAAGGAGGACTCCACTGCTGGGCACACCAGATGTAAAGGAGGGCTCCGCTGCCAGGGACACCAGATGTAAAGGAGGGCTCTGCTGCCGGGGACACCAGATGTAAAGGAGGGCTCCGCTGCCGGGGACACCAGATGTAAAGGAGGGCTCTGCTGCTGGGAACACCAGATGTAAAGGAGGGCTCCACTGCCGGGGAACCAGATGTATATGGGGGCTTCACTGCCGGGGACACAGATGTAAAGGAGGGTTCTGCTGTTGAGGACACCAGATGTAAAGGAGGGCTGCGCTGCCAGGGACACCAGATCTAAAGGAGGGCTCCGCTGCCGGGGACACCATATGTAAAGGAGGGCTCCACTGCCGGGGACACCAAATTAAAAGGATGGCTCCGCTGCCGGGGACACAAGATGTAATGGAGGGCTCTGCTGCCAGAGACACCAGATGTAAAAGAGGGCTCCGCCGCCGGGAGACACCAGATGTAAATGAGGGCTCCGCTGCCGGGCACAGCAGATATAACCGAGGGCTCCGCTGCCGGGGACACCAGATGTAAAGGAGGGCTCCGCTGCCGGGGACACCAAATTTAAAGGATGGCTCTGCTGCTGGGGACACAAGATGTAAATGAGGGCTCCGCTGCCGGGTACACCAGATGTAATTGAGGGCTCCGCTGCCAGGGACACCATATGTAATGGAGGGCTCTGCTGCAAGACACCACATGTAAAGGAGGGCTCCGCTGCCGAGGGACACCAGATGAAAAGGAGGGCTCTGCTAATGGGTGACACCAGATGTAAAGGAGGGCTCCACTGCTGGGGACACCAGATGTAAAGGAGGGCTCCGCTGCCGGGGACACCAGATGTAAATGAGGGCTCCACTGATGGGGACACAGATGTAAAAGGAGGGCTCCGCTGCCGGGGACACCAGATGTAAAGGAGGGCTCCGCTGCCAGGGACACCAGATGTAAAAGGGACTCCGCTGCCAGGGACACCAGATGTAAATGAGGGCTCCGCTGCTGGGGACACCAGATGTAAAGGAGGGCTCCGCTGCCGGGGACACCAGATGTAAAGGAGGGCTCCGCTGCCGGGGACACCAGATGTAAAGGGGGCTCTGCTGCAGGGGACACCAGATGTAAGGGAGTGCTCCACTGCCGGGGACAGTAGATGTAAATGAGGGCTCCGATGCCGGGGACACCAGATGTAAATGAGGGCTCCACTGCCGGGGACACCAAATTTAAAGGATGGCTCCGCTGCTGGGTACACCAGATGTAAAGGAGGGCTCCGCTGCTGGGGACACCAGATGTAAAGGAGTGCCCGACTGCCAGGGACACCAAATTAAAGGATGGCTCCACTGCTGGGGACACCAGATGTAAAGGAGGGCTCCGCTGCCAGGGACACCAGATGTAAAGCAGGGTTCCGCTGCTGGGTGACACCAGAAGTAAAGGAGGGATCCACTGCTGGGGACACCAGATGTAAATGAGGGCCCCACTGCCGGGAACACAGATGTAAAGGAAGGCTCTGCTGCCGGGGACACCAGATGTAAAGGAGGGCTCCGATGCCGGGGACACCAGGTGTAAAGGAGGGCTCCGCTGCCGGGGAACCAGATGTATATGAGGGCCCCGCTGCCGGGGACACAGGTGTAAAGGAAGGTTCTTCTGTCGGGGACATCAGATGTAAAGGAGGGCTGCGCTGCCAGGGACACCAGATGTAAAGGAGGGCTCTGCTGCTGGGGACACCAGATGTAAAGGAGGGCTCCACTGCCGGGGACATCAGATGTAAAGGAATGCTCCACTGCTGGGGGCACCAAATTAAAAGGATGGCTCCACTGCCGGGGAAACAAGATGTAAAAGAGGGCTCCGCTGCTGGAGACACCTGATGTAAAGGAGGGCTCCGATGCCGGGGACACCAGGTGTAAAGGAGGGCTCCGCTGCCGGGGAACCAGAAGTATATGAGGGCCCCGCTGCCGGGGACACAGGTGTAAAGGAAGGTTCTTCTGTCGGGGACATCAGATGTAAAGGAATTTTCCACTGCTGGGGACACCAAATTAAAAGGATGGCTCCACTGCCGGGGAAACAAGATGTAAAGGGGGGCTCCGCTGCTGGAGACACCAGATGTAAAGGAGGGCTCCACCGATGGGGACACAGATGTAAAAGGAGGGCTCCGCTGCCGGGGACACCAGATGTAAAGGAAGGCTCCGCTGCCAGGGACACCAGATGTAAAAGGAGCTCCGCTGCCAGGGAAACCAGATGTAAATGAGGGCTCCGCTGCCGGGCACAGCAGATGTAACCGAGGGCTCCGCTGCCGGGGACACCAGATGTAAAGGAGGGCTCCGCTGCCGGGGACACCAAATTTTAAGGATGGCTCCGCTGTCGGGGACACAAGATGTAAATGAGGGCTCCGCTGCCGGGTACACCAGATGTAATTGAGGGCTCCGCTGCCAGGGACACCAGATGTAATGGAGGGCTCTGCTGCAAGAGACACCACATGTAAAGGAGGGCTCCGCTGCCGAGGGACACCAGTTGAAAAGGAGGGCTCCACTGATGGGGACATAGATGTAAAAGGAGGGCTCCGCTGCCGGGGACACCAGATGTAAAGGAGGGCTCCGCTGCCAGGGACACCAGATGTAAAAGGGGCTCCGCTGCCAGGGACACCTGATGTAAATGAGGGCTCCGCTGCCGGGGACACCAGATGTAAAGGAGGGCTCCACTGCCGGGGACACCAAATTTAAAGGAGGGCTCCGCTGCTGGGTACACCAGATATAAATGAGGGCTCCGCTGCCAGGGACACCAGATGTAAAGGAGGACTCCACTGCTGGGCACAACAGATGTAAAGGAGGGCTCCGCTGCCAGGGACACCAGATGTAAAGGAGGGCTCTGCTGCTGGGTGACCCCAGAAGTAAAGGAGGGCTCCACTGCTGTGGACACCAGATGTAAATGAGGGCTCCTCTGCCGGGAACACCAGATCTAAAGAAGGGCTCCGCTGCCAGGGACACCAGATGTAAAGGAGGACTCCACTGCTGGGCACACCAGATGTAAAGGAGGGCTCCGCTGCCAGGGACACCAGATGTAAAGGAGGGCTCTGCTGCCGGGGACACCAGATGTAAAGGAGGGCTCCGCTGCCGGGGACACCAGATGTAAAGGAGGGCTCTGCTGCTGGGGACACCAGATGTAAAGGAGGGCTCCACTGCCGGGGAACCAGATGTATATGGGGGCTCCACTGCCGGGGACACAGATGTAAAGGAGGGTTCTGCTGTCGAGGACACCAGATGTAAAGGAGGGCTGCGCTGCCAGGGACACCAGATCTAAAGGAGGGCTCCGCTGCCGGGGACACCATATGTAAAGGAGGGCTCCACTGCCGGGGACACCAAATTAAAAGGATGGCTCCGCTGCTGGGGGCACAAGATGTAAATGAGGGCTCCGCTGCCGGGTACACCAGATGTAATTGAGGGCTCCGCTGCCAGGGACACCAGATGTAATGGAGGGCTCTGCTGCAAGAGACACCACATGTAAAGGAGGGCTCCGCTGCCGAGGGACACCAGATGAAAAGGAGGGCTCTGCTAATGGGTGACACCAGATGTAAAGGAGGGCTCCACTGCTGGGGACACCAGATGTAAAGGAGGGCTCCGCTGCCGGGGACACCAGATGTAAATGAGGGCTCCACTGATGGGGACACAGATGTAAAAGGAGGGCTCCGCTGCCGGGGACACCAGATGTAAAGGAGGGCTCCGCTGCCAGGGACACCAGATGTAAAAGGGACTCCGCTGCCAGGGACACCAGATGTAAATGAGGGCTCCGCTGCTGGGGACACCAGATGTAAAGGAGGGCTCCGCTGCCGGGGACACCAGATGTAAAGGAGGGCTCCGCTGCCGGGGACACCAGATGTAAAGGGGGCTCTGCTGCAGGGGACACCAGATGTAAAGGAGGGCTCTGCTGCCGGGGACACCAGATGTAAAGGGGGCTCTGCTGCAGGGGACACCAGATGTAAGGGAGTGCTCCACTGCCGGGGACAGTAGATGTAAATGAGGGCTCCGATGCCGGGGACACCAGATGTAAATGAGGGCTCCACTGCCGGGGACACCAAATTTAAAGGATGGCTCCGCTGCTGGGTACACCAGATGTAAAGGAGGGCTCCGCTGCTGGGGACACCAGATGTAAAGGAGTGCCCGACTGCCAGGGACACCAAATTAAAGGATGGCTCCACTGCCGGGGACACCAGATGTAAAGGAGGGCTCCGCTGCCAGGGACACCAGATGTAAAGCAGGGTTCCGCTGCTGGGTGACACCAGAAGTAAAGGAGGGATCCACTGCTGGGGACACCAGATGTAAATGAGGGCCCCACTGCCGGGAACACAGATGTAAAGGAATGCTCTGCTGCCGGGGACACCAGATGTAAAGGAGGGCTCCGATGCCGGGGACACCAGGTGTAAAGGAGGGCTCCGCTGCCGGGGAACCAGATGTATATGAGGGCCCCGCTGCCGGGGACACAGGTGTAAAGGAAGGTTCTTCTGTCGGGGACATCAGATGTAAAGGAGGGCTGCGCTGCCAGGGACACCAGATGTAAAGGAGGGCTCTGCTGCTGGGGACACCAGATGTAAAGGAGGGCTCCACTGCCGGGGACATCAGATGTAAAGGAATGCTCCACTGCTGGGGGCACCAAATTAAAAGGATGTCTCCACTGCCGGGGAAACAAGATGTAAAAGAGGGCTCCGCTGCTGGAGACACCTGATGTAAAGGAGGGCTCCGATGCCGGGGACACCAGGTGTAAAGGAGGGCTCCGCTGCCGGGGAACCAGAAGTATATGAGGGCCCCGCTGCCGGGGACACAGGTGTAAAGGAAGGTTCTTCTGTCGGGGACATCAGATGTAAAGGAGGGCTGCGCTGCCAGGGACACCAGATGTAAAGGAGGGCTCTGCTGCTGGGGACACCAGATGTAAAGGAGGGCTCCACTGCCGGGGACATCAGATGTAAAGGAATGCTCCACTGCTGGGGACACCAAATTAAAAGGATGGCTCCACTGCTGGGGAAACAAGATGTAAAAGAGGGCTCCGCTGCTGGAGACACCTGATGTAAAGGAGTGCTCCACTGCCGGGGACATCAGATTTAAAGGATGGCTCTGCTGCCAGGGAACCAGATGTAAAGGAAGGCCTCCGCTGCCGGGGACACCAGATGTAAAGGAGGGCTCCACTGCCGGGGACACTAGATGTAAAGGAATTCTCCACTGCTGGGGACACCAAATTAAAAGGATGGCTCCACTGCCGGGGAAACAAGATGTAAAGGGGGGCTCCGCTGCTGGAGACACCAGATGTAAAGGAGGGCTCCACCGATGGGGACACAGATGTAAAAGGAGGGCTCCGCTGCCGGGGACACCAGATGTAAAGGAAGGCTCCGCTGCCAGGGACACCAGATGTAAAAGGAGCTCCGCTGCCAGGGAAACCAGATGTAAATGAGGGCTCCGCTGCCGGGTACAGCAGATGTAACCGAGGGCTCCGCTGCCGGGGACACCAGATGTAAAGGAGGGCTCCGCTGCCGGGGACACCAAATTTTAAGGATGGCTCCGCTGTCGGGGACACAAGATGTAAATGAGGGCTCCGCTGCCGGGTACACCAGATGTAATTGAGGGCTCCGCTGCCATGGACACCAGATGTAATGGAGGGCTCTGCTGCAAGAGACACCACATGTAAAGGAGGGCTCCGCTGCCGAGGGACACCAGATGAAAAGGAGGGCTCCACTGATGGGGACATAGATGTAAAAGGAGGGCTCCGCTGCCGGGGACACCAGATGTAAAGGAGGGCTCCGCTGCCAGGGACACCAGATGTAAAAGGGGCTCCGCTGCCAGGGACACCAGATGTAAATGAGGGCTCCGCTGCCGGGGACACCAGATGTAAAGGAGGGCTCCACTGCCGGGGACACCAAATTTAAAGGAGGGCTCCGCTGCTGGGTACACCAGATATAAATGAGGGCTCCGCTGCCAGGGACACCAGATGTAAAGGAGGACTCCACTGCTGGGCACAACAGATGTAAAGGAGGGCTCCGCTGCCAGGGACACCAGATGTAAAGGAGGGCTCTGCTGCTGGGTGACCCCAGAAGTAAAGGAGGGCTCCACTGCTGTGGACACCAGATGTAAATGAGGGCTCCTCTGCCGGGAACACCAGATCTAAAGAAGGGCTCCGCTGCCAGGGACACCAGATGTAAAGGAGGACTCCACTGCTGGGCACACCAGATGTAAAGGAGGGCTCCGCTGCCAGGGACACCAGATGTAAAGGAGGGCTCTGCTGCCGGGGACACCAGATGTAAAGGAGGGCTCCGCTGCCGGGGACACCAGATGTAAAGGAGGGCTCTGCTGCTGGGAACACCAGATGTAAAGGAGGGCTCCACTGCCGGGGAACCAGATGTATATGGGGGCTTCACTGCCGGGGACACAGATGTAAAGGAGGGTTCTGCTGTTGAGGACACCAGATGTAAAGGAGGGCTGCGCTGCCAGGGACACCAGATCTAAAGGAGGGCTCCGCTGCCGGGGACACCATATGTAAAGGAGGGCTCCACTGCCGGGGACACCAAATTAAAAGGATGGCTCCGCTGCCGGGGACACAAGATGTAATGGAGGGCTCTGCTGCCAGAGACACCAGATGTAAAAGAGGGCTCCGCCGCCGGGAGACACCAGAAGTAAATGAGGGCTCCGCTGCCGGGCACAGCAGATATAACCGAGGGCTCCGCTGCCGGGGACACCAGATGTAAAGGAGGGCTCCGCTGCCGGGGACACCAAATTTAAAGGATGGCTCTGCTGCTGGGGACACAAGATGTAAATGAGGGCTCCGCTGCCGGGTACACCAGATGTAATTGAGGGCTCCGCTGCCAGGGACACCATATGTAATGGAGGGCTCTGCTGCAAGACACCACATGTAAAGGAGGGCTCCGCTGCCGAGGGACACCAGATGAAAAGGAGGGCTCTGCTAATGGGTGACACCAGATGTAAAGGAGGGCTCCACTGCTGGGGACACCAGATGTAAAGGAGGGCTCCGCTGCCGGGGACACCAGATGTAAATGAGGGCTCCACTGATGGGGACACAGATGTAAAAGGAGGGCTCCGCTGCCGGGGACACCAGATGTAAAGGAGGGCTCCGCTGCCAGGGACACCAGATGTAAAAGGGACTCCGCTGCCAGGGACACCAGATGTAAATGAGGGCTCCGCTGCTGGGGACACCAGATGTAAAGGAGGGCTCCGCTGCCGGGGACACCAGATGTAAAGGAGGGCTCCGCTGCCGGGGACACCAGATGTAAAGGGGGCTCTGCTGCAGGGGACACCAGATGTAAGGGAGTGCTCCACTGCCGGGGACAGTAGATGTAAATGAGGGCTCCGATGCCGGGGACACCAGATGTAAATGAGGGCTCCACTGCCGGGGACACCAAATTTAAAGGATGGCTCCGCTGCTGGGTACACCAGATGTAAAGGAGGGCTCCGCTGCCGGGGACACCAGATGTAAATGAGGGCTCCGCTGCCGGGGACACCAGATGTAAAGGAGGGCTCCACTGCCGGGGACACCAAATTTAAAGGAGGGCTCCGCTGCTGGGTACACCAGATATAAATGAGGGCTCCGCTGCCAGGGACACCAGATGTAAAGGAGGACTCCACTGCTGGGCACAACAGATGTAAAGGAGGGCTCCGCTGCCAGGGACACCAGATGTAAAGGAGGGCTCTGCTGCTGGGTGACCCCAGAAGTAAAGGAGGGCTCCACTGCTGTGGACACCAGATGTAAATGAGGGCTCCTCTGCCGGGAACACCAGATCTAAAGAAGGGCTCCGCTGCCAGGGACACCAGATGTAAAGGAGGACTCCACTGCTGGGCACACCAGATGTAAAGGAGGGCTCCGCTGCCAGGGACACCAGATGTAAAGGAGGGCTCTGCTGCCGGGGACACCAGATGTAAAGGAGGGCTCCGCTGCCGGGGACACCAGATGTAAAGGAGGGCTCTGCTGCTGGGAACACCAGATGTAAAGGAGGGCTCCACTGCCGGGGAACCAGATGTATATGGGGGCTTCACTGCCGGGGACACAGATGTAAAGGAGGGTTCTGCTGTTGAGGACACCAGATGTAAAGGAGGGCTGCGCTGCCAGGGACACCAGATCTAAAGGAGGGCTCCGCTGCCGGGGACACCATATGTAAAGGAGGGCTCCACTGCCGGGGACACCAAATTAAAAGGATGGCTCCGCTGCCGGGGACACAAGATGTAATGGAGGGCTCTGCTGCCAGAGACACCAGATGTAAAAGAGGGCTCCGCCGCCGGGAGACACCAGATGTAAATGAGGGCTCCGCTGCCGGGCACAGCAGATATAACCGAGGGCTCCGCTGCCGGGGACACCAGATGTAAAGGAGGGCTCCGCTGCCGGGGACACCAAATTTAAAGGATGGCTCTGCTGCTGGGGACACAAGATGTAAATGAGGGCTCCGCTGCCGGGTACACCAGATGTAATTGAGGGCTCCGCTGCCAGGGACACCATATGTAATGGAGGGCTCTGCTGCAAGACACCACATGTAAAGGAGGGCTCCGCTGCCGAGGGACACCAGATGAAAAGGAGGGCTCTGCTAATGGGTGACACCAGATGTAAAGGAGGGCTCCACTGCTGGGGACACCAGATGTAAAGGAGGGCTCCGCTGCCGGGGACACCAGATGTAAATGAGGGCTCCACTGATGGGGACACAGATGTAAAAGGAGGGCTCCGCTGCCGGGGACACCAGATGTAAAGGAGGGCTCCGCTGCCAGGGACACCAGATGTAAAAGGGACTCCGCTGCCAGGGACACCAGATGTAAATGAGGGCTCCGCTGCTGGGGACACCAGATGTAAAGGAGGGCTCCGCTGCCGGGGACACCAGATGTAAAGGAGGGCTCCGCTGCCGGGGACACCAGATGTAAAGGGGGCTCTGCTGCAGGGGACACCAGATGTAAGGGAGTGCTCCACTGCCGGGGACAGTAGATGTAAATGAGGGCTCCGATGCCGGGGACACCAGATGTAAATGAGGGCTCCACTGCCGGGGACACCAAATTTAAAGGATGGCTCCGCTGCTGGGTACACCAGATGTAAAGGAGGGCTCCGCTGCTGGGGACACCAGATGTAAAGGAGTGCCCGACTGCCAGGGACACCAAATTAAAGGATGGCTCCACTGCTGGGGACACCAGATGTAAAGGAGGGCTCCGCTGCCAGGGACACCAGATGTAAAGCAGGGTTCCGCTGCTGGGTGACACCAGAAGTAAAGGAGGGATCCACTGCTGGGGACACCAGATGTAAATGAGGGCCCCACTGCCGGGAACACAGATGTAAAGGAAGGCTCTGCTGCCGGGGACACCAGATGTAAAGGAGGGCTCCGATGCCGGGGACACCAGGTGTAAAGGAGGGCTCCGCTGCCGGGGAACCAGATGTATATGAGGGCCCCGCTGCCGGGGACACAGGTGTAAAGGAAGGTTCTTCTGTCGGGGACATCAGATGTAAAGGAGGGCTGCGCTGCCAGGGACACCAGATGTAAAGGAGGGCTCTGCTGCTGGGGACACCAGATGTAAAGGAGGGCTCCACTGCCGGGGACATCAGATGTAAAGGAATGCTCCACTGCTGGGGGCACCAAATTAAAAGGATGGCTCCACTGCCGGGGAAACAAGATGTAAAAGAGGGCTCCGCTGCTGGAGACACCTGATGTAAAGGAGGGCTCCGATGCCGGGGACACCAGGTGTAAAGGAGGGCTCCGCTGCCGGGGAACCAGAAGTATATGAGGGCCCCGCTGCCGGGGACACAGGTGTAAAGGAAGGTTCTTCTGTCGGGGACATCAGATGTAAAGGAATTTTCCACTGCTGGGGACACCAAATTAAAAGGATGGCTCCACTGCCGGGGAAACAAGATGTAAAGGGGGGCTCCGCTGCTGGAGACACCAGATGTAAAGGAGGGCTCCACCGATGGGGACACAGATGTAAAAGGAGGGCTCCGCTGCCGGGGACACCAGATGTAAAGGAAGGCTCCGCTGCCAGGGACACCAGATGTAAAAGGAGCTCCGCTGCCAGGGAAACCAGATGTAAATGAGGGCTCCGCTGCCGGGCACAGCAGATGTAACCGAGGGCTCCGCTGCCGGGGACACCAGATGTAAAGGAGGGCTCCGCTGCCGGGGACACCAAATTTTAAGGATGGCTCCGCTGTCGGGGACACAAGATGTAAATGAGGGCTCCGCTGCCGGGTACACCAGATGTAATTGAGGGCTCCGCTGCCAGGGACACCAGATGTAATGGAGGGCTCTGCTGCAAGAGACACCACATGTAAAGGAGGGCTCCGCTGCCGAGGGACACCAGTTGAAAAGGAGGGCTCCACTGATGGGGACATAGATGTAAAAGGAGGGCTCCGCTGCCGGGGACACCAGATGTAAAGGAGGGCTCCGCTGCCAGGGACACCAGATGTAAAAGGGGCTCCGCTGCCAGGGACACCTGATGTAAATGAGGGCTCCGCTGCCGGGGACACCAGATGTAAAGGAGGGCTCCACTGCCGGGGACACCAAATTTAAAGGAGGGCTCCGCTGCTGGGTACACCAGATATAAATGAGGGCTCCGCTGCCAGGGACACCAGATGTAAAGGAGGACTCCACTGCTGGGCACAACAGATGTAAAGGAGGGCTCCGCTGCCAGGGACACCAGATGTAAAGGAGGGCTCTGCTGCTGGGTGACCCCAGAAGTAAAGGAGGGCTCCACTGCTGTGGACACCAGATGTAAATGAGGGCTCCTCTGCCGGGAACACCAGATCTAAAGAAGGGCTCCGCTGCCAGGGACACCAGATGTAAAGGAGGACTCCACTGCTGGGCACACCAGATGTAAAGGAGGGCTCCGCTGCCAGGGACACCAGATGTAAAGGAGGGCTCTGCTGCCGGGGACACCAGATGTAAAGGAGGGCTCCGCTGCCGGGGACACCAGATGTAAAGGAGGGCTCTGCTGCTGGGGACACCAGATGTAAAGGAGGGCTCCACTGCCGGGGAACCAGATGTATATGGGGGCTCCACTGCCGGGGACACAGATGTAAAGGAGGGTTCTGCTGTCGAGGACACCAGATGTAAAGGAGGGCTGCGCTGCCAGGGACACCAGATCTAAAGGAGGGCTCCGCTGCCGGGGACACCATATGTAAAGGAGGGCTCCACTGCCGGGGACACCAAATTAAAAGGATGGCTCCGCTGCCGGGGACACAAGATGTAATGGAGGGCTCTGCTGCCAGAGACACCAGATGTAAAAGAGGGCTCCGCCGCCGGGAGACACCAGATGTAAAGGAGGACTTCGCTGCCGGGGGACACCAGATGAAAAGGAGGGCTCTGCTGATGGGTGACACCAGATGTAAAGGAGGGCTCCACTGCTGGGGACACCAGATGTAAAGGAGGGCTGCGCTGCCGGGGACACCAGATGTAAATGAGGGCTCCACTGATGGGGACACAGATGTAAAAGGAGGGCTCCGCTGCCGGGGACACCAGATGTAAATGAGGGCTCCACTGCTGGGGACACCAGATGTAAAGGAGTGCTCCACTGCCGGGAACACCAAATATAAAGGAGGGCTCCGCTGCCAGGGACACGAGATGTAAAGGAGGGCTCAGCCGCCAGGGACACGAGATGTTAAGTAATGCTCCACTGCCGGGCACACCAAATTTAAAGGATGGCTCCACTGCAGGAGACACAAGATGTAAAGGAGGGATCCGCTGCCGGGCACACCAGATGTAAATGAGGGCTCCGCTGCAAGGGACACCAGATGTAATGGAGGGCTCTGCTGCCAGAGACACCAGATGTAAAGGAGGGCTATGCTGTCTGGAGACACCAGATGTAAAGGAGGGCTCCGCTGCCGGGGGACACCAGATGTAAAGGAGGGCTCTGCTGCTGGGTGACACCAGATGTAAAGGAGGGTTCCACTGCTGGGGACACCAGATGTAAAGGAGGGCTCCGCTGCCAGGGACACCAGATGTAAATGAGGGCTCCACTGCCGAGGACACAGATGTTAAAGGAGGGCTCCGCTGCTGGGGACACCAGATGTAAAGGAGGGCTCCGCTGCTGGGGAAACCAGATGTAAAGGAGGGCTCCGCTGCCGGGGACACCAGATGTAAAGGGGGCTCCGCTGCAGGGGACACCAGATGTAAGGGAGTGCTCCACTGCCGGGGACACCAAATTAAAGGATGGCTCCACTGCTGGGTACACCAGATGTAAAGGAGGGCTCCGCTGCCAGGGACACCAGATGTAAAGCAGGGCTCCGCTGCTGGGTGACACCAGAAGTAAAGGAGGGATCCACTGCTGGGGACACCAGATGTAAATGAGGGCCCCACTGCCGGGAACACAGATGTAAAGGAAGGCTCTGCTGCCGGGGACACCAGATGTAAAGGAGGGCTCCGATGCCGAGGACACCAGATGTAAAGGAGGGCTCCGCTGCCGGGGAACCAGATGTATATGAGGGCCCCGCTGCCGGGGACACAGGTGTAAAGGAAGGTTCTTCTGTCGGGGACACCAGATGTAAAGGAGGGCTGCGCTGCCAGGGACACCAGATGTAAAGGAGGGCTCTGCTGCTGGGGACACCAGATGTAAAGGAGGGCTCCACTGCCGGGGACATCAGATTTAAAGGATGGCTCTGCTGCCAGGGAACCAGATGTAAAGGAGGCCTCCGCTGCCGGGGACACCAGATGTAAAGGAGGGCTCCACTGCCGGGGACACCAAATGTAAAGGAATGCTCCACTGCTGGGGACACCAAATTAAAAGGATGGCTCCACTGCCGGGGAAACAAGATGTAAAGGGGGGCTCCGCTGCTGGAGACACCAGATGTAAAGGAGGGCTCCACTGATGGGGACACAGATGTAA
Source organism: Lithobates pipiens (assembly GCF_037356315.1). Lineage (NCBI taxonomy): Eukaryota > Metazoa > Chordata > Amphibia > Anura > Ranidae > Lithobates > Lithobates pipiens. The sequence goes on from NW_027507903.1 coordinate 157,715,036, forward strand.
AAGGAGGGCTCCGCTGCCAGGGACACCAGATGTAAAGGAAGGCTCCGCTGCCAGGGACACCAGATGTAAAAGGAGCTCCGCTGCCAGGGAAACCAGATGTAAAAGAGGGCTCCGCTGCCGGGCACAGCAGATGTAACCGAGGGCTCCGTTGCCGGGGACACCAGATGTAAAGGAGGGCTCCGCTGCCGGGGACACCAAATTTAAAGGATAGCTCCGCTGCCGGTGACTAAAGATGTAAATGAGGGCTCCGCTGCCGGGTACACCAGATGTAATTGAGGGCTCCGCTGCCAGGGACACCAGATGTAATGGAGGGCTCTGCTGCAAGAGACACCACATGTAAAGGAGGGCTCCGCAGCCGGGAGATACCAGATGCAAAGGAGGGCTCCGCTGCCGGGGGACACCAGAGGAAAAGGAGGGCTCTGCTAATGGGTGACACCAGATGTAAAGGAGGGCTCCACTGCTGGGGACACCAGATGTAAAGGAGGGCTCCGCTGCCGGGGACACCAGATGTAAATGAGGGCTCCACTGATGGGGACACAGATGTAAATGAGGGCTCCGCTGCCGGTGACACCAGATGTAAAGGAGGGCTCCACTGCCGGGGACACCAAATTTAAAGGATGGCTCCGCTGCTGGGTACACCAGATATAAAGGAGGGCTCCGCTGCCAGGGACACAAGATGTAAAGGAGGACTCCACTGCTGGGCACACCAGATGTAAAGGAGGGCTCCGCTGCCAGGGACACCAGATGTAAAGGAGGGCTCCGCTGCTGGGTGACCCCAGAAGTAAAGGAGGGCTCCACTGCTGGGGACACCAGATGTAAATGAGGGCTCCTCTGCCGGGAACACCAGATCTAAAGGAGGGCTCCCCTGCCGGGGACACCAGATGTAAAGGAGGGCTCTGCTGCTGGGGACACCAGATGTAAAGGAGGGCTCCACTGCTGGGGACACCAGATGTAAATGAGGGCTCCTCTGCCGGGAACACCAGATCTAAAGGAGGGCTCCCCTGCCGGGGACACCAGATGTAAAGGAGGGCTCCGCTGCCGGGGACACCAGATGTAAAGGAGGGCTCTGCTGCTGCGGACACCAGATGTAAAGGAGGGCTCCACTGCCGGGGAACCAGATGTATATGGGGGCTCCACTGCCGGGGACACAGATGTAAAGGAGGGTTCTGCTGTCGAGGACACCAGATGTAAAGGAGGGCTGCGCTGCCAGGGACACCAGATCTAAAGGAGGGCTCCGTTGCCGGGGACACCATATGTAAAGGAGGGCTCCACTGCCGGGGACACCAAATTTAAAGGATGGCTCCGCTGCCGGGGACACAAGATGTAATGGAGGGCTTTGCTGCCAGAGACACCAGATGTAAAAGAGGGCTCCGCCGCCGGGAGACACCAGATGTAAAGGAGGACTTCGCTGCCGGGGGACACCAGATGAAAAGGAGGGCTCTGCTGATGGGTAACACCAGATGTAAAGGAGGGCTCCACTGCTGGGGACACCAGATGTAAAGGAGGGCTGCGCTGCCGGGGACACCAGATGTAAATGAGGGCTCCACTGATGGGGACACAGATGTAAAAGGAGGGCTCCGCTGCCGGGGACACCAGATGTAAAGGAGGGCTCCGCTGCCAGGGACACTAGATGTGGAAGGGGCTCCACTGCCAGGGACACCAGATGTAAATGAGGGCTCCGCTGCCGGGGACAGCAGATGTAAACGAGGACTCCGCTGCTGGGAACACCAGATGTAAAGGAGGGCTCCACTGCCGGGGACACCAAATTTAAAGGATGGCTCCGCTGCCGGGGACACCAGATGTAAAGGAGTGCCCGACTGCAGGGGACAACAAATTTAAAGGATGGCTCCACTGCCGGGGAGACCAGGTGTAAAGGAGGATTCCACTGGTGGGTACACCAGATGCAAAGGAGGGCTCCGCTGCCAGCGACACCAGATGTAAAGGAGGGCTCCGCTGCTGGGGACACCAGATGTAAAGGAGTGCCCGACTGCCAGGGACACCAAATTAAAGGATGGCTCCACTGCCGGGGACACCAGATGTAAAGGAGGGCTCCGCTGCCAGGGAACCAGATGTAAAGCAGGGTTCCGCTGCTGGGTGACACCAGAAGTAAAGGAGGGATCCACTGCTGGGGACACCAGATGTAAATGAGGGCCCCACTGCCGGGAACACAGATGTAAAGGAAGGCTCTGCTGCCGGGGACACCAGATGTAAAGGAGGGCTCCGATGCCGGGGACACCATGTGTAAAGGAGGGCTCCGCTGCCGGGGAACCAGATGTATATGAGGGCTCCGCTGCCGGGGACCCAGGTGTAAAGGAAGGTTCTTCTGTCAGGGACATCAGATGTAAAGGAGGGCTGCGCTGCCAGGGACACCAGATGTAAAGGAGGGCTCTGCTGCTGGGGACACCAGATGTAAAGGAGGGCTCCACTGCCGGGGACATCAGATGTAAAGGAATGCTCCACTGCTGGGGACACCAAATTAAAAGGATGGCTCCACTGCCGGGGAAACAAGATGTAAAAGAGGGCTCCGCTGCTGGAGACACCTGATGTAAAGGAGTGCTCCACTGCTGGGGACATCAGATTTAAAGGATGGCTATGCTGCCAGGGAACCAGATGTAAAGGAGGCCTCCGCTGCCGGGGACACCAGATGTAAAGGAGGGCTCCACTGCCGGGGACACTAGATGTAAAGGAATGCTCCACTGCTGGGGACACCAAATTAAAAGGATGGCTCCACTGCCGGGGAAACAAGATGTAAAGGGGGGCTCCGCTGCTGGAGACACCAGATGTAAAGGAGGGCTCCACCGATGGGGACACAGATGTAAAAGGAGGGCTCCGCTGCCGGGGACACCAGATGTAAAGGAAGGCTCCGCTGCCAGGGACACCAGATGTAAAAGGAGCTCCGCTGCCAGGGAAACCAGATGTAAATGAGGGCTCCGCTGCCGGGCACAGCAGATGTAACCGAGGGCTCCGCTGCCGGGGACACCAGATGTAAAGGAGGGCTCCGCTGCCGGGGACACCAAATTTAAAGGATGGCCCTGCTGCCGGGGACACAAGATGTAAATGAGGGCTCCGCTGCCGGGTACACCAGATGTAATTGAGGGCTCCGCTGCCAGGCACACCAGATGTAATGGAGGGCTCTGCTGCAAGAGACACCACATGTAAAGGAGGGCTCCGCTGCCGAGGGACACCAGATGAAAAGGAGGGCTCTGCTAATGGGTGACACCAGATGTAAAGGAGGGCTCCACTGCTGGGGACACCAGATGTAAATGAGGGCTCCGCTGCCGGGGACACCAGATGTAAATGAGGGCTCCACTGATGGGGACACAGATGTAAAAGGAGGGCTCCGCTGCCGGGGACACCAGATGTAAAGGAGGGCTCCGCTGCCAGGGACACCAGATGTAAAAGGGGCTCCACTGCCAGGGACACCAGATGTAAATGAGGGCTCCGCTGCCGGGGACACCAGATGTAAAGGAGGGCTCCACTGCCGGGGACACCAAATTTAAAGGAGTGCTCCGCTGCTGGGTACACCAGATATAAAGGAGGGCTCCGCTGCCAGGGACACCAGATGTAAAGGAGGACTCCACTGCTGGGGACACCAGATGTAAAGGAGGGCTCCACTGACAGGGACACCAGATGTAAAGGAGGGCTCTGCTGCTGGGTGACCCCAGAAGTAAAGGAGGGCTCCACTGCTGGGGACACCAGATGTAAATGAGGGCTCCTCTGCCGGGAACACCAGATCTAAAGGAGGGCTCCCCTGCCGGGGACATCAGATGTAAAGGAGGGCTCCGCTGCCGGGGACACCAGATGTAAAGGAGGGCTCTGCTGCTGCGGACACCAGATGTAAAGGAGGGCTCCACTGCCGGGGAACCAGATGTATATGGGGGCTCCACTGCCGGGGACACAGATGTAAAGGAGAGCTGCGCTGCCAGGGACACCAGATCTAAAGGAGGGCTCCGCTGCCGGGGACACCATATGTAAAGGAGGGCTCCACTGCCGGGGACACCAAATTTAAAGGATGGCTCCGCTGCCGGGGACACAAGATGTAATGGAGGGCTTTGCTGCCAGAGACACCAGATGTAAAAGAGGGCTCCGCCGCCGGGAGACACCAGATGTAAAGGAGGACTTCGCTGCCGGGGGACACCAGATGAAAAGGAGGGCTCTGCTGATGGGTAACACCAGATGTAAAGGAGGGCTCCACTGCTGGGGACACCAGATATAAAGGAGGGCTGCGCTGCCGGGAACACCAGATCTAAAGGAGGGCTCCCCTGCCGGGGACACCAGATGTAAAGGAGGGCTCCGCTGCCGGGGACACCAGATGTAAAGGAGGGCTCTGCTGCTGCGGACACCAGATGTAAAGGAGGGCTCCACTGCCGGGGAACCAGATGTATATGGGGGCTCCACTGCCGGGGACACAGATGTAAAGGAGGGCTGCGCTGCCAGGGACACCAGATCTAAAGGAGGGCTCCGCTGCCGGGGACACCATATGTAAAGGAGGGCTCCACTGCCGGGGACACCAAATTTAAAGGATGGCTCCGCTGCCGGGGACACAAGATGTAATGGAGGGCTTTGCTGCCAGAGACACCAGATGTAAAAGAGGGCTCCGCCGCCGGGAGACACCAGATGTAAAGGAGGACTTCGCTGCCGGGGGACACCAGATGAAAAGGAGGGCTCTGCTGATGGGTAACACCAGATGTAAAGGAGGGCTCCACTGCTGGGGACACCAGATGTAAAGGAGGGCTGCGCTGCCGGGGACACCAGATGTAAATGAGGGCTCCACTGATGGGGACACAGATGTAAAAGGAGGGCTCCGCTGCCGGGGACACCAGATGTAAAGGAGGGCTCCACTGCCAGGGACACTAGATGTGGAAGGGGCTCCGCTGCCAGGGACACCAGATGTAAATGAGGGCTCCACTGCTGGGGACACCAGATGTAAAGGAGTGCTCCACTGCCGGGAACACCAAATATAAAGGAGGGCTCCGCTGCCAGGGACACCAGATGTAAAGGAGGGCTCCGCTGCCGGGCACACCAAATTTAAAGGATGGCTCCACTGCAGGGGACACAAGATGTAAAGGAGGGCTCCGCTGCCGGGTACACCAGATGTAAATGAGGGCTCCGCTGCAAGGGACACCAGATGTAATGGAGGGCTCTGCTGCCAGAGACACCAGATGTAAAGGAGGGCTATGCTGTCTGCAGACACCAGATGTAAAGGGGGGCTCCGCTGCCGGGGGACACCATATGTAAAGGAGGGCTCTGCTGCTGGGTGACACCAGATGTAAAGGAGGGTTCCACTGCTGGGGACACCAGATGTAAAGGAAGGCTCCGCTGCCAGGGACACCAGATGTAAATGAGGGCTCCACTGCCGAGGACACAGATGTAAAAGGAGGGCTCCGCTGCTGGGGACACCAGATGTAAAGGAGGGCTCCGCTGCTGGGGACACCAGATGTAAAGGAGGGCTCCGCTGCCGGGGACACCAGATGTAAAGGGGGCTCCGCTGCAGGGGACACCAGATGTAAGGGAGTGCTCCACTGCCGGGGACAGTAGATGTAAATTAGGGCTCCGGTGCCGGGGACACCAGATGTAAATGAGGGCTCCACTGCCGGGGACACCAAATTTAAAGGATGGCTCCGCTGCTGGGTACACCAGATGTAAAGGAGGGCTCCGCTGCTGGGGACACCAGATGTAAAGGAGTGCCCGACTGCCAGGGACACCAAATTAAAGGATGGCTCCACTGCCGGGGACACCAGATGTAAAGGAGGGCTCCACTGCTGGGTACACCAGATGTAAAGGAGGGCTCCGCTGTCAGGGACACCAGATGTAAAGCAGGGCTCCGCTGCTGGGTGACACCAGAAGTAAAGGAGGGATCCACTGCTGGGGACACCAGATGTAAATGAGGGCCCCACTGCCGGGAACACAGATGTAAAGGAAGGCTCTGCTGCCGGGGACACCAGATGTAAAGGAGGGCTCCGATGCCGGGGACACCAGATGTAAAGGAGGGCTCCGCTGCCGGGGAACCAGATGTATATGAGGGCCCCGCTGCCGGGGACACAGGTGTAACGGAAGGTTCTTCTGTCGGGGACACCAGATGTAAAGGAGGGCTGCGCTGCCAGGGACACCAGATGTAAAGGAGGGCTCTGCTGCTGGGGACACCAAATGTAAAGGAGGGCTCCACTGCCGGGTACATGAGATGTAAAGGAATGCTCCACTGCTGGGGACACCAAATTAAAAGGATGGCTCCACTGCCGGGGAAACAAGATGTAAAAGAGGGCTCCGCTGCTGGAGTCACCTGATGTAAAGGAGTGCTCCACTGCCGGGGACATCAGATTTAAAGGATGGCTCTGCTGCCAGGGAACCAGATGTAAAGGAGGCCTCCGCTGCCGGGGACACCAGATGTAAAGGAGGGCTCCACTGCCGGGGACACCAGATGTAAAGGAATGCTCCACTGCTGGGGACACCAAATTAAAAGGATGGCTCCACAACCGGGGAAACAAGATGTAAAGGGGGGCTCCGCTGCTGGAGACACCAGATGTAAAGGAGGGCTCCACTGATGGGGACACAGATGTAAAAGGAGGGCTCCGCTGCCGGGGACACCAGATGTAAAGGAAGGCTCCGCTGCCAGGGACACCAGATGTAAAGGAAGGCTCCGCTGCCAGGGACACCATATGTAAAAGGAGCTCCGCTGCCAGGGAAACCAGATGTAAATGAGGGCTCCGCTGCCGGGCACAGCAGATGTAACCGAGGGCTCCGCTGCCGGGGACACCAGATGTAAAGGAGGGCTCCGCTGCCGGAGACACCAAATTTAAAGGATAGCTCCGCTGCCGGTGACACAAGATGTAAATGAGGGCTCCGCTGCCGGGTACACCAGATGTAATTGAGGGCTCCGCTGCCAGGGACACCAGATGTAATGGAGGGCTCTGCTGCAAGAGACACCACATGTAAAGGAGGGCTCCGCAGCCGGGAGATACCAGATGCAAAGGAGGGCTCCGCTGCCGGGGGACACCAGATGAAAAGGAGGGCTCTGCTAATGGGTGACACCAGATGTAAAGGAGGGCTCCACTGCTGGGGACACCAGATGTAAAGGAGGGCTCCGCTGCCGGGGACACCAGATGTAAATGAGGGCTCCACTGATGGGGACACAGATGTAAATGAGGGCTCCGCTGCCGGTGACACCAGATGTAAAGGAGGGCTCCACTGCCGGGGACACCAAATTTAAAGGATGGCTCCGCTGCTGGGTACACCAGATATAAAGGAGGGCTCCGCTGCCAGGGACACCAGATGTAAAGGAGGACTCCACTGCTGGGCACACCAGATGTAAAGGAGGGCTCCGCTGCCAGGGACACCAGATGTAAAGGAGGGCTCCGCTGCTGGGTGACCCCAGAAGTAAAGGAGGGCTCCACTGCTGGGGACACCAGATGTAAATGAGGGCTCCTCTGCCGGGAACACCAGATCTAAAGGAGGGCTCCCCTGCCGGGGACACCAGATGGAAAGGAGGGCTCCGCTGCCGGGGACACCAGATGTAAAGGAGGGCTCTGCTGCTGGGGACACCAGATGTAAAGGAGGGCTCCACTGCCGGGGAACCAGATGCATATGGGGGCTCCACTGCCGGGGACACAGATGTAAAGGAGGGTTCTGCTGTCGAGGACACCAGATGTAAAGGAGGGCTGCGCTGCCAGGGACACCAGATCTAAAGGAGGGCTCCGCTGCCGGGGACACCATATGTAAAGGAGGGCTCCACTGCCGGGGACACCAAATTTAAAGGATGGCTCCGCTGCCGGGGACACAAGATGTAATGGAGGGCTCTGCTGCCAGAGACACCAGATGTAAAAGAGGGCTCTGCCGCCGGGAGACACCAGATGTAAAGGAGGACTTCGCTGCCGGGGGACACCAGATGAAAAGGAGGGCTCTGCTGATGGGTGACACCAGATGTAAAGGAGGGCTCCACTGCTGGGGACACCAGATGTAAAGGAGGGCTGCGCTGCCGGGGACACCAGATGTAAATGAGGGCTCCACTGATGGGGACACAGATGTAAAAGGAGGGCTCCGCTGCCGGGGACACCAGATGTAAAGGAGGGCTCCGCTGCCAGGGACACTAGATGTAGAAGGGGCTCCACTGCCAGGGACACCAGATGTAAATGAGGGCTCCGCTGCCGGGGACAGCAGATGTAAACGAGGACTCCGCTGCTGGGAACACCAGATGTAAAGGAGGGCTCCACTGCCGGGGACACCAAATTTAAAGGATGGCTCCGCTGCTGGGTACACCAGATCTAAAGGAGGGCTCCACTGCCGGGGACACCAGATGTAAAGGAGTGCCCGACTGCAGGGGACAACAAATTTAAAGGATGGCTCCACTGCCGGGGAGACCAGATGTAAAGGAGGATTCCACTGGTGGGTACACCAGATGCAAAGGAGGGCTCCGCTGCCAGCGACACCAGATGTAAAGGAGGGCTCCGCTGCCGGGGAACCAGATGTATATGAGGGCTCCACTGCCGGGGACACAGATGTAAAGGAGGGTTCTGCTGTCGGGGACACCAGATGTAAAGGAGGGCTGCGCTGCCAGGGACACCATATGTAAAGGCGGCCTCCGCTGCCAGGGACAACAGATGTAAAGGAGGGCTACACTGCTGGGGACACCAGATGTAAAGGAGGGCTCCGCTGCAGGGGACACCATATGTAAAGGAGGCCTGCGCTGCCGGGGACAACAGATGTAAAGGAGGGCTATGCTGCTGGGGACACCAGATGTAAAGGAGGGCTCCACTGCCGGGGACACCAAATTTAAAGGATGGCTCCACTGCCGGGGAACCAGATGTAAAGGAGGGCTCCACTGCCAGGGACACCAGATGTAAAGGAATGCTCCACTGCTGGGGACAACAAATTTATAGGATGGCTCCACTGCCGGGGACACCATATGTAAAGGATAGCTCCACTGTTGGAGACACCAGATGTAAAGGAAGGCTCCACTTATGGGGACACAGAAGTAAAAGGAGGGCTCCGCTGCCGGGGACACCAGATGTAAAGGAGGGCTCCACTGCCAGGGACACCAGATGTAAATGGGGCTCCGTTGCCAGGGACACCAGATGTAAATGAGGGCTCCGCTGCTGGGGACACCAGATGTAAAGGAGCGCTCCGCTGCTGGGTGACACCAGAAGTAAACGAGGGCTCTGCTGTCACGGACACCAGATGTAAAGGAGGGCTCAGCTGCCGGGGACACCAGATGTAAAGGAGTGCTCCACTGCCAGGGACACCAAATTTAAAGGATGGCTCCGCTGCCGGGGACACAAGATGTAAATGAGGGCTCCACTGCCGGGTACACCAGATGTAATTGAGGGCTCCGCTGCCAGGGACACCAGATGTAATGGAGGGCTCTGCTGCCAGAGACACTAGATGTAAAGGAGGGCTCCGCCGCCGGGAGACACCAGATGTAAAGGAGGGCTCCGCTGCTGGGGGACACCAGATGAAAAGGAGGGCTCCGCTGATGGGTGACACCAGATGTAAAGGAGGGCTCCACTGCTGGGGACACCAGATGTAAAGGAGGGCTCCGCTGCTGGGGACACCAGATGTAAAGGAGGGCTCCACTGCCAGGGACACCAGATGTAAAGGAATGCTCCACTGCTGGGGACAACAAATTTATAGGATGGCTCCACTGCCGGGGACACCAGATGTAAAGGATAGCTCCACTGTTGGAGACACCAGATGTAAAGGAAGGCTCCACTTATGGGGACACAGAAGTAAAAGGAGGGCTCCGCTGCCGGGGACACCAGATGTAAAGGAGGGCTCCACTGCCAGGGACACCAGATGTAAATGGGGCTCCGTTGCCAGGGACACCAGATGTAAATGAGGGCTCCGCTGCTGGGGACACCAGATGTAAAGGAGCGCTCCGCTGCTGGGTGACACCAGAAGTAAACGAGGGCTCTGCTGTCACGGACACCAGATGTAAAGGAGGGCTCAGCTGCCGGGGACACCAGATGTAAAGGAGTGCTCCACTGCCAGGGACACCAAATTTAAAGGATGGCTCCGCTGCCGGGGACACAAGATGTAAATGAGGGCTCCACTGCCGGGTACACCAGATGTAATTGAGGGCTCCGCTGCCAGGGACACCAGATGTAATGGAGGGCTCTGCTGCCAGAGACACTAGATGTAAAGGAGGGCTCCGCCGCCGGGAGACACCAGATGTAAAGGAGGGCTCCGCTGCTGGGGGACACCAGATGAAAAGGAGGGCTCCGCTGATGGGTGACACCAGATGTAAAGGAGGGCTCCACTGCTGGGGACACCAGATGTAAAGGAGGGCTCCGCTGCTGGGGACACCAGATGTAAATGAGGGCTCCACTGATGGGGAGACCGATGTAAAAGGAGGGCTCCGCTGCCGGGGACACCAGATGTAAAGGAGGGCTCCGCTGCCAGGGACACCAGATGTAAAAGGGGCTCCGCTGCCAGGGACACCAGATGAAAATGAGGGCTCCGCTGCCGGGGACACCAGATGTAAATGAGGGCTCCGCTGCTGGGGATACCAGATGTAAAGGAGGGCTTCACTGCCGTGGACACCAAATTTAAAGGATGGCTCCGCTGCCAGGGACACCAGATGTAAAGGAGTGCCCGACTGCCCCAGTTGAAGCAAGTTTATTGCGAAACATTTCGGGTACATAGCCTGCAGACTTTCTACGCTTTTTTTATTTATATCTGTATTTTTGTACCCTTCTTCATTGAGGGTTTGTACATACATGTATCTTGTTTTTTTAAATTTGTTTTAATAAAACATTTCCTATCGGATTAATCTGCTCTATGAAGAGGCTTTTTGTTTTTTTCCCTCTTTTTCTGTTTGCATTTTTTACGCACCTATTTGGGGTGTGATTGTCCTTTTTATCACCTTGGAGCCGAAAAAACGGATTGGATACCCCGAGATTGGATGGTGTATTGGCATAGCTAAGGTTTACATCACCTGGATGGAGGAATTGCTGTCTATCACAATTTGATGTCTGAATGACTCACCACCAAGGTGTGTGGGTCCACACCTTCGGGTAAGCGTATCCATTACCTTTCCTGTTTATAACGTGGTATCTGTATGAAGGGTGACATCCAGCTGCTGTCTTCACCTCTGGGGTATTTTGACGTGTGGCATTGCAACAGATCCTGACTACTCTCTACCGTGAAGTGATCATTTAGGATTATAGAGACTATTATCTTTTCTTATGTAGGGTCTTGGTATAGTCCCAGGCCACTTGGTACATCCATTATTTGAACTTTTTTTGTTTTTTCATGTCACGAGTCACAAAGACTTTTTCACACTTGTGTAGTTATACTAAGTGCACTTGCCTTTATTTGGTGTAGCTTGGCTACGCTATCTATTACATTTATATTTTTTGTGTGTTTTAATAACACATGTAAATGAGGGCTCCGCTGCTGGGGACACCAGATGTAAAGGAGGGCTCCACTGCCGGGGACACCAAATTTAAAGGATGTAAATGAGGGCTCTGCTGCCGGGAACACATATGTAAAGGAGGGCTCCGCTGCCGGGGACACCAGATGTAAAGGAGGGCTCCGCTGCCGGGAACACCAGATGTAAAGGAGGGCTCCACTGCCGGGGAACCAGATGTATATGAGGGCTCCACTGCCGGGGACACAGATGTAAAGGAGGGTTCTGCTGTCAGGGACACCAGATGTAAAGGAGGGCTGCGCTGCCAGGGACGCCAGATGTAAAGGAGGGCTCCGCTGCCGGGGATACCATATGTAAAGGAGGCCTCCGCTTCTGGGGACACCAGATGTAAAGGAGGGCTACGCTGCTGGGGACACCAGATGTAAAGGAGTGCTCCCCTGCCGGGGACACCAAATTTAAAGGATGGCTCCACTTCTGGGGAACCAGATGTACAGGAGGGCTCCACTGCCGGGGACACCAGATGTATTGGAATCCTCCACTGCTGGGGACAACAAATTTAAAGGATGGCTCCACCGCCGGGGACACCAGATGTAAAGGAGGGCTCCGCTGCTGGAGACACCAGATGTAAAGGAGGGCTCCCCTGCTGGGAACAACAGATGTAAGGAGGGGCTCTTCTGCCGGGGACACCAGATGTAAATGAGGGCTCTGCTGCCGGGGACACCAGATGTAAGTGAGGACTCCACTGCCAGGGACACCAGATGTAAATGAGGGCTCCGCTGCCAGGGACACAGATGTAAAGGAAGGCTCAGCTGCTGGGGACACCAGATGTAAAGGAGGGCTCTGCTGCTGGGGACACCAGATGTAAACGAGTGCTACACTGCCGGGAACACCAAATTTAAAGGATGGCTCTGCTGCTGGAGACACCAGATGTAAAGGAGGGCTCCGCTGCCGGGGACACCAGATATAAAGGAGTGCTCCACTGCCGGGGACACCAAATTTAAAGGATAGCTCCGCTGCTGGGGACACCAGATGTAAAGGAGGGCTCTGCTGCTGGAGATACCAGATGTAAAGGAGGGGCTCTGCTGCCAGGGACACCAGATGTAAATGAGGGCTCCGCTGCCGGGGACACCAGATGTAAACGAGGGCTCCGCTGCTGGGGACAACAGATGTAAAGGAGGGCTCCGCTGCCGGGGACATCAGATGTAAATGAGTGCTCCACTGCCGGGGACACCAAATGTAAAGGAAGGCTCTGCTGCCTTGGGACACCAGATGTAAAGGAGGGTTCTGCTGCTGGGGACACCAGATGTAAAGGAGGGCTCCGCTGCTGGGGACACCATATGTAAAGGAGGCCTCCGCTTCTGGGGACACCAGATGTAAAGGAGGGCTACGCTGCTGGGGACACCAGATGTAAAGGAGTGCTCCACTGCCGGGGACACCAAATTTAAAGGATGGCTCCACTTCTGGGGAACCAGATGTACAGGAGGGCTCCCCTGCCGGGGACTCCAGATGTATTGGAATCCTCCACTGCTGGGGACAACAAATTTAAAAGATGGCTCCACCGCCGGGGACACCAGATGTAAAGGTGGGCTCCGCTGCTGGAGACACCAGATGTAAAGGAGGGCTCCCCTGCTGGGAACAACAGATGTAAGGAGGGGCTCTGCTGCCGGGGACACCAGATGTAAATGAGGGCTCTGCTGCCGGGGACACCAGATGTAAGTGAGGACTCCACTGCCAGGGACACCATATGTAAATGAGGGATCCGCTGCCAGGGACACAGATGTAAAGGAAGGCTCAGCTGCTGGGGACACCAGATGTAAAGGAGGGCTCTGCTGCTGGGGACACCAGATGTAAACGAGTGCTACACTGCCGGGAACACCAAATTTAAAGGATGGCTCTGCTGCTGGAGACACCAGATGTAAAGGAGGGCTCCGCTGCCGGGGACACCAGATATAAAGGAGTGCTCCACTGCCGGGGACACCAAATTTAAAGGATGGCTCTGCTGCTGGAGACACCAGATGTAAAGGAGGGCTCCGCTGCCGGGGACACCAGATATAAAGGAGTGCTCCACTGCCGGGGACACCAAATTTAAAGGATAGCTCCGCTTCTGGGGACACCAGATGTAAAGGAGGGCTCTGCTGCTGGAGATACCAGATGTAAATGAGGGCTCCGCTGCCGGGGACACCAGATGTAAACGAGGGCTCCGCTGCTGGGGACAACAGATGTAAAGGAGGGCTCCGCTGCCGGGGACAACAGATGTAAAGGAGGGCTATGCTGCTGGGGACACCAGATGTAAAGGAGGGCTCCACTGCCGGGGACACCAAATTTAAAGGATGGCTCCACTGCCGGGGAACCAGATGTAAAGGAAGGCTCCACTGCCAGGGACACCAGATGTAAAGGAATGCTCCACTGCTGGGGACAACAAATTTATAGGATGGCTCCACTGCCGGGGACACCAGATGTAAAGGATAGCTCCACTGTTGGAGACACCAGATGTAAAGGAAGGCTCCACTTATGGGGACACAGAAGTAAAAGGAGGGCTCCGCTGCCGGGGACACCAGATGTAAAGGAGGGCTCCACTGCCAGGGACACCAGATGTAAATGGGGCTCCATTGCCAGGGACACCAGATGTAAATGAGGGCTCCGCTGCTGGGGACACCAGATGTAAAGGAGCGCTCCGCTGCTGGGTGACACCAGAAGTAAACGAGGGCTCTGCTGTCACGGACACCAGATGTAAAGGAGGGCTCAGCTGCCGGGGACACCAGATGTAAAGGAGTGCTCCACTGCCAGGGACACCAAATTTAAAGGATGGCTCCGCTGCCGGGGACACAAGATGTAAATGAGGGCTCCACTGCCGGGTACACCAGATGTAATTGAGGGCTCCGCTGCCAGGGACACCAGATGTAATGGAGGGCTCTGCTGCCAGAGACACTAGATGTAAAGGAGGGCTCCGCCGCCGGGAGACACCAGATGTAAAGGAGGGCTCCGCTGCTGGGGGACACCAGATGAAAAGGAGGGCTCCGCTGATGGGTGACACCAGATGTAAAGGAGGGCTCCACTGCTGGGGACACCAGATGTAAAGGAGGGCTCCGCTGCTGGGGACACCAGATGTAAAGGAGGGCTCCACTGCCAGGGACACCAGATGTAAAGGAATGCTCCACTGCTGGGGACAACAAATTTATAGGATGGCTCCACTGCCGGGGACACCAGATGTAAAGGATAGCTCCACTGTTGGAGACACCAGATGTAAAGGAAGGCTCCACTTATGGGGACACAGAAGTAAAAGGAGGGCTCCGCTGCCGGGGACACCAGATGTAAAGGAGGGCTCCACTGCCAGGGACACCAGATGTAAATGGGGCTCCGTTGCCAGGGACACCAGATGTAAATGAGGGCTCCGCTGCTGGGGACACCAGATGTAAAGGAGCGCTCCGCTGCTGGGTGACACCAGAAGTAAACGAGGGCTCTGCTGTCACGGACACCAGATGTAAAGGAGGGCTCAGCTGCCGGGGACACCAGATGTAAAGGAGTGCTCCACTGCCAGGGACACCAAATTTAAAGGATGGCTCCGCTGCCGGGGACACAAGATGTAAATGAGGGCTCCACTGCCGGGTACACCAGATGTAATTGAGGGCTCCGCTGCCAGGGACACCAGATGTAATGGAGGGCTCTGCTGCCAGAGACACTAGATGTAAAGGAGGGCTCCGCCGCCGGGAGACACCAGATGTAAAGGAGGGCTCCGCTGCTGGGGGACACCAGATGAAAAGGAGGGCTCCGCTGATGGGTGACACCAGATGTAAAGGAGGGCTCCACTGCTGGGGACACCAGATGTAAAGGAGGGCTCCGCTGCTGGGGACACCAGATGTAAATGAGGGCTCCACTGATGGGGAGACAGATGTAAAAGGAGGGCTCCGCTGCCGGGGACACCAGATGTAAAGGAGGGCTCCGCTGCCAGGGACACCAGTTGTAAAAGGGGCTCCGCTGCCAGGGACACCAGATGAAAATGAGGGCTCCGCTGCCGGGGACACCAGATGTAAATGAGGGCTCCGCTGCTGGGGATACCAGATGTAAAGGAGGGCTTCACTGCCGTGGACACCAA
Organism: Lithobates pipiens; assembly: GCF_037356315.1. Classification (NCBI taxonomy): domain Eukaryota; kingdom Metazoa; phylum Chordata; class Amphibia; order Anura; family Ranidae; genus Lithobates; species Lithobates pipiens. Next base: position 157,730,491 of record NW_027507903.1, read on the forward strand.
ATTTAAAGGATGGCTCCGCTGCCAGGGACACCAGATGTAAAGGAGTGCCCGACTGCCCCAGTTGAAGCAAGTTTATTGCGAAACATTTCGGGTACATAGCCTGCAGACTTTCTACGCTTTTTTTATTTATATCTGTATTTTTGTACCCTTCTTCATTGAGGGTTTGTACATACATGTATCTTGTTTTTTTAAATTTGTTTTAATAAAACATTTCCTATCGGATTAATCTGCTCTATGAAGAGGCTTTTTGTTTTTTTCCCTCTTTTTCTGTTTGCATTTTTTACGCACCTATTTGGGGTGTGATTGTCCTTTTTATCACCTTGGAGCCGAAAAAACGGATTGGATACCCCGAGATTGGATGGTGTATTGGCATAGCTGAGGTTTACATCACCTGGATGGAGGAATTGCTGTCTATCACAATTTGATGTCTGAATGACTCACCACCAAGGTGTGTGGGTCCACACCTTCGGGTAAGCGTATCCATTACCTTTCCTGTTTATAACGTGGTATCTGTATGAAGGGTGACATCCAGCTGCTGTCTTCACCTCTGGGGTATTTTGACGTGTGGCATTGCAACAGATCCTGACTACTCTCTACCGTGAAGTGATCATTTAGGATTATAGAGACTATTATCTTTTCTTATGTAGGGTCTTGGTATAGTCCCAGGCCACTTAGTACATCCATTATTTGAACTTTTTTTGTTTTTTCATGTCACGAGTCACAAAGACTTTTTCACACTTGTGTAGTTATACTAAGTGCACTTGCCTTTATTTGGTGTAGCTTGGCTACGCTATCTATTACATTTATATTTTTTGTGTGTTTTAATAACACATGTAAATGAGGGCTCCGCTGCTGGGGACACCAGATGTAAAGGAGGGCTCCACTGCCGGGGACACCAAATTTAAAGGATGTAAATGAGGGCTCTGCTGCCGGGAACACATATGTAAAGGAGGGCTCCGCTGCCGGGGACACCAGATGTAAAGGAGGGCTCCGCTGCCGGGAACACCAGATGTAAAGGAGGGCTCCACTGCCGGGGAACCAGATGTATATGAGGGCTCCACTGCCGGGGACACAGATGTAAAGGAGGGTTCTGCTGTCAGGGACACCAGATGTAAAGGAGGGCTGCGCTGCCAGGGACGCCAGATGTAAAGGAGGGCTCCGCTGCCGGGGATACCATATGTAAAGGAGGCCTCCGCTTCTGGGGACACCAGATGTAAAGGAGGGCTACGCTGCTGGGGACACCAGATGTAAAGGAGTGCTCCACTGCCGGGGACACCAAATTTAAAGGATGGCTCCACTTCTGGGGAACCAGATGTACAGGAGGGCTCCACTGCCGGGGACACCAGATGTATTGGAATCCTCCACTGCTGGGGACAACAAATTTAAAGGATGGCTCCACCGCCGGGGACACCAGATGTAAAGGAGGGCTCCGCTGCTGGAGACACCAGATGTAAAGGAGGGCTCCCCTGCTGGGAACAACAGATGTAAGGAGGGGCTCTTCTGCCGGGGACACCAGATGTAAATGAGGGCTCTGCTGCCGGGGACACCAGATGTAAGTGAGGACTCCACTGCCAGGGACACCAGATGTAAATGAGGGCTCCGCTGCCAGGGACACAGATGTAAAGGAAGGCTCAGCTGCTGGGGACACCAGATGTAAAGGAGGGCTCTGCTGCTGGGGACACCAGATGTAAACGAGTGCTACACTGCCGGGAACACCAAATTTAAAGGATGGCTCTGCTGCTGGAGACACCAGATGTAAAGGAGGGCTCCGCTGCCGGGGACACCAGATATAAAGGAGTGCTCCACTGCCGGGGACACCAAATTTAAAGGATAGCTCCGCTGCTGGGGACACCAGATGTAAAGGAGGGCTCTGCTGCTGGAGATACCAGATGTAAAGGAGGGGCTCTGCTGCCAGGGACACCAGATGTAAATGAGGGCTCCGCTGCCGGGGACACCAGATGTAAACGAGGGCTCCGCTGCTGGGGACAACAGATGTAAAGGAGGGCTCCGCTGCCGGGGACATCAGATGTAAATGAGTGCTCCACTGTCGGGGACACCAAATGTAAAGGAAGGCTCTGCTGCCTTGGGACACCAGATGTAAAGGAGGGTTCTGCTGCTGGGGACACCAGATGTAAAGGAGGGCTCCGCTGCTGGGGACACCATATGTAAAGGAGGCCTCCGCTTCTGGGGACACCAGATGTAAAGGAGGGCTACGCTGCTGGGGACACCAGATGTAAAGGAGTGCTCCACTGCCGGGGACACCAAATTTAAAGGATGGCTCCACTTCTGGGGAACCAGATGTACAGGAGGGCTCCCCTGCCGGGGACTCCAGATGTATTGGAATCCTCCACTGCTGGGGACAACAAATTTAAAAGATGGCTCCACCGCCGGGGACACCAGATGTAAAGGAGGGCTCCGCTGCTGGAGACACCAGATGTAAAGGAGGGCTCCCCTGCTGGGAACAACAGATGTAAGGAGGGGCTCTGCTGCCGGGGACACCAGATGTAAATGAGGGCTCTGCTGCCGGGGACACCAGATGTAAGTGAGGACTCCACTGCCAGGGACACCATATGTAAATGAGGGCTCCGCTGCCAGGGACACAGATGTAAAGGAAGGCTCAGCTGCTGGGGACACCAGATGTAAAGGAGGGCTCTGCTGCTGGGGACACCAGATGTAAACGAGTGCTACACTGCCGGGAACACCAAATTTAAAGGATGGCTCTGCTGCTGGAGACACCAGATGTAAAGGAGGGCTCCGCTGCCGGGGACACCAGATATAAAGGAGTGCTCCACTGCCGGGGACACCAAATTTAAAGGATAGCTCCGCTTCTGGGGACACCAGATGTAAAGGAGGGCTCTGCTGCTGGAGATACCAGATGTAAATGAGGGCTCCGCTGCCGGGGACACCAGATGTAAACGAGGGCTCCGCTGCTGGGGACAACAGATGTAAAGGAGGGCTCTGCTGCCGGGGACATCAGATGTAAATGAGTGCTCCACTGCCAGGGACACCAAATGTAAAGGAAGGCTCCGCTGCCTTGGGACACCAGATGTAAAGGAGGGCTCCGCTGCTGGGAACACTGGATGTAAAGGAGTGCTCCACTGCCGGGGACACCAAATTTAAAGGATGGCTCCGCTGCCAGGGACAGCAGATGTAAAGGAGGGCTCCACTACCGGGGACACCAGATGTAAACGAGTGCTCCACTGCCGGGGACACCAAATTTAAAGGATGGCTCCGCTGCCGGGGACACCAGATGTAAAGGAGGGCTCCGCTGCTGGGTACACCAGATGTAAAGGAGGGCTGCGTGCTGAGGACACCAGATGAAAAGGAGGGCTCCCCTGCCAGGAGACACCAGATGTAAAGGAGGGCTCCGCTGTCGGGAGACACCAGATGTAAAGGAGGGCTCAGCTGCTGGGTGACACCAGATGTAAAGGAGGGTTCCACTGCTGGGGATACCAGATGTAAAGGAGGGCTCCGCTGCCAGGGACACCAGATGTAAATAAGGGCTCTGCTGCCGGGGACACCAGATGTAAAGGAGGGGTCCGCTGTTGGGAACACTGGATGTAAAGGAGTGCTCCACTGCCGGGGACACCAGATGTAAATAATTGCTCTGGTGCCGGGAACACAGATGTAAAGGAGGGCTCCGCTGCCAGGGACACCAAATGTAAAGGAGGGCTCTGCTCCCGGGGACACCAGATGTAAAGGAGGGCTCCGCTGCCGGGTAACCAGATGTATATGAGGGCCCCGCTGCCGGGGACACAGATGTAAAGGAGGGCTCTGCTGCTGGGGACACCAGATGTAAAGGAGAGCTGCGCTGCTGGGGACACCAGATGTAAAGGAGGGCTCCACTGCCGGTGACACTAAATTTAAAGGATGGCTCCGCTGCCAGGGACACCAGATATAAAGGAGTGCTCCACTGCCAGGGACACCAAATTTAAAGGATGTCTCCACTGCTGAGGACACCAGATGTAAAGAATGGGCTCCGCTGCTGGAGACACCAGATGTAAAGGAAGGCTCCACTGCCGGGAACACCAGATGTAAGGAGGGGCTCTGCTGCCAGGGACACAGACCTGTAAGGAGAGCCTCTGCTTCTGGGGGCACCTGATGTAAGGACAGACTCTGCTGGGGGCACCTGATGTAAAGACAGACTCTGCTGGGGGCACCAGATGCAAGGACAAACTGTGCTGGGGGCACCTTATGGCATCTGGTGGGAGGCGACATGGCAGGTGACACGCTCAGGGGTCCCACTGATTCTAGATTATGGTGAGTTGAATTATTTCATTCTATATTACAATGTAATAATAGTAATAAAGTGCTTCAATCATCCTGTCACCATAACAACCATGGTGCCAGGATGATTGAAGCTCTAACACCAGGTGTTTGGAGTATCTTTATCTGCTGAAAACTTAAACTCTGGAATACACATTTCTATTGTAGTGTAGGATCAGGGCCTGCTGACCCTCCATTCCTCTTTCCTTCCCTCCTTCTTTCTCACTCCCTCCCAACCTCTTTCCCCCCTTTCTTTTGCCATCTCTCATTCATCTCAGACTCTAACCACACCCCCACTTGAACCACGCACATATAAGTCATGCCCACTATGTCATGTAAACCATGCCCATTTTTTGACATGCCACTTTTTTATGCCTACAAACACATGCCCCACCCCCTAATTATAATAAGACTCCGCTTACAGCCAAAAACATGTCCCTACACATTTTATTACAATGCTGGCAACTATGCATTAGTAGCTATAACTTCAGGTGTGTGCAGGACTCAAGTCCTGCGGGAACGCATGGGAATGGAGTTCCTGTTCTTTTTCCACAACAGGAACTCAGTTCCCGTTAGCAGCCCTGTCCTGCAAGACTTTGATGTATGCGAGCTGTGTGGCAGGTGCTACACCACCAGCTGCCAACAGAGCTTGCAATAGTAAGTGCCGCACACCTGACCATCCAGGCATTGCCAGTAGGGGGCCCCATGACAGCTTCCGGTTTGATCTATCTGTCAATCACAGCTAGCTGACGGGTAGATCAGGTCTAGCTGATGGGTAGATCAGCTATTCTGCTCACAGGACATGCAGGGAGAGAGGTGAGCTGAGGGAGGAACATCAGTTTGGGGTGGTAAGCTGAGCACAATACCTGGCAAAGTTTCATGCCAGGAGGGAAGTTTATATGGAAATATGTGAAGGGTTGGAATAGCAGCGAGTGTGTGTTGGAGCCCTGCAGAGTTTGCAGCCCCCCCAAGCTAACATACATCTCCTAAGCAGGAACACATCACTATCTCCCCAAGCATTCTGTCCAGATAATGTGCAGTTAGTTTATGACCTTTCCGTTTAACCCTGTGTTATCCAAACTCTGTTCAATGAAAAGTGTAAACTCACCACATAAACACTCTATATACAAAATAACATTCCCCAATAAATATCAGAACATGGTGTTCACATTTGCATGGAAGCACAATTGAATGAATGCGGATTATTCAGAGAATTGAGAATTGCCGTATTTATGTTTATTTAGGATTGTTTTTTTTTTTTTTATGTACTAACAGTTAGCTTCATACACACAATAATGGAGTGAAGTTCTCCCTCCTCAAGCCACCACCTGACTTGTGGCAACTCCCACCCTTGTGTTATCATTATCCAGCCTGCACTATGACTCAGTAAAACAAGCCTCGCCCGTCACTGGCATAGCCCATTCTACCCCCGCCCGCACCATCTCCGAGAACTAGAAAGTAGAAACTGGCAGCCAGTCACATGACCGAACAGCCGCGTCACATGGTCTGCCTGGGAATTACCCTTCGTCTTGACGGTGAAGTCAGATGACCCGGGGGGCGTGTCCTGAGCTGTAACCTGCGTGGTGTACAGAGAGAGGCGGAGAGTCTTAGGAAGGTGGGCAGCAGGTAAGTGTCCGGCAGGTGATGGGCTCTTCTTCGTCCTCCATAGGAATCAGCAGAAGTATGACAGCGCTGACCTTTACCACGTGATCGCGCACTATGCTCCGCTGTAGTGTTGTCATGCCCGGCCCTTCGTGGTTTATTTATATTTCCTCTACTAGACTCCTATACATCATGTGTGATACATGTGTACATGAGGGCTGTGCTCGGTGTGAGTGCTGCATGTCACTGATGACTGGAACCATGTATAGAGGTCACCTAACCTTCCCAGTACCTGGAAATTGTCCTGTCCCTCCAACATTGTCCTGTCCCTGTGTGTCCCCCCCAACATTGTCCTGTCCCTGTGTGTCCCCCCCAACATTGTCCTGTCCCTGTGCGTCCCCCCAACATTGTCCTGTCCCTGTGTGTGCGTCCCCCCCAACATTGTCCTGTCCCTGTGTGTGCGTCCCCCCCAACATTGTCCTGTCCCTGTGTGTGCGTCCCCCCAACATTGTCCTGTCCCTGTGTGTGTCCCCCCCCAACATTGTCCTGTCCCTGTGTGTGTCCCCCCCCAACATTGTCCTGTCCCTGTGTGTGTCCCCCCCCAACATTGTCCTGTCCCTGTGTGTGCCCCCCCCAACATTGTCCTGTCCCTGTGTGTGTCCCCCCCCAACATTGTCCTGTCCCTGTGTGTGTCCCCCCCCAACATTGTCCTGTCCCTGTGTGTGTCCCCCCCCAACATTGTCCTGTCCCTGTGTGTGTCCCCCCCCAACATTGTCCTGTCCCTGTGTGTGTCCCCCCCCAACATTGTCCTGTCCCTGTGTGTGTCCCCCCCCAACATTGTCCTGTCCCTGTGTGTGTCCCCCCCAACATTGTCCTGTCCCTGTGTGTGTCCCCCCCCCAACATTGTCCTGTCCCTGTGTGTGTCCCCCCCCAACATTGTCCTGTCCCTGTGTGTGTCCCCCCCCCCAACATTGTCCTGTCCCTGTGTGTGTCCCCCCCCAACATTGTCCTGTCCCTGTGTGTGTCCCCCCCCAACATTGTCCTGTCCCTGTGTGTGTCCCCCCCCAACATTGTCCTGTCCCTGTGTGTGTCCCCCCCCCAACATTGTCCTGTCCCTGTGTGTGCGTCCCCCCAACATTGTCCTGTCCCTGTGTGTGCGTCCCCCCAACATTGTCCTGTCCCTGTGTGTGCGTCCCCCCAACATTGTCCTGTCCCTGTGTGTGCGTCCCCCCAACATTGTCCTGTCCCTGTGTGTGCGTCCCCCCAACATTGTCCTGTCCCTGTGTGTGCGTCCCCCCAACATTGTCCTGTACCCCTGTGTTTCCCCCCAACATTGTCCTGTACCCCTGTGTTTCCCCCCAACATTGTCCTGTCCCCGCAACATTATCCTGTACCCCGTGTGTCCCTCCCCCAACATTGTCCTGTACCCCTGTGTTTCCCCCCAACATTGTCCTGTCCCCACAACATTATCCTGTACCCCCTGTGTGTCCCTGTCCCCGCAACATTATCCTGTACCCCCTGTGTGTCCCCCCCAACATTATCCTGTACCCCGTGTTTCCCCCCCAACATTGTCCTGTGTCCCCTCAACATTGTCCTGTACCCTTGTGTTTCCCCCCAACATTGTCCTGTACCCCCGTGTGTCCCCCGAACTTTGTCCTGTACCCCCAACATTGTCCTGTACCCCCGTGTGTCCCCCGAACTTTGTCCTGTACCCCCAACATTGTCCTGTAACCCCGTGTGTCCCCCAACATTGTCCTTGTCCCCCCAACATTGTCTTGTCCCCCTAACATTGTCCTGTACCCCGTGTGTCCCTCTAACATTGTCTTGTCCCCACAACCTTGTCCCATCCGTCTCCCCAACATTTTCTAGGGTCACGTCACCCCTAACATTGTCCGGTACCCCCCCCTGCATGTCACCCCCTAACATTGTCTGGTACCCCAGCGTGTCAACCAGACCATGGCACCAATTTGGGAGATCTCCCCTCACTTCCTGTATTGGTGAGGTGACATAGTCCCCATTAGGGAGATCTCCCCTCACTTCCTGTATTGGTGACATGGTCCCCCTCTGAGAGTTGGGCCGAGTGATGGGAACAAACCTCTGCGAGGGTTCCATTACTGTCCTCATGTTTGGTAGCTCTCACTTCTCAGGGTGTTGTCATTGCAAGGCTTAGCACTTCTGCTGTGATTGCTGTGTCTCTATCCTGGAAACACCCATAGCCCTCCCTATAGGGACACAGATAGCAAGAAAAACCCACCAGAAGTTCTACTTCTTCCTCACTCTATCCAGGTGAAAACAAAATGCTTTGGCGGGAGTTGGGCTTTAAAAATAGATGATGTGGACAGGCAGGGCTATTTAAAATTGTTATGAGACCTGAATCCCTATTTATATTTTGCACGGCACCGCTTGGCATTTTCCTAGCACATGAGAGCAGGGTGATATTACCAGAAGGTACTTGTGGACCAGCTGGGTGACGTGGAAGGACAGCACAGCACCCAAACAGCCCAAGAACGCGGCATCCTTCTCTTCCTGGGATAGCTTCTGTTTGGTCTAATGGCAGCTCTGATGGCATGTAATCTGGTTGGCAGCGGGTGAAGGCTTTCCAAGACAATGCCAATGATGTTCTTCTAGGCAGGATTAGCTCTAAATACTTCATCAATGTAACCATTTAGTGGATTCTGCTAACACTTCTATTGCAGTCACTTTGTTCTGATTAATAATTGACAAACTGAACTTGTACTATATGTCGTTTCCTGATTGCTGACTATAACATTACCACACCCTTCCTTAGCCAGCACGCTCTACCTGAATTACTTTGTATTTATTTGCAGAACTTTACTGCTCTTTCCTATTGCCTGATCACGCCCAAATAGAAGTTGCACTTCTCGCATGTACCTGGTGGACAGGTGCCCTGTAGTGATTGCTACGGATGGATGTTTTGTGGCCTTGCAGGTTCCATTCCTTAAACGGCACTGCAATGAATGTGTGAAATGTATTTATCTGGCATGCCAGTGGCTTGGTATCATCTTATTGTATGTCATCGTGAGCAGGAATGCTCTCTTGGCAAAGTGATCGTGTTTGTTTTTTCTCTTTTATAAGTAATCCTGCTTTCACTTTCAAGTACAACTCCAGTCTGGATTTTTTTTTTCTTCGCTTTTCTGCAGAGGGGTCCTGAGCCCACTTCTTCTTTCCTTTTTTTTTTTTTTTTTTTTCCCCTATTCATCACAACTCCATGATCTAGCAGGGCACCTTTTGTGTACCCTCCTTCACCAATAGCTTTGTTGAAACTTTTCTGGGATAAGCCCAACTAATTATAAAAATGCTTCCTCTCAACACCTATTCTGAGTAACCTGTGTAAGAAAGGCCTGTAGACTTACCTATTTTCAGACCCTTTAACCCCGGTCACGTGATCCAGCGGAAGTCCCGCCAACAGATAGGCCGTTAAAGCCTACAGGTGATGTCACCGATCCCAGGCATTGCCAGCTATTGTCAAGAGCACTCTCCTCTCCCCTGCAGCTGGCACTGGCTGACATAAGAGATCACGTGACCTAACTGAAGCAGCCTGATAATAAATAAGTATATATACATTTTTCTTACACAGATTAGTCTGCATAGGTGTTAGAGCTGCACAATTCTGGCTAAAATGAGAATCACTATTTTTTTGCTTAGAAGATACATCATGATATTCTCATGATTCTCGCAGTGTAACATCATCTTTCACATTTAAAACAAAAAATAAATTGGGCTAACTTTACTGTTTTTTTCTTTTTTTTTTTTTTAGTGTATTTTTTCCCAAAAATTGTGTTTGAAAGACCGCTTGGCAAATACAGTGTGACATAAAATATTGTAGCAATTGACATTTTATTCCCTAGGGTCTCTGCTAAAATATATATAATGTTTGGGAGTTCCAAGTAATTTTCTAGCAAAAAATATTGATTTTAGCTTAAACAAGTGTCAGAAAAAGATTTAGACTTTAAGTGGTTACACTTCCTGCATTTACACTTGTTTAAAAACTTGGCAGACTGCCTGGATTTTTTCTTTACACACAGAAGTTTCCCTTTGATCTAAGAAGGAAGTTAGTTACAATGTTTCATTTTAAAAACTTGACAGCCTGCCCAGATGTTTTCTTTTTGACAGCTCAGTGAGCAGGTAAGTCTCTTCACTTATTATATCAAAGAAGGCAAACCTGCAATAGAGGTCATCGGGGGGGGGGTAGACTCGAGATCACAATTTTTTTTTAACAATTAATTGTGCAGCTCTAATAGGTGTGAAGAGTATAACCTTTGTTTTATCGAATAGTGCATCCCCATCGTATAATGCTTCTGACGATCAGCGCAGGACGCAACTTCACTCCAGCTGATATGTTGATCAGCTGGCGTAACGTCAACAATGCACAGATCGTGGGAGGCATTACCCAACGATCTGCAAAGGGTGACTGTAATCATCAGATTCCGCCTGCCTCTGCTCATGTGGGATAATTCACCGATCACATGACAGACGGACGTCTGTGTGTTGCTCGATTACATTGTCCCTTTGCAGATCTTCATATAATGCCTCCGACAATCTTCGCATGAGCAGTGTTGACATCCTGCCAGCTGGTCACCATATCAACTGAAGTGATGTTGTGTTATGCACAGGTCATTGGAGGCATTATCCAATGGGATGCTCTTTTTCGATAGAACACCGGTAACACATCATTCAAAGGGTATACATTTATTGATACAGGTGCAGTACAGATGTACAACGGCTTGCGTGTTTCAGCTACAGAGCATTAATCATAGGTTAAAAAAATAAAAATGAAAGACAAAAATTTTTTGTGTATGTGTGAATATATTACAGTAAAACATAAAAAATAACTTTTTTCCATTTATTTTTTTTAAGTGATCACATTCCCTCTGTTTTCAGCTGCATAACAGTTAGGGGAGGAGACATGACAGCACGCTGTGCTTCCCAGTGGAAGGCTGTGCTTGAGGGACATGTTAGGACAAGTCTGATCATTGGAAGAGAGCAGGCTGAGTGCCCAGCACAGCTAGAGAATCGACCATGGTGTGCTTTCCTGCTTAATGTGGTCAGTTATTAATAGGAAAGCAGAGGGACTGGCAGAACACCAGCGATTTCACATAAAGGAAGCAATACAAAAGAGTAGACTTTCTCATACAAGTACATGGTACAGCAGACACGTATCAGGAATATGACATTTTGGGGCCACAGCATCCACTTCCAGCTGTAATTTTAAAGGAGTTGCAAACGCAGAAGGTTTTTTATTTTAATACATTAAGATAAAAAGCCTTCTGTGTGTATCAGCTTCCCCAGCAGACCCTAATTGCTTACCTGAGCCCTCTTTCTCCAACGATGTCCACGAGTGTCTAAGCCATCTGGAACACTCCTCTTGATTGGCTGAAACACAGAAGCGGCACCATTGGCTCCTGCAGCTGTCAATCAAAGTCAGTCGGCCACTCAGGGGAGAGAGGGTTGAGGCTGAGAACGGCCGAGAGCTACCAAGCACCGCCAAGATACAGGACATCCGCTCTGTATCTAGTCAGCACCATTTTTAAACGGCAAGCCAGCAAAGACACTGACAAGGCTGCAAATGACTGATGCCACATACACGCGATCGGAATTCCGGCCTGAAAAAGACAGATGAGAGCTTTTCATCGGAAAATGCGACCGTGTGTATGCTCCATCAGAATTTAGCTGTCCAAATTTCCGCCAGCCAAAAATTGATAGCATGTTCTCAATTTTCCCAACGGAAAAACTTTCTATCGGTAATTCCGATTGTGTGTATGCAATTCCGACACACCAAAAATCACGCATGCTCAGATTCAACTACGAGACGCAAGCTATTGGCTACTGGCTATTGAACTTCCTTTTTCTAGTCACGTCGTGTTGTATGTCACCGCGTTATAAATGATCGGAATTTGATGTGACTGGTTTGTGTGTATCCTGCAGATGCAGACAGATTTGTGCTTCGTGTATACATCATACTTGTGTACTAATATACTTGTCAGTCTTGTTTTCTGTATTAAGTTGAATATGGCTAGCGGTCATATAAACATGAATACTTGTCCTTGAGCACAAAGGCGTGTGTATGGTTTCCAGGCTGTCATCTGTTGTGATTAGAGGCTGTGGCCATCCCTGCACAATTCATCTCACATAAGTAAAAACTACTACCCTGTGTTCCCGAAAATAAGACCTAGCATGATTGTCGGTGATGGCTGCAATATAAGCCCTACCCCCCCAAATAAGCCCTAGGTAAAATCCTTGTAGGTCTTCTTTTCAGGGTAGGGCTTATATTTGGGGGAGCAGGGTATAGCTGTGCCAGCCATTCCTGCACAGGCTGCCTTCTTTCTTTTGAATTATTATTTATTTATTTTTTTTCCCTCACATGTAACTTTTTTTTTAACCCAAATATAATTTTATATCTAGACCCCGTAGAATCCTCAATGATATTGAAGACTGGGATTAGAAACTAGATAGGTCTTCTATTTATATAGTAGATCATATACCTTTTTTGCATTCCATATACAATCTTTATTTATAATTTTATTAAGGTAGCCATACATGTAAAGAGAGTAATCCAGGGGCACAGAATGTGGAAACATATTAAATAAATGGCACACCTACATCAAGGGAACCTGGAGTACAGCGTGAGGGCAAGAGGGCATATGCCGTGTCACTGGCAAATACACAGGGGGCCAATGCTGTCAGCTCAGGAGACCAAGGCCACCGAGTGGATGGTAACACGCACCGTCCTGGCTGCTACTCGTGCACCTTGCTCCACTACCATTAACATGGGGGGGGCTGCTATGCATTTCTAGGGTTACACCCACTTTGTCAGCCTGGATCAATGAGGATGAACACGGTGGTAAATAGGTAGCCATACATGGCTAACAGCGAATCGGATTCAATTGCTGCAACTGATGAATATAATAGATGGGAACGGAGATTTCTTCATCCACGTGTTTTAGGGAATCCTGTGAATTTTTTTTCACTGGAGGCTGAATGAGAGAAAATCATGTGTATGGCTAGCATTAGTTTTAGATGCTGTACTAGAATTTTGAAATGGGATTACCTTGTTGGTACTGCATGTGCTTATTATATTCTGGCTTTTGACAATGCATAAAAAAAATTATTTAATTTATTTTTAATTTTGTGATTGCAGAAATGGCCAACCAGGCTCTTGGGAATGAAATGGTGAATGGACACCTGGATCTCTCTCAGTATAGTCTGATAATTAAAAATGAAGCAGAGATGCTGGAACAGATTAAACAATTGCTTGTGGAAAACAACATACTGAAAGGTAACAAATTATTTATGCTTCTTGCTAATGACTCACTGATATCTACTAGTAATATACAGTACTCACCTCTGAAGCTAGGCTGAGTAATATTTTGTATAGAAATTTACATTTTATCATGTGGTCTTTGTCATTTTGGTTATCTGTATTTTAAATAAAAAAAAAAAAAAAAAATGCATTTTTTTTTAGATGAGAAAATCCAAAAGGGTGAGGATTTATTTATTAAAACTTTATCCTTTTAGGCCCCTTTCACACAGGTGGACTTCACCAGCGGATCCACCTACTCAGCAGGGGATCGGTCCGCTGATCCCTGCTGAGAAGCTGAATGACAGATCTGTCTCCTCTCCGCTTATGCAGAGCAGACACAGCCCGTTTTTCCTCTGAGCGGTCAGATATAAACAGACCCGCTTGTCTGTCTACAACCAATCTGATCTGCTAGAGGGATGGGGGGAACGTTCATCTGTTTGATCAGATTGGATCCGATGCAGGTGGGTGTAAACACACATGTTTGTTTACTTTTGCCGTTCCATAGCAGGCAATGGATGGTCCTATCGGGTCTGCCTGAAAGACTGACAGGCGGACCTCTTCGGGCCACCCTTGTATTTAAAAGTATGTCCACATCCCCCCCCTTTTTTTATTTATTTTTTTGACTGTAAATAGTTTCCAAAGTTTTAGGAAAGGGAACCTCTGCCGGGTGTTTATTACTATCTGGGTCTCTTCTGGGGATAGTTCACCTCATTTCTTATCTCAGTGACCAGCATTCCTACCATAGGAAGGAATGGTGAGGAAACTACTCTCCAAAGAGGAAAAAGATGGCAGCACAAACCTAACCGAGATTCCTCTTTACTCTGTCCAAAAAAAGGGTCTGGAGTTCTGCTTGCACACATGCAGTCCAGTGTATTTTTTATTTATTTTTTTCAGCATCAAAAATGCATAGATAGTAGATTTACATGGTTTCCAATGGCATAGTTCAAACCAGTGCGTTCCAGTTTCAGGAAAAAAAAAAAAAAAAACAGTATAACATACTACGTTTTTTCTGTACTGAAACATGGTAAAATGCACCTTATTTATGGTGAAGAAAAAAGAGGGGGAAAAACGCATTGCGCCAAGGAAACTCATCTGGAATGCGTTTCTATTGTGTGAACCTGTCCTAAGAACATTGTAGATTCCTGATAGGTTTCTGATGTCTAATGCAAGATTACACAAACGAATAAATGTGTATCTTCTGTTTAGAAACCATGAAACATAAAAATTTGGAAATGAAGGAGCGTCTTGAGGAGCTCTTAAAGAGGGAGGAGCAAGGACGGAGTGAGCCTGGAACTCCAGAATTTAAACAGCGTGCATTAGATCTTAGTAAAGAAAACGAATTACTGAAGAATGAAATCCAGCATTTAAAAGAGAAACATCTGCATGGACAGGTACTTGTCTTTTTGGTATTAATATTCGATATGTCGATGGGGTCCTGAGCCCAATATTAGGAAAAGCCTTCCATTTCATTTATTCGGGGGGGAAAAAAAATCCCTAGAGAGAATTTACATGGAAACCAATCAGCTTCTAGCTTTCATTTTCAATGCTTAGCTGAGCAAGCTGAAGATAGAAGCTGATTGGTTGCTATGCACAGCTACCTCCAAGATTCTGTTTTGGTTTGCTCAAGGTTTAGTAATTCCTCCCACACGTTCGATATTATTGATAGATTCCAAATTCAGAGGTCATTGCACAGCAGGTATAGTTTTATATGAATCTGCTTTAAGCCGTGTAATGTCTGCATATGTTCGCATTTGTGTCTTTTTTATTTAAGAATACATTTTGCCCCTTAGAGTGAAGATGAGAGCCTGAAACAGATGAAGGCACAGATTGTACGTCTTCAGACAGAGAAGGCCGATCTTCTTGGAATTATTTCGGAGCTGCAAGTGAAACTTAGTAGCTGTGCATCCGAAGACTCATTTGTTGAAATCAGAATTGCAGTAAGTTGACCTTTATTTCATTGAGAATTTCATGTATTTAAGCAACTTTATTCTTTCTCTGCAATAACATGTTCAGTGGTTTTGTTTTAGGCTGGATTCACACTAGAGATCACAGTGGCTGCCAGCAGGAGTCCGTTGCTTCTCCGTTCACCGCTCCAGGTCCAATTTCAGCCTGAAATTTTTGGCTGAATTTGGACCTGAAACGGACCAAAAGATGCACAGGACTCCTGTGCAATTTTCTCCAGAGCCGCTGTGGAGATGTGTGAGACGATCACAATCTCCTGACGTGTGAATTGGATGCTGGGAAACCCTCATCCAATTCCCATAAGTGTGAATGCAAACCCTAAGGCACACAGGACATTTTTGCTAACTCTCCTAGACTCCTTTCCTCCTGGCAGCAGCATCTTGGCAGAAAACTCTTGTAAAGGTGTAATGCATTTAGGCGCATCAAGTGATTGGGCTTTAATGCATATCAATGGCCAGAATAATAAATAATTCTGGCCTTTAAAATGAATTAATGCTCAAGATGCATTTAGACTCATTTACACTTGTCAAGCACCAGGGGTTGGACATAATTATGGAAACACAGTATGGTAAAAGATCAAAATCGTTACCTAAAAATGGTGTTGGACTGCCTTTGGCATCCAAGACCACCTGAGTCCTCGTAGGAATTGACAAATTTTGAGTCTTAAGGGAGATAATGGAATCTGATACCTCTTTAATATCTCCTTTTGAAACTGTACCTCGCGACACCATAAATAAATTGGCAACTTCAGTCACAGAGGCAATGGCTAAGTGAGCACCAACAACGATCGTATTGTTGGTCAACAAAACCATGGAATTTTGTCCAAAGGGTGTTGGCTCAAACTTGTCTTGCATACACACAGTCACACAAATGTTGGCCAACAATTACGAATGTAGTGACGTACTACGTGGTTTTTCAGCTATTTAGCGCCACCCTTTGGGCTCCTTCTGCTAATTTCGTATCAGTAGATGTTTGGCGAGTGAGCGGTTTTCTTTTCGCGTTTTTTCAGTTTGCACTTTTCATTTTGTGCTTTTCAGTTTTTCTGAACGGCCGTTCGTCAACTAGACATGTTGCGGAATCGGAGGAGATAACGCGTTATTTATTATTGACCTTGGAGTTATTGCTTTTGATATTATATTTTTTGGTCGAATAATGATTTGATTTGGTATATTTTTGGATGCATAAAATGCACTTTTTGGTTAAATTCTATTGGCAGATAGCCTGTCTAATTTTCTTTTCTTTTTTTAATGCACAATAAAAAAAATTGTGGAGAATAATACTTGGCTATGCGTTTTACTTCAAATGACAGTTTGGGAGTAGGCAGTAAAAATACAATGTAAAATTGACAAGGGACATCAACATAGTTGTATCTTTTGATCTTAAAAACTACGGGATAATGGTGTTGTGGTAACTTGCACAAATAAAAAAAAAAAAAAAAAAAAAAGCATATTATTCTTCTTGCCTTTGAAAATTAGTTTGCAATAACTCCATCAGTATCACCAGCAAAGCAGCTTCATTATTATCCCATTAAAGAAGAGAATGTGCGCTGCGTTTGGAGATTTCATAATTTACCACGTCACAAATGTTAATTCTCCATTACAAACGCTAGTTTATAAGAACGACTGCTTCTGCTTTCGAGCATGCCTGTTTGTACTTTGGATTTTTGTCTGGTGGACTTGTGTACACACGATCGGAAAATCCGACAACACACATTTGTTGGCGGAAAATGTGAAAACCTGCTAGCCAACATTTGTTGGCGGAAAGTCCAACAACAATTGTCCGATGGAGTGTACAGTCTTGCTTCCCTTTACTTCTGGTGGACACAGGAAAGAGTTAACAGTGGACCATACAGTCTTCAGCCAGTCCGTTAGCTTGGAGAAGGGTAGGGTGGAGTGGAGGGAAGAGCAGGGGGAGTGCCTTGCCATCCTAGGTACCAGGCTGTGTGTTTCAATTGAGGCGCACTGTGTAGGAAGGGGGGGGGGGGGGGCAGAATTCTAGTTCCTGCATGGCTCCCTAGGATACAGCAAGAGAGAGGGGCAACCTTGAAACATGAAACCTGGGGCAGCAGTAATGGCACTGGCTTAAACAGGAACATAAATAAGGATTACGAGATAAAGACGCTACATACACTCCATGATTAAATCTGCTAGTAAAAGTGTTTATAAAAATTATCAATCTAAAGCCGCGTACACACGGGCGGACTGTATGGCCAACTTAGTCCGTCGGACAATCCGACGGACAGTCCATCCTACTTTTGAATGAACGGACTTGACCACACAAGATGAACAAACAGTCCGTCGAAAGCTTGCGCGATGACGTGTACAGCACGTACGACTGGACTAGAAATAGGACGTCCAATACACAGCAATGCAACCTTTGGCCGTGTAAATCCTTTCTGAGCATGCGCCATACTTAGTCCGTCGAACTAGCCTACTCACGAGCGGACTGTCCGCTGAAACCAAAGTTGGACGGACAATATTACGGAAATTCCGAAATACTTAGTCCGCCAGACTGCACGCTGAAAAAGTCCGCTGAAGCCCACACACGAGCGGACTGTCCGCTGAAATGTGTTTCGACGGACTAAGTTGGCCAGACAGTCCACCCGTGTGTACGCGGCTTAAGTTGTATTTTCTGATGATACCAAATGGTAAAGTCACTGTGGGATAGCCTGGAATGGGGCTTTTATATGCTATTCACTACAATGATGCTACTGCAACTCTTAGGTCTGTAGCATGTATCGCTACCTGGAAAATGTAACCAAATGATAAAAAAAACCTTCAGCCTTTAGAACCATTTTAAATAATGATTTAAATAAAAAAAAAAAAAAGATATACCTCTAGGCTCACGTTTCACATATATTACATGTATTTCTACAAGGATACACATAATTGGCATAACAGATGGTCTTATGCCGTATACACATGATCGGAATTCCGGCCAGAAAAAGACAGATGAGAGCTTTTCATCGGAAAATGCGACCGTGTGTATGCTCCATCGGAATTCAGCTGTCCGAATTTCCGCCAGCCAAAAATTGATAGCATGTTCTCAATATTCCCGGCGGAAAAACTTTCTATCGGTAATTACGATCGTGTGTATGCAATTCCGACAAGCCAAAAATCACGCATGCTCAGATTCAACTAAGAGACAGAAGCTATTGGATACTGGCTATTGAACTTCCCTTTTCTAGTCACGTCGTACGTGTTGTACGTCACCGTGTTGTACGTCACCGTGTTTATAAATGATCGGAATTTGAAGTGACCGTGTGTAGGCAAGACCGCTTGAGCTGAATTCCGTTGGAGACATAATAACCAATGCAACAATAAAACAGAACTTTTATGTGTGTAGTTTAGTGACGCAATGTTGTAAATATTAGGCGACATCTGTGTAGTAAAGGTAGCTCTTTCAAGTGATGAAAAGCCTGCTCACTTTTAGTTGCTAGCTAAAAACATTGAACATCTTTGTAATGAATCCTGAGGTTCAAATTATCACATGTATTTTTTGCTTTTCCTTCTTTTAATGTACTGAGTTATTAGCAAGGAAAAAGTAGGCCCAAACTTGTCTAAAGAGGTTTCACGTGTTTTGCCCCCATCATAAAGACATTTGAGTATAGAAGAACTGCACACAGTCCAGCACCAGATATAGTAAATGTTACTACTGTGTGCTGGGTTTCTTTTATTATGCCTGCAGCAAGCACTGTTCACCTTACTCGGAGGATAGTTCTGGGCAAAGCATGAATCTTCTTGACCAGTGTGGCTCTCAATTAGAAAATCTCTGATGGCTCTACAGACCTAAAGTAAAAAGCCTAGAATAATGAAACAAAAGTATGCTTAAATTTGAGCATTCACATGGAATAATGACATGCAAAAAAAATATTCTTAATAAGTAAAATGTTTAATGTGGATACGTGTTGCCTTTTCATTTTTGGAAGCAGATGGGGGAAAAAAAATGCTTTTAGTAATTCTGGGTTTTTCTTTCAATGCTTTAGGGAAAGAGCCCTGAAAGCGAGGTGAAGGAGAGCAGGGCAGAGGATGACGCATCACATCCGGAAATGATTACATACAGGTGTGTATGTATTATGCTGCAGCCACATATGGAAATGCAAATCCTCCTCAATCCAAGTGGTGGAAACTATAAATATACACAATTCAACGTCTATCATTTACATTACTTTTCACTTTGTTCTCCTAAAATGTTTTATCTCTCATCTATGTCTTTAATTTCAATGTGAACATGTGGGACCAGTTTTTAATTTTTTTTATTTTTTTTTTTTTCCACATGTAATTATACAGTTGAGTATATCCACTGTATTGAGTGCGCCTACAATATTTCACTGCCATAAGGGTCCTTTCACACAGGGCGGACTCTGCCTGCAGTGCGCTTGCTCATCAGGGAATCAGTCCACTGAGCAGGCGGATGACAGGTCCTTGTCCATTCCACTTATGCAGAGGAGACATGGACATAACCCACTCTCATCTATGGGCGGTTGGATGTAAACAAACTGTAGGTCCATTTATACCCAACTGCTAAGGGGAAAGGATTCCCATCTGTCTGTTTTTATCGGATCAGATTGTATGTAGGCAGGTGTAAACGGACACGTCTGTTTACACCCACTGCTCCATAGAGGAGAATGGAGGTACTGATCGGGTCTGCCTGAAAAACAGCCAGGCAAACCTCGGAGCGTTTGTGTGAAAGGGGCCTAAAACTGAGCCTTAGTGCAGCAGAGGCAACATTAGTTGGGAAACAAGTAGAAGCATTCTTATAGCCTATCTCTGCTGAATATATCGGATGCAACTGAATGTTTTCAAAATGTTTGCAGTTGTATATTGATACATACATTGATGGATTTCGATAAGGCTGCCCGAAAACAAAAATTACCATATTTCCCCATCCACACAAACTAATAAAATGGGAGAATAGGAGCTGCTAATTTACGAGGAGGATTTAGATTTTGTGGAAATTTCAGCTCGCATGACTGGCTGGCAACTGTCCAGGGGTATTCCCTATATCGTAGGGACAGGGAGGTTAGGAAAGGGGGAGGAGTATGCCTGTACATTAAGAATGATTTGCAAGTGAATGTGAGACGGCATTACTTATGGAGCAAGGGAGGAAGTGGAATGCTTGTGGTTGGAGCTCCAAAGGGATGGGAAAATAATAGTGGGCGTATGCTACAGGACCCCTAACCTGAGGGATGAGTTGGAGTCTGACCTTCTATCACCGGCTGCTTTCACGCTGGGGCAGGGGGGCGCTAGCAGGAAAGCGCCGCTAATTTTAGCGGTGCTTTACCGCTGTTATAGCAGCGCTTTTCATGGCGCTAGTGAGGCGCTTTTAACCCCCTCTAGCGCCCACAAGCGCTTTCGGCAGCTGTGCCCATTGATTTCAATGGCAGGGGCGGTTTAGAAGCGGTGTATACAACGCTCCCACCCTGCCCTAAACATGCTGCATGGAGGACTTTTTTTTTTTTTTTTCCATGTCCTGCAAGCGCACTGCCCAAGTGTGAAAGCACTCAGGCTTTCACACTGGGGCTGCAGAAGAGGGAGTTTACAGGCGCTATTTTTATCGCAAAAAATGCCTGCAAAATGCCTCAGTGTGAAAGTAGCCTTAGGGATGGCGGCAAGGCAGGCCAATGTTATGATGGGGGATTTCAGTTATCTAGACCGCTCATCTAAAGCTCACCATTTCCTAAATGTCTTGCAGGATAATTTCATGAGTCAGTTGTTGAATGCACCAACAAGAGAGAATGCATTATTGGATCTACATCGTAACATAGTAAATAAAGTTTTTGGCTAGTGAATTCCAATGGGCAATAAATATAAAAGAGCTAAACTTAAAGCTGGGTGGTTAAACTATAGCATAAACATGCATATAAAAGAGAAAAAAAAGTATACAGTGGTGTGAAAAAGTGTTTGCCCCCTTCCTCATTTCCTGTTCCTTTGCATGTTTGTCACACTTAAGTGTTTCGGAACATCAAACCAATTTAAACAATAGTCAAGGACAACACAAGTAAACACAAAATGCAATTTGTAAATGAAGGTGTTTATTATTAAAGGGGAAAAAAAAATCCAAACCATCATGGCCCTGTGTGAAAAAGTGATTGCCCCCTAAACCTAATAACTGGTTGGGCCACCCTTAGCAGCAACAACTGCAACCAAGCGTTTGCGATAACGTGCAATGAGGCTTTTACAGCATCCTGGAGGAATTTTGGCCCACTCATCTTTGCAGAATTGTCCTAATTCAGTTACATTAGAGGGTTTTCGAGCATGAACGGCCTTTTTAAGGTCATACCACAACATCTCAATAGGATTCAGGTCAGGACTTTGGCTAGGCCACTCCAAAGTCTTCATTTTGTTTTTCTTCAGCCATTCGGTGGTGGACTTGCTGGTGTGTTTAGGATCATTGTCCTGCTGCAGAACCCAAGTTCGTTTCAGCTTGAGTATACGAACAGATGGTCGGACATTCTCCTTCAGGATCTCTTGGTAGACAGCAGAATTCATAGTTCCTTTTTATCACGGCAAGTCTTCCAGGTCCTGAAGCAGCAAAACAGCCCCAGACCATCACACTACCACCACCATATTTTACTGTTGGTATAATGTTCTTTTTATGAAATGCAGTGTTCCTTCTACGCCAGATATACTTGGACACACACCTTCCAAAGAGTTCCACTTTTGTCTCATCGGTCCACAGAATGTTGTCCCAAAAGTCTTGGGGATCATCAAGAT
Source organism: Lithobates pipiens (assembly GCF_037356315.1). Classification (NCBI taxonomy): domain Eukaryota; kingdom Metazoa; phylum Chordata; class Amphibia; order Anura; family Ranidae; genus Lithobates; species Lithobates pipiens. Next base: position 157,752,358 of record NW_027507903.1, read on the forward strand.
GTGTTGTGGAGAAATTGAGACGAGCTTTGATGTTCTTTTTGCTCAGCAGTGGTTTTCTCCTTGGAACTCTGCCATGCAGACCATTTTTGCCCAGTCTTTTCCTGATGGTGGAGGCATGAACGCTGACCTAACTGAGGCAAGTGAGGCCTGCAGTTCCTTGGACGTTGTTGTGGGGTCTTTTGTGACCTCTTAGATGAGTCGTCGCTGCGCTCTTGGGGTAATTTTGGGCGGCCGGCCACTCCTGGGAAGGTTCACCACTGTTCCATGTCTTCGCCATTTGTGGATAATGGCTCTCACTGTGGTTCGCTGGATTCCCAAAGCTTTGGAAATGGCTTTATAACCCTTTCCAGACTGATAGATCTCAATTACTTTCTTTCTCAATTGTTCCTGAATTTCTTTGGGTCTCGGCATGATGTGTAGCTTTTAAGGATCTTCTGGTGGACCTTACTGTGTCAAGCAGCTCCTATTTAAGTGATGCCTTGATTGTGAACAGGTGTGGAAATAATCAGGCCTGGGTGTGGCTATAGAAATTGAACTCAGGTGTGGACAACCACAGTTATAGTATGTTTTAACAAGGGGGGCAATCACTTTTTCACACAGGGCCATGATGGTTTGGATTTTTTTTCACCTTTAATAATAAACACCTTCATTTACAAATTGCATTTTGTGTTTACTTGTGTTGTCCTTGACTATTGTTTAAATTGGTTTGATGTTCCGAAACACTTAAGTGTGACAAACATGCAAAGGAACAGGAAATGAGGAAGGGGGCAAACACTTTTTCACACCACTGTAAGTCTGTATAAGTAAAAGTGTAATGCTCACAAAATATAAGGATGATGGGTTGTCAGCATTTCAACAATACAAGGAAAGCAATATAAAGTGTAAGAACGCAATTGGGGCAGTTAAGATAGGCTATGAAAGGCACATTGCGGAGTAAAAATCCCAAGAAATGTTTTATATATATTAACAGTAAGAAAGTGAGGCCAGAGCATATTGGCTCCATAAAGGATGATGAAGGAAATTTGGTTACAAAAGACAAAGAGAAGGCAACGGTTTTAAATTCATTCTTTCACAAAGGAAAAGGGGGATATAGTAACCAAGACTGTAATGTTAATAACGCATCACAGAATGTACCCTTGTGGCGAACAGAAGCCAATGCTTTAGTAAGATAACAAACAGGAGGTGTCCGACATCTGGGACTGAGGACAGAAATTCTCCAGTCCCTTTCTCTGCAGCCTCAGAAAATGAATGAACAGGAGACAGAGGCTCCTCTCCATTCATAAACTGAAGCATCATAAACAGAGGTTACAATGTTTCAGTTATGACTAGACATGTTCATTTGGACAAGGAAGGAGCCGGTAAATGGCCGATTTATCGGCTCCTTCCTCCGCTCTCCATCCTGACAGATCCGGGGGGTACATAGGGGGAATGGAGGAGGAGCCGGAGAGACAGGAAGGATGCAGGGGGACCCAGAGGATGACACAGCAGGGGACCCAGAGGATAAAATAGATCGGGACACAGAACCAGGGAGGGGGACCCGGATGATAAAATGGATTGGTTCCCAGAGAGCCAGGGAGGGGGACCCGGATGATCGTATGGATTGGTTTCCAGAGAGCCAGGGAGGGGGACCCAGAGGATGACACGGGGAGCACAGAGGGGGACAGCCAGAGGTGATCCGTCCGTGGGGGGGGGGGGGGGGAGTTACAAACGCCGATCTCCCTGACAGCTGTGGGAGGGAGAAGAGGAGAATTGGCTGTCAGAAAAACCATTGGAGTATTGCAAATGTTTATTGCTGTGTAATGATTACCAGTGTCTGGTGAGCGATGGGAACTGTAAATTTTATCTTAGCTTAATGTTACAATATTAAATATCCATTGCATTGTTCAGTTTTTACAATAATGCAGTGCACTTAAAACTTTGCTTGAGTTGGTTGACTTAAATATCAGTTTTATTTAATAAGTGACAGTAGGGAATTATATAAGACAGCTGGTTAGTTTTACTAATCTTTACCCATGTAAAAGGAAGCTGGAAATGCCATATTTCATACAAGCATCATGTCATTGACTTGGGGCTATTTGTGTAATTCTGTATGTGAGGTGTGGCAATTACATGTGTAGTGTTGTGTGGATTCTAGAAATTCTTGACTTTAAAGGTATAGTTGGCTGCAGTCGTGCAGAGATGAGGAATCTTAATGTAATTCGTCAGTCACAGAATATCATGGATGGCCGCAGACTGAAGTAGAAAGCCAATTTTAAAATGTACTTTCCAAAATAATGTCAGGGTTTTTTTTTTTTTGTTTGTTTTTATATATATATATATATATATATATATATATATATATATATATATATATATATATATATATATATATATATATATATATATATATATATATATATATATATATATATATATATATATATACATATATACATATATACATTTTTCATAAAACTGAAATACTAGCAGCTATTGTATTTGGATATCTGAGTAGTTGTATTTTACTGTAATAGGACAACATCCTCCAATGAAGACAACTGTGGAAAGGAATCGGAAGAACTGGCAGTCAGCAACCTTCTCCATAGCTTGCGTGAGGAAACTGAAAAGTTTGATCGATTGCAGAGAGAGCTTGCAAGTGCAAATGAGAAGTGAGTCATTGTATTACCTTTTTGATTTTTTTAAGGGACTTCTGCAATTGGATAATGTTGTCTTTTTTCTTTCTTCTCCTTCTCCTCCTTTATTTTTTTTTTATAATTGTAAATCACATCACATCAGCAGTCAGTCCCTGCTCTACCAGAATTTAAAGTGCAAATGTTTATTCCTGTGTAATGATTACCAGTGTCTGGTGAGCTATGGGAGTATTACACTGGAACTGTAAATTTTTTGCTTTGCTTAACGTTGGGTAACAACAAAATTTAAATATGCATTGCATTGTTCAGTTTTTGCAACAATGCAGTGCACTTCAAATTGTATGCTTGTATTGGTTGTAGCTATCCGTTTTATTTAATAGGTGACCGTAGAGAATTGTATAACACAGCTGGTTAGTTTTACTAATTCTACTAGTTCTACCAATAGTTACTATTATGATTGCAGGAGAAGAAAAATTCAGTCACTAGACCAGCCTTTCTCAACCTTTTCAACACAGAGGAACTCTTGAAATAGTTCTCCGGTCTCGGGGGGAACCCCTGCTAAAAATTAGAAATCTACAATTCATGATACATTTAGTGTGATGGCTGTTGGGAAGAATGGTCCTTACACTTGTGCTCATTAGGAAGAATTGCCCCCTTACAGATAGCTAAAAAGGATCAATGGGATCTTGGGAACAGCGGGAACTTATCTGAGAGGCAGAAATTGCCCAATGCTGAAGGAACCCCTAGCAACCTCTGGAGGAACCCTGGTTGAGAATCGCTGCACTAGACATTAACATACATAAGTAGATTTAAAGTGAATGCATGAGGGCAAAAGTATGAAAGCGGCTTTTGCTAACTCACTTTTATGGTACTTGCACACAGTACTCATGTTTTGAACATCAGTATCCCTGCCCAAATGTTTGTGCGTATTTGCACAGAAAATAAATTCTACCTACCAGGATGCAATGTTATATTGAGGGGTGTATTGTATGTGACAAACTACTCGTATTTCTTTTTTTTTTTTCTCTGATTTATACACCGTGTATGTTTATGCATCTTATGCACAGGTACATTGAAAACAATAGTCTGCATTTACATCAGTTAAAAAAAAGACCTTTATACCTAAAAATGCTAAGTTTTGAGGCAGCAGTGTGCAAGAGAGCTGCTGATCTGAATCTGGTATGAAGTTGGCAAAATCTAAAACGCCAGAATCTGAATCTGGACTTAGAGCCTGCAAGTCAATTGATACATATACCAATGCTTCTTCGAAATTACCAGTAACCAGCAGGAAGCTATCAAGCTGGATCTCTCATTGAAGTGTTGGGCTATATTCACAGAGGCGATTTGGCCTGGTGTGATTAGTAGTGTCAGGAATCGGAGATTCCAGCTGCAGTTCTAAGTGGCTAGGTGTGGCCTGCCAGCCCCGTTAACTATAATGACAAGTCACCGGTGGCTGCAGCTATTCGCTGCTCTTTATACAGCCAGCAATTACCTGCTAAAATTTTTGTCCTACGTGAACTCAGCGTCTGATTTTTGTTTAATTACGGTTTTCGTATGAAAAGAATTGTAAGCGCAAGACTACGCATGCTCAGAAACAAAAGAATACATACAAAAATTAATCGACACATTACGTCACTTCTGAGGTTTTATTCAGTCGTACAAGAATTGTCGTATGGCGAGTAACCTCTTCATTTTCGACATGAGACTAGCATGCAACAAAAAACGGATGTTTGGTTGTCCGAAAATCTGATTGTGTGTACGAGGCTTTAGGGCTTGTTCAGACTATCATTCTTGCTTGATGGGGCGATAAGGAGGTGATATGACACCTCCGCCCTTCCTGTTTTAACTCTGAAAATGCTGACCCACTGCGCAATGGGGGTGTAGTAAAACCGCAGCTTAAGTGCCTGCATTTACCACCCCCTGGCCACCCATGTGAATGAACCATTAAGATTGCCAGGAATATTTACTTTAGCATTAAGATAACAATAATATTCTTATTCAAATAGTTTTTTGATAACTGGGGATATCCTATACACATATAACCCTAGCAAATCTAAAACGCCCTCTTTTGTAATGTAATTGTGAATTGTTTAAACTATTGTTCAGTAAAGCCAGCCATAGACCATTTTGAATCTTGGACAGTTCAGTAGGGACCGGGCAAGATTCAAACCATGTATGAGATTGCTGATTGCACCCAAGTTGATTTATCAATCAATTTGGGTACAGCCAGCATGTCACATTTTTCATGGGATTATTGCCAGTGCATATCAATAATCACTGTGTTCTCCCAGCAGAAACGGCTCCCCGTGCCCCCCGCCGGGGATAGCTCACCAGAAGGGATTTCCCTGTCAGCACTGTGTTGATGGGGAAATTGAGCGATTCCCATGGTTGCAGAAAAAAATCGCATCATCTATGGCCTAGAGTCTGATTTGTGTAAAAGTCACAGTACCAATCAGCTGGAGTAAAACGTAGTCACAGAAAATGAATATCTGCTTTTAAAGTATGGGCCTAGTTATGTATGCCTCCTCTAAAGAATGTTATTTAAATATCTTTTGTTTATTAGACTGTCGGATCTTGAAAAAAAAACAATACAGTACATGCATAAAGAAACGGAAACCGAGCCAATAGTGGAGCAAACTGATGAAGAGAGACAGGCTGCAGAACTTGTAAGTAAACTGGAAATAACTGGCCTTGTGTGTCAAAATATCAGAACTATAAAGTGTGTATTATCCATTGCAACTAATCAAATGCACGTCTTTACTGCAAGCATGATTGTAACTCATAACAACCATTTTTCCATGTATCCCCATGCCAGTGTTGTAAATGTGCGGTGTGATTTGTCAACCTTTTTTAATTGTAGGAATATCTGTTTTAATACTTTTCACCCAGCTATGAAGTCCCTCATTCAGAGACCTCCCTCATGTGCAAACAATTTTTTGATTTAGTAAATTAAGAAAAAAAGTTGTAAATTATTGTCGCTACAGACAATTTTTTTTTTTTTTGTACTATTAACCCTTTCATAGGGGGGCAAAACGAATCCTAATGCGTGAACACAGTTTTGCAACTTTGACATGTGTAAGACCCCTTTCACACTACAGCGCGCGCTAAAGCGCCAGTCGTTTTTGCCGTGCTTTAGCAGTGCTTTTCACCCACTAGCGGGGTGGATTTTAACTTTAAAAAAAAAAGTCCAGTTTTGCGGCGCTGCCCATTTATTGCAATGGGCAGGGGTGTTTTGGGAGCTCTATTTACAGCGCTCCCAACCCGCCCCAAAGATGCTGCTTGCAGGACTTTTTATAACGTCCTGCAAGCGCACCGCCCCAGTGTGAAAGCACACATTGCAAAGAATGAGAGGCAATTCAGGTCCTTTGTTAAAGTCTATTTCTAGTGCTAAAACGCCTGAAAAATGCCTCAGTGTAAAAGGGGTGTTAGAAAAACTGTACATCACAACTACTTTGAGTTTTCAGATGGATTATATCTTGTTTTCAGTACAAATTGGGCTTTCATTTGGTGGTAAATGGTAATGAATATCTCTCTGATTTTTATTTTTTGTTCTGTTTTTCTTTCTTGCTGTTATATCCTACTGCCAAAGAACAAACGAAAATGACTTCTCCTGATGTTTAAAAAATGCCAGCACTACGTTTTTGAATGGCGTGTATACACTATTTTTGGCATTTGTTCAGTAAAAACACCCCCTATAATGTAAAAAAGCTAAATGCTTGTTATTGTTTAGCAGTGTTTTTTGTTTTTATAGCTCAACAGCTTTTGCTCCTGGATGCACAGGCTGTCATTTTTTTTTTTCTATTGCCCCTAAACGCTTATGCCTCCAAATGCCTCTGAAAGTTTGTGTACATGGACACAAAGGCTAACAAAAAAATAAATAAAAATGTCAGACACCCCTAACAGCAGCTGTAAAAACATCCTGTATGTATGAGCCCTAAAAGTGCACAAAATATGTAAACGGCACCAGAAAACACAACTAATGTCCAATGTATCAATGAGCCCTGTTGAAATAATAGTTGCTTAAGATACAAAAGGCAGGTGAACAATCGCTGGTGCCACTAGTAAGGCTGGCTATAGACGTTTCGAATATCAGCCAGTTCCGTAGGAACCAGCCAAGATTTGAACAGTATATAGGCAGGATGAATATACCAAGTCGGTCGATCAACTTTGCGTACAACCAGTCTGACGGATTTCACATGCGTGTTTTTTTTTTTTTTCACTAGCGGCTGGCATAATTGCTAGCAATAATCACTATATTATATCACAGCCCCCCCCAATTGAAGAATACAATGTCTCAGAAAGGAGAGATTTCCCTTTCAGTGCAGTCTGTGTTGAAGGGGGAACCGTGCAAATTTATTTCCTGCAAAATATGCACCATCTATGGCCTGCCTAACAGATTAACACATGACCCCCACATGGATGTACACGCACCACAATGGATGAACCTTCGATTACTAGATCGGTCTCGCTGCTTTTTTTTTTTTTTTGGTTGGACCCACTGTGTATCTCACCAACTTGACCATTCACATGTACAGTACCAGGATGTGAGTTCTTCCAATGCAATCCACTGCCACTGAAAAAAATGTATCGGGGGGGGGAGGTTAATTGCGCAAAGCAGCTGCCTTTTATTAAACCATCTAAAACCTTACAATTACACCGCACTCACGTGTGTGTGCCTAGGGGGTGGCACTTGGTACATACACCGCTTTTTGTCAAGATGACCATCACCGCCCCCAAGACCAGAAGCCGATGTGATGTCGTCAGAAGTGTGATCATTTATAAAGAGAACTCTAACTTTTATGTTAAAAAAAAAATAAATAAAAAAAAAAAGTTGCCTAGATGCCTACCAGACCTTTTTGCAACCATAACTAAATTTTTTTTTTTTTTTTTGTGTATTTTCAAGGCAATTCCTTTTAGCAAGTAAACGGTTACCTGGGTTGGTTTGGAACTGAGCTCAGGTAGCCCATAAAAACTCTTCCTTTGTGCGCTGAAGATATTGTTCATACTTCTCAAATTAAATCAAATCCAATTTTAGGTCTGATGTTCCAAACAAAAAAAAAACCACGAACTGGAAAAGTCAATTTTGCGCTCATTCTGGACATTAGACCCCATACCTTGATTGCATAGTCACAGTTGAATGTATATGGTTATATTGTGTTCATGGTGGTAAAGATTACTACTATATCTGAATGATGTGAATTCTGTTTTCCAGCTATCTGGGGAAGTAGAGATGCTTAAACAAAAGGTGGAAGTCCTCAATAAAGAACTTTATGAGACAAATGAGAAGTTAAATGGGGCTCAGCTGATTAAGAATAAGCTGGAAGACAGGTAAACCTAATGATGCTCATTTTATAGGCAAGAGATAATTGAGAGTGAGGTTTGAGATGGGTTAATGGACTTTGGCGCCCAAGCCATCCCATTAAGTGAATGTTTATACACATGGAGGACCAACACTATCCAGCATGTAGGAACATTTAACTCTGTGTTATTAAAACTGAAAATTTATATCAAATACTTACCGTAATTTTCCTTTCCTGATGGACTCCATGGCAGCCTACGTATGGGTTAATCCCGCCTCTCCTACCTCATAGGACCCCACTCCCATAAATCTTTGCTTCTGTACAGAGACTGTGTTCCGTAATCTAGCCTACTCCAGCAAATGGGAGGGAACTCCTGCTGCCATGGAGTCCATCAGGAAAGGAAAATTACGGTAAGTATTTGATATAAATTTTCCGTTTTCCTGACAGACTCCATGGCAGCCTACGTATGGGAAATAACTAGCCATACACACCCGGTGGGAAATTGCTGGTTAACAGAAAAAGGTTTAATTGGCACCGTCAACAGATAAGAAGACATGTAAACCAAAATTAACCGAAGATAAAGAAGCCAGCTCAACACAATAATGTGTCATAAAGGTATTAATTGATGACCATGAGGCCGCTTTACAGATCACTTCCAGAGAAACATGACGAGCAGCCGCCCATGATGTTGAAACGCTCCTGGTAGAATGAGCCGTCACCGCCTCTGGAGGAGCCAAACCCTTAGCTTTATAAGCCCCTTTAATAGCCTGAACAATCCAAGCTGCAATGGTTCTTGGAAAAAGCAGGCAATCCCTTACTCTTTCCATGAAAGTAAACAAAAAGATGATCAGAAATCCGAAAGGGAGCTGTGGTTTCTAAGTATTGTTTTAGAACTTCTCCAACATCTAAAGGATGAATTTTCGAATCTCTGGAAGTCCGAAAAGTTGGAAGAACAATCTCCTGGTTCTCATGAAATACAGATGTGACCTTAGGATTTGACCCTAACATGGGAACCAAGACCACACGATCCGGAAAGAACGTCAGAAAGGGTCCTTTGCAACCCAGAGAGCTGATCTCTGAGACCCTCTTGGTCGATGTTATGGCCACCAGGAAGGCAGCTTTGAGAGAGAGAGCCTTAATAGATAATTGAACCATATGCTCAGGCCTTTCCTCTGAAAAGAAATCCAGGACAAAAGGAAGATCCCACTTGGAGAAGCTTGGTTTTTTCTGGGGTCTGAGTCTTATTGCTCCCCTGAAAAACTGTCTGATAAGACGGTGTTTGGCCCAGGAGACGCCAGTAAATGCCGAAATTGCTGAAATTTGAACTCGTAAGTAACTCACTGATAGTGATAGGTCTAGTCCTGTCTGTAGGAAACCCAAAATGTCTTGAATCTTTGGATCACTACAGGAACCGCCAGTGGAAGAAATATAATCAGCAAACTTTGCCCAAATTCTTTTATAGACCTTATTAGTACCTGGCCTTCTAGCGTTCAGTAAAGTAGTGATAGCGGTACTTGGACACCCTAATGCTTCCAACCATCCCCTTTCAAGAACTAGACCATCAGATGAAGATGGGACGGGCATGGGTGAAGAGATGTTCCCTGTAGCAGGAGATCTGTCCTGGAAGGGAGAGGAACTGGATCCCAAAAACTCAGCTGCATTAGGAGCGGAAACCACGGCCTGTTGGGCCAAAATGGAGCAACTGTCACCACCTCTACTTTCTCCCACCTGAGTCTTGAAAGGAATCGCAGGATGACCGGAACTGGGGGAAAGGCATAAGCTGTGCGAAACCTCCATTGATCCGTCAGTGCATCCATACCGAAGGCCTGGGGACAATGACACCTCGTATAATATTTCTCCAGCTTGAAATTGCATGGGGAGGCAAACAGGTCCACTTCTGGCAAGATCCCCAGAGACGGAATCCATGTGAATACCTCGGGATGGAGAGACCACTCGTTGTCCAGGGAGAACCTTGAGAGGAAGTCCGCCTGGACATTCTGAATTCCGGGGAGGTAAACCGCCGTCAGATTTGCCAAGTTCATCTGAGCCCAGGACATGATCGGGCTTACTTCCTTCAGCAGAGAGAGACTGCGGGTGCCCCCTTGTCTCTTGATATAAGATACTGCTGTCGTGTTGTCCAGCCTTAGGAGAACCGAGGTCCCCGAAATCGGGTGAGAAAAAGCTTAAAGAGCACAGAGAACAGCACGAAGCTCTAGAACATTCGAAACTACGTCTCAGGCTGGAAACTCCCATACGCCTTGGGCTATTTCTGACAGACACAGGGCGCCCCAGCCCCTGTTGCTGGCGTCCGTCGTTACCGTGATCCAAGAGACGGGAGCTATGGAATGGCAATTGAGGAGGTTCTTTCGTTGAAGAGACTCTCCCGCATGGAGGGGGTTATCCTGACAAGATGGTCTCGAGACCCTTGGTCCCATTGTAGAAGAAAACTCTTCTGAAAGGGACGCATCCTCCATTGTGCCCACTTTATCATGGGGGCTGTGGATACCATAGTGCCAATTATCTTGAGGCACTGCGAGGCTCTGAGAAGAGGAGAATGCAATGCAAGCTGAATCCTGCCTCGGATCACTGGAATTTTCTCCAACAGCAGGGAAATGGTATTCTTTACCGTGTTGAACTGGGCTCTGAGAAAAATCCGAGACTGAGTTGGATCCAAATGACTTTTTCCCCCGTTCAACAGCCAACCGAATTCCGTGAGTGTAGAGATGACTTGAGTCCGATGTATAAGCAACAGTAGATCGTCTAGGTAATGGTGTAATCGTATACCTTTGATCCTGATTAGTGCTACTACAGCCAGTAAGAGCTTCGAAAACACTTGAGGCGATGTTGTAAGCCCGAACGGGAGACATACAAATTGAAGATGTAATTGGCCCACTGCGAACCGAAGGTACTTCTGAAACTCTTTTGTGATCGGAACATGGAAATCAACCAGTCGCCTGGTTGTATTGACTGACGTATTGTTAGTAATGTCTCTATCTTGAATTTTTCCTTCTTGATGAAGGAGTTCAGATGCGTTAAGTCGATGACTGGTCTCAAAGAGCCATTCTTTTTGAGGACCATAAAAAGTGGGGAGTAGACCCCTTGAAATCTCTCCTTGGTTGGGACCGGAATGGCAGCACCTTGGGCCAACAGGGAGTCTGTGTAAGACAGGAGTACTTTCTTTTTTCTTCCACAAGTGGTAAGATTGTAGGAACAAACTGATAAATGGGCGGACTGTTGAACACCCAAGAATGACCTGAGTAGACCGCCTTGACAGTCCAATAGTCTTGAATCGAGGCTGCCCAGACGTGCCGGAAATGAAGTAGCCGAGCCCCTACTTGCTCCGTCTGGACAGGCCCCATATCAAAAGGACTTAGAAGCCTCTCGTCCCCCTGATGTAGTTGACTTAGAGGATTTTTGGCCTGAAGACTGACTTCTTCTCCAGTTCTTCCTAAATTCCCAACCAGGCCTGTACCGACGAGCATCTCTAGCACGCTCCTGTTCTTGTCTAGGCTGGACTTTCCTCTGATTCAAAAGGCGACGATCCTGGGGTAAGAACCCTGATTTACACCATGCCTGCTTAGAGGCAGGATCTGCAACCCACGGACGAAGCCACAAAGCGTGCTTCGCAGTAACTGAGGAGAGCATGACACGTGCCACTAGACGGATAATATCAAGGGATGCTTCTCCCAAAAAGACTGATGCTAACTTCAGTTCATGTACTGGTGAACTCCGGATAAGTTCTTCCGAAAAGCTTCCCAAAGCTGCACCAACATCATCCGACCAAGACTCCATGGCTTTAGACACTGCCGCAAGAGCCAGAGCTGGCTTACAGGCCATGCCTGCAGTGATATAGATACGTTTTAGGTCGGTGTCAATCTTCCTCTCTAGACCATCCTTGAACGAAACTGTATCTTCAAGAGGGAGTGTAACATGCCTGACCAGACGCATTAGTGCCGCATCAATAAGAGGGGCTGAATCCAGATATTTAACGTCTTCACTTTTAAACTGGTACATTTTGGCAATCTTGGAAATCAAGGAGTTCTTCCTCTCCACTTTTCCCCATTCGTCTGAAATCTCCCCGAGCTCACCCAAGAAGGGGAAATTCGGGCGATCCTTCTTAAGGTGTTTAAAGTACTTCCTCTGTTTAGAGGGTGCTTCAACTGGATCTTCCCATTTTAGAGCATCCTTGACCGCTCTGACCAGCTGCGGAACAAGAGAAAAATCGAAACCTGCAGTCGATTCATCAATCTCACTATCCGAAGATTCACTTGGGGAGACACTGTGTCTGGAGGGACCCGGAATTACAGGGTCTGCGTCTACATCGACTAGAGCTGTAACAGAAGGAGGATTAAACATCCGATCAGACTCTGCTTTGTTCAGAGACTCTTGAACCACCTTCCTGACCAATGCTTCCACTTGCTGGTCTCCGGCTCCTCTTTCCTTCATAGCTCTAGAATAACAAGACTCGCAGAGAGATTTACCCTCTGGAACGTGAGTTTTACAACCCCAGCAGGCTTTCTCTGAGTGGCTGGAACGGTGGGTTGAATGATGACCAGATCCAGATCTTGACCTATCTTTACGGTGTCTGGAGAGTGACCTAGAGCGTCTAGAACTTGACGTAGAATGACGATGTTGTAACCTAGACTGGTCAGTATCTTTGCGTGCTGACAAATAACGTTCAGACCTAGAAGGGCTAAATAGAAAATAAAAATACTACAGCAAGAGAAAATAAAGTAGTTACCCAAAATAAAACCAGCAGAAGGAAATTATAATCCTACCTGCAGCGTAAGGGTTGGCCACTGGGGGGGCGATGATACGTCCATAATGAAAATGTCTGTATGCTGTAGAGATTTGAAAACACCATAAGCATCCAAAACGAATCAATAGTAGAGCTTACTGGCAAACAGAACATACCTCCAAGCAAGACACACAGCACACCGGGAAGCCGCCGTTCTCCCGCAGAGCAATCCCAACCATAGCTGTATCTGACAGCTTTTTGAATGTTGGCGCCGATGGTGACGTCACGACGCCCCCCCGGCATCGGCCAGCGGAGTTCGCGCGCATGCGCGACCACCGCCGTCTTCCGAAAACCGCGTACGTTCGAACCAAGCCTCGATCCGAACGAGGCCTGCGCAGAATGAACGTAAGAGGCGGCGGACTGGAACGCAGATGCGCTCCAGCCACCATACATACAAGGAAATGGCACGGAAAAGACAAACACACAAAAACAGGCTGCCATAATGAGAAATAATTAAACCAATACGATACCACCACAGCACGATCCCGATCCATCGTGCAGTGGGTGGAGTACCCCCAGTCAGGAACGGGACATCAAAACAGAGGCCTCCTGCTAATAGCAAAGGATGTATGGCCAGATTGCCGCTTGCCTGCCAATGGCAGGTTAGTAAGCTCTTCATGGCATCGCATATATCGCCCGTCTCCACCCGGCTAATAGCTGGGACTGCTGGAATCCATAACCACCATCAGGATCTTCGTGCAAACAGGACTGGACCGGAACTCTTCATAAGGTAAGCAAACACCTTGGTCCTAGGAGGAGGACCAAAAAAGGAACAGTCTCTGTACAGAAGCAAAGATTTATGGGAGTGGGGTCCTATGAGGTAGGAGAGGCGGGATTAACCCATATGTAGGCTGCCATGGAGTCTGTCAGGAAAGCTGTTTTAACAGGTTTGGCATCCAGCAAACCTGTACTTTGCTCATGCAGTCAGTTTAAGCCAAACTTTTAGGGCTCTGTTCAGACTGTTGTAGTGCGGTACTGCACATACGTGTTGCAGTCCATTCATTTTGCATGGATTGCCATCGCACTGAAAAGCATATTTTAATGGACATGAGTGTATTCCTGCTGATTTTGAAGCATTTTTTTAGATGTTTTACAGGTGTACTCAGGCATTTAAAAAAACGTTTTTGCATGTGTATCAGGCTTAAGAAGTTTGTTTCCTAAGGTGGGCAAGAGGAGGACAGCAGTTCTTCAGGTGTTAAAACACACACACGCTTATTGCGTGTTTACGGGTGCTCGTATTGAAAACTATAGGACCAAAAAATACCTAGATACACTCAAAAAAGCTACTGTACTTTAATGAGCGTAGGGCATAGAGCACAGGTTTGACCGAGTGTACAAGTGTGTACAGCAGGAGTGCTCGAGGGCCACTTAAGTGATTTGCTAATTGGTCACAGGCCACAATTAAATGAAATAAAATGGTTGTGAATTTTTTTATGGGGTCATCATTTCCTATGGGAGCAGTCCTCATTAGATGTTTGTTTTTTAATCCGAATCGATGAACTGACCTTTTGCTCTTTCAGTTTCTGTTGGCATCACTGGCTGTTAGATTCCTGTGCCAGGCTGAGTGAAACCTGAGTGATTCTGCATATTGAGCATATTAGGGCGTACAGAATTAAGCAGAAAAATGTTGTGACTGTGGGCTTTCACAACTATTCATATATTAGCCTTTTGAATGGTTGATATTTTCCAGAGTGCTGAAATATTTTATCCGCACATGCCTTAATGCCTAGGGAGCAAACTAGTAGTAGTATTTATTCATTACAGATACTCGTACAGCGTCATCAATTTACGCAGCGATTTACACATATATTGTACACTCACATCAATCCCTGCCTTTAAGGAGCATAAAATCTAAAGTACCTTACTCACATTCATACATGCACATCCTAGGGCCAATTTATCTAGGAGCCAGTTAACCTACCAGCATGTCGTTGGAGTGTGGGAGGAAACCCACCCAGGTACAGGGAGAACATGCCAACTCCAGGCAGGTAAGTGCTGTGATTGGGCCAACAACCTCAGTGCTGCCAAGATATACTAGAAGGAATCAATATATTCTATATGATGCAATTTAAAAATGACTACCTTTCACACTTAATCTTAGTATGGCACTTTTGTTTCTCTACTTTCCAGATGTTTTTCTCTTGAGAAGAAGCTTGCAGATAACCAGTTTGATGTGGATGAGAGACAGAAACTTCTATGTTCTGTCAAAACATTGGAGCTCCAAGTGGAGAGCTTGAAGTCTGAAATCAAAATGGAGCAGAGCAAAACTGAAGAACAAAAGTAAGTGTGATCTGACTTGAAATGCCTAGCTCAAACCAGTGGCTGCCTATTCAGTATAATTGCAAAACAAATACATCCCATGTTTTTTCATCTACGACTTCATTCCAGTTTTAATATTGTTTTTTTCAGGAAAACTAGAACCTAAAGTTTATCACTTTTTCCTGTGTCTTTGTCTTGTATATTTACAAATGACTTGCACTTGTTTTTTTTAAAAAGGAGGCTGATGTCGGCTCTGCAGGAATCATTTAACAAACAGAAATTGGACTACGAGCTGTTAAAAAAAGCAGAGGTAAATTCATGGGACATGTTATGAAGATCATGAAATGTGTTTTTTTTTTTTTATAGTGAATTCTTTGTTTGCTTGAAATGTAGTATGCCAGATCTTTACATTGTGATCTGTAAAGGTATATTGAGGCACCATTCATTGCTATGGGGGCAGCTGAGCTGCAGCTCCGCGTGTCCATTCAGACACGGAGCTTACATTTAGCCCCACCCCCTCTTTCTTCTGATGGGCTCCCGCGGCTGTCATAGTCAGTTAGCCAATGGCACCCCTGCCGTGTCTCAGACAATCAGGAAGGAGAATCTCGGATGGCCGAGGGATTTGTGGACATAAATGGATCTCAGGTAAGTATTTAGGGGGCTGGGGAGGCTGCTGCACACAAGGCTTTTTATCTTCATGTATAGAATGCATGAAGATTAAAAAAAAAAAAAACCTTCTGCCTTTACAACTCCTTTAAAACAAAATGCATGTTAACATCACACACCAGAACAAAAAGATCTGAGTGGGCCCTGAATGTATATTCATAGTATTGCTTTTTTGAGAATGTCAAAAAATAGTAAAATTTTTATTCGTGTTGAGCCGAAGAATGGAGGATTTATATACATTCATACTTTAAAATAAGTTATTTACAATGTGCACTGTGATATGTTTTGTTGCATGTTCCAGTGCAAGTTAAATGCATGGGCGTGAGAAAATATATACATTTTTTTTTTTCAATAGGGACCATTTACAGAAATGAGTTATGTTGAAGTTCACTGGAAACAAATACAGAATTCTGCACTTTCTGGTGCATTTTCTAATTTTCCAATTATTTCAAGTCTGCACCAAAAATGCATGTCAATCTCTTAGGATCTATTCACATCTGTGTTAGGGGAACGCACATAGAAATGCGTACAAAGTGTGCGTCACTCTTGCAGTGCCATTAAATGTTAATGATACCCCAAACGTTGATGGGAAACATGCATTTTGATGGTAAAGAAACACACAAACCAGATTGCAGCAAAATTCTCCTATGTTTGTTATGACGCAAATCGAATAGAAAGATTTTTTTTTTTTTTTTTTAGGTTTTAGTTATTTGCAATGTGTCTCCACTAGTCGCAAGGAAGAAAAGATTTAAAAATGTATTACTGAAACTGGTTGTTACAAAATTTCAGTTAAGCCCCATACACACTATCAGATTTTCTGCTGATTTTTTTTTTTTTTCCATCAGATTTACCAAAACCATATAATATGAGGTCAAACCTTAGGGGTTTCAATGTGTATGCAATCAGACAGGCCCTTGCATTACATGGTTTTGGTAAACCCGAAGGAAAAAAATCCGCAGACAATCTGATAGTGTGTATGGGGCTTTAGCCTACTTTGTTTGACTACGTCCTGACCGCTGTAGCTCGTTTGTTCGTGGATGCCCTCCCACAACTGTTCTCCCAGAACCACACCCCCCGTGCACATTTAGACACAGCTGATCACAGATCAGGGTAAAGGGCCAATCACAGCGGCCCTTTACCATGTGATTAGCTGTGTCCAATCACAGCTGATCACATGTAAACAAACTTGCTAGTTATCTGCATTCCTTTCCTCACATGCTACACAGCGTAACAAGAGCCTGTAATCGGCAAGTTTGATAAGGGACATTTGCACTGATGATCAGTGTCTTGATGATCAGTGCAGCCCCCCAACAGTGCCAATTGGTGCCCATCAATGCCGCATATCAGTGCAGCCTCATCAGCGCACACTAGTGAAGGAGAAAAATTGCTTATTTCCAAAATTTTCTAACCGAAACTAAAACTTTTTTTTTTTTTTTTTTTTTAGTTTTTGTTAAAATAAAATATTGGTGATTAACCGCTTGCCGACCGGCTCACGACTGCTCAGGTCGGTAGAAGGGCACGTACAGGCAGATAAACGTACCTGTACGTTGCCCTTTAAGAAGAGGTTTGCAGGCACATGTCGCGACCTCCATGAGTGTGATCGCGGGTCCCGCGGCCTCTGTCTGTGGGAATCCCGCAACAGTCTCACTGAGAGGAAGAACGGGGAAGAGCTGATGTAAACGGGCATTTCGTCGTTCTAACTAGTGACAAGACACTGATCACCGCTCCCAGTAATCGGGTGATCAGTGTCAAGTCACACACAGAACCCCCCACACACACACACAATCACTCCCTAGGACACACTTAACCCCTACAGCGCCACCTGGTGGTTAAACCCTTCACTGGCAGTCACATTTACACAGTAATCAATACATTTTTAATCGCACTGATCACTGTATAAATGTGAATGGTGCCCAATCTGTCCGCCATAATGTTGCAGTCACGATAAAAATCGCAGATCGCCGCCATTACTAGTAAAAAATGATTAATAATGCCTTAAAAATAACTTTTGCGCAAACAAATCAATAAACGCTTATTGCAATATTTGTTTTGTAAAAAAAAAAAAAATAATGTAGAAGAATACGTATCGGCCAAAACTGAGGAAAAAATTTTTTTTTATATATATCTTTTGGGGATATTTATTATAGAATAATGTAAAAAATAATTTGTTTTATAGCGCAAAAAATAAAAACCGCAAAGGTGATAAAATAGCAACAAAAGAGCTCTATTTGTGGGGGGAAAAAAGGATGTCAATTTTGTTTGTTAGCCATGTCGCACGACCGCGCAATTATCAGTTAAAGTGGCGCAGTGCCGAATGGCAAAAAAAAACGCTCTGGTCTTTTGCCAACCAAATGGTCCAGGGCTTAAGTGATTAAATACCACCAAAAGAAAGCTCTGGCTCAAGAAAATAACAATTTTGTATGGGTACAGTGTAGCATGAACGCACAATTGTCCTTCAAAGTGCAACAGCGCTGGAAGCTGAAAATTGACCTGCGCAGAAAGGAGGTGAAAGTGCCCGGTATTGAAGTGATTAATTAGAAATGTGGCATTGGCCAGGCAGGAGATATACACCAGGCATAGACAGAAAAGCTTTTACAATACAGCAGGAAGGAGATGTAATAACAGGCATGGGCTTGTACCAAGTGTCTACCAATAGACTGTTTTGTTAGTAGTAAGCAGAAGTCCCCACTGATAAAGAAGTCCTGTAGCTCTTTTGTGGCTGTTAGGCCACAGCTGGGTGCATTGCTGTACATGTGTGCTTTCACTGATAAACTTTGAGTCTTTTTCATGGCTTTAGGAGGTTGCTGAATGACATGTCCCATAAATGTCAGTTCTTTTGTAGGTGGCATATGATAACCAGTAATAAATTGTGCCAACCAAAGAGTTACATAGGCCGGCTGCTCTAACAGTTGACCATTTTTACAGTATGTGGAAGAGAGTAACGCAGTCACTTCTACAATGCTCCATTTATGGTGAGGGAGCACAGAGAAAGTGGCCACGTTGTGGTCTTCATTTCTGATTTTGTTTCTGTACACACAGCATTAGCTAATTAGCAAAGTGAGCTGCTGATTATAGATTTTCTCCTGCTGTGACCTGATTTTGGTAGTGGGCATTTTGTGGTTCGAGATTAGGTTTTCAGCTGCTGAGTGAGCAGTGCTATATGAACGTTATGCTGGCCATACATGGTCGAATTTCAAACTAATTTTCTTTTCAAAAGCAGAGGTTTTTTTGGGGGGTTTTTTGTGATCCGATGGTGCCACCATTTATTTTCGAAATTCGGCCAACCAAGCCTTCAATTTCACCCCATGTTGCTACAGAAAAGAAATTTCATGGCCAGGAATCTTCTTCTTTTCTCTCCGTAAATTTTTATTTTCTTACATTTCTCACACAATTCTCCCATCGATTAGAAAATAATTAGATTTCCGCACGAAAATCGGTTGTTGCAGCCCACTAATGGTGAGAAATTCGTACGAAAATTCTTAGATACGATTTTCGAAAGAAAATTCTTTAGAAACTCGAACCGTGTATGGCCGGCATTAACTGATAATGTTACAGTGATTATATATTCTAAGCACTAAAATATATAAACAAAAAAAATTAAAATTGCCCCAATTTTTAACCACCTTAGCTCCGGAAGATTTTTACCCCCTTGATGACAGGTCATTTTGTTGGTATTTAGCACTGCACTACTTTAACTGGTAATTGCGTGGTCATGCAACATTGTACCCAAACCAAATTTATATCTTTTTTTTTTTTTTTCCCCAGACAAATAGTTTTCTTTTGGTGGTATTTGATCACCACTGGGTGAAAATGATGAAAAAAAGTTTACTTTCTGCTACAGAGCATGTCCATTAAAAAAGAGTCACGTTTCTTAAGTTTTGGCCAAAAAGTGTATAGTGATTGGTTTGTGTATATGTGTGTGTGTGTGTGTGTGTGTGTGTGTGTGTGTGTGTGTGTGTGTATATATATATATATATATATATATATATATATATATATATATATATATATATATATATATATATATATGTGTATGTATATATATATATATATATATGTGTATGTATATATATATATATATATATATATATATATATATGTATATATATATATATGTATATATATATATATATATATATATATATATATAAATTTTTATATACTAGTAATGGTGGTGATCAGTGACCTTTTTTTTTTTTTTTTTTTATTTATAGTGGGACTGTGATAGTGCTGCGGGCAATCTGAAACTGAAACAAAGAGATTGTTCCCTCGGTACAGATGTACAGAGCCCTGTTGTGTTTGACAATGCAGGGCTGTGGGCTGTGATTGATTGGTCTCAGCAGGTCCCAACTGTGAATTATTGGCTGGTAGCTGCTGACAAAATCCTGCTGTGTCTAATCTCGCAAACCCTGAACCTGGAAGGAGGAGGCAACGTACAGGTACATCGCTGTGCCTGTAGGAGTCGCCCGTCCACCGTACAATGCAAAAGACTGCCCCAAAGTGGTTAAAGGGGTTGTAAAGGTAAATGTTTTTTCACCTTAATGCATTAAGGTGAAAAAACATCTGAGACTGCCGGCGCCCCCAATCCCCCCCCCCCCCCCCCCCCCCGTTTTACTTACCAGACACCGCAAAAATCCCGTGCTCGCCCCCACCATCCGCTTCGCCGCTCAGCCTGGCTGCTGATTGGCTGGAGTGGATGGATTGAAAGCAGCGCAGCCATTGGCTCGTGCTGCTGTCAATCACATCCAATGACGCAGGGCGCCGGGGGCAGGGCCGTGTGATACAGCGAGCGGCTATAGCCGCCGGCTGTATCACGGGAGCACGCCCGCAGGTGCTTCTCACCATGCGAGGGAGCTCGCATGAACGTGAGAAGTACCTGCTGGAGGAAGCAGAGACAGCCGCCGAGGGACCCCAGAAGAGCAGATTCGGGGCCACTCTGTGCAAAACGAGCTGCACAGTGGAGGTAAGTATTACATGTTTGTTATTTTAAAAAAATAAAAAATTTTACTTTACAATCCCTTTAAACTATCTGTCACAAATATATTTTCTCTACAGTCTTCAAAACAAAACAATTTAAATTGGCGTTTTTTCATCACATAATGTCACCAATTGTGCTTTTTTTTTTGTCTAGGCCGAGAAGGTGCCAAAAGCACAGTTGACACATTTATTAGGAAAGCTGGATGAATGTGAAAAAGCTCTGGCTAAAAAACAGCAAGAGATCGATGAGCTGCAGAAGGAAGTCAACAAACATACAGAAGATGCTGAGACAATAGCACTTCTCAAAGCTCAGGTATGCTAAATCAGAACTACTTTTACTTGCTGTGTTGTTTGCAAGGTGACAAAACTCCAGAATAGCCGGATCACTGTAGAAGCTAATCCAAAACTGACACTTAGAACCCTTTCGCTTGGGGGTGTCGGCAGTAAAGCGCCACTATTTTTAGCAAAGGTTTTTGACCACTAGTTAC
Source organism: Lithobates pipiens (assembly GCF_037356315.1). Lineage (NCBI taxonomy): Eukaryota > Metazoa > Chordata > Amphibia > Anura > Ranidae > Lithobates > Lithobates pipiens. The sequence continues at coordinate 157,773,476 of NW_027507903.1, forward strand.
TGCTAGCGGCAGACAAAGGGTTGAAAGCGCCTACAAATCTGCAGCACCGCCCACTGATTTCAATGGACAGGGACGCTTTAGGAATGGTGTATACACCGCTCCTAAAGAGCCTCAAAGATGTTGCTTGCAGGACTTTTTTTGACGTCCTGCCAGCACACCGCTCCAGTGTAGCAAAGCAGTACAGAAGTCCTAAACCTTTGAGAGTTGCTAAAGCAGTCCAACTACAGGATGGGTAACATGGCAAACAAATGCTAATAGGACCAACACAAAAACAAAACTGGGAACTGTCTGCAGCTCAAAGGGACCACCTGAAGCACCTTACACCGAAGTTGGCATCAGATGAAGCCAAAACTTTCATCTGATAGAACTTGGGGAACGTACAAAAAGAAGACCCAATGGCAACCTTGTAAATCCAAGAAACTGTTTGCTGGTGCCAAAAAACCCAGGGAACTTTTACAGATCTTGTGGCGTTCACCTTGCATCTACTGGAACCTGATCCTTGAGGCCATAGGCTTTTGATGGTGGTGCATGGAGAAATTGGTGAACTCTTTTGGGGTTTATCCAGGATGACAAAAAAGGGAATTACCCTTTCTGAAAGAAGCAATGGCTGAGAGACTCCTAAAGCCTTAACTTCATCCAAACAATAGAGGGAAATTTCCTTTTGGCAAACTAGAGCCAGACAGAGGGATGGAAGAACAGTGTCTTGGTTGAGGTGAAAGACAAACTACCTTCGGAAAGAAGGCAGTAATAAGTCTTGAGGCCACCTTGTCCCCAGCTCAAAACCATAAGGGCTCCTTGTTTAATTCTGAAACTAGTATTGCAGAGCTGGTAGCTACAAGACACCACCTTGTGGGTGACAGTAATGTCTCTTAATGGAAGCTAGGTTAAAATAAGAGAATTACAGTAAAGTGTATTGCAGTTCATTAGCGCACGGTTTATACATATATCTTATTTATAGGTTGATGTCTACTGTTCTGATTTTCATGCGGAGAGAGAAGCCAGGCAAAATATTCATCAAGAAAAGGAGGACTTGGCAACACAGCTGGCACTCATGTTGGAAGAAAATGAATCTCTGAAGGGAATGTAGGTATTCATTGATTGTAAATAATAGCTTAAAATTAAAAAAACAACATATTTGAATGAACCCCAGGCTAAATATTATTGCAGTATAGTTTGATAGAGCAGCACTAGCCAACTTGAGGTTCAGCACCTCACATTACCCTTTAGTGTGTGTATATGTATGTATGTGTAATATATAATTACTCTTGTGTGGCCCCCCCAACAAATCCTTGAGCACTGCAGATATATACATACACCCGTATTTATCGGTGCCTCGGAGGGGGCGGGACAAGTGCTGACAGATTACATACAGGAGAATCTCCAGTTTACTCGGCAGCCTCCAATAGGAAGTCACGTTTTTGTATTAAAGAGGTTGACAAGTAAACAGGAGATTCTCCTGTATGTCTATCTGTCGGCGCTCGTCCTGTCCCCTCTGAGGCTGCAGATGGGCATCAATCAGGCTGCATTCATGGCAATGGTGAGGCTGCACTGATAGGTACTGACTCTTATTTTGCTTTACAGTTCTTTAAACTTCCCTCTTAAAGTGAATGTGCGTGTTATACGCTGATAAATATGGTATATCCAAATAACATGCCCAAGCTCATCTCTTCACCACACACAGCCACGAGAAATCTTGTTGGGTAGTGTATTAGTGCTCGGACGAACACGCTTTTTTTTTTTTTTTTTTTTTTTTTTTTTTTATTTACACACAAATTTTATTGGTTCAAAGAACGTCAGGCAAAATGTTTGTCCCTCCTTTGAAAAAAAGTTTGGACACCCCTACTTTAGACTTTGTATACGACAGTAAGTTATGATACTTTTACATTGAATATAAATGACACAAGCTGTGGTTTTTCAAACCCCTCCATACTGCATTATGGAATGGCTGACATGTCCTGCGCTAGTCAAGTTATTACATACACTATAGTGTCAAAAGTGTTGGGACACCTGCCTTTACACGCAAATGAACATTAATGGCATCTTAGTCTTGGTCCGTAGGGCTCAATGCTGAGTTGGCCCACCCTTTGCAGCTATAACAGTTTCAACTCTTCTGGAAAGGCTGTGCACAAGGTTTAGAGGTGTGTGTCTATGGGCATGTTTGGCCATTCTTCCAAAAGCGCATTTGTGAGGTCAGGCACTGATGTTGGATGAGAAGGCCTGGCTTGCAGTCTCTGCTCCAATTCATCCCAAAGGTGTTCTATTGGGTTGGGGTCAGGACCCTGTGCAGGCCAGTCAAGTTCCTTCACCCTAAACTCACTCATCCATGTCTTTATGGACCTTGTTTTGTGCACTGGTCCAAATCATTTGGTGGTGAGTGGGGGGGGGGGGATTATTTTTCAGGGATCGGGCTTGGCCCCTTAGTTCCAGTGAAGGGAACTCTTAGAGTGTCAGCGTACCAAGACATTTTGGACAATTTCATGCTCCCAACTTTGTGGCAACAGTTTGGGGATAGCCCCATCGTATTCCAACTTGACTGCGCACTAGTGCACAAAGCAAGGTCCATAAAGTTGTGGAGGAACTTGACTTGCATGCACAGGGTCCTGACCTCAACCCGATAGAACACCTTTGGGACAAATTAGAGCAGAGACTGTGAGCCAGGCCTTCTTGTCCAACATCGGTGCCTAACCTCACAAATGCGCTTCTGGAAGAATAGTCAAACATTCCCATAAACACACTCCTAAACATTGTGGACAGCCTTCCCATACGAGTTGAAGTTGTAGGTTCAAGGGTAGGCCAACTCAATTTTGAACCCTACGGACTAAAACTGCGTTGCCATTAAAGTTCAAGTGCATTTAAAGGCAGGTGTCCCAATACTTTTTGACAATATAGTGTATTTAAGGGCTGAAACCTGCTGCTGGCTGTCCTAGTTGTAAAGTTCCATCCTCACCAGTAATCTTCCATTGCTCTAAGGAGTTACAGCCACTTGACCTGTCATAGGCACTCAAGAGTGCCAACTGTGCTTACCCACCCCCCCTCGGTGAACGAAAGGTCCGCAGCCCCCATTCATAGGAGCGATTTTCATTGATGAATGCTACAGTACAGCTTCTTTGAATGTGTTGTATGGGGAAAGACTCTTAATGAGTGCCTATGACAATTTCTGCACCTGTTAACCCCCACAGATTATTGTGTATTAGGATTGGAGGACTAAAGATTTTGATTTAGGATGGTTGGCATCAGCACAAGGAACATTTCTCAATAAATGTAACTAAATAAAATATTTTCTTTCAGGCATTCTATAGAGCAGCTTCAGAGACGCCATGTGCCTTCATCAGAAGGTCCCCACCTCATGTCAAGAGGTAAAGTACTGCAAAAATGTCAAAGTCATTCTCTGTTGAACATTTTCAGCTATTTTCCATGGTGCATAATAATATATACCTAGAGTGGCTAAAACATGTTTGCTGTTCATGCAGTCTGTGTAAGGCTTTTTTTTTTTTTCCCCCTCTCATTCCTGTCTTGATACAACATAGTAAGTAAAGGTGTAATCTCTCTAAAGCAGGGATATGCAATTGGCGGACCTCCAGCTGTTGCAGAACTACAAGTCCCATGAGGCATTGCAAGACTCTGACAGCCACAAGCACGACACCCAGAGGCAGAGTCATGATGGGAGTTGTAGTTTTGCAACAGCTGGAGGTCCGCTAATTGCAGATCCCTGCTCTAAATGAAGGAAATTCCCTCTCAGTTGCAACTAGACTAATGTCCTCATTGGAGGAGTTGCTATTCCTGTTAACAGTGATATCCATTTTTTTTTTTTTTTTTTTTTTAATACAGTAACAGAGAGCATGCTTCTCCCTAGATGGTCACAGACAACAAAGACCTGACAGGGGTTCGAACCCTTTCCTACACTATGCACAATGAAAACAGAGCTTGGATATTTGAAAAATTAGTTAAACTTGAAAACCAGACTTTTTGTGTTTTGCATATTTTAATTTAATTTAAAGCTGCAATAGGAGGAAAAAAGTGAGCAGCAATACTTAACCTTTGTTCTCATTCTCTACCCAATCTGCTCCTCTCCCGGTATGAGCATGGGCCCTCAACGTGCTTGCATGCAATGCAGGACCTCTGATCCTGCAATGTAAGTTCTCATTTTGGAGAGGCTGTGACTGGATAAATTACAAAAAGAGTGACTTGGGAGTATTGTTTTCTATACCTTTTCCCCAGATGAAAATGGTATTTTAAGTTTGCAGTGTAGGGGACACTAAATATTTTTTTTTTTTTTTAGTACAGACTGGAGTAAACAGTTACATGGGGCAAGCAATGGCTGCAAAAATGGCAGAATATGGAAGTACCAGACATTAAGAAATGTGGTTGTTACTAAAAGATGTACAAACTTAACATACTAGCATTTTATTGCATTAAAGCTATGGTAATCGCTTCCTTGCTATATTTACACTTCCTAAGTCTACAAATATGATATTTGCAGGAGCGGAGAGCGTGGAGCAGCCAAGCCTACATATACATACATGTCCTAAGTGTCAGCTGACGGTACCAGATATGGACACGCTGCAGATTCATGTCATGGAGTGCATCACTTAAATGAACGCTGCAGAGAGCTTCGGAATACTTTAACTGCAAAAAATCACGTTTGTGTTATCTGTTGGACAAGCCTGTTTTCAAATCTATTTTAAGACCTGTAATTTACATAGCTTAAGGTTGTTCATATGTAATTTATACAACTGTATACTTAAATTATCCAGGACTGTGCACTGCCCAAAAAAAAAAACAGGCTTAAAGTATCTGGCAAATACTCTATGTGCAAAAAACAGACAGACAACCTAACAAAAATGTTGGCTCACAAGTTAAAGTTGTATACCATCACTTAGATTGCTGCTTTATATGACAATTTGCGCTTTCATTGATAAGAGCTCTCACTACACCTATAGCTTTCCTACCTGGTTGCCTTTTCTCCCTTGTCCATTTTAGACTGGGTTCATACTAGTGCGAATTGGATGCTGACTTTCTGCATCCAATTTGCATAGTAGGAGATTGTGACTGGGTCTCTATGAAGTTGGTTCACATATCTCTGAGCGGGTCCGGTGCGAATTGCACAGGAGTCCTGTGCGTCTTTTGGTCCGTTTTAGGTTCTGAATTTGGCCCAAAATTCGGGCCATCAGACCTGAAACGGTGAATGGAGACGCACCGGACCCCTCCTGTGAGCTAGAGCGTGCTGCCGCATGAACCCAGCCTTATAGAACACTTTGTATTTTGTGATTGTCCACAGAATCCAAAGCGCTCTGTGATTCTATAAAATAGCAGGACGGAAAGTGTCAAGTCTCCTGCCTGGAGTACTGGAAGCATAGCAAAAGCTATACTATCAGAGCTCAGTGAAAGTTCATTGCAGCTATCCAAAGGGTGACATACCTATCCTGAGATTTAACTATCTGTAACACAGCAGATATACAACTCCAGGATTTTTTACATTTAATCTGTATTGCAAACATGTACACCAGGCAAATGGGGATTCTTATGCATCTAAAGCTCAAACATCAGCTTCAGAGTGCTTAGTTTTACATATTCCATAGTCAAACTTTGCTGCCTCACATGTTGCGGTCACGGCTGTCTTAATATGCAGTAATACTTTTCAGTCCACCTTGACACAGTATAGATTCTTTTGGATAAGTCCATAAAGCTGCTCACAAACCCTATGCTAGAGGCAATTAACAAAAAAGAGCCAAAGTTCAGTTTATGGCATTATTACTTGCATATCCTCAAGTTTCCTTTTACAGTATTTGTTCATTCTCTATTTCCTGTTTGTTTCTAATCACTTGTAATTGTTAGAGATTTGCACTGTCTGGGAGCTTCTATACATCATAATTCATAACTGACAGAAAACGACTTTAATACTTAAGACAGACTTGACTTTTGGCAGGTAGATTATTGTATAATATAATGTAAAGAGTGATCTGTCATTTTTACAGCTGTGTAAATTTGAAGGTTTACCTGTTCGAATTCTTATGTAAATAAATTCTATACACAGTAAAAAATTTATTTTGAATTCATACATTTTATTTGATTGCTCTGTTTTCATTTACAAGTCAGTCTTTATGTGAATGTATACAAAACATTACTGTAATGGTAACATATCCTCTTAGTGAGCTTGTGGCCTGGATCATGGTTTTTAGATTAAATTACACACAACTTTAAGGATTATTTTGTACATATACGTTATGTACACCTCTAAGGCTCGGTTCACACAGGGGCAACACGACTTTTGGACGCGACTTACAACACTACTTTAAGTCGCCCCAGGCCAGGCGACTTGCCGTGGCCAATCAGAGAATGAGCTCTCGGGGGGAACTCCTTTTGAGAGCTGATAATTCTCCGAGAGTCGCCTCTGTATAGACGGAGATCCGACTTGGAGGCGACCTCCATTGAAATCAATGGGTACCAGTCGCCTACAAGTCGGATTGAAGTAGTACAGGAACCTTTTCTGAAGTCGGAGCGAATTCAGTAGTGTGCATTAAGACTGCTCTCATTCACTTTGATTTCTACATGTTGTGCGACCTGAGGTGACTTGGGGCAACTTGAAGTCGGATCTGAGTCGCTCCTGTGTGAACCGGCACTTACGCTATGCAGGAACTGAATGTGAATTCTTGTGTAAAAAGACCAGGTATTTAACTGAGGTTTAGTTGATCTCAGAGTGCCAAGCCATTTTTTCACCCAATGGAAAAAGTAGGACACTGAACATGGGGATAATTGGGAATTTTTAGGGACATAAAATATTTAGAAATTACCCTTTCATTTGGCAAAAATAAATACATTTGTTCCTAATAAAAAAATACTGTTTATTTATTACAAGTACTTGTATAGCGCCATCAATTTACACAGTGCTCAACATACACACTCGCAGGCCACTTTATTAGGTACACCTGTTCAATTGCTTGGTAACACAAATTGCTAATCAGCACGGCAACTCAATGTATTTAGGCATCTAGACATGAAGACAATTCACAGAAGTTCAAATCGAACATCAGAAAGGGGATTTAAGTGACTTTGAATGTAGTATGGTTGTGGGCTGGTCTGAGTATTACAAAATCTGCTGATCTACTGCAATTTTCACACACAACCATCTCTAGGGTTTAGAGAATGGTCCAAAAAAAAAAAATATCCAGTGAGTGACTGTGGAAGAAAATTCTTGGTTTGAAGTCAGAGGAGAATGGGCAGACTGGTTTGAGATGACAGAAAGGCAACAGTAACTCAAATAACCACTCATGACAACCAATGTATGCAGAATACAGGCAGTCCCCGAGTTACAAATGACTCCTACTTACGAACGGCCTCAAACGCTGGCAACTTGTGCTCCACACTGGTCCTGGACATCTTTGAGCACACATCCCACACTGCATGGTCAGAAGAGGCCCAGATAGCATAACAAGCGCCCAGAAAATCCCACATCCATGCACAGGCAGAAGTTACTTACAAATGCAGTGTTCCGACATACGAACAAACCTACAGTCCTTATGTGTTCATAACTCTGGGACTGCCTGTACCATCTCTGAATGCACAACACATCAAATCTTAAAGCAGATGGGCTACAGCAGCAGAAGACCAGACCGGGTGCCATTCCTGTCTGCTAAGAACAGGAAACTGCCTATAATTCGCACAGGCTGACCAAAAGAAGATTGGAAATATGTTGCCTGATCTGATGAGTCTCGATTTCAGATTGTAGAGTCAGAAATTGGCTTAAACATGAAAGCGTGGATTCAGGCTGGCGGTGATGTAATGGCGTGGGGGAGATTTTCTTGCCACACTTTGGTACCAATTAATCATAGGTTAAATGCCACAGCCTACCCAAGTATTGTTGCTGACTATGTCCATCCCTTTATGACTACAGTATACCAATCTTCTGATGGCTATTTCCAGCAGGTTAACGCACCACTACATCACAAAGCATAAATCCTCTCACCAATGGTTTCTTGAACATGACGATGAGTTGACCATAACCCAATGGCCTCCACAGTCACCAGATCTCACTCCAATAGAGCAGTGGTTCTCAACCTCCGTCCTCAAGTACCCTCAATAGTCCATGTTTTTCTTTACTTTTGCACAGCTGCTTAAATCAATATCAATGACATGGTATTGATAAGAGCTATTTTATCTAAGAGAAGTTCCCAAATCATAGCACGTTGGGGGTATTTGAGGACTGTGGTTGAGAACCACTGCATTACAGCACCTTTGGGATGTGGTAGAACCAGGAGATTTGCATTATGGACGTGCAGCCGACAAATCTGCAGGAACTGTGTGATGGTGTCAATATGAACCAAAATCTCTGAGGAATGTTTCAATCGCCTTTCTTGAATCTATGACACAAAGAATTAAAGCAGTTCTAAAGGCAAAAGAGGGGCCAACCCGGTACTAGGAAGGTGTACCTAATAAAGTGGCCAGTGAGTATATTGTACACTCACTCACATCAGTCCCTGCCCCCAAGGAGCTTACAATCTAAGGTCCCCAACGCACATTCATACATATACATGCTAGGGCCAATTTAGACAGAAGCCAATTAACCTTGCAGCATGTCTTTGGAATGTGAGAGGAAACCGGAGTTCCTGGGGAAAACCTGCCCAGGGAGAACATTCTGACTACACATTTAAAACTGAAGGCCAGTTGCTTCTGGAAACTGCATTTTTATGTTCAGATTTACTTAAGACCCTATCTTTATACTTCTTATTGCAGTGCTCAACTTACAGCAACTAGATTTATGATATGGATGGGGTGATAATATGAAAACTGTATACCAAAATATTGGGGGGGAAAAACCCCAGCTTTCTTACATTTATTCATACAAAAACAAAATAAAGAATACTTTATTTACAGTACTGTAGGCTAAATGGTTCAATTGTAAGCTTCGAGTTGCAATGAAGTCATTTTTTGCATTGCATCAGGATCCATTTAAAAAAAAAAAAAAAGAGAGAGAACATACCCTCACTACCTAGTATTTAATGCTAGATTTGTCTAAATGCAATGAAGGATTGTAAGCTATCATGGGAATAGATAAACAGATGACAGTAAGGCAGGTTGCAGGAAAGAAATTAACTTGATTCCCCCATTAAACACAGATAGTGCCGACAGAGGACTCCCTCCTGCCAAGCCATCGTCTTCTCCCAGTGGGGGAAGCCAGTGATTTTTGCTAGCGGCTATACCAGCCACTAGTGATAGTCACAAGTGAAATCCAGCAGGCTGGTTGTACCCAAGTTTACAGATTGATCAGCTTGGTATATTCAGCCCACTCATACACAGTTTGAATTGATTTGAACAGTCTATGGCTGGCATAAGGACCTGCTCCTAGCAAGGATTGTCGGAACACCTACATTGCATAAACAAATTAAAACTGTATAGGTCTAGACAGTGTTTGTTTTGCAAGTGTTCTATGTTTATTTGCTATAGTAGTTTTTTCAATATAGGATTTCCTTAGTTCATAATAAATGGAGGTAACGAAACGCACCAGCTGAAAGTGATGATTGTCCATGCCCAGCTCAGTTTGTGCTATGTGTTCTTGGAGATCAAATATATCTGCTGAACCCAATGTAAGTAGCGCATGGTGCTGCAGCCTGAGGACAGATATCCTATGCTTGGAGTTGTCATGATTCAGCATACGATGCACATCTTTCTCCAATACTTGCAGAGTCCGAATTGTTCCATTTGAGGGCACAAAATAAGCTGTACCTTCTTTAACTTGCAGTAAGTGATAAGCATTTGTAAAATCCGGTGGGTATTGTTCAGTCACAAGTGCCCATCTGCACTTGTTACAAGACAGCTGGCTAAAGGCTTTCCTCACAACCCAGCCTGCAAAGTACATTTCAGAATTGTTTACTGCCACGGATAACAAATTGGAGGAATAGATGTGATCGGGCAGCTCAATACTGGTGTCTGCAAACGGAGAGGAAACATTTTGTCCATAACCACAGAGACTCGGATCTATACTTGCATCTCCAAAGCTAGCTTCGGTTTCCTCCAAATCTGTATCTACAAGTCCACACTGTAGCAAAAGCTTTTCTACAGCACACCTTACCTCAAAAGCAGTAGGGCTTACATCAGATCCATCTAAAATGACAGAGAAAGTAATCGGATTGTGCTATACATCAAATCAAAAAAATTAGCACTTAGCTGCTTTCCAAAATGGGCCAGTTCAAAGAATGTGCAGGTCCCCCAATTGCTTGCCTGCTGATTACTACAGCTAAACTGCTGTTTTCACATGCACATCCTTATTTATGAATGTGATGAATTTCCTCAAACCCTAATGTTCTTTTTTTTAAACTCCAGTTTTGCTATGGGGCCAGGCACTTTCACCACCTTCCTGCCCAGGCCCATTTTCTGCTTTTAGAGTTGTTGCACTTTGACCATTTTGGTCATGCTACACTGTACCCAAATTAAATTTGTATAATTTTTTTTTTTCAAACAAATAGAGCTCTCTTTTGGTGTTATCAAATCACCACTGGGTTTTCTATTTTTTGCTAAATGAAAAAAGACCATACATTTTTTTTTTTTCATTTCCGATAAATTTTGATAATAAATCTTCATAAATTAGGCCAAAATGTATTTCTCTTTCGTTCATTGACAGACACAGCGCTCCATTATTCAGAACCATAGGGTTATACTGCCCCTTACAGGAGTAGGACACTAGGCAGAAAAAAAGACTTGGCTACGCCTATGGGCAGTCCTAGGTAGTATACACCCCCCTCTCTGCTATAGGCCTTCAGTTTTTTCCTAGTCAGGAGTAAGGACCTAGTTCCATGCTGGGATCTCTAGTCCTGGGAATTTTTTTGTTTTGTCATATCCTCTCCCCAGTGGGGAGGGGATGTCTGGGAGCGTTACCTGTACACTTCACTGGATCGGTAAGTACGGGACCCCCGCCTCTCCTACCCTGAATGGGGTGCGGGTACTCCCCTGGGGTGGTCTGTCCCTCCGGGGTTCTCCTACACCCCCCCTCCCTTTCCCTAGGTGAAGCCCAGGCTTCTTGCCTAGGTGCTTTTGGACACACTGTGCCCCCCCTCCACCCTCAGGGTTGCTACTGGGAGGGGTATCCCTTGGGCCCACCTTCTGCAGTGGTTGGGCCTAGGAGGCTACGATCGTAGGACTGCCTGCGACGGCCCTCCCGTAATTTAGGCCATGGCTATGCGGCCTACTGACAGAGTGCTGGGTAAGCAGCGAAGGCCGTCGATTTTTAAATTCGGGTGTTCGTCCTCCATTCAGAAGCTCTGATCGGCCCGGTCCCCCCGTGAGCCATGCACTCACAGCAGCGAACAAAAATTTAGGCCGCGGCCTCCTAACAGGAGTGGTGCTATGGGGGCTCTGAGGGCGATCTGCCTTTGGGGGTCTGTTAGGTGGGCCCGGTGTGGGTGCTCCCTGTGCGGGGCCTCAGTGGTGCCTTGTGTGGATAGCATCTGTTGGCACCCCCTGTGCAGCCTGGGTCTCGGTGGCCCAATCCTGAGGTTTTTTTTCTGGTGGCGCTTAGGCATATAGTCTAGTAAATGGCACCTCCCATCCTCCCCTATTTCCTGTGTCTCGAACGATCCTATATTTGGCTCTGCCCCCATGGACGTGGCCCAGCTTGCGGGGTTGGTGGCCACGCTCCCTGTCCTGTCAGGGAGTGAGGATGATTCCTCCGCAACTGCAGTGGTGCATGAAAAGGAGCTGGTTGTTGCACTTCTTACATTTGTGAGGGAACTTTTCAAGATGGGGGATGCGGCAGAGGGCCAGTTCCCCTTTGGCACCCATAAGCTGTCTTGCATGATGAAAGCTCGCCCTTCTCCCTCTTATTTTGCCAAATTTGTCTATGAAGACTGAGTGTCCAAAGTACCCCTTTGTGCTTCCAAATACGCTTGCTGCGAGGTACCCCTTTGAGGCGTCTCTCCTTCAGAAATGGACTGTTCCACCAGTAGTGTCTCTAGGCTGCTCAAGGCAACCATGATTCCAACAGATGAATCTCTGGCTTCTAAAAATCCAGCCGACATACCTGGAGGGGGAACAGAATCCCCTTGCCTTTGCTGCATCAGTGGACCTTTTGGTCTAGGTGCTGCAGTTTGTCTGCTATGCCTCCTGGCCGCAGTTCCCCTGGTTGCTGAACTCTGTTTCCACAGTGATGCTTAGACATGTATTGTGGGGGGCTACCCTGGATGACATTACGAGTTTTTGATTTTGTCCAGTTACAAGACTGTTTGGGGAATACGGCCGGAAAACTTTGTTTTTTTTGCTTACAATGTGTGTCTGTCGCTGGACCATTTGCGGTTTTCCTTGTGGGGCTGTGCAAGCCCTGTTGCTTCAGAGTGTGATGTCCCAAACAGTTTCAGGGGTTTTATTCAAACCTGTTCACAGTCCAAAAGATGGAGGGCATGGTACATCCAATTCTGGACCTCAAGGCCCTGACCTGCCTGGTGTGGGTACAGAAGTTCAGGATGGAGTCAGTCCACATGGCAGTGGCACCTCTTCATCAAGGGGACTTTCTGGCTTCTATCGACATCACAAATGCTTACTTACGCATTCCACTATGTGCCCCGACCCAGCACTTCCTCCGTTTTGCTGAGCATTATCAGCGCGTGGTGTTGCCCTTTGGTCTTGTCACCTCTCCTCAGGTGTTCACGAGGTGTTTGCCTCGGATCTGATGTGATTACCTCAGTGGGGGTTTGCGGTCCTGGGCTGCCTGGACTATCGTCTTCTGCGAGTCCTCGACTACCAGGAGGGGAAACGTAGCTCCTATACAAACCTTGACAGATTTCAGTCTGAAGTCTACTTAGGCCCCCTCCAGAATATTGGATTATCTGAGTCTGACCCGGGTTTCAGCTGTGGCCAGAGTGTTAATTCCCCTGGACAAACTCCACATGTTGCATGCTGCATTTTCATTTACTGTTGTCCGGCAGGTGGGCCTCCCTGCGGACCTGCATGTGGGTGTTGGGTCTGATGGTAGCTACCCTTTGAGGCGATTCTATTTGCACAGTTCCATACAAGCTCCCTCTTCAGGGAGATCCTGGCATAATGGGACAAGTGCCCAAGGTCTCTGGACAATGGGATTTGGCTGAGCCAGGAAACTAGCAGTTCCCTGGTTTGGCTGCTTCGCTTTCCAGTTCTTTGGTGGGGTAAATACTTTCTCCCCTTGTATTGAACAGGGTGACCACCAATGCCAGGCTGTCTGGGTGGGGAGGTGTCCTGGGACTGAGCTCTGCTCAGGGTCGTTGGACGCTGGTGGAATCCGGACTACCGAGCAATATCCTGGAATTTCTAGCAATCAGACTATGTCTGGATCATGGACGGATCAACATTGGGGGCTCCCAGTACAGATCCAGCCGGACAATGCAACGGCAGTGGCTTATGTCAATCACCAGGGCAGGCCAAGTACAGTGTTGGCAGCCCTGGCAGTAGCCAGTATCCTCCGGTGGGCAGGACGTCTCATTCCAGCCCTCTCCGACGTGCGCATTCCAGGAGTGGAATTCTGACATGCAGATGCCTCAGTCAGCTAGGGTTGGACCACGGGGTGGGCCCTGCACCGGGCCATGTTTCATCGGATATGTCTCCGGTGGGGCATTCCTGAGGTAGATCTGTTTGCGTCCTGGCTCAACAGAATGGTATGAAGGTTTCTGGCAAGGTCACGGGATGCTCTGGTGGGCACCTCAATCACACTGGTGGCCCATGAGGGCTGTAACGTTTGCTCTACTCCTTTCCTCCTCTCTAGCTTCTGCTCTGGCTTTTGCGCAGGATCGCTGCCATGGGGATTCCGGTCATTCTATTGGCTCCAGATGGGTCCCGTTGGTCTGGGTACCCAGTCCGGCTGCGCCTGGTCACCAGTGTTCCTTGGCGATTGTCTCTCAGGGAGGATCTACTGACCCAAGGACCGTTTTGCCATCCTGCTTTAGAGTCTCTGGTTTTAACGGCCTGGCTGTGATGAGCCAGTTGCTGCAGTTCCGACTCGGCTGATGGCTAGGGAATCTACCTCCTAGGAGGTTCTACCTCCAGATGTGGAAAGTGCATATATCCTGGTGTAAGTCACCGGACATTAATCCTCTTTCTTTCTCGGTGGCTCCGATTCCGGCCTCCCTTCATGGGGGGGGGTTGGGCATGAATGGGCCTTGAGTACCGTGGGATCTGAACTTGGTGACTTCTACAGAAGCCTCTCTTTCAATATATTCAGGAGATTCCACTGCTTACTCTGTCTCGGAAGGTGGCCATCACCTCTGCTCGCAGGGTGTCAGAAATGGTTACACAAGGTTAAGGTGGTTCTTCACCCTTTTCCATCATTCCTTCCTCAGATTTCCCTTTGAATAAGGACATTGTAAAGTCTTCCTCGTGTCCCTGGTCAACACATCCTAAAGAATATGCCTTTATCTGCCCTGGATGTGGTTTGGGGGATTTGGGTGTATTTGGCAGCCACTGAGTCTTTTTGGAGGCCAGACTCACTGTGCTTATGGATGGGCCAAGAAAGGGACTATCTGCTCCTTCTGTGACCATTTCTGGAATGATCAGGCAGATGATGACTCTGGCCTATTCTGTCAGGAATCGGGTTCCTCCTTTCCCTGTTACAGTTCATTCTTCTCAGGCGCTTAGTCCTCTTGGGCCTTCTGTCATCAGGCGTTCGTTGCACAAGATTGCAAGGCGGCCACTTGGTCATCGGTGTACACTTTCACAACGTTCTATGAAGTGGATGTGTTGGCATCTGTGGATGCCTCTTTTGGTCGCAAGGTTTTGCAGGCTGCTGTTTAAAGGGTCTATTTCCTCTTGAAGGGGTATAGTTCAGGATGTGCTTCAGTTTGTTCTGTGTTAAGTGCCTGTTTCCTGGTTGGCTTTTGTGTTAGCCTTGGGATTTTTCATTGTCCCACCCCTTATGTTTGGCACAGCTTTGGGACATTCCTATAGTTCTGAATAATGGAGCGCCGTGTCTATCAATGAACGAAAGAGAAAATTGGATTTTTGACGTACCGTAAAGTCCATTTCTCTGAGTTCATTAACAGACACAGCACCCGCCCCTCTAAGGAGTTTTAATACTTCTGACACTGCTTGTTACTAAACTTAAGGCCTATAGCAGAGAGGGTAGGGAATACCACCTAGGACTCCCCATAGGCACAGCCAAGTCTGTTTTTCTGCCTAGTG
Source organism: Lithobates pipiens (assembly GCF_037356315.1). Classification (NCBI taxonomy): domain Eukaryota; kingdom Metazoa; phylum Chordata; class Amphibia; order Anura; family Ranidae; genus Lithobates; species Lithobates pipiens. Next base: position 157,788,608 of record NW_027507903.1, read on the forward strand.
ACCTACTCATGTAGGTCAATCCTGATGTGCTGACGACCCATCTATTTTTTTTTTTTTTTTTTTTAAAGGCCCAAAAAGGGCAGGACAGTACACATATCCCCTAAAATGACCCCTTTTTTAAACATAGTCCAAGGTATTTAGTAAGAGGCATGGCAAGCTTTTTGAAGTTTTACTTAACTTCTTATTCATAGAACAGGTGTGGTGATAATTAGAGACACTGACTGGTTACAGTATGTGTGGGGGGAAAAAAAACTATTGTTTAAAACAATTGAAAAAACAAAAAACTGAAAAATAAATAAATTTAAAACACACTGTGACCAGAGCAAATACAGTGTTACTATAGTTACATTCTGGGGAAGTAATCCAGGTTTGTTTTTTTCCACATTATGATTGCTTATACCAGTACATTTCACTGGAATAATCAACCATTTTTACTGAATAAAACTGATTCAGTGTTTTGTTGTGACTGGCCACAGCAGTCCCATTGTACAGGGACTGTGGCTGTACCATGTGATCACTGACCAATAATAGCTAGAAACATAATTGTACACAATGAATAGTATGAAAGCAAGCCATCTATTGTTTACAAATGCCATGTAATCTGCTGTGGTCACAACGATCACATGGTACCGGCAGCAGACTGCTACACTGATCAGTCATTAGCTGTGTCCAGCAGACACAGCTGGTGACAGATTGTGCCGCAGCATGGCCCCAGGCATGTTCCAGGAGGATGTCCTATGATTTCCACCGAAAGTCCAGCCCAGCTGTCTTTTTGCTATAGGCTGGCCAGGAAGTTGTTAAAAGTTAGGTCCATCTTTCTGACCATGTTTCATGTTACACCCTACATATAGGGTGTAATATGAAACATGGTCAGAGTCCACAGCCCTCCAACCTTCTTCTCCCCACCAGCTCCTGCCAATTCTTCTTTATATGGACACTTTCAGTAAGGTAAATGTATTAAATTTAGAAAGCAACTGCACTTGGCTGGGTAGGATGAAATCCTATAAAGGGGTTTCCCTGCTCTGCAGGACCTCAGTTAAATTCGACCTAAGATACAGTGCCTTGAAAAAGTTTTCATACCCTTTAAATTTTGTCATTTTACAACCAAAAAAGGCAACAGAGATATGTGAAACAGCTCCATAGAGAGCCGGTCACAATCTCATGTGATGCAAATTGGATGCAGGGAAACCCACATGCAATTCACATAGGTGTGAACCCAACCTAAAGGCGCTACAGAAATCTACAGCTCAGGTGGGAGAAACTGTCCACAGGACAACTATTAGTTGTGCACTCCACCAATCTGGCCTTTATGGAAGAGTGGCAAGAAGAAATCAATGAGAAGTCCCATTTGCAGTTTGTGAGAAGCCATGTGGGAGACACAAAAAAAATGTGGAAGATTTTTTTTTTTGGCATAAAAGCAAAACGCTATGTGTGGCAGGAAAATGAACACTGCACATCATCCTGAACACACCATCCCCACCGTGAAATGTGGTGGCAGCATCATGTTGTGGGGATGCTTTTCTTCAGCAGGGACAGGGAAGCCGGTCAAGATGGATGGAGCCAAATACAGGGCAATCGTAGAAGAAAACCTGTTAGAGTCTGCAAAAGACTTGAGACCAAGGTGGAGGTTCACTTTCCAGCAGAACAACGACCCTAAACATACAGCCAGAATTACAATGGAATGGTTTAGATCAAAGCATATTCTCCTGTGTTAGAATAGCCCAGTCAAAGTCAAGACCTAAATCCAATTGAGAATCTGTGGCAAGACTTGAAAAATCGCTGTCGCTCTCTAGCCAACCTGACAGAGCTTGAGCTATTTTGCAAAGAAGAATGGGCAAAAATTTCACGCTAGATGTGCAAAGCTGGTAAAGACTTGCAGCGAAAGTTGGTTCTACAAAGTATTGACTCAGAGGGGCCGAATACAAATACACACCACGCTTTTCACTTTTTTTTTTTTCTTTTAATTATGAGAAACAATTTATCATTTTCCGACCACTTCACAATTATGTACCACTTTGTGTTCTATCACATAAAATCCCCAAAAATGCATTTACATTTTTGGTTGTAACATAGGGGTATGAATACTTTTTCAAGGCACTATATGAAGATCACCCAGGCCTCTAAGCCTTTGCTCTATTAGGACAGTGCCATAGGTGCCATGTATAAAAGGGATGTCTTTCGTTTTGTAAAAGGTTAGCGATTACTAATGGTAAAGCATTAATATGTTGAGACTCACATCTGAATAAAACATGAATAAGGAGTATATCGGTGCCTTGCAAAATTATTCAACCCCCTTGGTGTCTCTTTTGCTGCAATACAACCTGGAATTAAAATGTGATGTACACAACATGACTGTGAAGGTGAAAAAAAGCAAAATGCTGTTTTATTGTGACACAAACAATAAAATAAGACACAAAACCAAGAATTTAACTCAAACAAAAGTCAATACTTTGTAGAATCACCTTTTGCTGCAATTACAGCTGCAAGTCCCTTGGGGTACGTCTATCAGCTTAGCACATCTAGGCTAAGCTGGGATTTTTGCAAATTTTACAGGGCAAAACTTCACCACCTAGCTGGGTTGCATATGGTGTACTGGACCACAGATTCTTGATTGGATTGAAGGCTTTACATTGACTAAATGTTTCCCTTTAAACCACTCTGGTATAGTTTTAGCAGCATGCACGGGGTCACCCACCTGCTGGAAGGTGAACCTCCATCTCCAATCTCTGGTAGACTGATAAAGGTTTTCTTCAAGAATATTCCGTATTTAGTGCCTTCCATCTTTTCTGCAATCCTGACCAGTTTCAGTTCCTGCTATTGGAGTGCATTCTCACAGCATGATGCTGCTGCCACCACCTTGCCCGACTATAGGGATGGTGTTCTCATCTGACCATGAAACCTTCTTCCATGCGTTTTGGAAATCTGCCTTTGGTGATCTCTGCTCTGTGGAGTTTATGGCTTAAGGTGGTCTTATGCACAGACACTCCTATTTCCACTGTGGAACTTTACAGCTCCTTCAATGTTCCCTTTTGTTGTTTTTGTTGCATCTCTGATTAATGCCTTTCTTGCTTGGTCTGTGAGTTTTGGTGGCCAGTCTTCTCTTGTCAGGTTTGTAGTGGTACTTTATTCTTTCCATTTTGTTAGAAGGGATTTAATGGTGCCCTATAAGATGTTCATACTTTTGGAATATTTTTTTTATTTTTATTACCCAACATTGATCTATATTTCTCCACAACTTTTTCTCTGCCTTGTTTGGAGATCTCCTTGGTCTTCATATGTTGCTCGATTAGTGGTGTGTGCAGACCTGGGGGCCTTATAGAACAGTTGTATTATATGTACACTGACATCTTGTTGCATATTGATTGCACATAGTAGGGTTATCTATTATGCAAGGTTAAGCTACGTTAATTGGTTTTACCAGATCTTTTTTTTAGTCTCCATTCACACCTGAGCGTATCGAATTACTGGCGTTTTTTTAGGCTGGGTTCACACTATTGTGAATTAGATGTGGGGAAACAGCAGGAGGTTTTGACCGGCTCTCTATGGAGCCGGTTCACATATCTCCACTGTGGCTCTGGTGCAAATTTGCACAGGAGTCCTGTGTGTATTTTGGTCTGTTTCAGGTGCGAATTCAGCCAAAAATTCGGGCCAAAAAATTGGACCTGAAATGGTGAACGGGGATGCACCAGACCCCTGCTGTCAGCCGCATGCAAAGATAGTGTGAACTCTTTTTTTTTATTTATTTTCATTTTTTTATAGCTTTTTAAAAGTGTATTACAAGTGTTTTACAGCTTCAGGCATTTTTGTTTAACCAATAGGAAGTACTAGGGGGAGCAGACGGAGAGGAAATTAGGGGTGGAGAGCTGCTATTTGAGTGTTTTACAAGCGTTTTTTCTGCTCAAGTCAGGCGTTCCTATTAAATTCTATGGGGCCAAAAAGAAGCTCATGTACTATTTTGCTTCAGGCGACAGAACGCTCATATGTGAACAGGGGCCATTGAAATGAATGGAATTTTGCTTGTTGGGTGTTTTGGAGCTTCAGAGCTGAGTGTTTTACAAGCTGAAAATCGCTCAGGTGTGAACAGGGTCTTAGGGGTTTCATGGCAAAGGTGTGTGTGCACACATTTTTTTTTTGTCTTGTTTGCGGCACAATAAAAAATATTTTGCACCTGCAAAGCCGCAGGCATGTTCATCACATGGTACAAAGCCCCCCCAAAAATCTAAAATGTATTGTGTGTGTAATGCAACATAACAGGAAACCACTAAAGAGGTTGCACTTTCACAAGGGATTGTAAGGGACAAAGTATAGAAAAATTTGAAAAAACAAAACAAAAAACACACTGTCTTGTATAAAATAGTGAAAGCTGACAGCACATCACATAGTCTGTGAATAAGTCAACGAATAAAACAATATAGTGCAGCGCTAATGAAAAAGTGAAATAAATTATGAAATTATTTTCCAAAAAGATATGGTATATAAATGTGCAAAAATTACACAATAGATTACACAACAATAATGATAAAGTTAGGCAAACCAACAGTGTTAGTGCATATAAAGTCCATAGCATCCACATAATATGGCAATGAATAATGTGACTGTGAATCTGGGTGAACTGGTTGTCTGTAAATAATCCACCACTGTAAGGAAAGAGGCTTACCAAACAGGTTGAACCCAGCTAGGCATATGCCTGATGGGTCAACCAAGCTTTTGGTGTAACACACCCAAGGAAAGGTACAGCAACCATGACTTCCAATGTAAACCAATCTGGTAAGGATCCGTTACAGTAATGACATTAATAGGTATCCACCATAGGTATAACAGCCAAAATTCATGAGCTGTACCTCTCAGTATGACATATGGCAAAAGGAGAAAATTTGGGCCACATTGTGTGATTCCATTTTAAGTGTAAAACATTTATTGAAAAATAGTAAAATGGTCACTCACATTTGAGAAGACATTAAAAGCATGTGGATAAAACCAAGTAACACAGTGGCATCAGCAGAGCCCATCCCAACGTTTCGTCCTCGTAAGGCATTTCACCCCAGAGGATGCCTTATTAGGACGAAACGTCGGGATGGGCTCTGTTGCGGTTCATTAGCGCTGTACTATATTATTTTATTGTAAGGGACAATGTCAAGGTCTTTGTATAACTGTACCTAAATCTAATATAAAATTACTCACCTTTGGGCCGGAGACTACTGAAAAATCTCTTGAGGTAATATGTGCTGAATCTGTGTGTGGTGACATATTCCTGCTCTGCCAGCAGATGTGGCAATAGTGCAGACAGTGAAATAATATTCACAAGCAGACCAATGATATACCACCCTCTGAAAAAAGAAGAGAACAATTAGGGGGATGCAAGAAGAAAAATGTAAGTCAGTGGAAAACTTAAACTGACAAAATTTGGTTTAAAGAGTTTGTTAATCCCAAAAACAAAAAAATGCATCCTTCTACTTTAAAGCATGTTATATGACAGTGCTTGTCCTGTGTCATTTGGCCCTCTGTAACACCTAAAAAACCTGGCTGATCCTGCCAGTTTCTCCCCACCCCTCTGTAAACTGACCACGGTGTATATTGGCTGCTGAGACCAGACACTGTGGTCAGTTTACATGCCTCTTTCATCAGCAGTCTGCTATCTGCTCCTGTGTCCTCCACCCCCTTCCCCTCTCTGTGAATGATTTATAAATATAAATGCTGTAAATACCTAATTTAAGAGCAAAGATTGCAATCACATGACCAGCCAGCTCTCTCCTCCTCTCCTCCTGACAGACTTCAGCAGGGAAATCTTAGCCCCACCTGCTGCATCTCTTAGAGGAGAAAAGGAGAAAGCTGGCCACGTGATCGCAATCTCGGCACTAAAATTAGGTATTTGCAGCATTAATTTTTATAAATCACGCAAAAAATAAAAAATAATAATCGCTAGAAAGTTACTCAGAACCCTCAAACTTTATATGTTTTAAACAGAGGCCCAAGAGAATAAAATGAATGGTAGGTGTTGAAATATTTTTATACGTCACATGGTATTTGTGTAACGCTTTTACAAATGCAATTAACAAAATTGGGTGACACTTTCAAAATTTTTACAGGTAGCCAGTCTAGAGTTAGAGAGGAGGTCTAGCGCTAGAATTATCACTCATTCATGGAGATACCTCATGTGTGGTGCGAACACTTTACAAATACAGGAGAGATATACATATGCATTTGTTTCTGCGTTCAAGCATGAGGGGATGGAGGTGCTTTAAAAAGTATATATATATTTATACACGGTCCCTTTATTTTGGAGCCCAGGCTGAGATTGTCATACACCTCCTCACAGGGTTTTGTGCGACTTTCAGTACTTCCTTTCCCTACTGGATGATTTGCGCTGGAATGAGCTCTCTCCCTGTTGCACTCCTTGCAGTTTGTCATGCAAGAGGACCTGACGGAGCCTTATTTTTTGTTGCGTGTCATGAGCAAACTTTACTAAAAAGCGTTAAAAGCATGTATAGGAATACAATCATGTTTAAAATCACTTTTGGACAGCCCGTCGTCGTTATACGCCTGTTACTTTGACATTAAATACAGAAGTAATGGCAACAGATAGCTGCCATAACCCCGGTATTTTCTTAAACCGTGGGCAGTCCACTTTAAGATGAAAGTGGTCTCCACTGTGGATTCGTCACATGATCACTTTTATGGGCAGCGGGAGAGGTGTGTCCCCCCCACCGCCGCATTCTAGTCGTCTCCGCTGCTTACCGGAGCTGTTGGTAGTGCCAGAGACAATCCAATCCCTTCCCCTCAGAGGCACCAAAACCCCTTTCCCATTGAGGCGGTTTCTAGCTTTTAGGCTCAAGAAATAGCACCTGTAAACCGCCTCCCATTCATTTCAGTGTGACTTTTCACACTGGGGTGGTGCACTTGCGGGACATGAGGAAAAAGTCCTGCAAGCAGCATCTTTGGGGCAAATTTGAAGCGCTGTATACAGCGTTTCCAAAAAGCCCTGCCCATTAAAAATGAATGGTCAGCACTTCCAAAGTGCCTGAAAAGCGATTTGGAAACGCAGCAACATGGGAGCTTTTAATCCCTTCTTTGGCCGCCAGCAGGGAATAAAAGCACCACCACTATCGGGCCGAAAAGCATCGCTAAAACAAAGCGCACGGCAGCCCCAGTGTGAAAGGGGTCTAAGTTGAGTGAAGGAATTATGGACCCCATTCGACTAAAGTTTATGCACTAATTTAAAAGGAATTATGGTGTTAAATGCGGAGCTAAACCAATAATAGCATCCCAACACAAGTACTTGAGTGATTGAAACGAATCAAAGTATACAAAGCAATGACGTCATCAGTCGAATGGGCAACTTAACACAAAAAAAATAAAAATCCATGCACTATTTTTTGTATGTTATCATGTTAGCTGCAGTCATGTGTACCACTCACTTTTTGAGTGAACGGGCCAATTCTGACACTTCTCTCATATATGTGAAAAAAAAATTATGTATATATTTTTTTTTTTTTTAGCAGAGACCCTAGAGAATAAAATGGTGATTGTTGCAATTTTTTATGTTACATGGTATTTGCGCAGCGGTTTAGCTAAAAGAAAAATTTTGGGGGGGTGGAATACACTTTAATTTCAAAACACACAATATATAACCCAATTTTTGTAAAATATGAAAGATGATGCTATGCCAAGTAAAGAGATACCCAACATGTCATGCTTTAAAAACGTACGCACGCTCAAGGCAAACTATGGTAGTTAAAAATCTCCATGGGCGATGCTTAAAATTTTTTGCAGAGTTACACTGGGAGATCTAGAGGTAGAATATTTGCTCTCACTCTGACGTTTGCGGCGATACATCACATGTGTTGTTTGAACACCAATGACATATGTGTTGACCACTGCGCGCAATTTTTTTCGTGATCACTTTTATTCCTATCACAAGGTATGGAAACATCCCCAGTGATAGAAATAAGCAGCGACGGGTCCTCTTTATGGAGAGATCTGGGGGACAATAAGACCCCACATGGCTCCTCTACAATGTAAAGCATTAGATAAAATAAAAATAAAGAAATGGCCTTGTTTACATTGGGTCGGAACCAGAAGTCGCTACGGTCCTCCTAGACCAGGGATATGCAATTAGCGGACCTCCAGCTGTTGCAGAACTACAAGTCCCATGAGGTATAGCAAGACTTTGACAGCCACAAGCATGACACCCAGAGGCAGAGGCATGATGGGATTTGTAGTTTTGCAATAGCTGCAGGTCCGCTAATTGCATATCCCCATCCTAGACCATAACAATGCCAAGGTTATGGCATATTGCTGCAGCTACAACCTCGGTATTCCACTTCCGACCTAGGACGTCTTTTGTCTATGGCCCAGTTGGCAAGTGGTTAAATCAGAATTTTGTGTCACTTTAAAGGTATAAAGCTGTCTCCATCTATGACAGTAGGACAATAGTTTCATATTATAGTAGTTGTTACCTTGAGGCCTGGAAAAGGAAGTCTACGTCACTGGTCATCAGAGTCAATAAATATTCTCGGGTCTCTTGGAGGATCTGGAGCTTTTCCTCTATGTTAAAGTAATTGATTGAGCCTTTGTTACCCTGTAGCCGTAAACTGCTGCTATTGAAGATGTCAAATAATTGACCGATTATCTAGAAATAAAAAGTTAAACCACACTTCAGGAATGCTATGAGCTAATGTCAAACAAAGCTGGCATCTCAAAATAAAACAAATTCACAGAATTATTATTTTTAAAACAAAGATAATGACTTCAGTTGCACAAGCTAAATACTTGTACCCTTTGTGACTTTTCCTCAGCCGCCTATACATGTAGCCTTGGCTGTCAATCAGCATGATATAATTGGGGGTAATTAGTAAGGTAATGGGTGTCTTTATCAGCTATTCCCATTGATAAGAAAAAGTGTTAATTGGCTGTAATGAGTGATTTCAACAGTTGGACAAAATTCTTTTTTTTTTTTATTATTTATATTAATATTTTAAATAAAGCTAATGTTCTTTGTAAAACCATGAAACATACCTGAATAAAATTGACAGTAGCTTGTGAATAATCAAAGTCTTTACACTTCAGTTCGTGTATCAGTTTCAATGCATCAGCTACTGTGTTGCTTAGCTTGTTAACCAGTAAAGGCATCTTAGCAAGCAGAGGGAACATCCTGGAACATCTGGGCATATTGATCAGTTCATTAATATACTCCCACGTAATAGTTCCATCTGGACCCTGTAAAGAACCGAGCTCTTCTACCATGTTAGTAACGGTCTTTAGTTCATAGCACATATCAAACATTATATAATGCTTAAAATCATTATTAGGCAGAGAGAAGTGTGTCTGCAGGTTCCAGGGGTCTGCAAATGTACAGCCCAGCAGAGTACACATCTCTTCATTACGTGGACATCTCTCCATGGACACAGCGACCACCTCAAAGCCATTCTCACATAGTTCATACAGAGCGTGACAAAGCAGTTGTTTCTGGGCTTGTGCAGTTAAGGATTTGACAAAAAAGTATGCAAAAGGAACTTTCCAGTGTCCAGCAGTGCCTACAAGCATGAACACAAGCACCTCATTGGCCACTTCCTGATTTCCACTTCCTCCTGCACCCAAGTTTACAAAGCCAACAAATTGATTTCTTTGTGAATCAAAGACAACATTTTGCTGAATAGGTATTGTGTCCATGACAATACACACACGGGTATACAGATGGGGCTGGGTTCCTCTTCTCTCTAGCAAGGCTTCAATCACACATGAATTCATTCCGGGACCTTCACAGTCTGACTTAAGCCACCTGGGGACAGAAAAAGCTTTAAAGTAAAATAAGGGTAGCTCAAAACTTAATATTTATACCACTTATAAGGTAAATAACCTAATATTAACCAGCCCCCCTGCATGTTGCACAGCCCCAATGCACATTACACAGCCCCCTTCATTATACAGCCTCCCGCCTTATATATTGCACAGCCCCCTGCACTCACAGGAGACCCCCAGGCTTCTGGGACAGCCCTGCCAGCATATTCTAAAGTTAAAAATAAATCACTTTAAATAAGTGCCCCTTTTTATAGATCTTTCCTACATTGTGTCACTGTCATTGTAAACCTCTAAATACCCTATTGACTCCATTCTTTCATGGCCAGTCACATCACCGCTCTCCTCCTCCACTTTAAAGCTACACTTGGAGAAGGAGCGGGAGGAGGAGAGCGGACAGAAAGAACGGAGCCAATAAGGTATTGACAGGCACTGTTTTTCAATGACAGTGACACAATGTAGAAGGGATCTATAAAAAGGGGCTGGCAGTGATTATTTCTTAAATTTGAGTACATTGGCAAGCCTGTCCCAGGGCCAGGAGAAGCGGGGCGGCTGGCCCGACACCCCCTACCCCCAATGTGTGGCACCCAGGCAGACTGCCCTCCCCCCATTGGTTAAAAAAATAAATAAAATCAGCGCATAACACGCGCGCATTGTTTTCACTCTATTTTCAGGGGGAAAAAAAGTGTGTGATAAATACAGTAAGTACCTGTAATAAAAATAAATATATATTATACATACTTTATATATATATATATATATATATATATATATATGCACACGCACACACACACACACACGCACACATAGTTTACATCCATTTTATTCATGTATTAAGTTCAGGACTTTTTTCCCCCCCCCCCCCATTTTCCTTCAGCCTGCAAGTGATGAACATAAAATAGAACAGCTTTCTACTGGCCCATAAAACATGTTCAGAAACATGCCTGTCTTGGCGTACAGGGGTGACAAGTGCGGTAAAATCATGCAAATAGAATCGCGGGGCGCCCGCCGCTAAAAAGAAGTTCATGTACTTCTTTTGGGCGCCAGGCATCCCACGATTCTGTTCAGGCAATTTTACTGTGATTGTCACCCGACAAATCGCTATAAAATCGTGCTGCGTTTGGGGTGCTATAGAAAGTGACGGGCATTACACGTGTGTCCCGCGATTTTCCGGTATTGCGATTCCGCCGATTCAGAATGCGGAGATGTGAACGGAGCCCAGAGAAGGAAAACAAATCACCTAAAGCAGACATGACCATCTGGCTTAGTTATACACAGGTTGTCAACCAGCATGTTTTGCACACTGAATGCTCCATGTGTTAAATGTTTAATTGTAAAATGGAATTACAGGGGGTCCCCGACTTACGAACCACTCCTACTTATGAACAGGGCGCTGCGGGACCCTCTGCCATTCTGCGAATGTGCGGCCAGACGGAGCCTCGGAAAATGACGGAAATGTCCGTAATTTGCCACGGATGCGCCGAACGGCATTCAACGGAACATCGGAAATGTCCGTAATTGTCGTTCTGCGCATGCACGGCCGACTTACAAACATTTCTGGATTACAAAACAGGAAGAAAGTCCCTAACAGGGTCCTAACCCGGGGACCCCCTGTAAAATGTAAAATGAAATTAGAATTAAAATGTTTAATTGTAAATGAAATAGAAATTGAAAATGCATATAACACATTTTAGTTTGTAAACAGGACAAATTAAAAAAATATCCAAAATTTCATTGCACTTTACCAGAACACAAAACAATCAAAATGAATTGTGCATCAAAGAGACTAAGGCTCTCTCTCTTTAAGAGTGGTATACATGATACATTCAATGAAGTTCTTGGTCTGCAGTGGTCAGGTCCTACCAAAAGTGATCCAAGGAAGAAAAAATGGCAAACTGGCGATAGGGTCATGAGCATCCAAAGGTATTGATCATTGATGAAGGTAGGGAGCAAAGGCTGCTGTAGCTCAAATTGCTGAAAAAGTTAATGCTTGTTTCGACAGAAAAGTGTCAGAATACACTGTGCATCGCAGTTTGTTGCGTATGGGGCTGTGTAGCTACAGAACGGTCAGGGTGATAATACTGACCCATGACCATAGCCCAAGCATCTACAATTGGCAGGTGAGCATCAGAACTGGACAACAGGAGCAATAGGTGGTGTCCTGGTCTGATGAATTCAAGAATTGTTATAAATTCGAGCATCTGTGGGATGTGCTGGAAAAAGAAGTCCAATCCATGGAGGCCCCACCTCACAACTTATGGGACTTAAAGGTTCTGCTACTTAAGGCTTAGTGCCAGATACCACAGAATACCTTCAGAGGTCTAGTGGAGTCCATGGCCCGATGGGTCATGGTAGGTGGTCATGTTATGGCTGGTCCATGTATATTTTTTCTTTTTGAAGCTGGAAAAATGTGAAAATTTTGCATATGAATATGAAGACTAAGCACTTAGCTAATTTTATTCGTTTTCCTTACTCTACTTACTGCTGTGATCATAAAACTCCTGAAATGTACACACAAGTGAAAGTATCAAAAGCAGCGACACCCTCTCCTATTTTTTCATTTGGAGATGCTCTCCTTGCCTTATCATGAAAAATACCATAATTCAAGTGTACACACATGTGAGTGTGCGTCAGAACAGTTAGACCTTCCCCTCCTCAGAAAGCATTTTCAATCAGAGACAGAATATCTGAAAGGAAACACCTTTTTGCTATGTTCTTTTGAAAATCAGTTTAAAAATACATCCAAAACCATTAGAGCTTCTCTATAATAAAAAAAATGTACTCACTTGCAAAGTCTTTGGGGCCCTGGTAGTGGCAGCTTGATTTCCTTCCGCAAATATTTATAAGACAGCGGGTCATTAAGGTGTAGAGTCAGGGAAAATAGGCGCTGTTGTGCTGAATACTCAGATTCTGGTTTTTTAAATAGTTCCAGGGGAATGTCTAGAGACACAAAATGTTTGCTTCAAATAATCATTTAAAATTAATATATTATTTCATTGTTCATCAAAAGCCATACTGTATGTAAATGCAAATTTTAAGCCAGCCCTCATATACCCCCTCCTCTAACCGACATTTCCTGAGAAAGCAAAACACAGGCCCAGTTAAAACTAGAGGTCGACCGATATATCGGCCGATATTTGGCGTTTTTTAATTAATCGGCATCGGCCGATTGTGCTGTTAAAAAAGGCCGATGATATATTCAGCACGACTTGCAAATGACTTCAGTAATAGAAGTCAGTGCAAGTTGCCTGGAGACTTGAGTGAAGAGACTTGTCTTCTCTCTGGGCAGTCTGCCAAGAAAAGATCAAAAAGATACAATGTTTACACTTCTGAATGAATGAATTCATCTCAGTGTGTAGAGTTCTCAGTTTAACCATTTAAAGACTAAATTTTTTTTGACACTTGATGCTTACAAATAAAAATCCTGTATTTTCTGCTAGAAATTCACTTAGAACCCCCAAAACTTATATATATATTTTTTAGCAGAGATCCTAGGGAATAAAATGGCGGTTGTTGCAATATTTTATGTCACACGGTATTTGCGCAGCGGTCTTTCAAACAATTTTTTTGGGAAAAAATACACAGATTTAAAAAAAAAAAAAAAAAACAGTAAAGTTAGCCCATTTTTTTCATCCAAAAGTTTTGATTACCTGTTTTTGTGTAATATATATATATATATATATATATATATATATATATATATATATATATATATATATATATATATATATATATATATATATATATATATATATATATATATATATAAAAAATAAAAAATTATATTATATATATATTTCATTCTAAATTATACATATAAGTGAACTGTTTAGATGTTTGTTTTGTTTAATAAATGTAAGAAATTTTCTGTATCACGTAAGGCTGCTTTCACACTGGAGCGAGCAGGCGTTGACGGTAAAACGCTGCCAGTTTTAGCGGCGCTTTACCGACATTTTAGCAGGGCACTTATAATCCAGCTAGCGGCACAGGAAGGGGTTAAATGTGCCCGTGAAGCGCCACTGCCAAATCGCATTGCAGGTGCTTCGGCAGCGGTGCCCATTCGTTTCAATGGGCAGGAGTGGTGGAGGAGCGGTATACACCACTCGAAAGATGCTGCTTGCAGGACTTTTTTTTTAACGTCCTGCCAGCGCATCTCCTCAGTGTGAAAGCACTCGGGACTTCCACACAGACTGCAGGGGAGCCGTTTTGCAGGCACTTTACAGGCGCTATTTTAAAGCGCCTGAAAAACACCCCAGTGGGAAAGGTGTCTAACTGTTAGATTTTATGAGATGAAGGGGAAAAAATAAATAATCGGCCTAACATATCGGCCCAAAAAATAAATAAATAAATAAATAAAAATCGGCATCATATATCGGCCATCGGCCGTGGCGATTTCTAAATATTGGTATCGGCATCGGCCAGAGAAAAACCCATATCGGTCGACCTCTAGTTAAAACACAGAGGGGTGGGACCTCTTTTTCCACATTTTGTTATGTTACAGCCTTATTCCAAAACTGATTGTAGAATTGAGGCAAATAATTAATTCAAACAATATCCCATAATGACAACATGAAAGAAGTTTGTTTGAAATCATTGCAAAAGATATATTTATATATATATATTTATATATATATATATATATATATATATATATATATATATATATAATCATGTGTACATAAGCATGCACAGCCTTTGCCAGGACACTCAATAGAGTTCAGGTGCCTCCATCCTGTTTTCACCGATCATCCTTAACCACTTGCCGACCGCCGCACGCCGATGTACGTCGGCAGAATGGCACGGGCAGGCATAAGGACATACATGTACGTCCTTTGCCTCCCGCGGGTCGGGGGCCCGATCGGGCCCCCGCCCGGTGCCTGCGGCGGTCGGCTTTCGTTCG